>NC_091489.1:17837846-18512066 GCF_947461875.1 Haliaeetus albicilla | reverse complement strand
CTAAGAAATTACCAAATGTTTCTCTAAGTGACTTTCACAATATATTTCTTCCATGACAGAGATAGAGTGGCCGTTCTTTACTGACAGTGCTTAACAGGCAAGAATGGCTGATGAAACTTTTTGGATGGTTAGCTTGCTCTTATCTCTGCTACTGCTGCTATACTGCTAGCATTACCTCTAGATAGTAGTTATAAATATGCAACATGGCTTAGGCAGTTCAGTTGTATCTATGCAATCTACATACAGTCTTGTTCTTTTGACTGCAGAATATATAAAATCTTAGGAATTGGTCAGGTCAAAAAAGTCAACGTACCTCAACAAAAGAAGTAAGATCAACTTGTATTTGTGTGGATGGTGCAAGACTTCTTTTCCACAGATGGTTGGGATCTCTTTGTTTTTTGGTGATTAAATCTCAACTTTAAAACCAGGTCAGGCAATGGTAAATCTTGCACGAAAGTAGGGTATAGAAATTCTGGTCCTGCACTTATTATGCGCACGTGGATACAGGAAGCCCTACTGAACTGAGGTCTGCTTTAAATACATACAGGATCAAGGCCCCAGAAAAGACTACTTTGTATCATCAGTGGGCTTTTTCTGGCTGCTTAGCATAGGAACTCAAAATTATTAATATAAGTCTATAATTGACATCATTAAATACTACACTTATACATTAAAGTTTGAATATCTTTTCTGTGACTTCAAAGCATATTGTTTATACACTGCTTTCCTGAACGAGGCAAACTTATGTAGACATGAATCTGATCTGAATAATTATAGAAGTTAAATAGGCTCACCTTAGAGTACTATTTCACTTAACGTATTTATTGATTTCCAAGGAAAATATACTTTTTAATGTTTAATATTTCCATTTATGTTTCCTACAGGCCAGCAAACAAGTTAGAAATATGGGAGGATTTAAAGATAATAAGTAAGTGGAAATGAAAGATTCCATCTACATACTATTTGGCATAAATTTAAAATGTCTTTCACACCCTTTAAAATGCACACTTGATACTGGGTTGTTGTCTGAGTAGGTATGAAGATAGTGTGACACGCTATATGGCAAACTTCCCGTCCCCACTCGCAAAAGCTCCTCATGAAGGAATTTTTCATAGTCCCCACAGAAGTCAGAAGCTCAGAGACAAATGTGAAGAATTTTATTGGCCTTCATGTTACCATGCTCAAGAAAACTTTGTGAGAACTTTCTGTGCCATCACAGAAAAATCAAACTAGTTTTCCAGAAAGTTCTATGCTGAACCTAACAGAAAACATCAATCAGAAATGTAGGCCAGCCCTTACATGGCCCGCAATTTCCTCTTTTCAAGCCTGTTGGGGAGAACCACCATAGCAATGGCTATGAACCCTTTGGTTCATGTTCTTATTTATTGGCTGATGGAAGCAGTGGAAGGGAAGGAAGAATAGTGAAGCCAGATAATTATGTACTGAATACTACTGAGCTTTTTTTACTACTTTTGATTCTTTGGTACTATTTGTTATCCCTCCACCTCCCTGGTTTTGTCTTCCCTTCCTTTTGGTTTTGCTTCTCCTTTTCACACCAACTTTACAGATCCTACTTCTGATCCGGCTCCTTTCTTCCCGTGTCCTTGCTACTCCACATTCATCCATATTTATTCATGTCACTTCTTCCACACGTCCTGTGTTGCCTAGTGGCTGGTAGCTGATGCTTATTTTCATGTTCGTTCTTTAGATAGTAGCTGCTCCTGCTTCAGGTAACTTTTTTCCCCAAGCTGCTGTTATGCCTTCTGTGTCTTAATTGCATGATGAGGGCTAACATACTATGTGTATTTCCTGGCCTAATGAAGAAAGACGATTTGACAGTACATCTGTTTTCCTTCTGGAGCAACTTTTATGATTTTTATTTTTTCCCAAAATAACTTGTGTAACGTGCAAAATGATATTAATATTGGACTTTAAATGGGACACTTCAGATGTAGCTCCAGCACATATTAGACTCATGACCATCTTGGGTATATGTTGTGAAAAAATGTGTTATGACAACCAATGAGAGAAATGTGACTGTGTATTTAAAAATCATCAGCACTTCTTGAGTCTTGGAGAGCACTCTCCCTCCTTGGCTCACCCTTATTTCTTTGACTTTGAAGTTATTTTGTTGTCTCTTTTCAAGGTTTCACAAGAAGCATTGTAGCTGTATATAGTACCTGTATGCTAGTAGTTCTTTTGCGAGTCCAGTTAAATATTATTGGCGGTTACATCTACCTAGATAATGCTGCACTCTGCAAAAACGGCACAGTAAGTTTCTTGTTTTGTTTCAAAGGTAGAACTTCCACATTCTTGGAAGTGAAAGAATTATTTTGTGAGAGATAAAAAGAGCATAGCTTAGGAGTATTAGAACAAAACCAAGAGCTCTTAGAAGAGTGGAGATGTGGAAGCATTACTCAAAGTAAAATATATTGATGTGTTTTAATAGCCGCTAAATTTGGATGATGTGGTGATACTGTTGCTTAACAAAATACGAGCAGTATTGAAGAATACCCTTTATCTACATTTGTACTGCTTAAAGGTTACTTCATATCTAAACACCAACATAAAATAATTTCTTTAATTTTTTTGTGAAACAGTAATACTGTGTGAATAATCCAGGATATGTATGCAAATGTATAAAAACGCTTAGGTCTTTCTAGCACATACATTAATTGCCCCAGTTAAATTTTCCTAGGATTAAAGAAGAAAAATGTTGTCTTTGAAATTTTGACTATTTGGTTGTAACTCCAAAAGGTCATCTACCTTAAATGTCTGTTGGTGGAGCCAAGTAAGGCAGAAGACTTGGTTTTTGTTTATATAGTGTATCTATCACTGCTCAATAAAAATATCAATCCCACAGTAAGCAAGTACCCATTGTACAGAGTAAGATCTGCAGATTGTTGGATGGCTCATCTAAAAATAATGGATATAAACTTTGATTAGTTGTCATATGCCCCCCCATGATAGCTCCTGCTGAGAGTTAAGGAACAGCATGTCACAGCAGGCCTAAGGAAAGCTTTCACTAGGGAGGCCAGGGTTGACGTGGAGGTTGTGCTTCATTTTGTGAAACCTGAAAAAGCTTTTTTAAAAGGGCAAGATAAGTTTGGGCTAGAAATGTGTTTCCTTTCTGTTATTTTTCCAATAGAGAAGTGGGTTGACAGGGCCAACTCTGAGGCACTCTGCTGGAGCAAACTGGCATCCTGTCTCAGTTCCTGAAAGCTGCTTTTCTACCAGGTGGCGTTTTGTTAGGGCTGAGCATAAATATCCTATTCCACTAGGTTTTATTTTGGGGGTGGTGTAGGGTCTAGTTTCACCTGCAATGCAGGGGTTTTTTTTAAAAGAATTTCCTATATATGAATGAAAAGTGAAAGATTTATGTGTGCCACTGAAGATAGAAGAGAGATCTGTATAGTATTGAAGAGTGCCAGAGGACTTATGAAATATCCATGGGTTGATGGCAGGAAGACGGTCAGAAGCTACAGAGTTGGGTCAGAATGGGGGAATCCATCTGCTGCAGGGTCTTACAAAAATTAAGGAAATTGGTCGCAACAGGTTTGAAATTATTTTTGCATTGTTCTCTACTGTTGACACGTCACAGAACTATTTATTATTTTTTCCCCACAGACACCACTAGCTCCCCCTGAAGTTCAGCAGCAATATTTATCAAGTATTCAGCACCTTTTAGGAGATGGTATGATGCTTATTATAAGCTAACTAAACTTACAAAATGCTGCTTTTTTTCTAGACTTGAGCAAATCATTACAATAATTTTGACACTCTTCTTGTTCTAGGACTGACTGAGTTAATAACTATTGTTAAACAAGCTGTGCATAAAGTTTTTGGAAGGTAAGAGTCTCTACTTCTTTGTGGTTAGCTTTTAATCTTTATTGTGATGACTGCTCCCAAAACAATGAGTTTTACTAGAATTAAAAAAAAAAGGAAGGTGTACTGACTTTTTCCAAAACAATTTTTTTATTATAGCAGGCTATATCTGCCAGTGCAAACTCATATAGCAGACTGGGATCCTGTTACTTGTGAACATGTTACCGGGAGGAGAACAAAGCATCATTATTCATTTTGCAACCAACACTGTAGTCTCTCTTCCTTTCCAGTATTTCCCTTAAGCACACCCTATCTCTTCTGGAGCTGGAGCAGAAAGTTAAAGATATCAGGGAAGTAGTGGAACATAAAGATTCAGATCAGATTGCATCTCACTCTCCCTTATGTCATTATCTGATGCCAGATGAAGAAAATCCCCTGGCCACCCAGGTACTTGTTTCAGTTTCTTTCATCTATCTTTTTTCATTCTGTGGTTTTTTTTGGTTTGGGGAGAGAAGGGTATGTAACAGTCCTCTAGCTATACCATGGCATCTGTATCTTTTATTAAAAGGCAAGGCCCCTTCTGTCATACATCAAGTGTCCTTATACCTTTAATCAAGGCAAAGTAAAGTTGTACTTTCTTCAGATTTGATTGAAAACAAGTGCCATCCTCAGAATGTCAGCTCTGAGCTCAGGAACACAGCCCAGTTACTGCTTTTAGCCTGTGACGTGTGCTGTAACACAATGCAGCTTAACTCAGCCCTAAGCTAAATTGTATTACCTTGCACTTGTGTACCAGCAAAGATCATGGACAGCTGTAGCATCTTGGCTGATGCACAGGAAGGTGATGGTGTGCTGGGAGTCCTTTGTCGCTTTGGGCTGGAAAATGAACAGGAGTCAAGGGAAAGGTGTATCTAATCTCAGTTGTAACATTAATTTCCTAAATTTTCTAAAGGCGTTTGTCTCCATCCACACCACAGGTTGGAGAAAACTCATGCTTAACTTGGTATCACAGTAGTGTAAAGAAGAAACTTAGGCTTCATTGTGTGACTGCATGCACTTATCCCTTTAACTTAAGCTGATAGGCAGGGTTTATTTCAGTTTCGGAGGTCAGAAGTGGAAAAAATACTTTGTTCAATTAGTCTGGTATTTCCTGCTAATACTGTTTTTAGTAAAAAAAAAAATCCTACAGTGACCATTTAAAAGGGAAATTAGAACACAAATTATAAAGAATCTGATTTACGACAGTAAATCTTTTCTTTTAAATAGATTTGCCTTACACATCTTGACTTTAATTCCATGGTACAAAACTCTTCCATTTCTGTTGTTACGGTTGCCAATAGATTTCTTACTAAATAGTGTCTGTCTTTGCTTTTTCTAGGCCTGTGGACTGACAGAAAGAGACATTGCTACAATTAAATTACTTAATGAAACTAGAGATATGCTAGAAAGGTATAGAGAAATATTCTGTATTCCTATTAAACTCTTCCTCAGAACTACTGTTTGTGTAAGACCATTTCTTTAATATAAAAAGCTGTCAACTTTCATTTGCAAAATGTGGCCACTCTGTTGCATTAAACTTTTATATTCACTAATTGTAGGCTGGGATTTCCAAAATCTGAGCGCTCTGAAACTTATAAGAAACAATCCTGCCTTAATGAGATGACGAGGATGTCCTTCCCAGTCACACCCCCTTATCTCTTCCTCACTTTTCTGTAGTTATGCAGGAACAGAAGAGTACTTCTCTTCTGCTAAAGCAGGGTAAATTGAGAGTCATTTTATTGGATTTACTTCCTTTGATAAAACGAACACCAGTTCTGGCTCATCAGAATGTATTTCTAATGCATGGTTTTGAGAGCGGTTGTATGCATCCTTTTACCAGAAAGCTACCAAAGTGAGGCATCTATAATAAACATTGAATATGAGGGAATTGAGCCAAATGCCAAACTATTCTTGCAATTTAGCTGCTAGAGATCTGGGGCATTTTAAGGATGAGGTAAGTCCCTTCTGTGTTATTAATAAGAAAGAGAAGTGAGGAATCCTTTAGATTTATCTGGGTGTTAGTAATCTTAGGGTAGCGTTTAGGTGGTTGTTTGGTTTGCTGTGGAGTTATTTGGGAGCTGGTCTTTCTTGAGGTGGCTATACTAATGGCCTTTTATCTGGGTCATACATCTTCCCTTGTGGGAGGGACATCTGTAACACTGAATACTTGCAGGGTTTTTTAGTTTGGAAAAGTAAATCCCAGGAATGAAACTTTTTTTCTCCCCCCTTCCAGTCCAGACTTCAGTACAGTTTTGAGCACATGTTTAAATAGAGGATTCAGTCGACTACTGGACAATATGGCAGAGTTTTTTAGACCTACTGAAAAGGACCTCTCTCAGAATGGCTCTGTAAATAGGTAAATGTTTTCTTTTGTTCTGGTTCTCATGTGAATAATGCTTTGGGATCGTAGTGAATTCCAAAAAAGGCTATTGATTTTCCTGCCTACTTGAAGTTCTCATGCTGGAAAGAATTCTGCTTCTTGCTCTTCAAGAATAACTGCAATCTCCTCACTTGTATTGCACGTTTCTTCCCACCCATGAAATAGCTAGAATTTACATGAGGTGTCTTTCCTACCATTACTTGCAGATCTAAAAGTAGCAATCAGAAGACCTACACCACCTACTTTTTGCCTGAACACTGTACAAGCAGACTGCCTTTCTGGCTAAGGAGGATTTACCCCACTGGTGGTGACTACTGAAAGATGTATTACAGTACCTCCCCTATGAGGCCGTGAGAAAGATAGCGTTTCCCTACAGTCAGCAGATAAGCTCTGTACGCCCCAGTCTCTAACTGTCAGTTACTGTAGTTCTCAAGGCAGGCAGGCATTACCATGATTCTCCAAATACATGTAGCCAAAGCACCTTATGGAGCTTTAGGTTCTTTGCTGCTATGCTGAAAAAAGATCCTAACATTCAGGATCTTCTACCTCTTCCTAGAAAGCTGTTTAAAAATAGCTTTTATTCTGAAGTTAACTTTGGTTTTAAACAGGGCAGTGAGAGTGTTACAAATCCAAAAGTGGTGTTCAAATCCTTGAAATGTGATTTCTAAAATACTAAAAATTAAAACCTCAAACATCCAAAAACCCAGTTATTATTCATTTTAGTAACTGATGGCACTCAGAGTAATGTTTTTATTTAAATATACACTATTTACATACTTAAAATGTCCCAAAGGCTGTAGTTTGGCTGTCTGTCCTAAGCCAGGTTTAGAGTTTGAAATAGTGCTAAGAACTGTTTACATACACACACACATGTAAAGACTCTGCCTAAACCATATTTCTCTTGCATGAGAAGCAAGTGTGAAACTGTGTGTAATAGGAACACCAACTGAATTTGCTTTGGTACTTCTCTATATTAAATGAAAAGCTTGATGGGGGCGGGGGGGGGAACCAACTTCATCTGTACATTTTAGTTTGCAGTCTTTCAACGCTTACTTCTGAAGTAGTAATTTTCAGAACTGTAATACTCACAGTTTAGTGGCTTTACTAATGTCAGACAGGTCTAGGTCAATATTTTTGTTCTTTTCTAGTCTTTCCAGTGTCAGTCTTCCTTTAGCCAAGATAATTCCAATAATAAATGGACAGATCCATTCAGTATGCAGTGAAACACCCAGTCACTTTGTTCAGGTAAGAATCTTGCTTATTTAAAATATCCCAAGTAAAATTTTGAAATTAATCTTGTATATTTCTTCTTAATAACATACTTCATTCTGTTTAATTTTAGTGGCTTTTAAAAAAAAGTAGAAACAATTGGCATAACTTAAACTTTTTCTACATTTGTATCTTCCAAAAATATGCTCTTTTTCTAGAAACTCTTCCCTCTGCTAAACTGTGCAGAAGCACAAAATATCTCTTAACTTGGTTCTGCTTGCAATTCTGCTCCTAAACTTTTCTAAAGCAAGAAATTTGAGTTACATCTCTGTGGGAGTGTCACGTGCTTTTCTCATGATGAATTACATACTGCAGCAAAACCAGAATAGTGGTGGATGTGTTTGATTAAGCACATTTATTCTTTAAATTTCTTCCAGGACCTGTTGATGATGGAACAAGTGAAAGATTTTGCTGCTAATGTTTATGAAGCTTTTAGTACCCCTCAGCAACTAGAGAAATGAACTGCACATTTATAGGAATAGATCCTGTATTTATAACAAATCCCTTGTGACTACTGATGAGACTTGGGTTAATTTTATAATGGTGTAGGAGTGGTAGACCAGCAGAAAGAACATCCTGAAAAAAGTGGGAGTGAGCCCATATTTGTTCTAATAGAATTCTGTTTCAAACACCCATTAAAAATATTCTTGTTGAAAGAATCATTGTATGTAAAGACTTTTCTATTAAAGTGGTTAAACTCTTCCATAATTAATTTGATTATTTTTATTGCATCTGAAAGGCATCTGGTGGCAGTATTACAACAAGTTACTAAAAAAAAAATCATTTGTTTGCTTGGGCTGTGTAAATTTTGGAAAAAAACTAATGATGGTGATCTAAGAATAGCAGAGAGTAGCAGAATGAAGCAAGGCTTCTTTCTTCTTCTCCCAAATTTTTCTTTTTATAAAGGAAAACTTTTTTTCCTTAACTTTACAAATGTGATTCCAAAGAGTTTCTCGTTCTTCAGAAAGCCTTTGCCAACTGATGCACGTTCCTCTTGAACAAGCTGGGGGGTGTGGTGTGTGCTTTCTATTACTTAATATTAAAGGAATGTGGATTTTTAGAAGTTCTCTTGTTTATGCTGTTCAAACAGCTACACTGTACACATTAACTTGTAAATATTTTATCTTAATTTGTATTAATTTTGAGCCCAATGGTCTGTATTGTAATAAAATATTTTAATGTAAAATTTGTGTGTATTAACATTACTAGTAGGGAAGACAAGAATAACTTCATTTGGCCCATTACTTAACATCTTGACATAGTTGAAAGAATAAATTTAAACTTGTACAGTAATAGTTTTGCACTTATTAACATTACTCAGGAAAAATAAACCCTTGCTCTCTACACTGAAACACTTCATGCTTTTTGTTGTCCTATACCTCCCCGTCTTTGCAAACTGCACAGTGCAGATCTGTCCATACAAATCCTAACACATGATGAGTTTGGGTATTTTTCAAGTTGGGTGCAGTCTATCCTCTGCTTAAAGTGTTGTGTCTCTGCCAAAGCTGAGGATCCCTAGCAACTCCTGTTTATTTCTCTTTTTTAAAAAAAAAGGTTAGTAACTGAAGTATGTTTTGTTTAATAGTTCACAGAAAGCAACCTAGTAACTGTGTAAAAATGGCTGTAAACAAGAATCAGCTTTAAGCATGTAGAATTATACAAAACAGCAAAAAAAAACCCCTTTCCCACTTTACTTGCATCCCAGTAATAGGACTACTCAAGAGTAGGAACATGTAAAATTAATGATTTTCATGATGAGAAATGAAGATGTACATATATGCATTTCCTCCATACATTTGTGAAATATTCCTCACCCTTCTAGATCCAGTACCCTACTCAGCTGAAACTATCAGCTGCCAATTGTTGCACACAACTGGAAGAAATTTATTCTTTTCTCTAAAACTCAGTTTTTACTGTACAGTTTTGTGGAAGTTAGATTTCTTCCATTAAGACATACAACTGACTGACTTACGTGCATTTGAACACTGGCTTGAGCTAGCTTTGTTCTTTCTCATGGCTTTAAAAATCCAGTGCCTGTTTCCCCTGTCCCCACCCCGCCTTCTTCGCGAAACTTGGCAAGAAACTGACTAAAAAAAATAAAAGTAGAGAGCTCAAGGTAGATGCTCAGTTTTTCACACAAGTTCAAAGAAAAAAATTGTATGCAGAGATTCAACTATCTAGTGCTAGATTTCACGTGAGGTTCATTCCATCCTTTAATTACAGCCCACCTTTCATAAAAAGTGAAATTATTGATGTTTCTCAGTCAAGCAAGTACCAGTTAGAAACCAATGATTAGAAACTGGCAAAAGAGCAGCATTACCTACTACCCAAGGCTCCAGCAGTGTATGGCTTAGTTTATGTCAATCAGCTGTAAAGTCCAGCCCCACTGACATGGCAATTGCTTAGGAGTTAACTGAGGTAGAGCTATAACAATTCCCTTTTCTCCTAGGGCAACCCATTTCAGCAGTTCCTTGTAGCCAACCAGCTTCACCTGAGATGGAAACATATACTGTAATTAGAACAGTGTCTTTTCAAAGTGCATATAATTGCAATATTGACAAAGAAATGTTGATCCATAGCTATACTTTACTATCCAATTACCCTCTAAATGCCACTTACCAACCAAATGAATTATAATCATTAAAGGTAATTAATAGAAAAATACTTGCAAAGTAGATAAAGTAAGTAATAAAGTTAGTGATGTTGGGTCTTGAGAAGTACTTGGGGCTTTAAGAGCTACAAAAACACTTCTCAGAAGTATTTGGGATGGGATTTGGGTCAAAGCAGGGATCTGGGTGCCATAGTACGCAGCTTTGTATCGCCTATTTCCCAAATGCCCGTTTCCCATGGTGGAACTTGTGGTCTTGAATGAGCATCACTGTTTCTTACAGAGCGCAGCCAGAGATACCTCAAACAGCTGACCTGAAGAACCCCTCCACTAACAACACACATATAGGTTTCATGGTGAGACTCTTACACCAGCTGGTGAAATGCTGAAAATAGTGGAGCAGCTGAAGACCAGTCTCTACTACTAAGGAGCATTACTGTCTTATACACATATAGTCTAGACGCCTCTCCAAAATTCAAGATGCATCTACATCACTTCTGAAATTACTCTTTCTTCCTTATCACAGAGCTGTCTTGGCACTAAATAGATTGTTTTCATATGGAACTAGGCCAGAGGAGGCAGTCCAGAAACACCCTTAATGCATTTCAGCAGCTAGTGGACAGCCAATGCATGAGACCAGAACAGAGCTAAGCCAAAGTGAATCCCCACCTTGAATGCAGAGTGTTGATACCAAGTCCTGAGCACCAGCTGTTCTCTATAAATCTGCTTCCACTGGGTTACACTACTTGCTAGTGTACATGTGGCATCAGTGTCCTCAATTTCTGACACACTGACACCCATCTAGGGTCGCACTAACTTAATATTTAGCCTCCATAGGCAATGAAAACCTCTGTGTGCTTTCCCTTTGTGCAAGGCTTTGACTTGAAACTACTGCACCATTACAGCAATTAGAGTATCACTGAAGTCATGAGGAAAGCTATTTATAAAGAAAGGTCATGCTGAGTTAGAGTCTACACAGGAAACGGGAGGGGCAGCACAGTTTTTTTCCTTGCTACTTGGCCTCTTTTTATGATCCTTAGTTTGCAAGCTAAAACATATCCCAGCAACAATTCAGTCTAACTTTGTTTGTTGGAGAAGCAGCATCCCACTGGGAGGACTACAACAAGGAGGTCCCAGAACGAAAATGTTTTGCTGGGTCTCTTCCAACATACTCTGTCCTAAGAGCTATGCATTCCCAAAGATGCCAGAAACTAAAACAAACATGATGGAACATGACAAATCCTAGAGGTGTTTTCCTTCAGAGTATGTTAATTTCTTGCACTATATGTTAAAAACCTCACTGTTCTAAAGGGGAAGAGGGCAAGTGGGGGTGTTTGGGGTGTGTTGTCTTTTACCTGTGTTTCTCCAAGCTTAGCCTGTGGCTCACCAAGTTCCAGAGTCCCAGAGACTGGCCAGTTAAGGAAGATAGCATTGACTTGGCCTTCTTTAGGACTGAAAGTGTACCTGGTTGGAAATGGGGAACAGAAATGCATGTCAGTTTTTCCTTGTAAATTTTCTGAAGTGATACACAGAGTGCTTTCAAGACTGGAAAAATGGATTTGAAAAGTTGGCATTAATTACACTTTCACACACATAACCATCTTTTCAGACAATTTATACCCTTTAATAAAGTACTGTTCCTTGAAAATATGTTCCAACAAACTACAGGTAATAGAGACTATTAAAGAACTGAATTCAGAGGTAAACATCTGTAGTAACTTTAGCAAGTATATAATAACTCACTGCTGCTCAACCATATAGGAAGGAGGTACTTGCAGGGCAGGGGGAATCATTAACAGACAATTGTGGGTTATATTCAGAAAAATGCGGTAATTCACATCCATACACAAACATACAGACATTCCACTAAAAAAGATTTAACAAGAGTACATGCAACAATAAAGCTTCCACCTTGCATAGCTAGTTTTTTAAAAATTTCATTTCAGCAGACATTATCTACAGTATATCTCCGGAAATCTTGTGGCATACACTTGAAACATTCCTCCATCCTTCCTTCATTTAGTTACAATTTTTTATTGCTCTCAGAAGTGGTTTTACTAAACAGTCAACAGTTCAGCATTTCAAGACTAAAGCCAGATAGCCAAATCTTACTGGGAGCAAGAGTAAAAAGGCCCACTGAGGCAGAGAAGAGGGTCAAGACCAAGACCCTGATGGATCATTAAGGCGTTACAGCAGCTATGAGGCATGAAGGCAGAGGAGAGTCCAGAGACTGACAATTTAGTGACCAAACAATTGCTGTTATCTTCCCATGCATTTTTACCTTAAAAAGAAATGCAGAATATGCTAGACTGATTTCTAGTTTCTTTCTCTCCCCTCTTTCTCTCTAAAGAGTGACATCAAGTATTCCTTTGTACAGATAAACACTACATAGCAGTTTTATAATTCTGGATTTTATTTTTTCTATAGTTTCTGTTGCCAGCTACGCTAAGAAGCACAAGATCACCAAGGAAAGGCTTGCAACCTTTCCTTCAGCCTTAGCATCATTCCAAAACTACCGTCTCTGACACCCATCACCTACCTACAGTTTTATATACTCTTTTATGTGCAGTTACTTAAACTGACAAAAGGGTTAATTTCACAGCATACAAACTAAGCTGGTGATTTCTGTAGCATCAAGTCATAAAGAATTTCAAAGTTTCACATACACTGCTGCTGCTTACACAGTCTATGTTTTGATTCAGTAGCCTTACCACACTTCTGGTGTGACCGTGTCATTCTGTGCTCTCCATGGTTTCGTTCCATAGATGGCTTCTCCATTGACTTTCAGCCAGGCACCCATCTGCCTCAGGCGTTCCTCAAATATAACAGCGATGCGACCATCATGAGTGGGCCCAATATTCATCAGGAGATTTCCTCCACAAGACACTGTTTCTACAAGTTGCTGAAATGTTTTTAAACATATGCACAGAGCACATGGTTACGGCTAATGAAATCATACATTTGAAGTACTTTCTGAAGTCTGCCGTACTGCTTCAGAACAATGAACTGAACAAGTTATGTTACTGCTGCCTGTTGAGACTTTGGGGGTCATCCCAACAGTCAACACAAAATTTAAGCTCCCATAAAACAAAGCTCCGCTGTCAATTTTTATGGCAGAAAACATCCCAAAATAGAATTTTGCACCAATGTGTGTGACTGAATCTACATTAGAATCAGATCCCACAACTTCTTAACGTTTTGACTTCTGCAGCAATTTCATAAGTGTTTTACCGATAGGACAGATAGATTTCTCTACACGAGAGGAGAATAAGGCTAACGGATGCCACTTCATTTTTACTGAAGCTGAGAGAAGCAACTTCCTCCTTCCTCGGTTTGATGCTCTCCCTATTTTAGAGAGACATCTGTAAAACATGAGGAAGCCTTCAAGAGAGTCCCATAAATATTTGTGTTCACATCCACACTGCCCTCCAGAGATCATGGACCAAGATGCACAAGTCTGAGGAACAGACAGCTGGAGACAAGCTACTGAATGAATTTAAACCTGCCTCTGAAAAGAGGTTACTTCAATTTGAAATTATCTTTTGCAAGGACAGTACTAGGAACAGATCTGGATTAAGCAACAATAACAATCTTTCCCTCACTAGCTGAATTTTGCAATTAAATGCATTTATCTGAAAGATTGATTCAGTTTTCCTAAGCTTCAATTCTTTTTTTAATACCTTAGACTAGCAAAGGGAATCAACATTCTATTAACACCAGCTATGTGCATCTACTAGTGTTTATCTGTATGTCTGTAATAAGTGTGTTGGGTTTTTTTCTTTAAACGAAGTGGGAAAAAAGGAAAGTTTCTCACTACAAGGTAAAAAGACTATTAAGAATTATAAACTGTTTCTAGCTAGACAGGGGAAGAGATGTAGCCTTCAATAAGGAGTTCCTAAACAGGAACAGTGAAACTGCAACTGTTTGCTTCCCATCAACTTAAAGGTGCAGTTACTAGAAAAACTTAGTAGAAAAGGTAATTATGAGACTATCCGGATCAGTCCTTGGCCAGTTACTCACAGGGGAAACAGCTTCCAAGAAACTGAAATTTTACTAGGTAGTTTTTTCTTTCAGTCATTTCTATAAAATAAATAAGAATTACATGGATATTCCATCCTGCCAGTCTTAGGCTACAAATGAACAAAATTATTATTTCATCAGTTAATAATTTTTTAATAAAAATAGATACATAATTGAAATGTTATATAGCATAATATCAGGAGGGAGAAACAGAAGTTGCAGGCAACTCCTTTGTCCCTCTGTACCTTCACCAAGTCCTCGATTGTGAGGTAATCGTCAAGCTGTGCGTTCCTCCTGTACCCCCATGACCTCTTGTCAATAGTCATACAGTTCTCCCACTTGTGAGGCAGGAAGTGGCCGGGGTTATACCGGTCACTACAAGTGTAGAATCCACCATGTGTACAGATGCTGCCAACTCCCCAGCGGTCATTGGTCACAACTGTGTCCCGGACTGGACTGGAAACAGAGAAATTTTATTATTTTTATTCTATAAAACGCACTCACAGCCAGTGAGTCAGTGCCAGTGGGCCAGCCTTCTCACATGCACACCCCTCTCAGAAACTAACATTTAGGATGACTTCTGTACTATTAATTTATAACAATTAGATCAGGAATCCTATTCTCATCCTTTGCTAGTAAAAGGTCCAGGTTGGCATTTCTTAGGGAAATACACTTGACTTTCACAGGAGGTCTGCCAGAAATCAGCCTGCACTTCACATTCACAACCAGATATTCATTCTGCTATGACAACAATGCACCCATATTCTCAAATTATCCTGCTACACAATACTTAGAGAAGAATATGATTAGGTAGAATAGCAAATACCATTTTAACTAATTAATTTGCAAATGTGGTTAAAAAAATATGAAGAAGTCTTCTTCTAAAGCAAGCCTTGATAGTTGTAGGGAAGACCTGGATTTCAGGAAAATTAATATTTAGTTAAGTCCTCATGAAAAGAGGTAATAGGTTCCACAAAATATATAGAAAATGAGACAAACAAGACACAGAGCAGAATTTCAGATAAGGAGCTAAACCAGCATCATTATGTACCTGTCATTATACAGCCAAGCCAAGAAACCAGTGCTGTTCCAGTAAGTATCTGGTGCATTTCCATTCCCATCAGACCAAATTATTTCTGGTTGGTACTTGGTCACAATTTCATAGAGTTCTGGTAAGGATTTACTAGCTGGAAACTTTCTTGTCTTAAAGACATTGGTGGCATCCTCAAGGAAAAGAGGATTAAACCATTCAAACAGGGAATGATATAACCCAAAACGCAAGTCAGTCTTGTTTCTAACAGACATTGCTAGTTCAGCCACAAGATCTCGTTTCGGTCCCACATCAACAGCATTCCAGTTCCAAGAATATTTGGACCCCCACAAAGTAAAGCCTGAAAAGAGAAAAATCGAAGGATAAGAAAGGGAAGCAGAAGAGGGGAAGTTATAGTTCCTCTTTCTGGAAAGTAGTTTGCAAGTGTGTTGCAAAAAATAAATATAAAAGCCATATATGTAATAAAATTGTTATTGTGGTATAAAGTATGCCTATAATCTGTTCATGCATGATGACAGTAGCCATAGCATCAGATATGAGTTGGGTTTTTTGGGGGTTTGGTTTTTTTGTTTTTTTAACACATATCCATTTATATTTTCCAGTTCTGTACTGCTTAGGATAATTACTCCTTCTCCTTAATTATTCACTCCATTCATATGTCCCCATTAAATTAACCAAAAATACAGCAACTTCCAAGGCATCTACATTTTCACTGAATGTATCACATGTGAACTGTGAATACACATTCAACAATTGGAAGATAAAATGCTCTCAGTTGCAGAATGCACAAGCTATCTTTTGCATTCAAAGACTGTTCTCCTCCCTTCTGTTTACATCTTCTGCAATGTTCACTTTTCATTTGACTTGACATTTGTAACACCTCAATCAACTACTCAGTACATGTATATAAGCAGAGTGCAAAAACTCCTGAAACAGCTTGTAAAGTATCAGCGTTAAACATCACGAGGGATTTAACATTTCAGACATCCAGCAACCCAGAACAAGCACTTACAAGTACTACTGCACTGCAGACTTAGACCACTGCCAGAGGAGCAGCACTCTCACCTTCAAACTGCTTTACACTCCTTGCCTAATAAATCTCGCAATATTTTTGTGAACTGGATACATGCAATTGTATTGACTAGACAAACAAGCTAAAAATTCATGCCCAAGGCTACAGGACAGACTAAATGAATCATGGTTCTTTTGAAGTCGCTGGGAATTACGCCACGAACATCATCAAGATCAAGATTTTACGTGTGTCAGAGCTGAGATTTAAATTCACAAGTTATGAGCTGCCAGTCTTGAACCCACATCTCCCCAAAGACCAACAACGTTCGCTAGATGTACTGTCACATTGCATCTTAGTATTTTATACTTTCTTTGCTACCATATTTCCTTCTAACCACTTTACTTTTCCTGCAAAACATCTTACAATTACAGCGCCAAAAATCACTTGTGCCTGTAAAGTAACAAACATGGTTCAAGGTTTTGGCTTCTACGCACTGCATCAGAAGAACTATACCCTGTGTACGTTTCTAACTCTGAAGTTCACTCCTGGAACATGCTCCTAAATTCCTTGGAGAAACCTATGGAGCTCGTTAACTGCCTGTACACAGGAGTCCTCCATATGTTAAACAGCGCAGAATTCACTTTTGTGGTTCCTTGAGCAATGAATTGCACAACAATAAAAAATAAACTCTGGCTACTGCAGGAAGCTCAGCTGCCCCCACCAGTTCAGGCTGTCTTGCCTACAGCAAGAACAATGGCACAATCTGTTTTTTCCTCCTATGCAGGCTTCAAGGCCATAGCTTTTGTGTAAGAGTCAGAAAAATGCATGCACATGTCTTGGGTGGTTTGCTTCCTCTTTGGCTGGGTTGGGGCAGGTAAGCCTGCCTGGCTTTCTCTAACTCTCTTAGCAGAAAAGTCACCTGGATTTTTCTTCTGTTGAAAGGAATGCAACAACTACTAACATTTACAAACCTTCCACTTACCTTCATGATGTTTTGAAGTTAAGACAACATATTTTGCACCTGAAGCCTTCAGAATATCTGCCCACTGGTTGGGATCAAAGAATTCTGCTGTAAACAGTGGCCCAAAATCTTCATAACTGAACCCAGGTGGGTAATTTGCCTCCATGAATTTCACATAGGGCGCTCTCTTTTCCTTCTGCCAGTACCACCTACAAAATATAGAGCAAAACATGCCTGCTGGTTTATTTTTAGACAAATAAAAAGAGAATTGAAATCATTAGCTCCTATTTGAGCTCACACTGAGAGGCACATGCACTGGAGGTACTCAACACTGGCAATAAGACAAAACTGCTTCAGAACAGGATTATCAAAGATTTCCTTTTCTCTTTGCCCATAATCTACATCCTTCAAGCACTCCACTTCTGAAAGGTCCCAGGATTTCATTTGGAGCAACAAAACAAAGCAGCTACGCTTTGAGACTGAAAAAATGGCAGTCTTATTCAATACCCAAATCCCAAAACTCTACTAGAGAGCACAGGCAGATGGTCCAGGTAAGCATCTGTTGTGGTTTAAGCCCAGCCAGCAACAAAGCACAACAGGGTCGCTTGCTCACTCCTCTCTGGCCCTGGCCCGGTTGGGATGAGGAGGAGAAAATATAAAGAAACATCCATGCATCAAGACAAGGACAGGGAGGGATCACTCACCACTTATGGTCACGGGCAAAAGACAGACTCAACTTGGGGAAAAAACAAAATCAATTTTATTTACTACCAATTAAATCAAAACAAGGATAATGAGAAGTAGAACCAAATCTTAAAACACCTTCCCCCCACCGCTCCATCCTTCCTGGCTCAACTCCACTCCCAATTTTCTCTGCCTCCTCCGCCCAGCAGCACAGGGAGACCCAGAATGGGGGTTGCAGTCAGTTCATCACACATTTGTCTCTGCTGCTCCTTCCTCCTCAGGGGGAGGACTCCTCACTCTTCCCCTGTTCCAGCATGCGGTCCCTCCCACAGGAGACAGTTCTCCACGAACTCCTCCACCATGGGTCCTTTCCACAGGCTGCAGATCTTCAGGCACAGGCTGCTCCAGCACAGGTTTTCCCACAGAGTCACAGCCATCTTGAAGGGCATCTGCATGCTCTGACGTGGAGTCCTCCATGGGCTGCAGGTGGGCATCAGCTCCACCATTCACCTCCACGGGCTGCAGGGGAGTCACCTCCTCCCCCTCCTTCTTCACTGACCTCAGTGTCTGCAGAGGGGTTCCTCTCACATTCCAATCCCAGTACTCACTGCCAGTTCCCCTTCTTCAATCTGTTCTCCCAGAAGTGCTACCACTGTCACTGATGGGCTTGGCCTTGGCCAGAGGTGGGTCTGCCTTGGATCTGGGGAAGTTTCTAGCAGCTTCCTGTAGCCCCTCCCCCACTACCAAAACCCCACTACACAAACCCAAAACCACAGCTCAGGTGGCACGAGGAACGCACTTTTTCTGGACTAACATGACTCGCCCTCCTCAAGTCTCACACATCAGCCATCTCTGCTCTGCCCCCCACACTGCAGCTCCTGCAACCCACAAACATGCGGGCCAGCAGCTTTACCTCTCTGCTGGTCCAGAGTCCTCTACACCAAATGCAGCTGAGTGACCTGATGTGTGAGTGGATGCCCACAGTGCCAGAGCAGGAGAGAGCTGTGACTGCAGTGCACTGCAGCCGCTGCATATTGTGAGGCTCTGAAGCAAAGGCACCCTACTAGAAGGCATGTCCTCCAACAACATGCCTCTGCAAGAACCCCACACAATTACAAATGCACATCCATCACAGGCTCTAACACGCAGGCACACAACTACCGACCTACCAGCGCACAGAGATTTAGGAACCAGAAGGAAAAATAAGCTGTTAATCTCTTTTTGCATCCCACCTAGCAAGGACAGAGACAGTTTCTATCCTGTGCTTCCCCATAACAGTGACCAGTATTGTCACCATTCCAACTGGTCTAATCCACAGCAAGGCTTGGAGCTCCGCTCTGTGGTCCAAGGGTGGTCTCTCACCCTCGTCGTGGTCAGAGATCACAAGTCTCCAATAGACCACTATTTATTTTCAACCTGCTCCATCCCCCCCCTTCCTAGCAACAAAAGAGGAGCTCCAGAAACAGCATGCAACAGTCCTTACTGCATAAACAGCCTTACTGCTGGAGACCTTCTAACAAAAACATATGTTGTGACTGCTAATACTTACAGAGAAAAAGGTCTGAAAGCATTCACCTTTCTATGAATGAAGCCGAGCAGAAAAAATGCTGTTGGCAAATTTAGACATCAACAAAACAAACTGAAAGTGAAGGAATAAAACAGGCCAGAATCTGTATGTTTGAAATGCGTTTCTCTCTCCTGTCTTGAACTGGACTCTGACATCAGTTCTGCAAGACCACAGTAACCATATGGCTATTGTTGTAACCTTCCCAGAGTTCAGCATAAACAAACATCATCTCTAGCAGCCAAGAGGGAAAAAAATCTAGGAGAAAGAGGCTGAGACAGCCTTCCTGACTAAAAGACCCTGGGAAAAAAAGAAAGAAAAAAAACCACTCTGATTTTAAAGTACGTAATTGCATAAAAAAAAAAAACAGGTGACATCTTTGCTTCTCTCCCTCTGTCACATGGTTTGCTAACATGAGCACTTCTACTCTGACATGATTAGATTCTAGAAACATCCTGAACAAGGCTGTGCAGCTCCAAGGGAAGGAGGATGGGCTGGGTGATATCAGAGTTTATGAACTTCCATTTGAAGCTGCTAACACAGGACCTCAATCATCTGACTGCACATGCTGCCAGAAGGCCTTGAAGCAGGTCTACACCCACACGTGCCTAAGGATGGGAGGCTACAGGATATAAAACCCAACTTCATCAACTATATTAGATGTTTTGGGGTCTTTTTAGAACAACAACAAAAAATGAACACTTGATCCTGAGTCTGGGCACCACTATCACAGCACAGCATTCAGAGTAAGGCTTGAACCCAAAGCTAGCTTCCCCCCGCACAGGGAAAGTAATTTATTAGTAAACAGAGTCCACTTAAAAACCTGCTGAAACCCTTGAACATAACTTTGAAAAGAGCAGACCAAATATTGTCAGAAAACAATGGTTTGTTTATATCAATGTTGGTTTGTTTTATGAATATTACATTTAAGGTTTACCATAGCTCTGCCCCAGAGCTATCATTATCTTCATATTGTAAGTGATGTGACTCACTTTAAGTCATACAGGAAGTAATTGGCAGAGCATAGAAAGAAGATACAGCCAAAGGGCCTGAACCAGTGAACACTCACAAACTAAAGGTTTTATTCAGCCTTCGAATTGAAATTATTTGAAGGATCAGAGCTCTAGGCTCTTTTAAGCAGAAAGTACTCTTTAATAAAAATAGTAACAAAAAAAGAAGAAAACCATCAACTGCACAAAACATACACAGGAAAACTGCAGGCAGTTTGCCAAGCAAGGGCAGCGATGGAGGGAGCGATGGACTCCTGTACTCCTCACACAGCGCCACAGCACTCCGGAGGGCAGCAGCTGTGCAAGGCTTCTCCGGGGGCTGGGAGATCCCCCAACCCATCCCCACAAGGCCTGGAGAGAGCCCCTTCATCCGTCCCTCCATCGCGGCCCTGGAGAGACCTCCTTCTGCCACTCAACCAACCGCCTCTTTCACCAACGCTGTGGAAAATGTGCCTTTCAGCTCTACAAGTCCTCTGCTGAATTTGATTAACGTTAGCCGACACATTCAGGAGGTTTAGGGCTAGGCAGACAGAAACTCAGACATACCAGAAGCACATGAAACTCTGCTTCCTTCATGAACGGCGCCATAGAGTCCGTGGTCTCACTGACTGGCCTCAGGTGGAAATAAACCTCTTCCCGCACACCTCAGCTCCAGGGCCATCTGCAGACGGGCTTTAAACCTAAGCATCACTTTAAGGGGGGGACACCAAACCAAGCCCCACCTGCCCGAAAAGCCGCTCTCTAAGCAAACCCCTCAGATCGCTGGTACGACCCATCCGCAGCAGCTATTTCGGTGCGACCCTCCCAGCCGCCGCAGGGCGGCCGCGCCCAGGGGCGCCGGGGCCCGAGGGGGCTGCGGGGCGCCGCCGCCGGGGAGGCCCGCGGGCCGGGGCCGGGGCCGGGGCCGGGGCCGGGCCGGGCAGGCCGCTGCGGCCGGCGGGGCGGGGTCCAGTGCCGGGGCCAGGCCGGGGAGCTCACCAGAACCACTCGCTGCCGAAGCTGGGCACCGAGAATACGCCCCAGTGGATGAAGACGCCAAACTTCGCCTCGTCAAACCAGGCGGGCAGCGGCCGGGCGTCCAGCGAGCCCCAGGTGGGCTCGTAGCGGGGCCGCCCGGCGCCGCCCGGCGGCTGCGCCGGCAGGAGCCCGGGCAGCCCCAGCAGCAGCAGCAGCAGCAGCAGCGCGGCGCGGCCAGGCGGGCCCGACATGGCGGCGGCGGCGGGTCGAGGGGAGGCGGCTCCTCAGAGCGTGGGTCGCGGCGCTGCGCGGCCGCGCCGGGGGAGGCCGCTGGCCGGGGGGGGGGCACAGGAGGGGCGGGCTCGGGCTCTCCCCGCCCGTTCCGCCAGAGCCCGCCGCCCTCCGGCCAAAATGTAGCTTGCCCCTGCCGCCGGCCGGTGAAGGGCTCCGGGTCCGCCCCTCCCGAGGGTCAGCCCCGCCGCGTCCTGGCTGAGGCGGCAGCGTCGCGTCCTTCCCGTCGTCTGTGTGGAGGAGCGCGCCAGCCGTTGGGGGTCTCCTCCCCATCGGTGCCGTTTTATCTGGCTGCTCGGCCACGACTTGTCACTTGGATTTTAAGGATCTTAAGAAAATGAAGTAACTGACTTCCGCCTTGGCCAACATCCCGCTGTGCTTCTCCCGCCTCCTTCGCCCCAGGCCCTGCCGGCTTGGCCCAGCGTGGCCCATTACTGCTCTCCTCATGCTGGCAACGCTGGCCGTCTCCCTCAGGGCTTGCCTGAAAGCTGCCTGCGGGGGTCTGCTGGATCTGCAGCCTGATCCAGGTCCGAGTCTTGGATCTGCAGCCAGGGTCTGCTTCAGAGCTGGCCTCAGTGGCCTGCTGGCTTTGCTCTTCCCGCCTGCTTCCAACCACAGGTTCAGCTCCCTTTCCCCTTTCCTTTCCCCTTCCCGAGAAGGACAGGGTATAACATTCATTGTTCTGCAGCTCCTTCCAGCCCACTGATACGTGATGGATCCAGGGTAGGGAGGTGCCCCAAAGCCTGTCAAGGAAATATTTCTTTGACCCTTAGAGTAGCTTCAGAGGAAGCCTGTGCTGAAGCTGCCTTGATTCACTAGATGACACTTGGCATTTGTGCTGCGGATCATGAGTGGCAGGCACGTACTTTAAAAAAATGCATCTTCCAGCAAGTTTGTTGCTCGGGCTGGTGCTTCTCCAGTCTTTCCTGATGCTTGAATTGCATATTTTTGCATCAGACCCTAGCCGCCATGGGACGGCCTTTGTGAAATAATTTGGTTTAATCAGCAAATACTAACTTCCCAAAATCATCACCACGAGTGGAAATTTCTTTGGCAATCTCATCAGAACAGTTAAAAATGAATGAGCAGGCAGCTGAATTAATCTCTTTCCACCTGGGAAGGATGTATACTTTACTGCTGTTCTATGGAAACAGAACTTCAGTTTCTGGAGCCATTAACCACAGCTGTTACATTTCATCCAAAAATATTTAAAGGGCTGTGGAAACAGGAAGTACATAATTTTTTAATATTTTCATTTATATACCTTGATGAGTGTATTAAGTTACAGGCTGATGAAAAACATTGTGACTTCCATGGTATCATTCTTTCCTTCTGACTGTTCACATTACTCTGATTTACTAAAGTACTTTGATACCACAATAGGACCCTCTTCATATCTTTTTTACAGTCAATGTTGACCTACTTTCTCTGTCTTCTTTTACCTTCACCCCTTTAGATGTCACTTTGCTTCTCAAAAGGAATCCTTAAACACCTTTGACCTTTTGTTATGGTATCTTTTCTAGTTTATCTTTGGATTTCTTCATGTTCTCCTTTTCTTTTTGATCACACCAAAGGATTGCAGACACTGAGCAGCTCCTTAATGTGGGAATTTTGAAGTAGACTCTCTGAAGCTTATTCTGTACAGCACACCAAAGTTACAACTGCTCTGTGGCTCAAAATGCTTTGAAGGAAAAATGGTTTAAAAAAAACCTCAAGGGTCTGACCCGAAGCCCTCTGACATCAGTGACCTGCTATCAACTTTGGTGAGATTTCAAGCAGAAACTGTATATTTCAGTAATGAACTTGATTACATCTTTTAAATTAAAAAAAAACAACCACCAAAAAACAACAGTTCAGTAAATAGCAGTCATGAGTATACTTCTGATTAAGGCGTAAACAGGTTCAGAAAATGTCACCAGCCCACACAGGCACAGCTACTGAAATCTCCAGTGAGGGAAAAGGTCCTCAGTGCAGAGTCACATCTGTAATGATGCAAGCTGCAAAGGGTAAATAATAAAAATAGTACATTGTAAGATTTTGTGAATAACGCAGGACCAGTGTCTGCAATTGCAGGAAGCTCTTTAAACCTGGGTGCAGTGTGCGTGCCTGCGTGGTGCTGTAGCCACCGGGCCCCTGGAGAAAGGTCTGTAAGCATGGAACTTGCTTCTGCGCCCCGTGAAGAGAGGCCCCTGCTTCTCATTCTCGCAGCACAGTCCCGCTGGGAAAGCTCTCCACAGCTAGGGAAAGGAGCAGGCTGGTCTGTCAGCAGAGGGAAGGAGAGGAAATAATAAAGGCAATTCCCTGGGAGATGCTGAGCAGAAAAGACCTTTTGACCTGACTAATGGCTGACATACGAGACTCATGTACTGGATCAATTGCTTGGACAAAGGCAAAGGGTGCCTGACTGCCAGGAAGACTGCAAAACCGCCGTGCCTGTGGAGCTGCAGGGGGCTTGGTGTTGAGAGGAGGGCACTTGGTTGCTTGGGTGGAAGCAGAGGCCAGGAACTGAATTTCCCGTGGACATGTTTTAGACTTGATAGGATTTGATTCAGACCCGGGGAGGGGCAGTTGTGATGTTTTCATACAGCCTGAATGGGACTCTCATATTTGATAGCTAGGTAATGTGGCACTGGATGTGTTCAATATACAGGGCGAAGTCCTCTCTGTCTCTGCCATTCTGCCAGCGGCTTCAGGGCAGCGAGGATTTAATTCAAGGCAGAATATAAAATGATTTGCCTGTAAAAAGCAGTGAAGCCATTAAATATCATTTTAAAGGTGACTCGTGTCATTAAAAGTGTATCTGTCAAACACCAGAAAATGAAACCACGGGGCTTGATTTTGCTTTTGCCAAAGTCAGTGTGATTCCTGCTTCTGATCTGAAGGCAGGAGGACTACCTCCCTCCCAAACCCTTGAGTCACACGCTCATAAAACTGGTTGTGAAAAGCCTCTTGCCTGCAACCCAAGCCTGGAAAAAAGACGGGGGGGGACGGGGGGGGACGGGGACGGGACACGCAGGAGATTTGACTCATCGCCCTCCCTGCTCGGCTCAGGGCTGCGATGCCTTGTGCAACCTCCCGGTTTTGCGGGGGACGGGCCGGGGGAGGAGAGAGGGAGGGAGGGCACCCTGTTACACAAAACAGAAGTGGTGGTGTCGGTTGCTCGGCTCTTTTTTAACTGCTGGTCTTTTTTTTTTTTCTTTTTTTTTTTTCCGAGAGTTGGAAATGATGGGAGCGGGGAGCATGAAGACAACCCGGGGGGGCGGGGGGGGGTGAAGATGCAGGGAGGGAGGGGACGCTGGGGGGGTCCCCTCCCTCCGTGCATCTTCACACACACGCACCCCCCTTGCTTTGCCCCTGCGCAAACACAAAATTTAGCCTCCGGCAGACCCAAAATCCCCGTCGCCGTTCCGGCGGGGCGGCCCCGCTCCGGCGGGGCGGTCGGAGGCGAGGGGCGGCTCTTCCTCTGCAAACTTTCCCTTTCCCCTCCCTCGCCGCTCCTTTCCCTCCTCTTCTCTCCTCCCTGCCCCTCTCGGTTCCCCGACGGCGATGGCTGAGAGGCCGGGGAGCACCGGGGGACTAACGCAGCCCGCCTGGTCCTTGCCCGGTCCCCGCGGCCGCTCCCAAAGCGACATCTCCTCCTTCTCCTCCTCCCGGAGAACCTGCCTTCTCCGGTCCAACGTGGGAGGCTCAGGTAAGGGGGAGGGAGGGAGGGTCCTTGTGTCCGAGTCCCCCGAGTCCCCCGAGCCGAGCTGAACTGGGCAATTTGGGAAAAGACATCCTCCTCCACACCCTGCCCTGCCCTCCCGGACCTGGGACTGTCTTCTCTCGGTGGCCAGGGTGTGGGTCCCTGCTTTACGTGGTGCTTGGTCGACCCCTCCAGATGACGTTTATCAAGTTCCTGGCTTTTCATACCCATGTTCTCAGATTTAAATGAATCCCAGTGAAGTCATGGGTACTCTCGCCCTTTGGCCGAAGCTTCTCTGACTGCAAGGGCGTATTGTGGGGACATCAAAACTCCTCGTCCTGCCGCCTCACACGTTACCCTTCAGTTGCGTGTTAGAATTTTACCTCATGCGCTTACATCTCCGTTGGGTTTTTCGTTAACAGGTGAGGCAAAAAAAGTGCGTGAGTCTGTATCCCACTGTCCTCCTTCAGGAGGTGACCACTGCAAGTGCGCACAGGATGATTTGGGGGTGGAAGCTGGCCCTGTGGGACAGAGCAGGCTTCCTGCAGGATTTGGAGTAGCTTTGCTGTGTAAAATGAGACGAAGTGAGGGTCCTAGTTTATAGTGCAGATATTTGAAAGTGGCCAAAGTAAAATAAATACATGCTCAGTTGGGCTATTCTTTACTCAGGCTGTTTGCTGAGGTTGGGTATTAAGGAAATGAAATTCTGGTCTCCATACTGCTGAGCACATTTTGAAAATGTGTGCTCGCCCAGTTGCAAATCAGCCATGCTCTGTTGACTCAAACAAGACTGTAGGCACATACGTCCCTGGTATTTTGGATGCACTCGTACAGTACTGCCCAGAGGTACCCATGAACCGCAATGCCATCAGGGAAGCTCCAGAGTGTACTGAGGGACCTCCTCTGCTGCGGCACAAGTAGGGCAGCGTGGTGCATGGTCAGGTCTGCAATGGACCACTGCGTCCTCTTATGTTTGCTTATCAGAGAGTGTTAAGATGAAGCAGACCATTTGCTTGGGGAAGCTCAAATATATGGCTATGCCTGCCTGATGAGGAGAGAGGGAATGAAAACTTGCTTAGTCACATAGGAGCAAGTAGATTCAACTTGTGGGGCCAGAGACTGCAAGGAAAAACAACTCTACGTGCCATTTTCTGCATAATTCTCTGCTCTGCCTTTTTCTGTGTCTACTGAAAAGTTACGTTGAAGGACATTTGGGACAGGGAGGAGGGAGGGGGTTTCAGTGGTTTGTCCAACTCAGAAAGGACTGCTTTTAGGTGGAAGGTGTATTTCAGCACCGTCTGGAGGAGTGCTGCATGAACAACGCACTACAACCTGATATGTACACAAGATGCCTTAACCTGGATGCAGAGGGATCACCACAGAGGTTGACAAGATTGAGACTATGTCAATGTTAGACTATGTTGGTTGTTAGCTTAACTACAAAGACTACTAACAATGAGCTGGGTTCATTAGAAGAGACTGGCAAATCCAGTAGAGGTAAAAATGATGGTGTTTTCAAAGATGTGTTGTTATTTGTCGTTTCTTACACACAAAATTTAGGCCTCCCTGTTGCCCTACTTGATTTTTTTCTTTTAATTTTGAGGATGTGCTTCCTGCCAACAAGTGACAAGATTTGCTTTCTCTGTGTTGGTTTTTTTTTTGACATCTTTTCTTTCATTCTCTATTTTCTCCATTGCTGCTTCCTGTATTTTTTTCCAGCTGCTCACTGGGCACAACAAAAATACTTGCATGCTGCCACACAACTGTTGATTCCCTCTTTAAAAAGGAAAGTATGCATTAAAGATGCAAAGCTGTTTAATTTTTAATGTGGTGGTTAGAGAATTGTTTTTATACTTAGATGCCATTAAAATAACCTGCTTTTTCATTCCCCCACTAACCTGGAGAACAACCGTAACAGGGGCAGAAATGTGAAGCACTTAGAGAAAAAATATGAGCCTTATTATTATTTTTGCTTCTACCTCTTTCTATAGCTGTTCCATCTGATTAATTTAAAGTAGGTCACTGATTTACATCAGATGTTACCTGGGTTCCAGCTGCTCCATTTAGAAAAGAACAATTTGCGTTTTAAATAACCTGCAAAATGTTTGCTTGCTGCCTGTTCCTGGAGTGATTCACCTGCAACTGTTGAAGTCATAAGTTGCAGTTTCTGTTGCATATTAATCTTCATTTTCTAGATCCTGATGCTGGCTGTGCTGAGGAGACGATATTGTCTCCTCGCACTCCATCAGTGATGGGTTGGTACCCCTATAGATAGTTGGCACTGTCATTTATTTTACCATCACCTGATCTACCACTCTCAGTGCAGGTTCTGTTAAGAGTCAATTTTTGTAGAGACCCTTCTAGCTAAGGGAAATGTAATAGCCTTTCTAAAAGCGGCTTTGGCAGTGGCTCATAGAATGCATCTCTTTGTTATTCTAGACCGGTACTGTATGTATCTCGATAGTACCGTGAGGCTGGTCGGGCGGTCCCCATGTTTATGCTGCCTGTCCTTTCTTACCCCCACTCCTTCCTCTGCTGTTATCATATGCTGAACGTAACAACTTCCTGGTGTCACTTCACAGCATCTCACTTCATCAGCTGTGGTCCAGTTTGTGAGAGCAGTATATTTTCTGCTTTTCTTCTTCTTGAAGCTGGGCTTTTCTGTTAGGGTTAGTGGTAGAAGATTACTTAATTTCCCTCTCTGGGCTGTTACCTCACCCGTCATGGTATCAGGCCTTTACCTTCCAACATCTTCTTTGCTTCTGGTAAGACCCTGGGAGGAATAAGGTGATCCTCATCATGAGTAAGGGTGGCACGATCTAGACTTTTGATTTAGACCCTGAAAAAGTGTAATGTCACTGAAGTTCAGAGCCTTTGTGGCAGGCATCAACATTGTACTCCCCACCTCACAACTGGCTGGTTTGCCAGAGCATTGCTACGAGATTGGTGAAAAAAAACATATTCTCCTAAAATTTCAGAGCAACACCAGTGCTGCTTGAAGAATGCTGCTTGAATTACATACCTTTAAGCAGCATTCCATGTTTAGTGACTAGATTTAAACCCACCTTAAAGGTGGATCACATTAGTTGAGTCTCTTGATTTGCCCAGCATAGATGGAGACTGAACTGCATTTGAAACAAAGACTGTTCAAGTGCTTTCCCAGAATTTCTCCAAAATCTAGATTTGCTGGCTATGAGGCTGAGGGCAGCTGTCAGCATGAGCGGTGAGCCCCGGGGTGCAGGGGGATGTTGGTGTTTCTTATCAGCTGCCTTTATTCTCTGGTTGCAAAGAGGCACTGGCAGTTCTGTTCGTGACAGGCACCAGCCTCAGCTTTGCGGTGCCCATTCTTTATCTGCATGTCCACGTAGACAGTTTTCAGTTTGTTCTCTTTTCAGTGTTGTGGTTTTTGCTATACAGCCTTGCATTTTGTTCCGAAGGTGGTGAGGTTTGTGGTGAGGTATGTGTTGGTGAAAAGGGAACTTTACTGCTCAGACCAAAAGTCAGAAAAACACCCATTTCTCCACTCTGGGATTCACAGAGTCATATTGTTGCAGTTCCTCTTGAGGTCTCGCCCTTTAGCAAGAAGTAGAAGTTTCAGATAATTTGTTCCACTGCTAAGAAATGCACCTTGCAGGTAGAGAGGTGAGCTCCTCATGCATGTTTCCATTCCTTTCATGCTTTTTTTTCATACCTTTCTGATGACAGATATAAAAAAAAACTACCTGAGAATTCAGGCAGCAATTCAATACCTCAGGCTATACCCCAGATGCTGGGTTGCAGCAGACAGTGAAAGGTGGAGTGCAAATGACAGTCCGGCCTCAAAACTTGTCCTGCCTCCCAAGATTATTTGGGGAATTTTTGGGTAGCAAAGTGGTCCTTTGTAGGTTAATTTATTCAAAATGGTAATGAGTAACAGCTATGATTCCTTCTGCTGCTGAGTCCAGAGTAGGGTGGGTGAAAGGATGGCTTATACTCATCCACCTCAGTGAAGAATCAGGGAAGATTTCATGTAGTGATCAGAGTGGCTGATGTTGGATGGGAAGAAAATTGATGATTTTTGGAATTATTGGAGCTCTTCATGATTAGAGCGCTCTGCATTGTAAACCTAGCAAACGTCAGATTCTTTTCTTAAAGGACAGACTTTCTGGCTGATGTGAAGGAAATAAAATGTTTTTGACAGCTGGAGGTATTTGAGCATCTAGAAAGAGTGACTCCCCAAAGCTTCTTATCTAGAGATTGACTTGACTATCTGGGGGCTTGGAACCTAGGGCAAAAGATAAATTTTGGCTAGGTAGGTAGCTGTTAAGGTTTGCCTGTATTTCCCTCTGCGCTTGTATTTCCCAAAATGGCCACAGATTCCAGTTTCTTGGATGCAATTTCCATATACACCAAGCAAGAGTCCTACCAATGTCTATGGGAGTTGTGTTCAGTGTTTGTGAAGAAGACATCAGATGTGCTTTGGGAGGGCAGTTAGAAGGTGATGTTTTTCAGTCATCAGATGGGGGTGAGGGGAGAGCAGCCTCATGACATGGAAGAACACTCGTAACTAAAGCAACTGGCTTGGTACATTATATGAAAATATGGGAGTTACGGGAAAACATGAACCTCCATTGTATCAAGCAGGACTTGGTCACAACATAAATCAAAGCACAGAACGTTGCAAGAAGCCCAAGGTGGATAATTTGGGGTAGAAAACTAGAATAGAAGTTAAGACAAATCATCGTTGCTGGAGATTTAGAAACTAAACTCAACCCAATTGTGTGATTTCCAAGAAACAGTGCATCCTGTCCCTAAGTCCACATTAATAATTTTCCATCAATTTGAAAATTTGAACTATCAGAAAGATGCAGCAATCTTGACCATATGAAATTTGACATATGCTTACAGAATTGAAGCATCTACTTCTTCATGATAATCTGGAAACATGCTTAGACCATCATCCTGTAATGTTAAATCTCATTCCAGTCATCCTTACATATAACTTGTAGTTTCAGGAGGGTGCTGAGGAAAAATCCAGGAATCATACAACATTTTGTACTGCATACATTGATAAAGTTTAGGTCTGCCTGAAAACTGGTTTAGTTTATAAGGTTGGGTGGGTGTGCAGGGAATAAGTGTGTGCCAGAATATGGCCAGCTGTTTCTAATATGGGTTTATACGGTATTACATATGAAATAAGAATCTGCCTGTTTTACCCTGGACTAAAAGACATTATTCCACACCAACTCTTGCAGAATAACTGGGATATGTTCTTGGTATTAACCCTGATTAAGTGTGAAACAGGGAACACTGGGAACAAAGGGAACACTATGATTTACAAATACAAACCATGAATTCTATGCATCATTTACATATGACCCAGTCTCTGGGACAACAACTTTATAATTAAATATTCAGACTTGGGCTCAGGATTAAAAAAAAAAAAAGTATTTCCTAAATGTGGTAATAATCTTCATGGTTGGCTAAGTAGAAATTGGACTGCAAACTTTCACAACATAGGATTTAAGGCCTGTTTTGCAGCAATTAATCAGTAGCTGACTGTGGGATCTGTTCAGCGTTTTGCTACTGTGGTTGTTTTAGTTTCTCAAGGCCCTTTGGCATTTAGCACTTCCTGCTGGTGTGTGGCTTCTAGCAAGTAACCATTTAATATCAGACCACATGTCAAGTATGAAGCCTGAAGAAGTGATCAAAAGAAGGATTAGCTGAAGAAGAATTTTTACTCCTTCTCTTACTGAATGTAAACGACTTGTTCCAAAAAAGCATTTGTTTTTGTTTTAAAACCTAAATGTTTCATCAGTCAAATCCATTGTTAGCATAAATCATTTATCTTTCTTCCCCACCCCACTGCCTCCTGCTCTTTTTGCCATTATTTCCTGAAAAAGCAGGCACTATTTAAGGTCAAAGGGCTGGGGATACTTGGCAGGTTTTTTAAAGATTAGTGAAGAATTTACATTTTTATTTATTTTTGCTTTTTGAAGTCAGAATCTTTTCAGAGCCAGAATCCTGTAGGATTTCAGTTTTCAGTAACAGCAGTATTAGTCTTGCTTCTGAATTTTAGTAGTTCTCATTTAATATGCTTCAGCATAAGGCAAAGAGCTCTTCAGTGGTAATCTTTTCTTTTTTCTTTTTCCCAAGCATTTTACCTAGCATGTTGCTCTTTTTAACAGATGCAGAAGTTAGTTTTTCTCAGGTACAAACCAAGTGGCACAGAATTAAAAATATCTAGAAGAAACTAGAAAATCCTGACTTTGGTGTTCCGAGTTCAATCACTTTTCACTTTATCTTTGAGATTGTCAGTCTTAAAGCCCACCACAACAAGGGATGCTCTTGCTTTTCATTCACGTGGAAAGCACTGTGATCTTCCTGAAATACGAGCAGAGTTTGTAGGCAGTCAACACTTCCTTGATGGTGAGCTGAGAAAACTTGTTCCTCATCATGCAGTTTTGATGCAGAATTGGACTTTTAAGATGTTGTGTTGTATAAATCCTATGAGTGCCTTCAGTGTTGTTATGTTTTTTTGTTTTGAAAGGCTGAAGCAGTGAAATATTACTAAAATTTATCAGTATTGAGTACTTAGTATAATGGGCTCAGAAGCATCTGCACTACTTTAATATCGTCTGAAGCTTCAAAGCCGCTACACTTTGCGAGTCTGCCGTGCTTTCAGGTAGAGGACTTTATAACAAAGTGGATCTAAAAAGCAGCTTAAACCACTGCATGTTTTGGTGATAAGACACTTTCTTACCCTCTCCTTTCTCACATTTCTTATATATTTCTGGCACATTCTGGATTGCCGTTCCCACTTCTCATGTTGTTGTTAAAACTGTTTGGCCACATTCAGAGAAGTACAGGGCTGAACGGAGGGGAGCTGGGAGGGAAACGTGGAAGAGGAAGCGTTCTACCAGAGGTGGCAACATGGCAACTCTTCACATGGTAAAATAGTGTGGGTAAATGGCTTCTCTTTGAAATAATGATCATATTTTTTACTAAGTGTCTTATTTTTCAGAAAATGTAGCATTTAATCATTATTTTTAATTCAAACATGTATTTTACAGTTTGCCCTATATTTTTGAATGTTTGCACAATTTACAGTATCGAGAAAAAAACTTGTTTGGGGAGAGTGGACTCCTATTAAAAGCACTTACTTTTTTTTTCCCTTCAATTTCAGATGTGACTTCAGTCTCACACACAAATTGTGTTGGCTCCCACTTGAGGAGTTTGCCCAGTTGCACAGTACCACACACTATTTCTGTTAGCTGGATGCATCAGTCAGTAGCTCAGTTTTGGCACCTTTACCCAAGTCGCTCCTATTCAAACTACACTGGAAATAAAAAGGCATTAATCTCTTTCTTCCTTTCGCCTTCTCCCCACTCTTTCACTCCCCTCTCCCCTACTACCTTCTTTTCTCTCTTCTCCATAGCTTCCAAGGAATCTCATTTGTATCGTGTCGATAGCCTACATACCACTTTTGATGATCCTCTGTCTAGGTCTGCCTGTGTATGGGTTAGTTTCTGTTCTGCCCATTCAAGTCTGATGCACTCCAGTGCTTCCCAGATGTGGGAGGCTCTTTGACCCCAGAGACTGAGATGTGAATGGACTAGGAACCTGCAAACATAAAGTTATATTCTGGCTGTCACAGGGAGATAAAGATCAGAATTTGTACAGGCAGAGCAAAGATTCCTTCAATTTTAGGAACTCATTGGGAAGGGGAAAAAAAGGACTCCTCATAATTCTTAAAAAAAAAAAGATTGCTGAATGTTAGGAATGGAGGAGAAGTGCTTCAGAGCCTTTTTAAGATAAAGCTTGTCACAGTGGTGAGGATCAGGAAAAGGCTGAAGACTGGCATGATCCCTGCATTATTTAAAGTTGTCAAGTTAGCTAAAGTTTCTTTGAACGCAAACGTATCCTGATGAAATAAGACTTTCGTAAAAATCCACTTTTTTTTGTAGAAATAATCCTGATTTCAGTCACATTTCTGCATTTTCAGAAGAAATATCTGTCAAAATTGGAAAATGGTAAATTGTCACTTCAAAAAATTAGTCCGAATTTTTTAGAATTTTTCAGCATATGAAAATTTGATACAGGAGTTCTTTCTAATTTGGGGAGCAGGAACAGGAACAAAGGCAGCAGAGAAGTGTCAGAATTTTCCTGGCACAGAAGTGTGATTATTCTAAGGGACCCCATCCACCTATACAGGGCAAGTGTAACCACTGCCACTTTACTTTGTTATGGCTAAATCATTGGATATCTGATTCTTTAAAAGTTCAAATGCCTTCTTGAAAGAATAAGGGTGTATAAAGAAGTATTTCATGGAACCAGGCCCTAAAGAACACGTGTAGCAAAGCTCCCCTCCGGAGCGTGGTTTGCTTTTTCCATTTTGGGGGGGACAATCACAGCTTTTAAGATACATCTGTGACTAGTGTACACAGTAGTCAAGAAAATTACAGGCACCAAGTAGAATTGGTGTTGAGGTATTGTTTTGTATCATCTACAAGCAGAGTGAAGAAGGGGTTGTCGTGCATTTGCAGCTGAATGTGTCCTAATTGCAGGCCTTCTTTGTGTTCAAACACAGGCAGCTATATTTAAACTTTGTGAGCGAAAGGGTAATTAGCAGTCATCAGCTTGCCAATTTTTTATTTATTTCTTCTGTTGCCCAGTGTCAGGGCTGATAGTTAGTGTTAGTGGTTTAAACCACCAAAGAAACTGTGAGCTTTTATCTGAAAAAAAGATGAGTGCTACCAAAGTGCAGCATGAAAAGGCAGCAGCAACAAGACGTAATTCTGATTTTTTTTTTTTGTTGGTTTTTTTCTGATTAAAAGCAGTTTTGGCAAGCTCAGAAGGGTTGGAATTGAATGAAGTCCTTTTACTTACACAGCCAGAGCATGTGTAATCCATCAGGGACCAGTGGTCATCCCAGGTCATGATATGAACTGCTTTAGCCCCAAGGATGAAGCATGGCCTGCTGCTTGTTACTTGGGCTATAGGCACCTCTGTCTGTGGTTCTCTGAGTAGACTCTCAACTCTGTATCCTTAGGAGTGAGTCAAGAGGCAGAGTTACAGCTCCCCAGGGCCACAGAATCTTTCTTCCAGCCATTTGACTTTTGAGCCCTGAAGATTTAAGAAAAATAATGTTTTTTTCCTGTTATGCCTTGCTGCAAACAAAACTGAGTGGCAGTATTTCACACCGAGTTTATTTTAGTGAATAGCAAATCCAAAAAATATGCTGCCACACAGCTATTTAAGTCTTTGGAGACACATCTGCTATGAATTCTGCCTTATTCTTTGGAAGTTGAGATAAACAATGGCTTTTGATCTGCAAATAGCAAAAATCATTTTGGGGGAAGATTTCCAAAGACTGATGCAGTAATTTTCTGAGGTTTCTCTTACTTACATCGTCAACTTGTGATTTGTCTAATGGGATCTTCACATGGCGGACTGGTGAACGTATATGTGATTTTGTAGGTGATTCCGGCTCACGAGCCAGCAGCACCTATTTCACTCTGTGGTACAGGTGTTTATCACCAGGCACAGGGTACATGAGTACATGGTACTACAGCTTGTGCTTTTAGTGGTCTATCAGAAACAGCATCTGAAAGCTACACCCTTGCAGTGTAGGATCTGCCAGACCTGGAGGGAAACTGCAGAGTGAAAGACTTTCTTTCAGCTACAGGGGTGAAAGACTTTGGGGAGAGCTTGGGGCTTCGGATGTGCTGCCTGCCCTTTTTCGGCTCTGTGTCAAAGAGCTCTCCTGATCATCACCAGATCCTGGAAGAAAGTTGCTTCCCTTGCAGCTTTCATGGGGACAAATAAAGCCTTTCCCTCGGTGCCTGCCGCGGAGGCAGCACCAGGAGACAGGCAGCTCCGCAGGTTTGCCCATCCCTGGGTGAGGGAAGGTGGCACGCCATCTCGAAATTGCAAGGTAATTGCCTATTAGCAAGTTAGGCGTTGCTTTGAAATCACTCTTAGTTTAAGTAAAATGCAAACGAAAGCACTTTTCTCACAATGTCTAAAATAATGCGGTTGCTAGTCTTTTTAAAAAGAGAAAGGAAACACCGCCAGAGTGAGTGCTGGCAAGATGTCTGTAACCGGTCTGCTGAGTTCAGGGGGAGAAAGACCCACCAGACTTAGTCTTGGTGTCAGCAGTTTAAGTAAAGATTTTCTATACTTCTTATGTCTTCTATGAAGTCTCTTTTGGATGGTTTTGCGTTTTGGTGGAACTGTAATTTGTTAAAATCAGAAATTGTCTATTGCAAGCAACACACGAGTTGGTATCACATAAAATCCTGGTGAGTGAAAGTGACTCAGTGGAGCACAGAGCTTTTGCAGCTTTATTGCATTATTGTGTAAACTCTGTGGGGAAAAAGATACTTGTTCCACTCATTCTAGGCCAAGATTGGAAAAGTGCTGCAAGCATAGGAGGGGACGTGTGTAAAAGGTTTCTTGGGAGTGAGATTTATTGGGCTGGGGATAGCGTCCCAGGAGAAAGTGAAAGCTACCCTGCTGGAAACACTTAAAACCAGAGCTGGAAACACACTAAAAAGTGTGTGAAAAGAAACTGTTTTGCAGTGGCAATGAGCACGGTCTTTTGCAGTTGCAGGGTTTTTATTGCTCTGTGTTTAGGCCAGCTCAGGAATGCCAGTAGGGGACGCAGGACTGAGCATACAAGCCATCCACCTGCACCAGACACATTGGGTAAGGAGATAAAGATGGATCTTGCTTTTTGGCTGGATGGAAGAGCCACATCTATGTCTCCCCATCTGTGGCAGGGTGTCCTCTCCACCTCCTTTAAAAGCAGAGGGAAGCAAAAGAGGTGGGAAGGAATTTTCCCAAGCAGCAAAGAAATAACTGACAATAAGATAAGTGGATGAAAGGCCAAAACCCAAGGAAATTCTCCCTCAGTATTTTGAAGGGCAGTTGTGTCACACTCACTTTTACCCTAGGCTTAAGATCAACATATATTTAGATGAGTTTGGGTGAATATTTAGAATATTTAGATGAATTCCAGGCAGCGGGGTCTTGACAGTGAGAAATCCATCAAATAAACAAGTTTTGTCTGTCTTCTAAGCCCATTGCAATTTTTAAAGAAATTATAACAAGGAGATTTTAATTCAGGCACTAGTTAGTGAAGTGAATTCTAATAATTATTAGAACGCCATACTTCTGCTCCAGTGAATTTGTCTCAGTTATATATACCCCACAGAGGAAATAAATCCCAGAAAACTAAACTTCATGCATAGCTTTTATGAGATGAATGAGATTTGATCCAAAATGTTTTTATACAAACAGTGATTATCATAATAATGGGAGAGAGGGGAAAAAAATCCAGAAAGAGCTCTGTAAATGGCAATATGCATCTCTCAGACTCAGGATTAGATGCTTCAAATTATGCAGATTTATAAGGAGGACCTGAGTTTTAAAAATACATGCAAATGATTTCTGATTCTAATCCTTTTACATGTCAATAAAAGATATCAAAATATGTGCACTTTTCAGTATTCCTAATCTCCATTTGTTAATGGGAAACAGAGTTGTAAGAGTGGCTTTCATGTTTTGCGGCAGTTTGGGATCACTGTGAAAGTGATTCGGCCAGTGTAATAATTATACCGAGGAAAAATCAGAAGCCAGGTTCAGTAGCATTTGATAGGTGCCAGATGCCTGTGGGATTTATTCTGATGCTGAAGACTCCTGCCAGTAAAGGCTTGTGTGGTTCAGGGAACGAAAATTCCTTGCTTGTCTTCTAATGGAATATCTTCTCTCTGTGCCACTCTGAGGGATATAACGTCCCTAAGTGGATTGCTCCGAGCCTGGGAATTTCTGTAGCAGCACTGAACATTGGCTGAGTCCTGTGCATAGTGGGAATTGAAATACTCTGCCATAGAACTGCAGGGCAGTTTTTCATAGGGGTGCGTATTTTACACATAAAACTGCTGTATGGGTTCTTCTGTTGAGAATTCATGACATGCAAGGAATAAGAGCATGTCAGGTATGCCCTGTCTGTAGGCATTGATAGGTTCTTGGGTGTGATGATGTGTGTATATATGAAAAAATACCTAACCACCTTCAGTTTAGTCCAGTTCATTTAAATGGCATTTTTCTAAACCACTGAAATATAAGCATCTGGCTATCAGACTGGTGGAGCCTTGCTTTCTCTGCTAGAAAATACAGGTACCCAGTCACAGGGAAGGAAGGAAGCAGTCGGTAGCTACCAGGCATCTCCAAGGGAAAGGCTGAAGGCTGAAGACGGGCCATGTGGACCCTTGCTCTGGACGGGAGAGCAGGCTGCAGTCACTGCGCTTTGAGATTGCCACGGAAGGACAGAGGGCTGGGCACCCGCTTCCTTTCCCCCTCCAGTCTGTGCTGACATTTTCCCTCCCTTTTCAGTGTATTTGTGTAGTGTTAGTAGATAATACAGACATCGTGATCTCTCAGCAAATGCATTGGCTTTGAGAAAAGGGAGGAGACCCAGCACGTCCAGTGGACCAAGCATTCTTCAATGGAGCATGCAGCTCGGGCTATGCCAGTGTGGTCCAGCCAAGCCATCGCTGTGACTGTGACCCACCCGAGCTTCCCTCTTCTTTGAAATGCAGCAGTACACTGCCACTGAAGTCTACTGCAGTGTTTCTGGGCTTGCGATTTCACTGTGACTTTCCAGTGTTTAATACTGTTTTGGTTTGGCTCTTACAGTCACATTCTCAGTTGCTGGTTTTTTCAATGGCTGCTGGGCTTCTTTGGTGTTGAAAACTTCTGAAAACACAATCCTGCAATGCCCAGGCATTCAGAAACTGGGAGAAAGAGACAGAAAAATCTGCTGTTCTTTTTTCATTCTAAATGAAGTTATAATATGCTTTCTATGTCATCCTCATGTTTCTGGAGGCCTGATTCATGATATTGGTACGCTTGTGGCTGGTGGGGCTGCTGCTGACTTCAAAGGGCTTTGGCTCAGGCTGAAGTGTTATCACTGCAGCTTTTATCCCAGGAAGGCCTCTTCACAACACTTTACAAAGATGAGGTGACGTGAAGTTCAATATCACAGTCTTTTGGAAGGCAAAAGGCCCTTTGGGACCAGCCTGAGTTTTTTTCAGTTCCAGCCTCTTATAAGAAAATCCTGATGTAAGCAGGTGTGAGATGCATTAACAGGTTTTGTGATTTCCCAGGCTCAATAATGATCAAAATAAATGTGAGCTTGTTTTCCAAAGGAAATTAAAGAAGGAGCAAGTAGAAAGCATCTACAGCAATTTCACAGTGGGTAACATTATTCAGTGACTTCTACCTTTTTCCTGTGAAAGCGCCATGAAGGTACACTTGATGATGTGGGGGTCTCCAGGCAGCCTAGCTTCATGCAAGAGGGTCTTCTCATGGGATGAGAGCTCTGCCTGGGCTGCTTGTTACTTAGGTAAGGACAGGAAGAGGAGGGGGTTGTCTGTGATGCACAGAGTTTCTCCAATCTCTTCTGCCTGTGAGTGGGAGTGAGGAGCGTGTTGGCTCTTGTTCTCTGACGTGAGGGGTATTATCTCCCTCCATGCAGCTAGTCCTTTTATTATGGTGTCAAAAGGAGTAGGAAGGGCAAGGGGAAGACTTGGAGAGCAAAGGAAAATGGAGAGGGTTTAAAATGTGAAAGATCTCCAACAGGACTAGAATTAATTACTTCATTCCAATATTTGATAGGTTTTTTTGTTAGTCCCACCATTATGTCCACAAACAGAGCAAATTTTTTTTTTATCTAGAAAAATCAGTTGATTCTGCTCTGCCTTTTCCACTTTAACTCCAGTAAACTACTTTTTGGCTCAGCTCCCTTGATTTCTGTTCAGTGGAAAATATTTATTCTGCAGATCTTTTGCACTGCAATGCCCACCAAGTGTGGGAAAAGTGGGGATGCTCTCCATCTAGCATCAATTACTGTAGGAGCCCATCTGCCTGTGGTGGCCAGCAGAGCTAATGTGCTGGACCCTGACCAGCTCCAGCTCTGCCCCGCCATGGAGATGAGGAGAATTGTCAATAGGCTGAGATTTTCCAACAGGTCTGTGAAGGAGCCTAAAAACACAGACTGTACAACAGAAAACAGCTTTTCTAAATGAGTAGGTTGGTGGGTTTAAACAATTTGCATTATAGTAATTTCTTGAAGAAAGTTTCACTAGTGTAGTGAATATATAAGGTAACAGAGCTTTCTTTTGCCTTTGTTCATGATATTTCCTGTCCTATAAGGCCCAACAGCTTCGGCAGCCTTCCTGCTGCAGGAGGAGGGAAATGGAAAAAAGTTGGAAATGTTGGGCTTTTTGGCTTTTCTGAGGATGCTTAGGTTTATCAGTATACAGTTGAAATGGGATATTTTGCCCAGCCATAAAGTAGGATTAACCCGCCTGTAGCTCCTGTTCTGTTACCTCCTACTTCAGCTATTTTTGGCAGGACTTCAGAGCTAAGAGCATCCTTACAATTACTGCAGCATCTGGCCTTGTCACCGCTAAAACAGCTTTCCCCGAGCCCAGTCATATGCCTCATACCGTATGCTGCCAACTGCCCCCTCGGTCTTCTGACCCATTTGCTGCACCTCCCATTATCTGTCACCCCCAGACCTGTGTTTAGGTGCCTTAATGTCCCCAGCTGACTGCCAGGGGACTGCTGGGTGAGAGATTTTGTGTCCCAGGGAGATGCTGCCGTGTGATGCTGGTACACTAGATGGGGCGGTTGTTATGCTGATCAGCGAACACTGTCTCTCCGGCACCGGATTTCTGCCTGGATCACCCACCTCCTCGCAGATGAGAGGATTTGAAATATAGGCTCGTTTCTATGAAGTGAGCAGCCCTCCTGCAGCAGAGTTGGTAGATTGCCCTGAGCTGGTTTCGCCTGGTTTCTGCTCCTTCCCAGATGAAGTCACGGCAGGGTTGTCATTACTTTTGGTGTCTTTAAATGCAAACTCAGCTGTCTTTAAAAGCACAAAGCTGGAGTGGGGTGGGATGGCATGGTGGCGTTTTAAATTTCCTGAGCCCCCGCCCCCCTTTTTTTAAATCCATAAAACGTATATTTAGACAACACAAAATGTTATTATCAGCCATTGCTCTTCCCTCAGCCAAGGTAATGCTGCAAGCTTGGCATTATCAGTTGTGCTGGTGAAATTGGATCTCCTTGTAGTATTGATTCTGCTGTACTTTGGTCGGGGCTTGCGGGTTTTGTATTGATCTGTCAAAGAAACTGCTGAGGAGTGGGTGAGCAAGATCTGTTGTCTGTGTTGTTTGGGAACTAATAGAAGCTCTTATTCTTTGCCGGCAGCCTGTTGCACACTTGGACATTGATTCATTATGAGAGAAGTCAGCTTTAATTAGAACCAGGTTTTCCAGTATTTGTACAGAGTGCTTTGACCCCAGTCCACAGCAAGTTCATAAAAGCAGACTCTCAGGCCGAGTTGTTCATTTATTATGTAGTCTTCTGAAAAAGAAACCATTAAAGTAATTGGACTAAAATTTTTTTATGTGCTGAATCTGAAGCAGTCTTTTCTAAAACAAAACTCAATGGAACCTAAAAAATGTGTTCAGAAATGCACATCTAGACTTCCATTGGCATTGTGCATTGAAGTAGGTATTGCTTACCTTGATGTTTTCCTGGCCTGCTAGAGATTTAGATTTGATGTATGCAGCTCTAAGGGCAGATGCAGGATCCCTTGGCTGGTCTGAAAGAGCCTGAAAACTGGAATTCCTTCTCCCAGCCTAAAAAATTGAGCATTAGAAAGGCTTTCCCTATAAGCCTAAAAGAGAGACATCACTCATTCTTTCCAACCTCAAGACAACTTTATAGCAGGAAAAAACTTTTGTTTTCCTTTTTTTTTCTTCTTTATTCTTGGAGGAGGAGGGCCTGGCTAGATTTTTGCTCTTAGACTGTATTTCATGAAAAACACCCCAGTAATGTTAAGTGGTTCATATACAATTGATAAGTATCAAAGACAACATCAAAGCATTCATGTATGCTAGTATGTGTGCAACAGAAATTTTTTTCTGCATGAAATAATAGAAGCATAGACACTAGATATATGACTAAAAGTAAGCTAAAGCAGTTTTCCCATGACATATCCTCCAAATGAAACATGAAAAGAACACTCTTACTAAATTATCAAAACAGTTCTCCATTATTTATTCAGTACTGCCTGAAATGATCATGAAAAGTGACTCAGTGAAAAATGACTGTGTGATTTTATAGAATGTAATCCATGTCCTATAAAATTATAGCATTAAAGTAGTACAAACAAAATCACAAGTCCAGGAAATCACATCTGTAGGTTCTGGCCACCTCCCACATCTATGTGTAGATGAATATAATGGGGGGAGTGGGGAAAGAAACTAAAAAAAAAAAGAAAGGCCCTTACAATAGCTCCTATTATCCAGGTCCCAGCCAAGTACAAGCCTCTAGCAGTCATACTCTTCCAACAACCCCCAAGCAGCCATTGCAGCATCTGCAAGACTAAGGAGCCAAAGCTCCCTCACTCCACAGCACCCACAAGAAATGCTTGGTGCGTTCCAGCCCCAGTGGCTCAAGAATATCCAGGACTGCTGCAGGCTTTCTGAAAACTTTGGGGCAGGCTGTGTTGCTAGAGCAGGGTGGTGGAAGACGTTCATGTCCTGAACTCTGGAGGAGGAGGCACAGTGTAGTTCCATCCAGGTCTTGAAATGTGTAGTTGATAATATCCTTATGTCAGGATGAAAAGCACAGCGGTTTTTTTACCAATTTGAAAATTACGCACTAACCTATTTTGGGTTCAGATACAACATTGACCTAAAGATGCAATAAATAAGGTGGCCTACTTCACTGCTTGTTGCAGCCTTAGGACAACATAGCATCTGAATTTTTCCTTTTAGGTTAACTGTTCAGCATGCTTCCTAAGTGATTTAGGTCTTGATTTGGACATAAAAACCTGTGGGAGATACAGAGCAGAGAATCTGCAAGTTCTGCCTAAGCCCATTAGAAGGTTTGCCTATTGCACTTGACTTTGCTTTCATAAAATAGAAATGTGATCATTAAGTCTGTAGTAGGAGAGTCTCTTTGTAGACTGGTCTAGTTCAAAAATTGATGTCATTTGCTTAGTTGTCTTTAAACATCTTCTTTTTCCAAAGGAAGCATGGCAAAATTAATACAAAGTCACTAAAAATGTTAAATTACTAAAATGTTGTAGGACTTGTATAACTGCACAGAGAACAACTGGGCTGCACAGCTGATTTCTTACATGGATAGGCATTAACAGGACTCTTCCTTTAATTTATATGGGCTCATTGAAACATGTGAGGCCAGCACAATCTTCTTTTTAGATCAACTTTATCTCTGCCATGTCATCTTGTAAACCACATGACATCCGCTTGAGAGCATGTACCTCCTTAACTGATTTTCATTTGTGCTCATCATAACCATTTCGCTTATGTTGTTTTCTCCCCCTGTATTTGCTGGGCCTCTCTATGGGTTCTTGTTCTTAGTTCCTAGGGTTCTGCCATTCCCGACAGCCGTCACTCAGCTGAGCAGCTGCCTTGGCCCCGATTGTCCACGCCACGTGTAGAAGAAGCTTTTTCCTTTTGGTGTAGCAACACGACCCTTTGTTTGGAGGTCCCTTTCCCAGGATCGGCTGGCAGGGGTGGAGGTGGGCTGGCCAGAGGGGATGAGTGAGTGTACCATGCTGTCTCCTCTGCCTCCATCCCTGAAAGCCAAACAGGAAAACGAACTACCTGGATCTGTGATATTGTTTCCACGTAGGGCTTCGGCTGGCAGAGCTGCAGCCCAGCACCCTGCTGCACAGCCGGGGAGCCGAGCTTGCTGCACGGGTCCAGGGCACCTACACTGGTGGGTGACCTTGGCTCTTTGGGAGCGTGTTTTGCAAATCACTGTTGCCTGGCAGTGTCCTGGTCTCAGTGTGGTGTTTTATAACAAAAGGTGGAGACCAGTTAGGCTAAAATTCATCCCGGGATGGTTCCAGAATGAGTTATGTTGAATGATTGGCAAGTACTTAGAAGACAATGAAGTCAATAACAAAATGAGAGAAAATGTGTGCTAAATCCATTTGATTTTCTACTTTTGGAGGGCTAAGTTGACTAGTGAAGGAAAACACTAGACGTGTCTTGATTTGACATATCTTGACATCGAAAAGGTTTTGAGACTGTTCCACAGGACTGTGTTTTAGACACAAGCTAAGGAAACGTGTCCTAGATGTAATCATGAAGTGGGTGCACAACAGTTTGATAAATTGCTCTCAGAAATATTTATCAGTAGTTTTCTGTCAGACTAAAAGGGCATCTCAAGCAGGATCTTGCAGGGGACAGTCCTTGGCCCAGTTCTACTCAATACTTAGTTATGATTTGAATGTAGGATTACAGAATACCCTTGCAAAAATTGCAACTATTGCCAAGCCAGGAAAGTTGCAAGCACTTGGGAGGACAGCACTGGGAGTCAAAACAGTCTTCACAAATTCAAGCAAAGAGGTAATAACAGCTTTCTGTCAATTGGCATGCTCCTCCTTTGGTCTGGTTTTCATATAACTACAGCACACGAAGAAAGCATTATCGGAATCCAGGTAAAATTCCAAAGCACTTGAGAGGTTAATCACTGTCAAGTAATTTATGCCCAGTACTAAGGTTTTGTAAGGATTTAAAATAAAGATGTTTGAAAAAATGCTTTGGAGAAATGCTGAAGCTACCACATAGAAACGTACCATTTCAAGTTTTCACCAAAACGCTTGCAGTTTGGGGGTTGTCAGACTTGAAGACTGCAGCCTCGGAGGGCACGTAGAGAGCAGAAGGTTTGGGAGGTTAAGACTGCATATGATTATGCCATTTACCCACACTGCTAAACTGAAAGCAAAATAGAGGAAGGGAGTTACTGAAAGACAGTATGCCTGTGCTTGAAAACCAAGATGAAAAATGGGGAATCAAAGAGGAAGCAACCTTCATTGTAATCCCATTGTCCAGGCTGACCTCAGTGACAAAAGAAAAAGGTATCGGCAGTGAAATAATTAGCTATTTCAAATTCATTACATTTTAATAATTCAAACACTATTAATAATGCAGGTAAAAAGAATATTTCAAATATATTTTTATCGGGGTCTTTCTATAATATTCTCTTCCTCACTGAAGCAAAGAAGCTTATACTTCTCAGGGACCTGCAATGTAAAGAGAAGGGCAACATAGCTCTAAAATACCTAACCGGCTTTTGTAACAGCTTTAATGAGCTTTTTCATATTGCTCTCAAGAGGGCAGCTTTCCCTGCATTTCTAAATATGCTCTCCGGGCAAATTCAAGCAGCATGTTCCTGATGAAATTTTGTTATTTTTAGAAATAAACGAAGCAGGATACATCATTTCCCCTCCTACATCTTTGCTGATGCTTTAATATAAAGACCTGTGTTCAAAAGTTAATTACAGCATCCTAGATTGCACACCAGATAGGCACTGCAACTGCAAGTGGGTGCTATTGTAAAGGAAAAAGAAAAGGAACAATGCTGTACAAATGTAGCTTTGGAGTTCTTTTTACCTCTGATTACCACCGTAGGAAAACAGTGCTGACTTGTTTGCCACAAAAGGGATTAAACTGCCTCGCATGACTCCCTGGGATTGGATGCCCAGGTGAAAGGCATGTTCCAATCAACAGCGTATTTTGGGTAATAGCTAAGGTAGGAAAGCAATATCACAAACCAGCTTGTCATGCATATTTGGCCCCTTTTTGAACTTTTACGCAATCTTATATGCTTTTTCACTTAGGAGAATAAACTGATAATAGAAACAGGAATGTCTTTGATTTCTTCATCTGCTTGTACACCAAGTTCTGTTTCCCTCAAGACAGTGGGAGTCAAACAAGAGGGCATAATTTCATTGCTCACAGCTCAGTATTTTTCAGCTGGCATTTGGTCCTTATTTTTTTCTTGGGATGTTCTTCTAGTTTCCCTGGCTTCATTGTTGCCTCTTCAGTCAAATTCTCTGATCTTTCTGCCCTTATTCCCCAGACATGCATGCTTCTGAGCAAAACATCCAAGCAATTTGAACCAGATTTATAACATGTTGTTGAGTTTATCATAATACACTTCTCAGCAGTGGAAGTTTGTATGTTGCATTAACAGTGGTTTACCTTCTGGCTCCATGCTGGAGTGGAGCACTGTTAGAGTTTTGACTCAGAGTAAAAAGTTTGGGCTGCTGAATTATCAGTATTATTACCTGAAATTACTCTGGGGTCTCATTTTTCTTCTGCTATACTGGCCAGCTGTGATCTAATTAAAGTACAGCCTATGGTAACACAGTTGCATCCTGAGCTGGAAAATATTGACCTTGTCTGTTCATTCAGCAAAAGCAAACTCTTTCTAATGCATATTTTCCCAACACCTGTGTACGGCACACCTCCAGCTTGCCAATTTGTCTGACGTGCTTTGCTGATATCAGTTTGGCTCTGTGTTTGTCACACACATTTTGCAGTACGTTCTGGCAAACATATTTATTATCAAATCACAATAAAAATAACTAGTGCTGTTAACTAGCCTCTTTCAGGCAAATATATATTTTATAAGGATTAAAATATACCTGTCCTTTCATTACCTTTGAGGTGCATGTGAACATCTGTTTTGTTGCTGGTTTTAGAAAATCATCAAGCTGTACAAGGTAAGGTGATCCTCTATGTGGTACTTAAAGCAGTTAAGGACAAGCGTTTAGCAGAAGTCAAAGCAAACACAGATACTCGTGTGACTGACAAGGGTACTGAGGGTTAAATTACACATACACCAACAGATAATCAATTCACCACACTTTCTGCACTTGAGAAGTTAACTCAATTTCTGACTATTAGTCATTAAAAAGAAATATCCTTTGGTGCAAGTATGGAGCACCTTGTACTAGCAGTATCTGGAGCTGTGATTCTAGTTTAGCTGGATCCCTTGAGCAAGTTGATCATGCAGAGGAAGTTCTCATTCATAAATATCTCACTTTGAGTCAAGAAACAGCAGGTGAAGTAGACGCAGGGAAAAAGATGAGTGTTTTGTTTCAGGGGTCTCTGCTGGCATGACATAGATGGACTCAGGTTAGACACACTGGGCACGCTTCACTGTTACACAGCCCATTCAGCTTAAGCTCCTGCCCGTGAAAGAGGACAGTAATCCTTGCAACTCCATGGAAACTCAGGGGCTGAAGTAATAGTAACCCTGGGCTTGACAAGATGAGACATGATTCCACAAGACCTCGTACAGATACCAATTGCTCATATGGATACCATGACTTGGACTATATGTGGGTAAAGTGAATCCCTTCTCTGTGGAATAGAAGTGGCAATTAAGTGAGAATGCAGTCCCACTACAGTAACATAGAGACTGAATTTATATATAAATATAGATAAATAGATTTTTTTTTAAACTCATTTGGGAGAACACCCTCAAGCAGTGTCCTTTACTCTGCTTTAGTTAGGTTCTCCTGCCATTCTCCTTTCCAAATATTGCAGAACATCTGGCAGCACTTACCGGTGCTCCTTTATTTAATGGTCACTTCTGGCAGATGGATTTTACTTTTTTAACGTGCACTATGGAGTACAAAAGCAACACAGATCTGTGTGCTAACTAGCAGGACCTCAGGGGAAGAGACAGTAAGGTAACAAGCTGAAGTTATATCTCTCTTTAGTGGATCTTGTCAAGTGTCTTCTCTGGTTGTTTCTAATTTATGTCTGCTCAGATTTCTGTCTCACGAATCAAGTTACAAAACACTAACCTCCAAAGAGGCAGTCAAGTTTGTCTGGCTAAATGTACAGTGCATCATGTACAGCGCATGACTTCACACCAGCAGTGGTTCATCAGCCTTCAGAGTTTGAAAGACTTCTTTTTCTTTCTCAGTATTTATTTTATCATTTTCCTAAGGCTGGCATTTGACATTTAGGTGATAATTATCTAGCTCTCACTTGCCTAAATTTTACTTCAGCTGGGAGAGAGCATTAAGATAAATGCTGATAAATATCTCAAATGCACTCTTCTATTGTCTTGCTTAAGTCTTTCTTCACGTATTTTTATTCATACTACTTAAAACAAAATGACGTACCCAGAATCTCCCCTGTCCTTGACATAAGCCTGACCACATGTTTTATGTCCAGGGATGAAGTCCTGGCCCCACTGAAGTGGAAGTTTTCCTGTTGGCTTCACCATGAGTGGGGTATCACCTCAGATCCTCAGACTAGAATATATTGTCTTTCCTTGGTTTTCCTTTACTGAATTATCTGTTAGCAGATTTTAAGGGAAAACAGAATGTAAGCTACATTTATTCCTCTCAGTGAGGTTAAATTCCTTCTCTTTTTACTGTACATAAGATTGCAAGAGAGAAATCTGCAGAACACACAGGAGAAAAAAGCAGTGGGCAGAAGGTAAGAAGGTCTCAAGGAGTGGGGTAAAATGTTCTGTAACTCTATTATATGCAGTCATTAAGGCATGATAAAAGTCTGGTATTTCACTTCAGCAAAGATAACGAATATTGGCCTTTTTACATAGATTCATAGCACTAATGCCAGAGGGTTTATTCGGTCCGACTTGTACACTGCAAGCCCTTAAATTACTCTTCATTTACCCTTTTGTTGAGCTTAGTCGCTTATCTTTGATTGTTGTCATCCAGAAAGACGTCCAGTCCTGATGTGATGACCTCCAGAGACAGAAAATCCACTGATAGCCTTGGTAGCTTAATCACATTTGCTGTTGCAACACATACTTGTTTTTACTTGAAAATGCCTATTCTCAGTTTTCAACTGTTGTTTCTTATTGTAATTTTCTCTGACAGACTAAAAGGCCTTTTGTTTCTCTTAGTGCCTTGTCCCTTGTGACTCAAAATGTGTGTTCACTTTTTACATTACAATAGAAGGCTGAAGTATTTTTGCTCGTGTTAGCCATCCTCATCAAGTCAAACACCGAGAGCGAGGTTTTGTTGCACCAGCCACAGTATGACTGAGCCAGAGACAAACTGAGATCCAAAACTGGCTGTCCTTGTATCCAGAGCTTCAGTTTGGCCTCTTTGTAGAAAATCTGTCCAAATACTGCATCTAGCCAAATATCATGATGGTTTCAGAACATTCAAAGATGTTCATAGATTTTCAAAGCCAGAACATTTTATAAACAGGCTTTGTAATTGTCTTGCTCAGGTGTGGGAAGCCCGCAGCCCATAAAATGGGTTTTGAGTCTGGGACTTTGTTTCACAATTTACATATGGATACAAATTTCTTATTCCTTGTTATGATTGTATAATACTGAGGATTATATCAGCCTGCTACCTTACAATTACACTCAAAAGTCTTACTTTGAACTGATTTGCCCTATTTCCTATGCCTGATTTAGCCTGGCATTCTGGATAGCAAAGGCTATGCTGAGGTAAGGTTTTGGTTGGAGCTCATCTCTGTTTCCATAGGAATAGTAACTCATTTCAATGCACTTGTTTGTGATATTTAAAGAGAAAAGGAGAGAGGTTATTTCAGTTTGGTTGACAGAATTCACTTACGTGAGCAATATGTTATATTAATGCATGAACACCCACGCCAGGGATTGTAAATGGCTGTCCAGGTCTTGTAGCCTTTCTCCCAGAAGACCACTTACCCAGTTTTCTATGACAGAGAGGGGAAAATATATCTTCTGCACTTTCCCAAATCATAGCTCTAATTCCTTTAGTAGCCATTTGCTTTTTCAAGTCATTCCAATTTTAGGAGACTGTAAAAAGCAAACAGAAGGGCAAGTTCTGTTTCTGAGAGCAAATACTTGACAGTTCAGTGGAAGATGTATGGCAGTTTCGGATCCGTACACCTTCCCTCTGTTACAGTCCCACTTGGGTCCGTACAAGCTGGTACATGACAGGCTCTGAGAGTTTGGCTTCCAGTAAGAGAAGAACACGGAGGACTAGCTGCAGCTCATTTTGTGTGTCCATGTGTGCCCACGAGAGGGCAAGACAAGGGAAGAAAGGGAAGCGATACAGAAGTAATGGCTGTCTAAGAGGGAGGAGAGAACGCAGATGAGTCTGAGAATTATGGCATTTTTACCAGCATGCCAATTAGACCTGACTCTGAGTAGACTTAATTGTATTCTGAAGGCAGTCAGCCTGCCAATAGTTCTGAACTGGTTTAAATAGTAAAAATGCTTGAACCTTTTAGACATCTTTTTTCTGAGGCTCCCATTGCCAGCTCTGCAGCTGTGTCATGGTGACACCAGCAGATATTTAATATATATTTACTGCATTTACTTTTGGTCATGTCAGGGCATGGCATAAATTGTTCAAGCACATCCAAGGCCAAGAAATCCTGTCTAGATTTCCAGGGCTAGGTAGGTAGTTAGGCATGTGCAAAGCTGCCTGACTCCATAGCAGGATCAGTGGGAAAACTAAAGGGGAAAAACTTGTGTTTATTTTTCCAGATGTTTCAAATTGAACACATACCACACCTCTTTCTAGGTATGAGTTCACTAAAAGCCGGGATTCAGAAACAAGTTAGAATTTACTTGAATAATCAAGCATTTAGAGGTGTTTTTCTTGTCCATACTTTTATATCCCTCTGAGCACCCCTCTTCACGATATGCTGAAACCTCTTCCTTGACCTCTCCCCACGTCCCTGCTTTCCCCTCCCACTGCCTCTGTGCTCCTCTCACTCAGCCCTGCCACCCTCTCTGCACTACACCCAACATATGCCCAGCGCCTTCCTGCTCCCTCTGAAAACCCATCTGTGCTGTGAAACTCCCCACCTACAACGACCACACGTTGCTGTCTGGATCCCGCTCTCTTCTTGTTTTCTATCAGTTTAAATCTGTTGACTTCAGTGGTGTTGCTTCTCCCCTTGCAGCTTTCGGCAAGAGTCAGAACCTTTGCATCTGGCCGGGCTGTTCAAGGATAAAGTCTTCCTGGGGAACAAAAGGCTGCTGTTGTTTGCTCAGCAAAATAAAGCATCCTCTGCAATCGTAGCGGTATATGAACAGTATTTTCAGGTTGAACCGTAGCTTCTTCTCAGGAAAAGAGCATCCTTGTTACTGTCCTGCTCTCAAACTCCTCTGCCTCTGTGAGGTGGGGAAAAGACGTTTGGCAAAGCCTTCTCCCAGTGATACTGGGAATCATTGCTGAGGCTTAGGGAAGGCTTCTGCTAGAGGTCAGCATCCTTAGGTACGCTGAACCCTCAGCCCTAAGCCAGGGAAGCCTACTCTATGCATACGGTTCAGCACTTCCTTGAGAGGCTTTCCCTTTTGCATAGCAATTTTCAAGAATGTGCCAGAGGAGAGATGGTTTTCATACACCTAAGGCCTGAAGAACATGCATCTAACAACTTTGTATCTATAGAGATGTTACTAATCAAGGATTTTGGTGCCGTTTATAAAGCACCCTTTTGCCATAAGTGGCAATTTTCATTACTGACTGAAAAATTGGGATTTGTCTGTAGCAGAGCCCAGATCTCTTGCTGGCATTCCCGTGCCTTCAGAGCGTCCTTCCCTCCCTCCCTGTGAAACCCCCACCGCTGGTGGAGAGAAGTGTACTTCACAGAAGGAAACGTCTTTTGGAGGGCCACAGATCCCTTGTGCTCAGCATGGTCCTTGCCCTGGGACTTGGTGAATACTTAGAAGAATTGCACGAAGCCATATATTTAGAGTGTTGGCATTGACTATACAAACCCACAGCATCTAAAAACAAGTTCAGCTTCTCCTAGAGACACCTGCATGATGATTTCCGTGTGGGAAGAAACAGACACAGTGAAAGGGAAACGAAACATTTTGCCTGAAATGGCATCTTACGGAGTCAGATCTTTGCAGTGACAAATCTGCACCGAGCCGAGCCAGATTTCACATTTTCTAAATGTGTTCTTAGGCGTCTTTGCCATGATTGGAAACACCACAGCTGAAGCTGTACATCGACTCTGTGGGTTTGTCAACTCAAAGAGTTTTTTCGATGGCTGAGCACTGAGGTCTCTGCTTACCCTGCTTTCTCTATTTGCTGCTTACCTGGGCAGATTGCTGTGCCTCTGAATCCTCATCGATTTTCCCAGGAGTGAAATGTCATTACTACAGCAGGCTGTGTACATGAGGTACATTGAAGAACGGGATCATAGGGTTCTGCGTCATTAGCTTCTGGTGCTTCTAATGTACCCCATAATGCTTCCTTCTCTAGGTGGTGGCACTGATTATCTGAGTGAGCTGCTTCATCGGCTCTTAATACTGTCCCACTGGGGTCTCGCACAACCTCCAGTGTGTTTGTCCTCACACAGCTGGGGTGTGGGGAGCGAGCATCGTACAAGCCGTTCCTGTAGGAGGTCAGATGTTGGAGGAGCTTGCACAAAATCATTCAGGGAGTCTGTAGCTCAACAGGGAATTGAACTCGGGTCTTAATCACCTATGACAGAAATGAACTGTGAGCCAAGACCACGTCATAGCTGAAGGAAACTAGGGTACAGGTTGATGAAATACGAGATTTTGGGAAGGGGAACAGAGAGCTTTGGACCTCTGCAGACCTGATCTTCTCAGTCCTTACTCAAAATTGCCCTTAGACAGACTGAAGTATTTTGGTGTCATGCAACTATGAATTGTGATGGGGTTGTTCTGTACTCACAAATTAAATAAGTTTATGCCTGGAATATATGTATATTTAACTTTTAAATAACAGTTGCAGCCTCCTGTTCAACCCCACCTAATATCTGTATCTTTCTTTTGCCCATGTGCAGTCAGGGACACATTGCTTTAATCCCGTAATAATTGTATCTGGTCATACACATTTGTTCATTTCTATGTGATAATCTAATTACCTACAAGAAAAAAAAAAGTCATGTATTTTGTAAAATTTTTTTTTTTAGAAGGTTCCTGGTATGATATTTTCTGTTCAAACAGAAGAGATTTAGGGCATATATCATATTAAGTTTCCATTTATAGTTAGCTTTCAAAAATTATTAAATGGTTACCTGTCACACAGCCCTGATGAAGCACCCAAACTCAGTGCTTATCAAGCTGTTGTAACTGGGACTTCCCATACTCTAGTTAGCACCTTACAATCCTGATCCTCAGGTGACCCGAGTCTGTGACTATATTGGAATTGCATGTCAGGATGGGAAACTTGTGCGTGAGGGCAGGAAGGGAGCTGTGGTATGCTCCCATAGGTCTTCACATCTGCATCGTTAGGGGACCAGCACCATGAAGGACACCACAAAGCCCATCTGCCCTGCAGATGGGGTTCAGTCACGGCACACACACCGGGACCTGCCTGCCACGTAGAAATATTCACTGTCCGGAGCTCTTAATTTCCCTGAGGTCTAAGTAGGTGCAGCTTTGCCTCATCCCTTGGGCTCTTTGGCACAGGCTGTTGCCCACCTGTATCCCCAGCCACAAGGGTCAGTACTGGTTTCCTAGAGCTGCACCATTGCCTGGTGTCTGCTCCAGTGCACAGCTACCATTTCCCAGCCCAAGTGAAACTCAAAGCAAACAGATTGGACTCAAACCCAATCTCTCTTAGCTTTAAACAGCACAAGACATTTGCATACTTGCTAAGATTTAAGATACACATCTGTCCTTCTGCCCTGCGGTGGTTGTGTCACCATTCCTCAGTGTTGGTTGGGCTCAATCAGACACCTGTAGGCTTTGCGGCTCTGCAGACCCCCATCTCCAAACCAGGGACTCGCTTCCTTTTACGAAGGCAGCTTGCTTTTCCCTTGGTTGTCTCCGCAGTTAAGCGATAGCATCCTGGCGCAAAGGCACACGCGTCTGCTCTTCTCTCCCCAGCAGTCTGCCGGTGCTGCAGTACATCCCCCAGGTCTCTCTGGGACCCGGGGGTCTTTGAAGACCTACCAAGAGCCCCTGCTTTCTCTCACTTTTCTCCAGGAACCCAGCGCTCTCCAGGCAGCTTCCTCCCACAGAGGAGCTGGAGAAAAATGGTTGCATCTATCAGGTGGCCATCTCATGGCCTCCAGTTTAGTGCTCCTAGGCAACTAGAGTTCATCAGATGCACATTAACCAATTACCTAAATTGGCATGTTAATCAATTGTCATTAACTGATACAGAATCTAGCAGGAGAATAAGCTCCTTATTGGTCATTTTTAACCCTTTGTATTGGTGTGGTTGTAGCTATCTGTAACACGTACTAATGCAACATGCTTATGATAACTTCTATTTTTTATAAGCTCTTTATAAGCCACTTATAAATAGAACCTTAATATGAAGTGTGACAGATTTCTAATCTTTAGTCTCTCCTTAGCCCTCCAAGTGCTTCCTTTCTGGAAATACAGAATATAACCAGTATGCCCTAGATATTCTCCATTCTTGCTGATGACTTTACCTCTCAGCCATTGATTCTCTCCACTTCTTAATCAGTGTAAATAGATCAGTGCTGCAACTGTCTTTTTATTTAACATTTAAGAAGGACAAACAAGATCAAAGGGGCAGTGAGGGGGTGATGAATAGAAAATGTATTTTGTTGCTCATGTGATGCTATGAGGCTGAAGGGGATTTGTGTCAATATGATACAGACACAAAAATCTGTACTTCTTTTCCATTGCAATAAAGAGAATTGGAGCAGCTGAGTAAATTATTTAAAAGAAGGGGAAAAAAATTGAGAAGATGCTGCGTGGGATTTGTGTCGTGTCAGTACTTTGTGACACTCTCTTTCACCAAAGGCAGTATGTGTAATGGTGTCCCTTTCACCACTGGGCAAGCACCATGTCACAAAATGCTTGTTTAGGGTGAGACAGCAAATCAGTGCCAAAATGGGGGACAGAACCCAAATTTCCTGGTACCCTCCATGTACTGCTTCTGTTTACCTTCTGCTGCCAGGGGAGAGATTTTTTATTTGAAAATAAAGTATTTTTTCATTTATAAAGAGGAAAGTCTAGAAGTGTAGGGAAGGGAAATATTTAGGAGTCTGTACTGGTTTTGTTTGTTTGTTTACTTGTATGGGGGAAAAGCCTGTTCAGCAGAGACTCAGGTGGTATGGAAAGTTTAGAAGTAATACCTGTTCACCTCAGCATGTGTCATTCAGATTTTGTTGAGTCTAATCCCTCCTCCATCCCATGTGTTTTTACTTTGACTTTAAAAGAAGTAAAGCCCTGTAGTTACTTTTCACCCTTTCCTTACATTCAGCTATGAACAGTATAATAATGAATGTCTCCAGGCAATTAATATATTGACATGCATCTGCAGATAAGCATATCTACTGTGTTTCTCACAAACCATAGGGAACATCAGGTGCAGAACTTGTAGGATTTAAAGCACAGCCAAAGCTAATGGCTGCAAATTGTAATCTAAACTAACACTTTCTCAGCCATAGATTCCTCCCCCTTTTTTCCTCCTTAAAACTTTTGCTGTTGCGTCATTGATAAATCACAGCCCTTTCCTCTGTAATATATCCCTTTTTTATTTAAAGTTTTGCCTTCCTACCCATTAAACCTATCCTCATTAGAGTTACTTTTACTTTTCAGAAACATATATTCAATATTATAGGCTTGGAGTTCTTTTGTTTTCTCCCTGAAGAGGTAAAACCCTGGGGGATTTAAGTATCTACTTGATAGGCTCACACAATCTTAATCAGCCTATAATGGAGCTAATGGCTGTTTGTCATCCTTGGAGATATAAATTTCCTGGTGATGTCTACTGCAGTCAGTGCATGAAGTATGCTCTGACTGCTAGCAAGGTCTAATAACCAGAAGAAGGGCAGCCAGCTTCATTAGCGAGAGCAAGACTGTACCGGCTGCTTTTCTGGAGAACTCAGCTTTTTTGAATACCGAGGGGGGAAAATGGATAATGCTGGTAAGTGAAATAAAACAGATCTTCATTCTCAGTGGAGGTATGGGGTTCATTTGTATCCTGTCTCACTTGCTGCAGGAGATGTGTTTCTTTAGCCTTTGTGGCTTCTGCCTTTTCAGTATCCTTTATTAAAGCAAATTTCTATGTGTAAAATGTGACACACTTAAGTTGTTAACCCTTCAGCAGTCTGTTTTTTCTGTTTTAAGTCTGTGTTTCCTGGAAATGTGAACGTAAACTGTAATGTAGGATCTGCCTTTTCAAGGTTTTCAGTGTTATTTTGGAAGCTGTATGCAGGAAATGTGGCAGGAGGGGAAAATACATATACTTCAGTGGAAAATATCTCTCACAGATTGCAATAGGTGTGGATAGGTAACTAATAAAGCTAATGAAAAGTAGATAATGCATCTCTCTCATATGTCTTATTTTAAGCTGTTTCTATTTTATCCATACAATGCCTTGCTCTCTTTTATGTTTAGTACATAAAATACTCAATATATCTGCACTTTTTATTGTTTTCTTTGATGTTCCAACTTTAGATCATGCCACTTTAGATCATTTTCATGCCAAATAATGCACTTCATGGTTTCTAAGGAGGTATATGCAATACCAACATTGCATTGGTGCATTATTTGCATTTCTCTTTTGCATTACCTTTTATCACTAAGCAGAGCAAAGAGAGAGCTCTTTGGGATGGATATTTTGCATGTTGCTTTGACTGATGTAAAACTTGAACATGTCAGTGTCTCACTGATTTATTGGTACTAGTGCAATACATATTAGGACACAGAATCTGCAGTACATTCAGTGCCCTTTGAAACCTGCTCAAATCATCAGATTTGTCTACTGTTGACCTTAAAAGTGATGATCACCTCTACAGTATGTGAAAAAATTACTCAACAGTAGATTTCAGCGATGATACTATACATGTAGCTTATTTTTGTGTGTGTGGAGGGGGGGGGTGTTTGTTTTAATAATACTAGCAAAACTCTTGCTTATGTCTGCTGAGCTGTCCAGGTCAATCTCGTCTCAAGTGTATTGCTATTGACTTCTGCGACAAACAGATTAAAGGGTCTTGCTGCTTTTATTTCTATAAAGTCCAAGACAAAAAGAAAAGTTTTTCCAGAAATTAAAATGTTGGCATCATGGAAAATTACATTGCTGGTATCTATGAACTTAAAAACTGATGTGGTCCTAGTATAATGTTCATTTTTGTGAAATAAATAAGATTAGGAATACTCTTTGCACTTGGTGCTTTGGCTAGCCTTTAAGAAGCCTTAACATAATAAATGATAATGACTTGTTTGATATTCCATGACAAGGCAGAATTTTCTGGTCGGAGGGGAAGGATTCCTCTTCTCTGGCACAGAATGCCTGTGGGCAAGAGATACCCTGGCAGGCAGAGCTGCTAATTCCTCCAGGTTTTTACACTCCCCAGCATCAACAACTAATACTATTGAAGTCTTGACAGAGCTATCACTTTAATCCAGCTATAAGAATCTGTTCTGGAATGAGTCACATTTCTTTTAAAGGCCAGTTTTTGGGGGGGTGAAGAAGGAAGCTAGTATCTGAAAACCATAGAAACAGGTTTTCCTGTGTGTGTATATTTGGGTTTTTTGCCTTAGGAAGATTCCAGTTTGGTTGCTATCTGCAAAATTTGGAAGTTAAAATAAGTAAGGCTTTGCTCTCCGGACAACTTGACCAACTACTCTCAAAGCTTCTTATAACTCTAGATATTTTTTTTTTTTCATGCAGAAACAGTGACGGATACTTGCATTTTTTAGAAAACAATCTATATACAGTTAAAATTAGTTAAAATAATCCTTTTGGAAAAAGAATTAAAAACAAGTTGTTAAAAAAAAAAACCAAACCAAAAAAAACCCCACAACAACCAACCAACCAAAAAAACAAAAAAAAAAACCCAAACCCAAAACCCAAACACCCAACAACAGATGGAATTAAGCCTGAGTGAGGATGTCACAGCAGAGGGTAAGGCCATGCTCCAGCTTCCACTGTGGTCACCAGTGAGCTTTTCGCGGCCTGGGTCTGGTTGGTCCAAACCCCCAGCGATCTTCAGCCCCACGCATGGCATGGGCACGCTCTCTTCTCTGGGCAGCTCTTCCAAGAGTCCAGCTGCTTCCACTCTTTGAGTGGTGGTGTAGGGAATACATCCGTTTCCAAAGAGCCTACAGGGAGCTGCATAAACACTGCCAGGTCTGCAGAGGGTTTTTTAGGGCTCTTGATCCCTAATTGCATCCAAACGGAGTCGGGTGCCAACGTGGGGACTGTGCAGCTGAATACCTCTTTAGATCTGGCCCATGGCCTCTGACTTCTACAGGGATGCAAGCGGACCTTTGAAAAGCTACGCGGTGTAATCTGGGCACTTAGGAGATCAAACAGACAGGAGCAGCGTATTTGCAACCCTAAAACTAACTGCCTAATTAATTTGTTCTTAAGCAGTTCACCAGTTGAAATGTAAACATGCTAAACTGGCTACCTGCCCGAATTCTTCCTAAAGAGATGCTGTTTCTGGCAGTACAGAACTGCAGAATATTAGCACAGCTACAAGTTTCAGCCACCGAGTATTACAAATAACAATTTGGTTATCGGTGTCAGTGAACCAGGCCTTTGTTATTAAATTCATCATGCTGCCAAAGAGACTTTCAAAGTCAGACCATGGATTATTGTTGGGCAAAAATCCATCTTCTGCTCTGCATAACAGAAATATCTCTGTAATTCGTCACTCATCATCTGTGCCATCATTAAAATAATTTTCTGGCCAAAACTGTTATTTTTAAAGATGAGTGTTGCTAATAGGTCACCTAGGTGCACCTTTTAGCTGTTTTGGTCCATGCTATTTTGTGGCTTATAGAAACAATGTTTTCATTTAAAAAAGCTTTTCCTTTATATGTTAGATTGCTTGTATTTTTAATCTGTGTACCGAGACAGCTCCTCATAATTGTTGTCTTGTGTGTTCTTTTAAAAGCCTTTCCTGGAATAACAATAAAATATTCATCCATCTGTGTATGGCGCATCAGGACAGTTCTAGTTGTATTTTTTTGCCTATTTTGGCAGCAGCTGTTTGTGATGGGCTGGCTGCAGGTATTCGGCCACAAGACTGCCTGCTGCTGTGGGCAGGGGAGGGCAGCCAGCAGCCCCCCGCCTGCCTCCGCCGGCAGGTCCTGCGCTCCGGCTTTGCTGCACATGTCTGCTTTGGGCCAGACACATCAAGCCTGGAAACAGCAATGATGTAATAAAAGTCATTTAAAAAAAACCAAGGAAGGGCTGGAAATAACTCTTGGGAAAAAAGGGGAATATAAAAGTAGCAAGAAACTTGCAGTAGCAGGAAAAGAGAAGCTGCGGAAATGGACGTGCTCCCAAGTGATGCTTTTGGGGGGGGATTTCCTGTAAGAAGGAGTGAGATCAGCATCATCCCTTCCCCCAGAGCTCCCGGTCAGCTGTGCCCTGCTGGACAGGCATCTCATCTTAAAGTGGACAAGTCTGGCACACTCATTCATAGCCAAGGACCATGCCAATGCGAGGTGCCAAAAGCTGGGGGGGAGGATCTCATCAGGGTGAATGGCACCATAGCGAGGTGCCGCATCGTGCATTCCATGCTAGTAGTGAACAAAAATGGGAGGCCTTGTTTCATGTTTCTTGGGGATTTATATGACTTCTTTGCACTTGGAATATTATTTTAGCAGTAATGAGCTAGTTGTGGTTAATTGTTACCCTGAATTATGTAGGCTCTACAGCTGTGGCTGCAGGCTATGCCTTCCAGTAAATAATCTGTTTTAAAGGCACTGGAGGTCTTGTGTATTGAATATCCTGTCTCTGAGGAATATCTAGTAGCACATCAAACTTCATATTGGACCAGTAGTGAAACTTAAGAGCTTTCCATGGAAGCAAGACTATTTAACTTGAGGCCTGAAATGCTGTAGCACAGGCTGAATAGCAAGTGTCAATTAGCTGCTTTCTGCGTGTCACAGGAAGGGTAAGAGACACAGGAAGCTGTTTGCTGATGGTAATTCCCTTTTGAAGTAACTAGTCATTTTTGTCTTTCAGTAAGGCAGTGGGACTCATTTAGCATCCTTTAAATATAAGACTGCTGGGACTGAATGCTGGTTAAGGATTTGACTTTACAGATATTTCGTAGTTTCTTACCTGAATTTGGGGCAAACCAGGTGCATTTTTTTTAAACAGAAGGTAGAAAAACATTCAGGTACTTAGACGAGCAAGCTGGGAGGTGGGCTTCAGATTATGATGCTGGCTTTCTCATCAACTCGCAGTGTTCAAAAACCTCTAATGTGGCCCAGCTGATCTATGTGCAGAATTAGGCTAGATAACAATCTCAGTGTGTTGTAAGGTTCACTTGTTGCCCATAAAGGGCTCTGAAATCCTTTAGCCATCTAAGGCTTAAGCTTGGCTGAATTGTCCCTATCAATTTGGAAACCTGTTGAAACAAACCCACTTGCAATGGAGACAATGACAGTGTAACTGCGGGTTTGTCAGCCCTTGAGACACGATGACAACTCTAAACTCCAGCAGCAAAATCAGTCGTATCCTGCTGACAGCTTCTGTTTTGATCTTTGGTGGTACTTAGCCCATGTTCTCCCCAGCAGCATGAAGATGCTTTTGGAGAGGAAAACAGCGTCTCCTATCTCTCCACCCCATTCTTATGTATATGTTTACTCATTGCCCTTGCAAAATGGGGCTACCAGTGATGCCATGTTGACTTTTACTGGGTTCATATGCCACGTTCTATAGATCACAAAGTGGTTTGCACATGGGCAATAAAATACAAAGCAATAATCAACTCTTTTATACTACATTGTGTATCTTTATTTGTATCCTATTTGCATTCATGGCCTCAGTTGAAGCAGATGCTCTAGTGTATCACAGGTCACTGTCTCCTAGAAAGTTGAATTTTTTTTGTTGTAATTTTAGAATAATAGTCATGGCTTATGCCCCTTTACACAGAAGCTGGAACAGTGTGCTTATAAAGCCATGATCTTGGAAAACATTTCTGTGAGGATTAAACTTCCTTGTGATGCTGCCGCTTCCAATGCTCTTTTCAAGTCTGTATACGCATAGCTAGGAATAACTATAGGAGCTTGCACTAGAAGTAACCAAACACCATGTAGGACTAAAATGATGGAGCATCTTCTAAGGTAGAGATGGCCCACCCACCCTACTTCAAATGGCTCTCTTTAGCTAGAAATCCTGTGGTTGCACTGCATTGACACACACTCATGATATTTTAAGCAGCTATCCCAGTTGTTACAGTACTTCGTATAAAGAAGCACCGTGAACTCCAGCTGGTTTGGAGAGATGGTATAATACAGATTTTATTTTCTAATAAGTTCTGATTCAGTTTTCTGATAAAAGCTAGCAAGCATCAGACCATCAGGTGCTGAGTTTGTGCCTTATGTTTACATCTGCTGGCTGTGTGGTTTTTTGGCCAACTGCCCTCAGACCCCTGTTCTGTTCTCTGAATCATCACTGCCACCTATGGTGAAGAAGCAAGTGTTGTATACAGAGGTAGAAAGCCAAATTTGACAGGTATCGCTTCCCCATAAACTTCTAGCAAGGACCAGACCACAGTTGCAGGAGCCAACAATTTTGACAGCACAAGGAAGCAGTGCGGAGGAGGAAAGGCTGTATTAAGACAGGCACCGGCACAAATTGCTCCAAGAACACCAGCCTGCACTCCAGGGGCTTCGAACACCCCAAACTGTGGGAGCTAGAAGTGAGTTGCAGGGGGGAAAACAAGATCATGTGACCAAAGAGCAGGTGGCTGATAATAAGGATCTAGTCTGCTACTGTTTAATCATCATTCATTGTGTCTTACTGTGAGTCTTTTAGGAAATTTGATGCTTAATTACAGGGTGACTTGCAGGGTTATTGCTTTGGGCTCTAAAAGTAGGCTGGATGGAATATTACCAAAAACTCCTTGCTTTTTTTTTTTCTCTGTCTCACTAGTTAACCATTTTTTATATTTTCACAAAAACGTTTGAGACTTTTTCCTAAAGTATAATTGGAAAATATAAGTAGCTTAAGACTATAAGAATACCTAGCAACCTTCTCCCAGCAGGCGGAAGTAAATCCTGAATAAAGCAGCTGAGTTGGTCTCTAATCACTCCTCCTGGCAGGTGGGGCCTGGCAGCCCCTGGGTGAGCGTGGGGGGCCCAGGGCCAAAGCGAGTGTTCCCCACTGGTGGCCTGTGGAGAGAGGCAGGGTGTCGGGGGAGGTGGGTCACCCAGGTTTGTTATCCCACACCCAAGGGGCCATGTGTGCTTGGCTCTGGGCACAGCTCAGCACTAGAAGGGATGTCCCATTTGCTGCTGGAGATGCCGGAATAAAGAAGTAGCCATGTTCATTTGAATAGAACTGCCACCTTTTCTGCAGCTGCTGGGAGATAGAAGCTAATGTGGTTTGTACTGATACCAGTATGAAAGCATCCTCTCCCAGCACCTCGTGGGAGCAGCGGTAGCACTTCTCGCAAGGAACAGAAATAGGGATGATGTTTATGGTTGGCTGCTTTCCTCCCAGAAGAGACAAAATTGACCCAGACTTGTCAGCAATGGGGTATTGAGTTGCTAGGAACATATGGCTCAAATAACGCACTTGAGTGCAGAATTAGGTCCCTGACAACATCCAATTTCCCAATAAAGCAAAAGGCCTAGGAGAAGCTAAACTGGCCAGGGCCAAATATTTGTGTAATCTTAGTTTGTTCAGCACCACTGTTCCTGTAATGTAACTGTAAAAAATTACTGTGATTACTTATTTCACAACTTGTACACTAAAATCCCTATAAATGTATTTCTGAATAGCAACAGGATATTTCATAATGATAAAGACAATCCTATGTCTCTATAGAGAGGCAGGCACAATGGGAGACAATCCCAGAAACAATTTTTTCATCCATGGCTTGACCATTGCTAGGAGAAGCCTTGCACAATGGAATTCAAACACAAATATGACAGCAGCTGGTATTTCCACAGGAAAAAAAGTTGTGATCGATTTGTCCTAGCTCCAGCTCCTGCTGACTCACAAGTCCCTTCTGTCTCCCTCGCTGGGATTTGCATTGGTCCAAAAAGCGAGGGGTATTTCATTATGGAGGCTTGCATGGAAACCATGTGGAGAGATGAACTGAAAATACGGTGATCTCAAAGCAGCCAAAAATGCATGTTGTGGGAGCTGCTTATTGATTTTTAGACCATAGTCTAGCAACAGTTTGCTATGGCCTTACTGTCAAGGGAAATGGTTTGTTTATGTAGGAAGCCTGCGGAGTTCATGTGTGTGCATGTATCACAGAAACAGCCTTTGTATTTTACCTGCTTTGTTTGTGGCTACAGTTGTTATATGTTTCCTTTTTCTTCTCTTTTCTGTTTTTGTTGCTTAATATTATTAAAATAACTAACACGATGCTTTATTCTGTTTTAATTTCATGTGAAATTTGGCAACTTCTAGTGCTGTGATAAGGTTTAATTGCTCTTGGCATTTAAAAAAAATGCAAATGACAAAGATATTAAACTGACAAATTATGACAGCTCACATAACACTTTTTTCAATGGATTTTTTCCATGTATTTTTAATACCCAGAATAGTCAGCCTTAATACTACTGTATTTACAATAAATCATTAGTCTAATGGAGACATTCTGCTTTGTCAGGCAATACACAATCAGCAGTTTTCAATAAAGAATCTGAAAACTGTTTAACATTAATTCTGTGATACAAACTTACAAATGCCAGACAATTTAAAATTGGGGCCAATATGCTGCCCTTAAATTGGGATATTAAGAAATAATTAGAGCACAGTAAGGGCAGGTTGCCAAATGTAACTTTTAAATTCCCTGGTTTGTATCGCTTAGCACAGTGATCGTAATATAATATACGGCTTCTGTAAGGCATAAACATGCATTTCCTACACAACAGCTTAAGGCTTTGAGTGGTGCCCACAAGAGGTTAAAGTGGCTGTTTACTTTGGCATGTGTGGCTTTAAGAGGCATAAAGCATCATGGAATTTAGGAGCAAGGATGGCTTTGGGGTTAGAAACAGGAATGGGGAGCAATGGTAGTGTCCACCTTCCCACTTTTGCTACAAAACTCAGCAATGGGTTTTTTTGTTTGTTTTCTCCTTCTGGGCCCCACAAATGCCATGTCTGCTCTGTGTAACCAGTGCCATGCCAGAGGTTCTGGAGCTAGCTCTGAGCATGTTTATATGGTGTGGTGCCTTTTGCCTGGCAAACATTAATCTGAACCAGTAAACAGCATAGTCACATCAGTACTTGTGGCCGCACCCAGACTGGTTAGCCTGGTTAGCCAGCTGGGGTTAGATGTGATGCAGTGTCTTATATCTGCATGGCATCCAGCTCTGGGCACAGCTTTTCTAGTTTTAGCTGGAGGATCTTTGAACACTGTGATGTTAATTGATGCAAACAGGCCTCAGAGCCCAACCCTGCCCATGGTTTTGGAGGTGCCATCCATGCTGAAGAATTACCTGTCTTTTTTAGAAGCAGAAGTTTGCACAGTGCTATGTGAGGGCATCGTGGCAATTTCCGAGGTTAGATAGCCTAGATAGTGGGGGAAAAATACTTTCTTACCTACATGTGGGAAGTTCTGGGGCCAAATTAACTATGATGAAGTCTTAAGCAAGATTTTGAGGTCCCTTAAGGTGAACAATTTACTTTGCAATGTCAGCAACATCTGAAGGTGATGATCATTCAATTATATTATGTTACTGTACTCTGGTTCAAAATAATGTATCTATTAATGTTCATTGTTTTAGCTCTGGGTGTTGATTCTTCAACACAAATACTAGAGGAGATGGAATAGCGGTACACATAGCTCTTAATTTTCATGCAAGTTTGTGATCACATTTGCAAATTCTCAAGTTCCATAAGCGTTGTGTATATTCTTTAATACTGTAGTTCAGGAAACTTGTCTGCAAAGTAGAGTAGGAAGGTATAATATTGGCAAAATAGATGTGCTGCTCAGCAATGTTGAGAGTCTTGTTTTGAAATGCTGAAGGAGGAAGAATAGCCAGTGTTACTTCCATCTTCCCATCCAAAAATGTTCCCTCCTCCCAGGGAGGAGTAAGAAGGACAGCGGTGGGGTCCCCTTCCTCTCTCAGGCGGTACCCTGCCTTGCTCTTTCTTCTGCACCGCAGGTGAAGCAGTTAATGATCTGCCGCTTGAGCGAGGGGGCAGTTTGTACGGCTACTGTTTAAGAGCACTTTTCCAAGAGTAGTGTTTTTCCACTGCTTTAGTAATGCTGCGCGTGCATCAGTGAAATCTGCTTCTCCCTGAAGTCCCATTGCCTGTTGTGACGGAGAAACATGCTGTTAACTGTTGTCTGCTTGATGCAATGGCTTGCTAATTCAGGGACATGAAAGGCTCGACTGAGGTAGATTGCCCTGCGATAAGTTTCCCTCATAGCTGCTTGCGATCACAGCCAGATTTCTTTAGGGTTTTTTAATCTAAATTTGAAGGCTTGAGGGCAAATTCAGCTTTTTCATCTCATAGAGCAGGTGGCTCCCAAGTGTTTGTGTACCTCTTCTGGATGCCGATAGGTTGCACAGCCATTTCAGAGGACTACCCTCAGGGTGAACAAGGTGAAAGCAGAAGTTGGCATCATTCCTATGATCAGCATTTAACCATGCTTTTGTGGCATTGCTGCCTCTTGTCTGTGATCTCCTTTTCCTCTGCTCTGCCTTTAAGCTTTTTCCCCAGACCTCAAGTGCTACCTCAAGTAGTACATCAGACTGCTAATGGAGAAGAGGGTTGCCACGGTTGTGAAAGACAGCCAATATGTGCTTGCCTGAAAAAGCAACACAAATAAACTTCTCAGCACATTGCAGATGGAGCTGTGTGACCTCAGGCTCTCCTTTTCTCTGCTTCTGGCACACCACACTTGTCTTTTGCACCTTTGCCTTTTTACAGCTTATCGGGAAGCACCTAAGCATCTGTAGGATGCAAAAGTGGTGTTTCCTGCAGCAAAGCATCTATTGCCTGCTAGTGTGTTGGATTGCTCCTGATAACTCCTGTGGTCCCCTTCACTTTCACATTCCCATGCTGGACTGCATGCTTAATGTGAATCTGTATCACTGGGGTTTTTTTTCTTCTGCCCATTTTCAGAGTCACACTGTATTATGGGCAGAATGAAAAAGGAAAACAAGTATTTTGACAATATTAGTAGCTTGGCAACAGTAAAGCTTTCCTGTGGCTTTGCAGAGGAATTTGGAGTACTTATTTTCTGTACTTCCCCTGGTTGTGCTATGCACAATGCACCAGAGCTCCAGTTCTGCAACTGATGCTATGAAAGTAGGCTGCTGTGCTCAAATCCAGTGTTTGGCTGAGTCTTCTGAGTTCAGCTTTAGTACTGGTAAGACAGCATATGCATTGTTGGTTCAGACTGCTTCCACCATGGGTCATCCATTGGCTGTCTCATACTATTTGGAAGGGGCAATGGGTGAGATCTTAACAGCAGTTTGGTTTCTAGAAACACAGAAACAAAATAGGAAGAGAACACTTGCCTGTATCAAACTGGGCTGCTTCTCAGCTGAGAGCAAAAGCAGATAAAGTTTTCATGCGCCTCATGGTTTCCCTCCTTGCCAGCTCCCTGGTCACACTGGCTAGACCCAAATGTTGGAAATTGGAGGTTCTTAATAACTGGTACAAAAGCACTTTGCACAGCTGAGAAGTGGTCCCTCAGTTATTTCAGATTTTGCTGTGTCAAAGATGACCAGTCCAAGATTTTTACCATACTTAAAAAGCATATCAGTACTTCCACTCTGCTCCCAATTTTTAACTCCTATTTCAGTGAACATTACATTAAATCAAATTCTGTTACGTGTTCATTTATAGAACAAGCTGTCTTCTCATAATATTTATGGATGGCCACATCATGTTCTTTATGCGGCTCAGGAAGCATTGCAAACACATGGGAGCAAAAATGTTTCCCAAGCAAAACAACGCGCTCTTCGGCATGCGGAGGACTGACCTGCGTGGGTGATATTCAGCCGCAGCACAGAGCCTGTGGAAAGTCTGCAGTGCTTCGGGACGCTGTTGGAGCTGGAGTGCTGGGCTAGGTGGACCTTTCCTATACATGTAGGGGAGGGATGCAACTAGGGTAGGGAGGCAGGGGGTCCCAGCCTGTTGCAAGATGTGTTAGTATATAGTAGTGGCCAGGAGAGCGCTACGGAAGAGCTGCAGACCGTTGGCCACACAAAGGCGCAGAGCTGCCATTTGTTTTGTAGCCCAGAGTTGGAGCTGGCAGAGCTTTCTGGCCTTCTGTTTGTGGGCTGGGAAGGCAACGAGTTACCTGGGCTCAGAATCATTCCTCTTCTGAGGGTAACCAGGTAGGGCACGCCATGTACCCCCTTGGTCTCCTGTGTGAGAGAACTGCATGCTTTTAAAGAAATTATTATTAATGTGTGTTGTAACAATTTTTAAAGGGAGTAAATGAGGTAGACTGGTAGTCATTAGCTGGTGAGCCTGACATCCGTCCCGGGCAAAAATGTGGAACAGATGATACAGGGACTGAGCCAGAAAAAATTGAGAGATTGAATACAAATAATTCTAATTAACATGGGTTGGAGGAAAAACAGGTTTGAGGGAATTATTTCATACATCTATCTTGCTGCGCTAGAAGATGCTTGGCTTGGTTCTGCTGTGTAGAACCTAGAATGAAACGAAATCAATATGTTATGTATCAAATGGGTTATCCTGTGCCTAAATGCCAGGCTTCAAAATCCAAGTGTATTTTGGGAATCACTGCCACCCATCAGGTGTGATTCAGGAGGTATGCAGCAAGAATTGGTTCTTTGCTCCAGGCTGTATGGTGCTACTAGCACTGACTAGCAAGAAAATATAAAACTATTTTTAGGCGAGGAGCCAATGTGTTCAGTATGGACAAATGAAAGGCCATATAGTCAGGCAGAAAATTAATTAGGTCATAGTTACAGATTGGGAGGCTCAGTGTTGAGAAGCAGTGATTTTGAAAGATACTTGCATAATAATAGCATTATGCTGGAAGCATGTGTTCAGCTGATGAGCTCTGTCCCAGAGAGCTAATGCACTCTTTATTGAAAGATGTTGTCTTACTCTGGCTTGAGCACTAGAGTGACTGCTCCTGGGATATTAGGTAATCTTTGGTGTCCCACGTCTTCCTTGAAACACAAAAATCTGGAGGGGATTCAGGAAAGCCTTGTAACTAAGCAATCTGAGTCACTGTGAAAGACTGATGAAAGCAAAATTCTTAACATTCTGAACCTCCTTTGCACCTCACCCTAAAATCCCTTTGCAGCTTTCTAACTATAATAATCCTACAAAGAAAACTGTCTCAGTGCTTCTTACTGGAAAATACTAGTTTGGACCTCTTCGTTCCCACTTATGACTAAATATCATGAAGATCTATCTGTAGAAGTACATTGTTGGGAACTGTAATATGTGTATATATTACGTGTGTGTGTGTATATATATTTTACATTAAAATATTGTTAATGGGTAATTCTGAATATATTTCAGATTAGAAAAAGGAAGGTAATTATTGACTAGCACCAGGGAAAAACTATATTGCACAACTTAAAGCAGCCAAACTGCTAAAAAGACTGGAAATGAGGGGTCCCAGGTGCTAGAAAGCCTCCAGCAGGGTGCTTCCTAATCAACACTCAGAATTCCTCCTTCCAGCTTTAATAAAAGCTCTGTTTCCACCGGAGCTAGCTGCATCTGCCTTAACTGCCGCCTGTCGGACACTACAGTATGGCAACACTGACACGTACAAGCCTTGGCTACCCTGACTCCTCAGCGGGAGAAAAGCTTGTTGAAATAATGGCCATTATACTGCTTTTTAGTGCACGTGTAGTTAAATGAAAGATGCTCAGTTCTTTCTCATCATCCCAGAGTCAGCACCAGCCACAGTTCCTGTACAATGCCTTAACTCATGTTTCTTTTATGTGGTAAGTACTAGCGAGTAGGGCTGGTGGGGGTAAGCGAGAACCAATTAAGTCATTTATCTCCACTTGCACCAGTGAAGGGCAGATTTTGGCATTATTCCAGCATCTCTGAAATCAGGCACCATCCTCATTCCTGTGTCGCTGTCAGCCTGACAATGTAGCTGGAACTCATACAGGGCTGCAGTGAAGACTATGGTTAAAAACCGCTTTGGTGTTTTGCCTAGCAGGAATGGTTCACTGGCTGAATCTGGCTGTTTCAGAGGCAAATTGCTGGTGCCGCAAGGCAACACTTTCCAGTCTTATTACCATTGCTTTATGCAGGTGGTGTGGTTTTCTCCTCTGTGCTCCAGTGAGAGATAGTTTTCTTAAATTTTATTTTTCAAAAAAACATCAAGAGGAAACCTTAAGTCCTGTCCTTCTTCAGTTTATGATGTTTTTCTTTGGGTGGCACCTAAGAATTCAACACCACAGGGCACCCTCTGCCAGGAGAGGCCCCTTGGGACAAAAGAGCTGGAGGCAGCAGGACAGGTTGTGGTGAGGATTAATGTTGTCGTTGGAGCATGCAGCCAGGGTCTGCAAACTCCACGGTGCCTAAAATAACAAGCAGTTCATTGAGCCTTAAATAGACTGTGTGTAGGATAATACAGCCTTCTGATTAGGGCACTCACCTGTCCTACTCACTAACTACTCAAAATGGCGAAGCACTTTTTTTTTTTTTTTTTTTTTGGAAAGAGGACTAGAAACAAGAGCTCAGCCCCATGCCACCATGCTATAGAGAGGTGCTGACATTGCTTTATTCTCTATGCAAAAACATCACCACTGTTTCCCCCAATCCCAAGCTGTCAGGACAAAACTCCCCAAATATTTGTACTATACTAGCAAACAGATCTGGTTGGTTTGGCTGTTGGAAGGTCGGAGAAGCAGGAATTAATCCCTTCAGGCAGAAAAGAGGATTGAGTCAAGACGCCCCCAAGCTGTTCTGCATCCTGACCAAGCTACTGCATGGATGGACAGAAAGGGTCCCCTCTGTCTATATCCCAGTCTTGTATGGGATTTGGTCTGGAAGGAGAGCCCCTGTAACACAAATGACAGGGTACCTCGCTACCCAGCACTGTGTTACCTAGGCCCATCCCTTGGGAGTGGAGACCCTGAGGAGAGAGGATAAGCTTTTCCCCCCAAACATGCATTCTTTTGACAGCCTGGTATCACTTGAAAACACACAGGCTCCCCAAAAAGCGTAGTCTTCAGGCTGCTCTCCAGGACTCTTTAAAAGGGACTGGACACCACTTACCCAACAGTGTAAGTGCTAACATGGCATTGCTACCATGTGGTAGTACCCCATAGCGGACATTTAGTTACCAAGGATGAGAGCTTCAATGTGCAGGTAATTCTGGTGCCTATGTGGTTAGGCAGCAGCAAAGGAGGGGGTTGAGGACTGTGGAACTGAGTGTTTGTGGATCCAACCACATTTCTGTAGAAGGGAATAATTTCTCACACAACTATCCTGTTACCCTCTAGGTTATGCCTGTTAGCAGATCTGTTTGCTGGGTGCTGTGAGGTACTCAAATGCTGCGAGGATGAGGAGCCCAAGATCTGCTTTACACCGTAGCTGGTCACCTCCCATCGAGCACACTGTTCCAACTACCCGGTGTTTTCCAGACAAATGTGCTCCTCCTATACCTTGTTCTCTTCTGGGCTGCAACAAATGGCAGAAAATACTTTGACCGTCATGGAAATGGCTCCCACACACAACATACAAAGGGAATGGGAGTCAAGAAGTCAGGTCTGGGTGCAGGCTGTTGTTGTAACCTTTTGCTCACATTCACAAACAATGCCCTATTGTGATGTTGTTTCCTGCAGATTATCTTAATAACCAGTGAGCAGTGAAGCATGAACATGTGTTCAGGTTTCTTAGACTGAGTTCTAATGTAATAAAATGTGCCAGCTTTTTAAGGGCCAGTCAAAAATCCACAAGATGACGAACAGGGTAAGACCGAGCACATGGAATTTTGCTGTAACCCTCAAAATTTGGAAAGGTCTATGAAGAAATGAATTATATACCTGAGGACACATGATGCTTGCTTTCTCTTCAGCTATTTTGTGATTTGGCAATTTTGTCCATAAATTTCTTCTCTAAAAAGGCATAGTCTGATGTTGATAGTAGAGCTTTCATAAAGGCTTGATTGCAATTGTAATGGGGATAAGATTTTTCAGGTATGTGAAAAATACAGAGCTCAAGGCCTCATGTGGTATGTGAGCCAATACAAACACTGATTAAATAACTTGCCAGGGAAAATGGGGAGACCTGGAGCTCCTATGTGGCCACATCACTGCACACGTGCTGAAGTATTATGGTTATTTACTGCACTGGCGAGTTCGTAATATATTAGGTATAAAACTGATTGTCAGTGAAATACATTTTAGTGACATCAGTGGAAGAGCACCAAAGAGGAGCTGAATGACGTCTGATTTTAGCAGTTCAGTACCAGGCTATTAGCAGTAGACTAATATGACTGTATATACAGACATATGCCTGTAAATGTTCTGTCTGTGGAGAGGTCGCGCTCCTCATATCCTGGGTTTTCTTTTGTCCTTTAGACTGGCTCAGCTTTTAGTGAGCATTAACCTGGGAGGTACATAGTGTCATGGCACTTGGAAGGGTTTGCAGTCAGAAAGGCCCCTCCAGGCAGACAAATCGCATTCAATGTAAAAATTAACAGACAGACAAGCCTAAAATAATGTCAGAAAGGGTATGGATTTTTCTTAATAAGGTGTTATGGTCCATTAGTTACCCAATGTTACTAGACAACTTATACAAACAAAAAATGCCTTGCATGAATTGTGGATCCAGTTACCTTATATTAGCTTAGTCAACTTGATGGGGAAAATTATTTATAAAATCACCTAATATTTATCATATAAGGAAGTGCCAGATTTGTATAGGCTGCCTGCACCATAATTGTTCACCTACTAGTTTAATAACAGAATACCTTAAAATTCAGATCTTTAATTTTCTTTCTATTAGACTGGTAAATAGATCTCTGATATATTTTCCTTTCTGTACCTCTTCTAGTCCACGGATTTGAACTGCACAAGGTCTCTCTGCTGGAACTCTTATTCGGACTCCTAAAAATTTCATAGGATTAATAGGATGTTTTAACACAAACATCTGTGCACCGAGAAAGTTTTCAGTGGTGCTGGCCACACAAAAAATGTGTACCTTTTTACCTGGGTCAACATTCAACTGACTTGCATCACTTTAGCATATCTATAAACAGATATGCATGAGTCTAAATACATTCACTTTATAAATGATTTTACTTAAACTGATCCAGCCCTTGTCCATAGACATGACCTGCCTTGTGAGGCCAGGAGCTAGTAGAGTGCTGAGCAAGGGTTAAATTTCTGTACCTTTGAAAAAATTAACTTTGATTAGTTTGAGCTGTGGGGATTTGACCCTTGACAACATAATGTGATGTTAACCACACTTTGTCTTGAATTGAATGGAAGTCTGCCTGGATCCATGTGTAATATGCCATGCTGAGACATTTGGCTTCTGTGGAATTCAGCTGCGCAAAATGAAGGTGGCCCTGTTTCATCCCTCGACCAAAAGATGATCTCTCTTAGGGGCTGCTTTAGAAAGGAACAAGTATTTTCCCTGTATACATTTTAAAAAAAAAAAAAAAAAAAAAAAAAAAAAGCTGCTCTGTGCTTTTCTCAAATGCTAATTCTGCACACTGCACTCTGATTTATGTATGTTCAGCATGTCAGGATAATGGGGATGGAAAGCACAGGACACACTTCTCAGTCACATAAATACATTGTAAAACATTCTGAAAGTTTTCAGCAGGTCTCCAGCCATGGATTATTAAATACAAGGAACAAAGAAAGAAGGGACCATCTATCTGACCTCCACATAATATACTTAATGACTGCCAGCTAAATTCATAAATTTACAGGCACTGGATTTTATCGCCATGTGTGAAGCAAGGTTGCGGTTCATATTTACTGTGCAGTTCATGGGAAAACGAAGACTCTTGACAACTTATGTTGTATTTTAGGAGTTTGAGTGGGATCTGTGCTTGAGAATGCTTAGGACCACCCTCCGTCCTGGTACATCACATGTGTAGGCGAGACTTTATATAGACTTTTGCTTACTGTTTTGGGAGAAGACAACTGTTTACTGTGGTACACAGCTAACATGCAAGGAACTGTCTCAGCTTTTCTGGAAAGGGTAACAGTTTAAAAAGAAATGGAGTAGGTATCTTTTTTTTTTTTTTCCTCTTATTAACACCATTAAGACCTATCAAATAAGGTGGCTAGTGTTTGCATACCCCAGTGACAGGAGAATCCTACACCAGATAGCACAGTTCTCTAAGTGACTTTACAGAAAATACTGAAGCATAATGCCAAACTGGATTTTGTGGATCGTACCCCACAACCAAAGGCATCTGCCTTGCAGCCAGAGAGCCCAGTGGATGCTATTTGCGGTGTCCCTGAAGGCACTCCCGCATGGCACGGGGCTGCGCCTCACACCGACCCAGGATTTTAGAGGGTGCTTGGCATTGCAGCCTGGCTCCCAGTGATGCCAGGGACTGCGGAGCCGGCTGTCAGGGCTCCCTGGGCAAGTCATGGATTTAGAAATGTGTATTTTCTTCCTTTGGCAATGGGTCTTCTTGGGTTAACTTTTTTCTACACTCAAATACTTACAATAAGCACTGTGAAATTAAGTCCTTTTTCTCCCAGTAAGTAACATACTAGTGAAGGTCTTATTACTGGCTCTCCCACATCAGCTTTGTGGCTTCTATACAGGAATGTAATTCAGCGAGCCACAGAACCATAAAAATATCTGAAGTACTATTTCTTTTAAATGGATTTTCCTCACAGAGAAGTTATCTTCCTGGGCATTTCTGTGAAAGCTTCTGTCAGCCTGATTTAATTGGATTGTAGCTGAAAACAATAACATTACATTTATATTAGCTTTAAAAGTCTCTGCATTTTTTCCCCCTGCAGCCCATCTGGCTTTAAAGCTCCTGAATTTTAATTTAGTGAAATTTGTTCATTTTAACTAAATAAATATGCTGCATTAATGATCTGCTGTATTAAGCAGGTAGTTAGAAAAAAGTGTAATATTGATGTTTAGTCTTGATAAAAGCACTTTTCACAAGAACCATATGGCATTCCTGCTCTAGTTCATATAATGGGTTTGGTTTCCTTATGTGTGGGTTTTGCAACTGAATGAACCTGAGCTAAACATGATCTGGATCGGCACAACCCACCCCCCCCCCAGGACTAGCGTGGTTAAAGCACACTGGTTCCCCTGGCTACCAGCAAGCAAATGAATGACGCATGAGAATTTAAAAAGCAAAATAAGACCCGCAGATTGACACTTGATTTAAACAATCGCCATGTAGAGACCAAATGCCATGTGCATGGGAGGAGCTTGAGGCAAAGCGCACCAGGCTTTTTGCCTCATTACAAGCAGCCTTCTCCAGGGAGACGTTAGCAGGTTACTAGATCAGAATTCCCTTACAGCACGTTTGCAGGGGTGCAAAACCTGACCCTTTACAACCCTCCCCATCCACAGCAATGCACGCGGTCAAATGGAACTTAAACAGGGATGATATATTTCCCGACATCAAGGACGGCTTTAGAAAAGAATGGTATGTAAAACCTATTAAGAAGAAAACTACATCCAGTTTGGAGAACGAAAGACAGTGGCTGATTCTGAAGGCTCAAAACGAAACGCCCAAACAACTGCTGGGAAGGGAGGGAGGTGGTTGGCGTGCATATAAGCACGAAATTGGTCCTGGCTGAGCCTGGGTCTGTCCCAGGGCCAGCAGGTAGATGCAGCCGCTTGCGCGTGCTTGGAGGCACCAAACCGGAGGTTTTGGTCTGCCTTCCCGAGGGAAACGGGCTTGTAGAACAGTGCTCTAGTACAGTGGCCTCTGACCACAGCTCTTGAGCCCTGTGGGGAGCTGGCACCCGAGCGGGCAGGGGAGAAGGAGCCTGAGTCAGCGCTCTGCTAGTGCTCATGCGTGCCTGCAGCCAGACAGACCCCAACAGAGCCGGCAGATCCGCTCCCGGTCAAACCTCGGGAGAATTCAGGTGGCAGAGGGGGATCCTACACCAGCCCCGCTCCTGGGGAAGCCTTCAGTCGGTGTTTGCAGTTTATTGCGAGACATGAACTGTAAGCAAAAATCACAAATCTGCAGAAAAGCCAGGCTGCACAAAAGCAGAAGATTCATTTTACGCCTTTGATTAGGACACTTTCAACAAGTTGTGGGCTTTTCTAATAAATCGGCAAAGATGCAGGCCAAGCACCGTAGCTGTAATCGTGGTAGGTGCAAAAAGGGGTTTTTCCATGATAGGAAACTGCCCAGGACCAGGCCAGGCCAACTGCCTTGGAGCAGCTGGAAGAAGCAGGTCGAAGATAGCGGGAGGAGTCTGCCAAGGAGGAGTGCAGCTGAGCAGGATGCCCTCATGCCTTTTGTAGCATCCTCCCTCCCTCCATCACTCCAGATGAAATGTGGAAATCCTACCTTGGGGATAATAACACTTCCCTAGGACCAATGAGGGGTGCTCACACACTGTAATAATAGATGATGTATAAGTGCTGCAGATGGAAAGTGGATATTGGCTCAACGTTTGCAAAATGGGAATAATAAGCCTGGTCTTGCAGAAGACCGTTTGGGGAGCATCATGCAGGAAAGAACCCAGCCCAAGGAAAGGAGAGCACGTCCACCACCGGCCTCTTATTCTCTTATTCTGAAGACACTGATGAATTAAGTGTATAGTGTTGTGCTGTGCAGAGTAAGTGGAACAGACACAGGGAGATGTCTGACATATATTTTGAGGTGTATTTAATATTGTAGCGCTTCCGGATTCCACTAGCATGCTAGGGGTTTTGGCCTCAAACCAATGTTTGCATCAGTACCATGTGTCTCTGGAACAGCAGTGCTTACTTTAGAGCTGGCTATGAAAGTAGTTTCCATTATAACGCCTTGTTTTCACATGCTTCTTATATTTTACTTTATTTTGAAAAACCTCTTTTGAGTCAAAAATTTCCATTCTGTATCTTTGCCAAAAGGTGAAGCTTTCCCCCCCCCTCTTTTTCTTAAGCTTGGAGAAAGAATCTTTCAGATGTTTTTGAGTCATGGGAGAATGGAAAAAATGCATTTTCCCAGTAGGGTAAAAAAAAAAAGTCCACATTTTCATAGTAGTAGAAACACAGAGGGAAATGAAACTGAAGGCTGAAACTTGTATTTTGGTCTAGAGATTTCTGTAGTAAACCAGCTTCATAGGGAATGACTTTGATTTGCCAAAGGCAGAGATCATTCTGATTTTTGCCAGTTAATTAGGCACGGGTCCAGGTTTCAAACTTTGCTGGCATTTAGGATATTGTTTAAGGTAGTGTCTTTACAGCTGCCCATTTAAAGAGGAAAGAACCGGTCCCCTGTGGTCTTCTGCCCTTCAGAGCTAATTATAGTCCAACAATACATTTAAATTCATTCTAAAATCTGAATGGAGAGGAACTAGATGAACAGTTGCGCCAAACACTTTTGAAACTTTTTCTCAATTCTCACTCAAGTCAGCAACAGCAAAAGGATGTGTTGAAGTCATGGCCAGGCTCAGGCACTTTAAAAGGGCCAAAGTGCATGACAGGGTATGTACACACAACTGGCTCAAGCAACTGAGAAACTTCATTCAGCATGCCTGCCAAATATTTTGTTGATGTCTGTCTTTTTTTCCCCTTCACATAGGCTAGGAAGCATCACTGTAAAAATCTGCTGTGCTATGTGTAGTTACGCTGAATCTGTTAACAAACAGAAGAGGAAAGAAAGCGGTAGGCATCTAACCGTCATGCCGATGAGTGATTCTGCACCCCTATGCTGCTTTCTATCACTGTTTTTTCCTGGTGAGAGCTCTAGCTGATGATACACTAGTGGTAATCCCCTCCATGTGTTCTAGAAAATATACAAGATGTGAATGACTATTGGGCTGACAGTACTATTGTGACCTTCAGATTCACATTTTCTGGCTTTTTTGCAACCTTTAGCTATGCAGCCTGCACATTTCATTAAACCTTTCACTTTCTATCGTTCAAAACCTGCTCTAAGTGTACATACATTTGGCAAAGGCATCCAAAATGATGTGTTTATTTTGCTCCGGTGCCAAAAAGCAGTGATTCATTAAGGAGCTTGGAGCCATAGAGGGAAAGCCACAGCCAGCAACCGCCACACATGCCCTGAAGAGCAGAAAGCTGTGTTTTCCTAAGGAAAATGGTTAGTGCAGCTGGACTAGTATCATGGCTGACTTCTCTGAAGCGAGGAGGCACTGCTGGACAGGCTGGAGGGCGCAGAAGTTTTCCCGGATAATTGGGCTTTGCTGCAGCAGCAGCAGCCAGGAGGCATCTGGAGGCTGCCATTAAGCCCAGACGGGAGAGAGAAAAAGTGCCTGAAGAGAGCCAGTCCAGCTGGTGGGAGCCTTTCCTTGAAATGATGAATTAGGGAGCTCCAGTGCTGTGACCACTGCTATGGTGAATGCAACGAAAGGCGCAACAGGCCTTGAGAGAAGAGGTGGAGGAGGAAAGGTGGTGTCCCGCAGTAAGAACAGACCTCCAGCTGCTTTTAGCTCTACTACTTCATTTTCGCTGCTGGGGACACGCCAGGTTGTATCAGTGAAGGGGCCAGTCCGCTCTGTTTATTGTAACTCCCGATACGAACTTGCAGCAGCTAAAGCCTTTGAAAACCTGGCAGAAACCCGACTCTTGAGGAACTCTACGCTCTGGCATGTCGTTTTTACGCCATTGCTGTCTTCTTCCCCAGTGGCTTGAACTAGGACAGGCAGAATGCTATTTATAATTTTTAATGTAGTCCTTTTTGTCTTTCATCATAAATCTGGAACCCTGGACAAAATTGATATCTGGTGACAAACACACGCTTGATTGGAAAATTTCTGATGGTTATTTTCTGCCTGGAAAGGAAATGCTGTCCTGTACTGTTACGGCTTTGCCACGGCATGGTGAAACGCAACGCAACAGGAGGAGCTGGGATCAAGGCGTCAGCATGAGGCTCAAAGGAAATGATCACGTATGAACAACATTAATATCAAGAGTTCTTGTTATTAAGAATCATAAACATGTAGAAGAGCTTTTGAAAATTTAAAGTTTAAAATTTAAACCAGGAGTGTAACATTTAAATTATTAAGTATTAGGGTGGGACCTTACAGACTTTGGGTAATGCCATCTACTGGGGGGTTCTTCAACTTTTTTCAGGAATATCTGGTCTAGGGTTAGGGACACAATGTGATCCAGTATGTCAGTTCCCCTTGGTGCTTTAAACAAAGACAGAAAGTAGCTTTTTCCAGCATCAACTGCACAATGCTTCGCCCTTCTTAAAAGAAGACTACAAGATCCTTGCCCTGAAGAACACATATTTCTCATAGTGTATTAATTTTCAGTAAATTCAAATTAAAAAAGCCCAAGACTGTTAGTGTCAGAAGGGTCTGATTAATCAGGGTCTGAATCTTTCATTTGCTCACCTTTCATAATCTTGCACAAGGAGTTCTCCAAAACCTGGATTACACCACTTCTGCTACTTATTTCCTAAGTCCTTAGGCAGCCAATAACTTTTAAAACAGTAGATGTGAAAGTAATAATACCCCAAATGATTAGTGAAATACTCTAGGTCTGTGAGAAAAGGAAGGTTCCTGCATAGGCCAGGCTTGCTGAAGCAAAGCAAGGGAACTGACTCCAGATCTTCACAAGGGAAGTAAACAAACATTAGCAACAATTGTGGGATGGAGAAAAAGTCAAAGAACTCAGAGGGATATAAAGTTTTAGAATTTGCCTTAGAGGAACATAAGGGAAGGAGAACTTTTGAAAGATATTGTGGAACAGAACTGAGGTGGAGATGAAGTGCATAGAAATTGAATGTTAGAAGAAAGCGCAGTGGGGGAGCAGGGCAGTTTCTGAAGCTGAGGAGCACGCGCAGGAGACGGGTAGATCTGCTCTCCGTGATGCCCGAAATGTTTGTGTTGGGACCATTTTCCTTCTATTTTCTGCCTTTCAACCGCACATGTTATGTGAATTACTTTAAAAGCTCAGTGCTACAAGAAACTGCAAACTGTTATTAAAATGAAAACGGAGATTTTTCAACATACTTGCAATGTTCAAGTCTGTAGAAGTCTTTCCTAGAACAACTTGCCAAGCAGTTACTTAATATAGGCAAGAGCAACATTAAGTTAAAGGGTACACCAGAAATCACAGATCAGATGATAAACCCACAGGAGCAGATCTATAAGCATTCATTACTAACCCTTTAAAATCATATTGATGCAGCTATTGTGGAAGTTTCCTCTAGGTACAGATAGCACCCCTGAGTCAGAGAGCACAAAGAGAGGCCCACGGCTGAGGGCACCTAGCACGCAGCCTGGATAATAAATTATTGAACTGCTGTTGCCATAATTGTTTACCTGCTTCCCAGTGTCCGAAACTGGCTCACAAACTGTTATGGTGAATAATTTAGAGTAGCAAACAATTTTGCAAGTGCATAACCTATTTGCAGATAATTTGCGAGCAGAAGGAAAACCGGTCAATGCCAAATCACCAGGAATGAGTTTGTCTAGCTGTGCTCTATTCCTGGCTGTGATGGCAAAGAGCTGGTAAGGATAAATAAGAACAGACACTGAAACAGGAGTTGAGATCACCTGAATACTAAACAACTCTGAGCCCCTCAGATCTTCCATAGGTAAGGGCCTCACTACCAGTCTCCCAGTGCAGTCTTAATCTGAACAAGCAAATCTCATCCAAGAAATGCCTGCTCTATGTTTTAATTGGAATAGCCCTCATTTGCATATTAACTCCTCTGGTCCAAGGCTTTGAACCCCTAGCTTCCAAATTTAGTGACTGAACTACAGAAGCTCCTCTCAGTTAGTTATTCTGTGTAGATGCCTTCCATTCTAGTATGTAGATAGTATGTACGGTGGGGTTTTTTGAGGGAGGAAGACTTGTGATGATCACTCACAAAGACAACAGCCTCTTTTAAACAAGATTTCAAATTCCTTTTTTTGCGCTATACTCATGCATTGGAAATGGGAGGTGACACTGGCAAGAACACAGCATTGTGGAGCCATTAAAAGTAATAAAGGACATAAAAATATTTTAACATATTTCCAAATGAGAGAATAATCTAGGGTCATTACAAAAGTCCCTGGTTATTAAAAGGAAATGGCCTAAATTCCCAATACAATGGCAATATAATTCATGAATATGGCCTGTGATTTTATTTTGACAGTGCTTGTTTAAGAACTGCATTCAGTTTCCCAGAAAACAATTAGCTTTTTGCTCAACCACAGCTGATGTTCTAGTCTTAAGCAAGCAAACTGATTTTGGTGGTGCCCTCCCCAGTCCCTTCCCCTTTGTAAGTTCTCTATGGCCAGGTACAAATCCAGTGTCATTGTTATAAACCTTAGTGTGACCCATGACTGAAAAAATTACTTAGCTTCTTACTCGTGTTTGCTCATGTCATAACTTTTGCTTCATTCACTGAATTGTACAGCTCTGCAACCTGCAGGACACGGTGCTGCTCATCTTTCAGCAGTTCTGCGCACTGACAGGAGTTGTGAGTGGGTGTGGAGGGGTGGGAGGACCACACAAGAAGTGACCTGTCCAGATCATTTCTGTTCTGGACTTAGTGCCATCCTCTTGGTTTATTTTGATAAGCAGCTGGGTAATATTTTTTCCCCATTATAAGGTTGAATGCGTTTGCCAGTAATGCATTACGAATCCTGGGATTAAATGTGATAGCCCCTCCTTATAGCTTCTGTTATATTTAGTGCCGTAAATCAGTCTTGGTGACTGAAGGAAGAGTTGTATAAATTCACCTTTCTAAAATGCCTCTTTACTTTATGTGAGCCTACAGAACTCTAAAGACTGGGCAACAGCGTCCTACATGTTGTTGGTCATCTATTGCCATCCGTTGTCCCACTATAGTAAACACACTGAAATGCAGCTGTCTTTGAAGCTTTATTGATGGGAAGGAATTTGCTCTTTGATATGTGAGATAGATTATTGTGTGCATTATTTCATTCTGACTTGGGAACAATTTTGAAGTTTTACGTTCTTTTCTGTGAAGATAGCTCATACCAGCCATTTATACAAGTGCAATATTCTTGTTTTACAAACACTGCTGAAGTTCATGAAGAAGCTATTCTTCCTCTTTCAGTGGAAGATTTTAGTTCTTGAGGGACAGCAGACTATCTGTTTAACAGTACTCACAACAGTACCCAACACAATAACTTGGGACAAGAAGGGAAGAACTGTGCACATAGCATGAGGCAATCAGATAACCACTGTATTACTACTGACACTGAGGTCTGAAATCTAACTGGGACACTGGGTCCAGGAACCCCATTGATGTTGATGTTGCGTCAGAACAGTCTGGCACCTGTTCTACCCGTCAGCTGAAGCTCCGCTTCCCCACCTGATAGAAGACATCATATTCATGTTTTAGCATCTTGTTGCAGCATTTCCTTCAGTACAAGATTAGCCCTGGCTAAAATGATCATGGAAATTTTAATCCTGAAATTCTCACTTTTATCTTCCCAGGCCATTTGTGCTTTGCTTGCAGTTGCGTATTTCCAAAAACCCCAGAAGACTATAATAACTACAAATTGCTGAGCAGTCCATTTGTGTCTTACCTTATTAGTTGTTTAAAGGCAGAGTGGAATATACATCCAAACAGATCATAAAGTCGTCTAAATCTTAAAAAAAAATGTATACCCGATAAAAATGTATTTTATCTACATAATTGCAATCTCAAATCTCTGCTAGAATTGGTCATTATCAAACATTATTATATCCTTAAACTCTTAACTGTCCTAAACATGAACTACCAACATGGCAAGAAATTTAATGCACAGATTAAAATATCTCTATCATACTGCAGAATAAAAGTCTGCAGACAACTGAATACTAAATGTACATATTTTGTGTGGATGCTCCTATGGGAATGTCAGTAGGATGCCAGAATCCCTTCTGTGTGGTGGCAATTACATAAATATAGCCCTACATAGGAGAAATGTAATATATGTTTGCATTCAACAGTCCAATTTCTCTCATAGGTTGCATTGGCAAGTGTCTTTTCATACTGTGTTGAGGATTCAGGGTTCATTCCCTCCCATTGGTGAGTCATCAGTTGAATTCTTAAGTCAAATGGCTTAAAAAGCAGGATCTAAGCAGAAAAGTGTTATTTTTTTTTTCTAATTTGATGCTCATTAATGACTGTGAGTAGTCTGAGACGTATACATTGTCCTTTTGCATCTTTAGGCAGGAAATAAAGCAGAAAGAGACGTAACTGTTGTACGGACCAGTACTATTTTATGTATTCAACTAGCATTCCCTGTTCAGGATCAAGAGAAAGTATTTATTTTTGCCCACTTTACAAAAGCTGAATAAAAAATCTATGACAGTAGTATTGGATGCTCCTGGTATCTTGTACATAATGAATAAAAATCCCTTTAATAAGACCTTTAAATTTGCTAATGTAAGTAAATTGTTTCTTGTTTACAGGTTGCTCTCTTGGGTAAACTTTTATAAGCAGAAGCTCTATTTTCTTATTCTATACAACATGATGCCTATAATCTGTTAGTCATATAAGTTAACATTTATCTTCCCTACTAGAACTGCCATCCCCTACTTTCTAAAGCAGTAACCATATCTGATTAGCTCTGCAACATACCACTAAGCATTGCTGAGGTATGAAGACAGGACCCTTAAAAATGAGGTGGCTGCAAAGAAAACATGTAAAAGAAAGTCACCACCATCAGTTAACTTACAAAGAAAAAAACTCAAACAAACACAAGAATCAAAACAAAATAAATTGGCAACTAATTCAACTACACTGGAGGATGTGATATTTTATCATTATTTCAGCTTACGAATCGACCTGGAGGAGTTTATTACTTCACAGGAATCGTTGCAGACAGATGATATATACTTTTGCATTGTAAACTAGGCTTTTACGTAGCAGGGGAACACAAATTCCTTTGATAAAATTAATGACATTCACCAGAGGCAGACGGGAACAGTTTTATGTTCCTGTTTACGAGTGACTCCAAAGAGGTAACTCGAGTTTCTCAAAACAAACCCTTTAAAAATCATTTATGAAGGTAAAAAAATAGATGTGGGTAATCGAGGTAAAAAAATCTCCTGAGAAATAAGTGACAGGAGTTGGTTGTTCAGTAAGCCACCCTTCCAAAAGCCTTTCCTTGGGCTGAAGAAGGGACCGTTAGACCATTTACCTTCCCCTTAGTTCCCACCCCGTAATTCAGCCTGGTGCCTCTGTACTAGCCCCACTCACTTGTCTTCAACTCCACACTTTGTCCTGTTAGGCGCCGGTAGGTTAAAATGCAACACGTCAGTCTTTCCCGAGCGCATCGGCACCAGCCTTCCTCAAGTCTTTTGTTGGAGAGAGCTTTCTGTGCTTTCCGTCTCATCTTGTGGATCTCTTTTGAGCTGCCTTCCATCATCCAGCACTGTTTTTTAAAGGGCGGACAACACTGGACATGGGACAGAACTTCTAGTCAGATAAAAAGCAGAATGATGTAATGGGATTTCTACCTACCCCTTTCCTACTTGCACATCTGTATGTGAATATCAGCTCCCTTTTGTCCCAGCACTAGCTCACTAGGAGCTCATGTTGAATTTCTCTGAGCCCCTACATGGAGCAGCTTTCTAAGATAACTTTCCTTGGCTCTGTAGGCTGCCTTGCTCCGTCTTGCAAGTCTGACATTTTTCCTTCTTTTGACCCTATTAAAACTTACTTGTTTGAAAGAGCTGAGTTTATTAAATAATCCAGATAACTCTGTGACTGCCTTGGCCTCATTATCACTCTGGTAATATTTACTCTGTCTAAAGTTGCTGCTGGTGGTGATTTATTTGCTCTTTTAAAGCTGTTTGAAATAATACTTCTCTAGATTGCTGATGAAAGCACTCCCTGCAGCTCCCCAACAGAAACACCCTCATTAAATGCTAGTGCTCCTTGGACATTTTGTCTGTTTTTCATTTAGTTCTTCATCTGTTTGTGCTTTATTAATTTTGTGTTGTCCTCGCTTTTTTTCTCTCTTTCTAAATCAAGTACCTACCGGAAGTCTGTTACACTCAAGCCCATACCTCTGGCAATTTAATGTATAATCATATAAACCGAGGAAAGAAAAGATCTGTTTACTGAGATCTATTTTCTATAAAAAACGTGAAGACTAGTGTTAGTTGTATTCTTCTCTATTCACTATTAGCTGACGACCACATCTCTTCTGCCTGTATCTGATGCCAGGCTACCCAGACTGCAGCTGCGTGTGGTGCTCCATTTGCTTCCCGAGTACGGGCCCTACGCTAACGCAGTTCTCCATCTCCTGAAACGTCACCACAGTGCCAACACACACAAAGATCAGCAGGTCAGAAATCTCTTCAGCCAAGCCTTGTAGGACCTCCAGGCCCCTCAAAACCAGAGTAATTTCACCATATGTCTTGCTAATAGAAGTTCTTTAGATGAGCCTTGAGTGTCCTCCTGTGATGCATATGCATCTCCCTGCTTGTTTCCAGATAGCGCGCAGTAATAGCTATTAGGCACTTGAGCTTATTTTCTTTTTTTCCATCACTAGCAACTGTTACGTGTTTGCTCTAGCATTAAGCTTGTATCGCTGCTTAGATTACGTTTATGCATTAAGAAAAACAAACCCTTTGTTCCTTTCGCGCTTGTGCTATGCACAATCTCTCTTCCTCCCCGTCTTCCCCATTAATTTATCCAAGCGATCACGTCCCTTCTCGTCACTTGTTACGGCGGAGCGGCTCTCTGGACGCTGCCGTCTTAGACTACCACCTTTCTTCTGAAATTAAAAGCGGTCCTGTCTTCGACTGTGCACCTGTGAGCGAGGCAAGGCTTGGGCACTTTTTCAGACCTGTGTCCCAGCGAACGCAGGGCTGGGAAGGACCCCGGGAGCTGCCCTGCCCCGCCGCGCCGAGCCGTGCCCCGCCGCGCCGAGCCGTGCCCCGCCGTGCCCCCGCGCTCCCTGCCCGCCCCGGCCGCCAGCGAAGCCCTGAACGACGCCTATCGGAGCAGGGCGTCGGGATCGCGCCCTGCAGCTGTCACGGGTTTTCCCCGTGCCCTCACAGACGGGGTGGAAATCATTCCATGCCCGGACCGACGTTCTGGACTGGGGAGAAGGGCAGGGGTTAGGCAGGGGCTCGGGAGGCTCGCCGTCCGAGAGGGCTTGCCGGTGCAGCCCCGTCTTCCCCGGTCTCCGTCTAATTACGGGTGGTTTGCCCGTCTTCTTTCTATTTACTAAAGACTCGCGCGGCCCCTCCCGTGCCGCTGCCCCGCCGCAGGGACCCGGGCGGGCAGCGGCGCGGCGGAGCGCAGCCCACCCCCTCCGCGGCCGGGCGGGGGCGAGGCGGCGCCCCGGGGGGGGGCGCGGCGCTGCGGCCGCGGGCCCGCGCCGACCGGCGGCCCGGCAGCATGACAGGCGGCCGCCGGGCCGCAGCCGCAGCCGCCGCGGGAGCAGCCGGCCCGCGGCAGCCGGCGGACGGCGCGGCGGGGAAGGCGGCCCCGGCGAAAAGTGAGATGGCCCCCCGGACGCAGCCGCGGCGGAGGCTGCGCGCCCGGCGGGCGGCGTGATCGCCTCCCGGCGAAGCCATGGGCCAGACCTCGGTCTCCACGCTGCCCGAGCCGGCCGGCGGTGAGTAGCGGCGGGCGCCGGCGGCGGGACAGCGCGGCCGGGGCGGGGGGGAAGAAGGCTCCCGGCGGCGGCGAGAGGGCAGCGCGGCGGCGGCGGCGGCGGCGGCGGCGGCGGCTGCTGGGGGGGCGGCCCGTTCTCCCCGGGGCGGGGGTGCGGTGCCCGCTGCCGCCGCCTGCTCCTCGGACCGCAGCGGGGACGGGCGCGGCGGCGGCGGGCGGGGAGGCGCGGCCGGTTCCCGTGCTGCCCTGCCCGGCTCGGCAGTCCGGGGGGCTTCGCCGTGCCCCCCACCGCCCCGGGGGCTTGGGGCTCCTTTTTTTTCCCCTTAAATAAATAAATAAGTAAGGAGGAAGGGGAGAAAAAACGGGGGAAGGAAAGGAGGTCTGGCACCTCGCCCAGCAGCGCGGCTAGTAACCCGCCCATCTGGTTGCTTTTGGCTCCAGGACGATTTATGTGTAAGCAGACTATTGAAAATAAATAAATAGCCTAGGGGTGGAACACCCCCGCCCCCCTCCCCCAGTAAAGCAGCCCTAGCTGTTCGCAACTTTTTGGAGATAGTACGAACTACTTGGGAATGCTGTTAGGATAACCCGGTGTGGTTTAGTTACTGAAAAGCAGAGCGGGTCTCTTCCCACAATAATAGGATGTAATTCTAAATTAACTCCAGCGAGGTTTGAAGTTTCCTGCGAAAATGTCGCTGCACGCATGTTTTTCCTCAATACCTGTTTCCTTTGCATCCATTTAAAAAAATAAGCAAATCCTGTTGTAGACTTTAATTCTGAAGGCTGAACTTTATTCTTAATTTGCTTATTGCTGTTAATGTGGGAATGTCTTGTCAAATAGCGGATAACACAACAAACTTTCTTTTTTGCCCCCTTTTTTTTTTCTTCACGGGTGTCTCAAAGAACAGTTTTAGTTACAACACATACATTTTCAGAAAATCTCCATTATGTTGCCAGTGGTAAAACTTCCCAGTCATGCCATCCCAGTAAAAATCTTGGAGGATTTCTTCTCCTGCCAAACACTGCATGAAAGAGAAATTTGACCGTTTCCAATAAATTTCACCATCCTGTTGAAGGTTTCACCCAGCAGCCAGCGTGTTAGAATTATATCAAGGTAGGCGTCGGGAAACAGATGTAAGGAAACAGATGGACGGGTTAAAAGTTTCTGTTAAACTTCCTGTACAAAAATGTGTCCAAACTCTTCTGTGCAAAAGTCTACTGCGAGGATATTTTGCTGGGGAGGGGGCCCATATCTTGACTAATGATAGCTGTGGTGCCTGTCTTCCCTTGGCAGAATGCTGACATACAATAACTGGGCTGGATTTCTAGTTTTACCTAAAAAAAAAGAAAAAATTTACCCTTGAATTCTTTCCTAAATGAAACTGAGATTTTCAGTCAGGAGTGATAAGAGGCAGTTATATGAAGATGTAAGTTATGGTGATGCTACCTCAATATTGCCAAGTAAATTCTAGTTATCACCATTTTAAGAGCACTGCACTTGTGATGAGATGCCGGTAGTGCCTCCGGGAGGTTTCACAGAAGAGCAATCCCACTGCACTTTGAGCCCTGTTGAAAATGCTGGGAGAGTATATCCTCAACAAGAAACCACAGGGGCAGGTGGGTTTCTGGGTGGTGTGGATTCTTGGGGTGCAGTCATTTGTTTTCTCTGGTCTGCTGCGCTGGTGTGGTCTGAACGCTTAATATGTTGCAAAGTTTGGGAGGCCCCGTCCAGCTCTGATCAGGACAGGAAAAGGACTTCCATCAGTTCCGGTTCAGACAGGTTGCCCCTTAGGCAAGTGGTCCCAAAACCTTCATTGATTTTGGCGTGCTAGCCAGCTACAAGCCATTTAAGTCTTTGACAGCTGCTAGAGATTAGAGTTGAAGGAGATCCCTGTGTTGCACACGCAGGGGCTACAAATCTGTTTTAGTGCTAAGGAATCAATAGTGCATTCAGATCCCCAGCGAGCCACACAAAAGCAGCTGTGAGAAGTTACTTGCCTGTTAGCTCCCTGTTTTTTCCCCAGCCATGCCAGCCTGCAAGGGCTCAGATCTTGCCCCTGATCCCTGCTGTGCCCCAGCAGGGTTCAGAGGGGCTGTCGGCTGGGCGCAGGGCAGGGCACCGCTAGTAAATCACCGTGGGGCCTTCGGGTGGACTGATAACGGTGAACGTGGTTTGATGTAGAAAATTGAAATAAAAGATTTTCCCGAAAGTCACAGAGTGTTAGAAGAGATAAAATATATGCATAATACAATACTCGGTATGGACCCCAGCCAATGTCCTGCGTTTTTTTTAAAGATTTACTTTAAATGAAAGATTTTACTCTTGGAAAGGAAAACATGTACTGGAGTACTTATGCAGACCAAGGTTCTAGTGGCACTTTCCCAATGGGTTAAGTGCAAGACTGAGGCCTAACTATAAAACTCAAAGTCCTTCTTGACTGGGCAAATGTAGACTTGTACCAGATGGATTAGAGTGCCTATAAAGAGAGGAAGAATCGGATTTTCATGCCCCATTGGAACTTTCTTTAGTAGCAGTGCTCTCTCGCTAGAGTTTGCCATCAGCTGCAGGTGAGTGGGTGTTGAAGTATTTTGGACAGGGGGATCAGGGCTTTAATGATCTCCCATAACTGTGAGCAGTAGATGGGCAGCAAAGCAGGTCTTTGCTGCCTGTGGACACCCACCAGGCAATCCTTTGCTCCTTCTCCTCCTCAGTTCCAGTCTTCCAGTCATTTAGATAAATTTTCTAAAGCTTGTTTGTCATTTGTCATGGTTAGCAAATGTGAACAAACAGTGATAGCAAGAGGGGCTTGGGAAGACAGTATAGAGAGTATAGGTATGTGGAAAAGCAGGAGTGCATGTTGTCCTTGTTCATCTTCCTTCCTCTTCTGTGATTTTTCCACGCCTGGCAGGACTTGATTAACGTGCTCTCTCCCCATTCATTGGCTGGAGTTCAGTGCTTCTGGGGGTTATCAGCCATCATGTGCAAAGCCTATCACTTTTGCTTTCTGACCTACAGCTTATCAAAGGGCAACAGAGCTGTGCACTTTTTTCCAGTCTTTTTTTCTTGTTGGATTTGTTCTTGAGTAGTTCAGCACCAGTCACAGTACTGGGGAAACAGCCAGGTCCTCAAGTGGAAGCATGATCGGCATATTGGGAACATAACACTTAAAAGCAGACCTAGTTAGATGGCAGAAGATTTTTGTTGTTTCTTGAATAGGGGTGCCTTGTCAAGAATGAAACTTGCAGTAAAAACAGACGTACCAGTGTTCCTAGGATGCGGTCAGGCAGTTCAGCACAGTCTGTGGAGCACAGCAGAGGGTACGTGGAGGGGAAGGACAAAGGGAAGGTCTCGGGAACCTCTTGCCCTGGTGGTCAGGGTGCTCAGCGGGGCCAGTTGAAGACGGGGGTCAGATCCCTGTGCTGACCTGCAGCGCCAAGTACGTAATCCATGGGCCTGTTTGCTCTGGGGTGGGTGGGAGTTCCTCTTGTTGTATACGTTTTACAGAAACAGAGCACAAATTGTCAGGCTTGCGTTTCATCCTATTACAGACCCAAAGTTTTTTCAAGGACATGAAAGTGTACTTCGACAGCACAGGAAAACCATTTCCCACCCAGCTCCCCCCATGAGATGAAAGCAGTCACTGGTAGGATCCTGTTGTTTGTTGACCTTGGCACTCGGTGAAATGATTCTCATAGGTCAGAAGTGAGCATGTTTCTCAGACTGCTCTTTTTTCTCTCTCTTGGCTTTATGGGATTTCCTGTTCATTGACAAGGAAACAGCAGCTTCACCTGTGTGTGTGCAGAGGAACTGTAATTGCATTAACTTAGCAACCTTATCTTAATCCTGAAATGAAATGGAAAGCTAATATTTGTTTCAGCACCTCTAGGTGTTGGTAAACAAACTAATTGGTTATCAGTGCAGCAATTTCAGGACTTGTCTAGGAAGAGAAGTTACTCCAGTAGTGCTCTTGGGTAGTGGCTACTTGTGAGCATTAGTGAGGGTGCTGTTCTGGAGCAAGCACTTCTGTTCCTGAGGAGTTGGACATGGAGGTACTCAGCCGTAGACTTAAATTCGCATCCTGACTCAATCCACTACAAATCTGAATGTGCTGACAAGCCCTTACAGTAATAATTCTTAATGAGGAAAAAAATGAAGTTGTTTTTTTCTCCTCAAGCTTCTCATCCTTTCAAAAGTGGAAGAGCTTTGACATCATTGCACTTTCCAGGAGGGCATCTCAAACCATTTACAGGGGCGGTGAGCTACTCGCAACACACCTGTTAGCTGGTCATTTCAGTTATTGGTGCACTTGAAGGAGTGGAAAGCAGAGATACTGAGCTGAAATGACAAGTCCCATTTGATGTGAAGCCCTAAATGACTTGTCCACAGCCACAAAGGATGTTCTGGACAGGGACCCTCATCTTCCTTATTTTTTCCCAAGGTTTAAATTGGTTGGGGGCTTTGAGGCTGAACGCTCATAATACTGCACTGGGAATCCTGCTCCTTTTTTTCCCTTCTTTATGCTTTTGTAAGTTATGGAAGAATTATAAGTACAGTGTAAAGGGAACTCTCTTTTCAGTTGCTGCTAAATTTACATCCAAAGCTTTTCAGTTTTTGTGGATCTTTAGCAGGGGAAACTCTTTCCTCATCCTACCAGTGTTGTCAGATGGGGCTACAGTTGGGACAGCTCCAGAGTTTGGGTTAATTAAGTAGGCAGTTTGCCCCAAACTTTGGGCTGATGGAATGGATGTTTTTGATACCTGGTCAAAGGCATAAAAAGCCCATGTTTTCAGACAGAATGGGTAGCCGCAAATTTGCGTGCTACTATTGGGAACTGCAAGAGCTCTTTTAAAAAGTTGGTCCTTGCGTGTCTTGAGCTGAAATATCAAAAGTAGTAGCAACTGCTGAAAGTGTAGGTCTCGGCACCCGAAGCCATGATTCTGATTTGTGCTGTTGGTGAAGGTCCAAGTGTGAGCAAGTGGTATGAATCACTATTTATAGAGAAAAAAATGTACACACTTTTAAATATAACATGTGTGTAAACCAGAAATGTATTTTCGTGCTCACGGGTGGTGCCATGTACTCTGTAATCTGCCAGAGCAAAACTGTGCCCCCGCTGCCATAGCGGTTGCTGCCGGTTGGCGCAGACCGAGCTCCTCGGCTGCGGCAGTAACTCACTGCAGAGGAGGTCGCAGCCTGAGCCTTTGCGAAGGGGCATGGCCGAGAGCAGAGATCTGGTAAGGACACGGAGGACCAGCCACACCACAGGAACCGCGTGTCAACCACAGGAACACGAGTACATCAAAATAAAGGCCTAGTGCTCAAAGGTCCCAGGTGGGCGTCTCGCCTCTTCTCGCTCCGAGGCTGCCTCGAGGATGACCAGGAATTCTCCCTCATTTAGCTGCCAGGGTACATGACCTTTCATGTCAGGCATGCTGGCTGAGATGCCTTCATGCGCTGACGTTTGGTAGCCGCTAATCACCTGTTCGCAGTGTTAATCATCAGCTTCCTCATGAGCCACGAGGAGAAGGAGAGCTGGCTCCCGGGAGGTCAGGGCGGCAGAGCCCCGCCGGCTGACGGGGTTTGTGTAGAGTTGTCTTCTCAGATGACCACCCCGTTACTTCCACCAGATGAAAAGCTCACAGGAGACCTTGTTTCCTCCTGTGCTAAGCCCCACTGACAACTGATCCCGCTCCCTTGGATCTCAGCCACCCTGTGGATCAGTTGTCCTTCCTTCCTAGACCCTCAGCTTTCTTACTGCTCCTGGGTAATATTGCCTTGTCCTTAGGTGGTGTTTTCTGTCACAGATTTCAAAACACTTTCCATTCCATTCTATAATATTCCTTGATTTAAATGGGAAAACTGAGCAGGACAGCACCCAAGACACAGCCGGGAGGAAACCAAAGAGCTCCCAAGTCCTCATCGGTGTTTGAACCATATCACAGTCCTGCCTATTAAAAGCAGAAAAGACTTGGACATTTATATCTTTCTTTATATCTATTTACCTACTTGGAGTTGTCCTTTATTCATTTTGGACACTGATGCTTTTCGAGATTTAAAAACTGAAGACACAGTAACATTGCTGAAAAATAATTCTGAATCAGTGCTGGGTTTGGATTTAGTTTTCACTTTAGTTTATTGTTTTAAAACATAATGTGGTGATTAAAAAAACTAGAGTGCACTTAATGCGTTAGGTCAATCACTGATGGATTTTTAAAAAACACTTCTGCGAACAGCCTGCTTCCAGAACTTATGTCTGCCCATTGTATTTAAATTTTAACAGTGAGTAGAAAAATAATTCTGATCCACAGAAATACCCCAACCAGCTGCCATTCAGTCCCATATGAAGAAGTCATTTCTGAAGTGTCCGTTCATTGCCTTCTGTAGTTGACATAAGGGGGATTCCCGATCCTGTGCTTTTTCTGATAGGAAAGGATTTTCATTGGAGTAAGTCTGGGCAGAAAAAAAGAGAGGAGGTTTGCTGGTGACAATAAAATGTCTCTAATAACAGGCAGGGGTGGCTCTGGTCTGGTTTGCCCCTGGCAGATCCCAGAGAGCGAGGCGGGCTGCTGGTGCCCCAGCTAAGACAGCAGCCAGGGCGTAGGTGTGTGTTGGGGAAGGAGGCAGTTCACTTTTGTCTGTGTCCCTGAGGGGACAGAATTCTGTTTTTGCCAATGCTGCTGAGAAGCCTTCAGTCAGGGCTGGTTTCAAGGCATATAACGATACTGATGTTAAAAATACGTGCAAAACCAGAGAAGGAGGAGAAGGAAAATATGAGTACAAACCATCAGCAGGGAAGGTAGGCAGACGGTGAGGTTTATTTATTTATTTTTTTTATGCCCCCCAAACAAAATCAAAGGCAAAGAATGAAACAGAGTCATTTATGTCCCCCTCTTAGGTGAACTCGACAACCCCTAGACTGTCAACTCTATTTTGGGGCAAATGTAAAATTACAGTGGGGCTCCAGAGTGTGCTATTTCCTATAGTGTTGTATGGTAGAAATGGTTCAGTAGGAACTAGGTAGGAAGGTCACTGTGAACATCCAGGTGATGCAGGATGTAAAGATGGACTGTTTTCTCTTCTCACTGTCTCTGACCAGAGTCACATGGGTAATAGTGCTGGGCATCCTCCCTTTTGGGTTTGTTTTTTTTCCCCCTGTTTTGTTCTGGATTTAAATATTACGGTATGTGAATCAATTTAACCTTGCCTATTTGTAGTCCACAGAGTGGTTTGGACTAACAATCTGCACAGACAATGCAATTACCTCTGTCCATCATATGGAGGCTCGTTATTAGGAAATCTGATTTAAGACTTGAGTCTCTTGCAGGCTTTATACAAGGTCACTGCATAGGAATTAATTTTTTCTGTCCCTGCCTTGGTTTTCAGGCACTTGGAAATAAAGTCTCTGTCAAAAGTGAAAGTCTTATTTACCTTTGTGTTCTCTCACTGCTTTCAACAGCTGTGATGATCAGTGTATGTGGGGAAAAAAGCTAGGGAGAAATGAGGATCTAGGTTGCTCCATCATTGTATGGAAGTCTAGGGTATGCTGTCAGGTTGCATGCAAGTAAAATGAGAAAAAAATGTGAACATAATGACTTGCTGTCTATTTTGTATTGATAAAGGGTTAACTAAGTGTGTGTTGGATAATACTCTTCTATATATTACTACAAAACTGTGATAACACTTTGTTACTTGGCAGATTGGAGATTAGTACAGAATCCTGTGTCAGTGATAGCTTTGTGAAAATGAAGTTTTATATGAAATGATGTAAACAGCAAGGGGTATGTTGCCTTTTCTTTTTTCTCTGATTCCTGCTTTGGTTTCATATGAATTAGAGTGATGTTCTGTCGAGCAGAGTTAGACTGTGATACAGCTGTCCTAACATTTGAAACTATGCGAGCAAAACCAGTTCTGTTCCCAAAGACCAGCTTGCATCCCTCACTCCTGAGAATGTGCTTTTTTCATTAGTGTTGCAGGATGTCTTCACTCTGACCAGCTGCCCAAACCATCAGCAAATCCTAGTCATGTAGATGGACCATCCTCATTTCAGTGTTATTTAATCCTTTCTGTATTTTGTGGATCTGAATGTTTTAATGTGTTGCCCAGTAAAAGTCCAAGAATGGTGGAGAGACTTTAGATGCTGGTTGAGCTTTTAAGCCTGGGGTATTACTGCTCTGTGTGAACAAATCACATAGTTTATAGTCTAGAAACAATTCATGAGAAATATGGACAGTCTCTAATGTTTATTGATTTAAGCTAACTAGGTAATTTGCACAGTTAGAATAACTGTGATAGACCATGAAACTTGATGTTTTCACTGCGATCATATAATTTACATTTTCAACTTAAACCATTGCTGACAAGACTTAGAGGCTCACGGGGACTCTTTTTCAGGCTTAAGAATTTTTCTTTTTAATGCTTGAAGCTTCAGCTCAGAAAATTAACTCTTGACTGGGGATTTGTCACCCCTGATTGTATTTCTGGGGTTTGCAACCCTGAACTTTGTTGATGCACACTAAAATTATTGTCATTTTGCTTGACCTTTTCTGCTGAAGAAGGCAGGGCTCTTCTCCATGCCTTCTACCTGCATGGCTGCAGAGCAAGGGCAGGCAACAGAAAGCAGTTCGGATCCCAACTTCTGTTTGGTTGCCAGCTGAACTAGGTAAAATAGCACTTGTCATGAGTGAAATTGGGTCTGAATGCCCAGGAAACTTCACAGGAGGGCGCCTTGGCACTGGAGAGGATGGCCCGTTAAAGAAACGAACCACAGCAACGGGAGCTGGGCTTTGCACTCCAGCTCAGCCCGCTGCAGTCAGGTGCACCAGTGATCTTCCTTCTCAAACCAGGCGCTGGGAAGCCAGTGCCATGTGCCAGCGCCCGTGTCTGCATCCTCAGCAAACTGCGGTCTCTGCTGTTGTGTCCCAGATACCGGTGTAAGTCAGGGTGTGCTGTTGCACGGAGGCCAAAAGGCATAGCAGTTCATGGAAAAGGCATAGCAGTTCATGGAACAGTCACAATGCTGTAGCCCTAGGTTATGTCCGTCTGTGCCCCAGGTCAGTTTTTGCAGAAACTGTAGGGAGCGAGATGCCTGAGATTCTCGCTCCTAGCCAGCATTTGCCCGTAAGGCCCTGGTAAGCCTCAATGTGGCTTGTAGATCTCCCACCACTACTGTCTAAGGGAGTCACAGAGATTTGTAATACTCGGGCACCAAACCAGTGAAGTTCACCAGTGCAGCAGCGTCCTGAGTTAAAAATGTGGTGCGACTGCGAATAGTGAGGGACGGTCCAGTTTGTGACTTGCTCTTCTTGCTTATAACCCCCAGAGATCAACTTACCTGAAGCATTTATGTCATAACAAGCAATATAAAGTCACCCAGGCTGAAAACTAATCTCCTGTGGGCTTTTTTCTTCTCTTTTTTTCCCCCAGATACTGGATGAGTCAACAAAGAAATGACACTTTCATTGCGTGCTTATGAAACACAGATTCAGTGGGATAGTGTCAAGCAGTTTGACTCACGTAACCACTTAAAGTTGTTGTAAGCTGGTGGGAAATGATTTTTAGATACTAGCTGTCTTTACAAGGAGGAAAAAACCCCAAACAGTTCATTGCCAAGAAATTGGGCATGTTTAAATTATACATATATAATGTGTTATAATTTATTTCATTGGTAATAATTCAAAACTGGCTGTGCATTTCCTTTCCTGTAAATTCATTCAATATGTCCAAAGATTACTGGTTTGTTTCTTGGAGTTTTATAGATTTATTGCATTTCTGAGGGGAAGGAAGTGTTGGTTTTGGCACAGATGCCAAGAATATTCTTGTTCTGAAAATGTGAAGCAGTGTTCTAGTGCACTGCTAATCTGGCCTCTTTTATGTTGATACAGAGAAGGGTGTAGTGGTTTTCTTGTCCTGCACATTATACCACCATGCATTGTTCTCCTCTTCCAACGAATTGTTCAATTGACTGACAAAAAGAAGGAAAATTTTAGTATTAATAATTAGTATTAAAAATCTGTACGTGATTTAAAACAATTGCACTAATTGCAGAGTAGTCCCTGTGCTTAAATTCTTGAAATGAAAAGTTTTAGAAGGCTGGTCTGACTCTTATAAGAAGATACCAGATGCGATGTCTTGGGAAGAAGATGCTATTGTTTCTTGCTTGAATATTGCTGCTTTTGACGCATGGAAATCGGGTATGGAAGAAATATATAAGACATGATGGTGAGACATGAAAGAGACTGTGTCTGTGCGAGGGAGTGAACAATAAAATGGACCACTAAGACTGTGGATAAAGCCAGCTTGTCAAGAGCTGGACAAGGACCAAGCAGAAGTGAAAAATGGTCTATACTTTAGTTGGAGGAGAAATTCATAGAGAGTAGCAGAACATGAGCCAGCACGAGAAAGAGCGAGATGTTAACTACAAAGCATTGCAGAAACTACGTGACCATGACGCTTGGCTTTTAAAGCCTTTTGTTGGACTATACCATCATGTGACTGTGTCATGTTATAGAGTGAACATGATTCTGAAGACAGGATGAAAGTTTTTGTTGGAAAAGTTTGGGGGAATTCACAGAGACCTGAAACTGAAAAAGCAAGTATCTTGGACACTTAGAGCAACACCTCTCTCTTAACTCCCCTCTGGCACTGCTCCTCCTGCTGATTTAATTTTCCCGTCACTACTGGAAGCAAGGGGGGAGAAGAGGAGGAGGGCATATTTCAGCCAGACCCAGCAAGACAAACAGTTTGCTTCTGAAGCATTTACTGCACCTGGAAACTCTGTAGCTTAGTTTGAAATGCATTTAAAAAAATGTGTTGAAGAGAAGAATATTTAATGTCAGTATTGGATCTCTAGGATCACATCTTTTTGAAAGCAGAAGAAGGGGGGAAAAAGAATGTGCCTTTCTAGCTGTCATCCATGAAAGATGAAAAAAACCTTGAGAATACAGAGCTAGGCCACTAGAAAGCATCCAAAAGCTAAGCATTATTTTCAATGTATTTTAAACCATTAAGCAAAGGTTTGGGACTTTGCAGGTTTTTCTAGTTAGCAGGAGAAGCTGGACACAAAAGTTGATGTATGGCAGTGCACACTGTATCTGATGCATAGACTGATTATTAGTCTGGAAATGGCTGCAGTGACTGAAGATGCACCCACAGACGCTTACCTTCCCTTGGACAGAAGTTACCTCTTCCTCAGCTTGGCCCTGCTAAGGTGCGAGCCTTTTGCAGCTGCTTGAGTGCAAATTCAGCAAAATCCGTTAGTGGGCAAGAATAAAGGCCACAGCTTATCACCCTGGCATGATCTGGAAGGGTGTGTGTCTCCCAACTCTGAACTCTTCCATGAGCATTAATCAGTCCTGAGAATGGTCTGGTGTGATAATTAAATATTGTCATCCCCTCGCCTCCCTACAGATGGAGCATGCCAGACCTGAAAGCCATAGATCAAGGAACTAAGTGAGCACAAATGACCGAAGTCAGGCTGTGGATTTTTGTGTTTGTACCTTTCAACCAGCCAGCCTGAAGGGATCTGTTTGTAGAGAAAACATCTCTCTCCCTCTGTTGCTCAGCCTACAGTGCATTCAGGGTTTCCTCAACCATAGAAGAAAAACATTGCAAGAAACATCCACTGAACATGAGATGTACAAAAAAAAAAAAATTCAAGTCCTTCATTAAGTGAGTTCACTGTGGTCACCGTGGTGGAGGAATGAATACAGCTGAAGACAGCTAGCAAGTTAACGTGCTGCTGTAGCTAACTCTTCCTTTAGCTTTTCAAGGGGAGCAGCCTCCTCAGACCCTGCCTGCCTGTGTTTTAGCAGATAACATCGTTACACCCTGACAGTCCCTGGGTGGGAATGCTACTGTTGAGGATGTTTGGCAACCTCGTTTTTCCCTGAGGGCTTCTTTTGGGGGATATATACCAGCAGGGCAGAACTGAGCACCAGTGTCTTCTCATCGGCACAGAGGTGTCTGGTGGCACAGAACAGTTGTTTTTTAAACCCCTAAGAATTGATACACCCTCTATATATATGGGGCCAGACATTTCTTTCTTTCAGTTTAACTTTTTTTTACTCTTTATGCAGTAAATTGCATATAAGAGTGAGGGGAGAGTGGAGGAAGAACAGACGCAGTGCTGCTAATTAAATTAGCCATTTCTTAAAAACAAATAAATACCAGGCAGTTCAATCTCATAAAAAAAATATCAGCATGGAGCCCATTCTTTCTGGTTTAAGCGATTACTTGCATGCCCAGATGTCAGTGCAGGGAAAACTTGCAACTCTGGAGAGGTTTATATTGCCTTACTGTGTGTATTTCTTTATAATTCGGTCTTTGCACCTACTGTGTGTATTTCTTTATAATTCAGTCTTTGCACCTACCATTTTTTGACTTTTTTTTTTTTTCACATATGCAGTGGTAGCAAAAGTTTTGAGACAAAGAAAAGAACGTCATTCTTGAGGGGTGAAAAAAAAAGGAGTGTGTTTGGGGTGAGAGAAGGGGGGGAAGTTTATGTAGTGCTGAGTTGGTGCAAGAGATGACCCTTTAAGGAGGTGGGTGGCAAACTGAAAAATCTTTTATGAGGATGGCCAGTAGCCCTCTTTAGCCCAGCAGCTTGCTATGAAGTTACATGAGAAAGCCAGCCATTAGTATATCTCAGTGCAGTGATTGTTGGTATTGTATTGATGGGGGTTTTCTGATGTATTTACAGGAACTTTTTTTTTTCTAACCCAAGAGTTATGGTTGAAATCCCACTGGGAGATACACATATGTTTTCAGTCACCTATACACTTGCAAAAGTTTTTAGCATCGGATGATGGTTTATATTATATTTTGCTGTAAATTTCCATAGCATAATTTTCAAGAAAACTGTGATAATGTTTCAAAATATTTCTCGTCTCTTATCAATTGAAACAGAGAAGCCAGAGCTCTGGTAGCAGCAACTGGGTTTAGACAAAGAGAACTGTTTGCATTTGGAGGGGATGGGTACATGAAGTCAGTGGACATGAGAGAAACTGAGAGACAAAGCACACCAAGGACAGTATTCTGCTACTGTACATTTAGTTCTGGATTTAAGCTCTGGCTTCTCTTAGTTGTGAAATAGGTCAGCTCGTTAAAATATTATGTGGAGGCAAGGGTCATTTCCAAAAGCCAGCCTGTAGGGCCATGGAATCCGGAGTTATGGTAATGAGGAGCTTTCCTCTTCAGAAATAGCAAGAGCCACTTTATATTTCGTATTTGTGTTTTCCCACTGTCAGCTGCCTCCCCGGGGAGTGAGTGCTGATCTGGGGGTGCTGCCATGGCTGGGGGAGGACACGGACACTGCACCCCCCCGTGAGCTGCAGCTGGGGACACCCCCCCCACCCCCCCCCCCCCCCATGAGCCTAGCTCAGGGACACACACACCACACACCCCCGTGAGCCCAGCTGTGGGGGACACACACCCCGCACACCCCCGTGAGCCGCAGCTGGGGGTCGCTCTGCACCCCTGCCGGGGGGCCATGCCTGGCCACCGGCGCCTGGTCTTCCTCCGGCCCTCGCTGTGGCCCTGCTCTACATGAAAGTGTGCAGTATTAGTGATAAACCATGGTATTCCTAACACAGGAGTGAATTAAGATACAGTCTTGTCGTCTTCTGAGTGTGAAGAAAACATATGTGCTATAGTAATGCATTACTTTTTTCTTAATTTTTCTCAAAACTAAACTTCCCCCAAAATGCAATTATACCTTAGAATTCTGTGTTGGGATGAAAGATAATTGAAAGCCCACTCAAACCTTTGATTCCCAAGTGGGTTAAAAGGCAGAAGGTTAAAGTTAGTGTAGGGGCTGACTGGAGCAGCAAGGCAGTGTCGGTGGTGGAGCTCGGTGGGAAGGAGGCTGTTTGGACTGGAAGCTTCGAGGCAACATCTGAAGATTCTTCACCCTCTTCAGAGCTGGTGTTACCTGGAATAGGATGACGTTTTCCTCAGGACCCTGACTCAATCCGTGGACCCTACCCTTCAGTAGGCTGCTCCAGCATTGCCAAGCCACTCTGGCAGGGGCTGACTTACAGTGGGTCACCGGCTGGGTGCTCGGCCGGACTGCTCCTCCTCATGCCAATGCCTGTCCGAACCCTATAGGGCAGTCTTTAAATGCCAAGGTGACATACGGCCCTGTTGATAGGGGCCACATACGTGTCCACAAACATCAAACTGAAGAGTCTTGGTTTAAGTGAAAATTCTTATAGAACTGGTTTCCAATGACCGCTGTTCATAAAAGCATGAAGTGTCATAAGGTTTGCCAAAACAACTTTGAGTTAGTTACATCATGCATACCTCTGCTGTTCAAGTTGAGTACATTGTTCTTGATCTTAGACAGGAGTTTAAAAAAAAGAGCCAGTTAGCAATTGGTTTTAATTTAAGTTTATTCTTTCTAGAACAAGAAAATATTCAGTGAAGGTTAACGATGCTTTTCTAGCAATTTTTTCAACCTGTTGTGCTTACCTACATTCCTTGTATTATACATCTGTATTGATACACAGAAAATCTCGTACCAAATACAGAAGTCTTCAATTTTACTTATGTGGCTTCTACATGTTTTCATCACGGTTTCAGGTTTTTCCCTGAAATACCTTTGCTCGGGTGAGCGCTGCATGTGAAAGTTCAGTATGACTAGCCAGCGATGTCCTTCTGTACCTTCTGCTTGTAAGGGAGAAGACTGGCCCGCTATGTTGGGCTGCCATCGGTTCAGCAGCTGCCACATGCAGGCAATGCCCGTTGGGGGCAGGACCTGCGCAATGTGATGCGCCGGTCCCTTTTTGGGTCCCTCCTGGTGCGAAAATTGCCGCTCCCTCCGGGAGCTTGGCATCCAGCTAGGGTGAAAAGTGAGGGCAGGGTCTAAAAATGTTGAATATGTGTGCCAAGTGCTTGAATGTTTGCAAGAATGGTTTAGGGAAAATTATAAACCTTTTTCAAGGCAAGAAAAGTGACTGAACTCTTTATCACTTCTTTTCATTTCCAAAATGTCACAACCACTCCCCTAAGCTTGGGAAAGTTGCCGTCATTTGTTTGTAAGCTGCTTGAAGGCTCTCTTTTAAAGAATAATTATTAACCTCTTTCTATTTCAAAACCTGCTCTTACACAAAGCGTGTTTCGCTGGAGATGGAGTTACGCGACAGCTTTGTTCAGCTTCGTTCATGGCAAAGAGAATTTTCCAGGAGGTATTTTCTGAGGGAGGTAAATTGCCGGAGGCTGCAGGAGGGCCTCTGGTCGAGGTTGGAGCTGAACAGGCTTCAAACCAGGCAGCAGTAGCAGTGCTGGGGGGATGGCTGCAAAGACGGGTCTTGCAGAAGTGCACGGGGACTAGGTTCGACCCCTGGTTGCCGGCCCAGAGCTGCAGCCCACTGGCGTGGGGGTGAGAGCATCCATCATCTGCGGGCTCTCTGCTTTCTGTTCCCTCCTTGGATCCCTGCAGCGACGCTGTTTTGGGGGCCACTGAGCAGGGACCCAAGCAAGCCCTGGCTGCCCGGTCGGGCTGCCCACCTCTGGGCAGACACTTGGAGAAAGACCCGCATGGAAAGACCACCAGTGGAAACTTGGCGTTTGCTCGTTCTTTGTGGGAGACTGTCCACATATCGATTCATTATTAAATGAGCAGATAAATAGCCCTTTCTCTCCCTTGTTGGGTGCATCAGCTGCTGGGTGAGTTGCAGAAAGCCCAGGATAAGAGCACGAGAAACAGTCGGAACAGGCAAAAACTGCCAGCAGGAATTTCTGAAGTATTCCTGTGGGCTTTCCTAAGGGATGGCTCGCTTTCCCAGGGACTGCTGGAAACAGGCAAGTGCTCTGTCACATAATGTTCCCTCTCTAGGAAAACATTTGGTAGTAGTTTAAAAAAGAAAACTTTACAGAGCTTAAATAAAGCCAAAGATGAATTTGGTGAACCCTGATGCTGTACATACTTTACTTGGGAGTATTTTGAACCTCCAATGCTGGTCAGAGTTGCCAGCAATAGGTGCAGGGCTTGCCAGTCCTATTCGGGCTTTTTGCACCACCTTTTTTTTTAATCAAGTTCTTACTATGGCACTTTTAAGCATAAGCTAAAGACGGCTTTTGTGTTCAGTTCATCTGTATCAGCATGGTCATGGCACTCACAAAGATACCACAGAACTTGAGTAATCATGAAATCCTAATAATTATGAGAACGACTTCAATTTCATTCAGTTTTTAAAGTAAACCATTTTGCTGTTTTAGTTTCTATTCTGGCTTGTAATTACTCAAGAGTCATGTAGCCTGGTTTACCTCTGCAGTTGTAAGGAATAATAAAAAAAAGGATTTTAATGAAAACTGGTTTTTTTTAAGGATTTAAAGAAAGTCTTTTAAGAAAATACAAAATACAGTGAAGTGTGTCATTCCATACAGCAGGAGTGACCTCTGTCAGCATTAGTCTGGCTAAAGTAGGCTAAATGATTCTTGATGTCTGTATTGGGTTTTGTACAATGTAAATAAATCAATGTATTATCTGATTCAGGACAGGCTTGAATACATCTTAATGGTAACTGGAAGACTTAAAATTTCTCATTGGGCTACAATGACTGCTAACTCCTAACTGTGTCTGGGTCAGTAGGAAAGGGAAAGGAAATGTGTTCCCAGACAGCAGTGCAGTGGTGCGTCCTGAGATAGCTGGGTGGGCTCAGATCCCCCCGCCAGGCAAACAGGCATCACCTCTGGCACCGTTTGAAACTCTTATTAATGATGTGTGCTGAAGCTAAGTACCGAATGAATATTGTTAGGCTCTGTGATAGTATAGCGCTGAAACGCATTGGCGGGGAGAAGATGGCGTCTGGTGTTTCTTCTGTGAGTAGCTGCTTTCCAGCTCGAGGGATACTCGCTCATCCAGCTCCAGCTAAAAATTCAGTTTAAACTGGCACATAGAAGTTCAAGCTGGCATTTTATTTTAGCCTACAGATGACAAAGATATATTTTATGATTGCTCAGTGCCAATGTCTGAATGAGAGAGGTGTTAGAAAAGGACATGCTGCAAACAAAATCATATGGACTTTTGGATAGCTAAAAAATCTTAAAAATGCAACAGCTGAGCAGCTGGCAATGAAAAATCTGAAATCTGTTGTTCAAGCTGTTCTCTTCCATTTTATACTTAGAGCTGGAGCAAGAATGGTCTTTATGGTTTTTGTTTGTACAGCTCTTGTCACAAAGAGGTCCTGATCTATGACCAGTCGTCTTAAGCAGCGCAATAATACAGTCATTCATTATTAACTGAGAGCAGAGGAGAAGTGGGGACCTCAAGTACAGCATGAAACAAGCAAGTGGGGAAATGAAGGTATCAATTATGTATCTCTCATGCTGATGATGCTCTTACAGAGTAGTTGTTTCCCGAAGGGAAGAATCTGCTGGAAGAGCCGAGAATATTCTCAGTGCCTCCTCTGACAGCAAGATGACATCTCCCCATCCAAGGGCTCACCAAGCCCTTTTCTTTAGCCCTTTTCCCTCCCAGGAGGACTTGATGCTTTGGTTAGTCCTGGGCTGATGCCTGGCCCTAAAAGGAGAGCCCTGCTGGCTCTCCCACAGGGAAGTGGGATCCTGGTTTCCAACCCCACCTCCATGAGCGTCTGCACCCCCGGGGCGCGCTGCAAGCAGGGCAGTCTCCCGGCACAGCATCCCCGGGCAATGAGCCGAAGGGGAGCAGCTTTCTCATTTGCAGTTTGTTCCAGCCAAAGTTTTTTGGTTATCCACGCCTCGCTTCCATAAACACTGATTCCATGGAAAAAAATGAAGTCCAAAATGTGTCTGAATACAGCCTTCAAATCTACCTAAAGATAGTACTATAATTCCACTGGGTTTTGCTGTAGCGATTTACGGTGCCACTAGCTTGCTTGATGGAATTACTATTTCTTGATTGTGTAGGAAAGGGAACATGCTCGTTCTTAAAGTATAACTGAATCCCATCACAACTTGCACACAGACCTGTCCTTTTACATGAACATGCCCCTGAGCGTCCGAGTTTAAACTGGCAAAGGAAGAGCAGCTGGGCTGACAAATATGTCAGCTTGTGCCTGATTTTCCCCACCCTGGCCCTAATAAAGATCAAGATACAGGGAATAAAACAGCTGTTTGCTGTGCAGCCGGGGACGGAGAGAGTAATGAAACATGATGCGGAATAAAAGTCAGCTGCCACTTGGCAACTCCCGTTTCCTCATAGCAAAGAAGATGACTTAGACTGTATTCAGAATTGTGATGTTATAGGTACAGAGCCGATATGAACAATTTTTACAAGCTGTGGTTTTAGAGTTGACAAATGGGCATTTTGACTGAGAGGAACTGTGTTTAATCGTTAATAGTTTCTTCTGAGCGTGTTGGAGTTTTATTGTTATTGTTTATCCAAGCTGGTATCTAGCAACAAAGACAAACATTTTAAAGGCAGCTAAAAACTGAACTTAAAAATAAACACCGTTTTCTCTACAAAGACTGCAGAGCTAATAGCTTGTGCAAACATTTGCAATGACAGCAACATTCAGAAATTTGCTGGTTGGATTTAAAAGTGTCCTTGACCTCCCTGGCAGGGTTCTGAAGCCAACAGGGTCGCAAAAAGAAACTATTTGCTTCGGGTTTGACTTACACACATTTGGACAAGTGCAATATGCTGTTTCCTGTACTAGAAAAAAGGTGTTGAAGTGGTGCCAGTATAAAAGAAAATGTAGCTTTTAAAAGGCAGCACAGCAAGCTCTGCGCTGTCCTAAATGGGGGATTTGATTACATGACTGATCAAATTGCTCCTAAGGTTTTTTGTACATAAATGTTCTGTTATTTGTAGATCAAGAGCTCTGTGTTATAGTACTTAAGTGTGAGGAAGCGTCGGATGGGAGCCCACAAAACCAAACCTGCTCTCAGATGTATAAACATGTTAATTGTGAAAGATTCGGTTAAAGACAGTAATAAGAAAGGGAGAAGCACATGTGTAATGTTCACACAGAATTGTATTTAGCAAGGGTGCTGGGTGGTCTGACATGAGTTCTGGTGGGATGGAATAGGATGGGGTGGGGTGGGGAGGGGAGGAGAGATGCGTACCTCCTTCCCCAGCTTCCTTCATGTGGAAGAGGAAAGCAGCTAATGGTGTTAGCACTTCAGGCGGTCGTTGCTTCAGCGTTGGATGTGGTGAAGGGGTCAGGGTGTGCTGCTCTGAAGAGCAGCTCTCGCACCCACTGGCAGGGAGCTCAGGTGCTGGCTTTGTGGCAGAAGTCTTCCACCTCTTCCCAAACTTCTCCCCCATCACGTCCCGTTCTGTTCCTGCCCCAGCTCCCCAGCACACCACCCAGCTCAGCCTGGTCACCAAAACTGTTTGCCTGACCCTCCTGTGTCAGTAGTAGGAACTGACTCGGTTTTAAAAGCCTAGGCAAAAGGTTATTTTTCTTCTGGCTTGGTGCAGTGATAAAGTGCAGCCTCACAAACGGTCACGAGCACGGTTGGTGGTTCAGCTGATGTTTCTATCATGGGGGTGTGAAAACACAGGTTGAGATGACCAGGAACCTGCTTGTATGGGCAGCATCTCTTTCAAGCTGTACCTGCATGCTGCCGCCACCGAAGCAGTGATGGTTTCTGGGGACACATCCAGCGAGCTTCAGGGAAACGTCTCTGTCTTTCCAGGTACCCTGAGGGAATGGCCAAAAGGTGTCAGAGAGTGATCGGCAGCGGGGTCCTTTGGCCAGTGCTGCAGGGTAGGCAAGTTGTTGGCGGAGAAAAGCCCTCCCTCGGGATGATGCATGCTTCCAGAGGAGCAGGCCAGCTGAGACCTGAAGCAGCCCCAAGCTTGCTTTTGCTTAGGTACGGAGAGGAGCTAGAAACAGCCCAGAGTAACTTTAGCCGTGCTGCGACTGTTTTTGCTAGGTTTTTGACTCAGCTCAGAGAGCGAGTAGCTAGGGCCATCTGAGGGCATGCTGGTTCACTCTCTGAAGGCAAACCAGCTCGTAAGAGGGGTCACAGATCAGCATCTAGACCTGCCTGGGAGTTAGCAGCCTGATGGCAGGGGGGCTGCTCAGCAGAGTTTGCACTAGATGACAAGGTTTGCGTTCGCCTTGCATCCTTCAGTTTTCTTTTCCTCAAATTCCTGGGGACTGTGTTTCTCGTCAAGTTTCTGGGAACACCAGGGATGGGACGTTCCAGTAGGGCAGCAACATGGCGTACTGATTGCCTCGGCTCTCTTGTCGGGATGAGCCGGCACCGGGGACCATCCCCTACCTTGCCTTGCCTCAGTGGGTGCTGCTGCTGCTGCTAGGACGGGCCATCCGAGGGCTCCTGGCCCTTTGGGGCAGATGGAAAGTAACTTTGCCAATAGCTGGAGAAGTGGGAATGGGGCCATAGGCTTCCCTGTGACACGCCTTGCCTGGTTTTATCTCAGCATCAGTATTACATACCTATTAATTACTGCAAATATGTTTTCTTTTAATTCCTGTTTATTACCATGCAGGAGAGGGGCCGCATGCTCGCTTCAATTTATTTCACACTTCTAGCCAATATCTGCTGGGAAGTCTTACCACTTGCCTGTAGCTAAAAATATTTGTTGTAAACTTATTATAGTTATTTTTCTCCTGCATACTAAGGCTATACCAAGAAAAGTCAGTAAGGAAATATTTTCAGTTCTGCAGTTCTGGTTTTCAGATGTGACATTTTAAAAATATCATTACAGAATTTAACGAGATGAGTACGTGCAGCTTACTCTTAGGTGGAATTACAAAATTATCCAAAAAGATTTTTAAACTATAAATAGAAATGTAGACCATTGTACTCCAAGGAGATTTATCCCTTAATATTCTGACACAAGAAGCATTAATCTTCTATCCTCAGCTGTTCAAAGTAGTTTGGTTGCTCTTTTATGTACACTGCTTTTAGTTGTTCTTTTTTCTGTCCTCCCACATCTCCGTTACTGTGCCTGGATCCCCCCCCCCCCCGTTTTTGTGGAGAAGTTGCTTGGATCCAGAATTTGACCTTTGACCTGATGTTTCAGATATCTGGAAAATGTAACTGAATGGAAGTTTTCTATTTGCTGCTTTTCGCTCAAGTATTAGGGTTGAGAAAAAAGGAATAAGCAGCCTGCATTAAACCCATGATCCCTTTTCTTCTAGTTGGAGCCAGCTGTGCTCAGCTCAGAGAGGAGATATCAAGATTTTTGGCCAGATCGCTTTCAAACCTGTATAAAGGGATTGCTAAGCATTTGCTTATTCCTTTCATAGGAAGCTGAAAGGATGGAAGTTAAACATTTTGTTGAAGAGGAGGAGGAAGTTGTGCAGGTGTTCTAGTAAGGACTGCATGATGCTAAAATGTAAATAATTAATTTGCAAACACATGCTTGTGGGCATATTGCAAGCATAAGGTCAGGTCCTTGTTTTTATTCAGACCTTAAGCAAACCCCTAGGGTGTTTTGACACAAGAAACAGATGAGAAGAGAGGTGGTGTGATCATAGAGGTATAACTGCAGCACTTAATGCAGTGTAGGCCCCCCCAGCTCACATGGCAGTGTAGGTGTAGCAGAAGAGCTCTGCACAGGTTCCTGCATGAGAAGTGTGATTTGGTTAGGCTGGGTAGCCCTGACTAGCTGTATTGCCTGTGGTATTTCCAGTATCACTACAGAGTGCCCTACAACCATAACTTTGCTTTTTTTCTGTAGCATTAACCCAATGGGAGTGAAAACTATACCGTGAAGTAACTCGGACGCTGCATGTTACAAGTGCGTTATCAGCATTTGGGTTGCATTAGCAAGAGATGACCAGTGGTAGATAACGTCATAGTGTGATAGCCTGTAACTCGACAAAACAACCAACAGCTCTTAAGCTGATGTGGTTATTGTGACCAGAAAAAAGAGCAGCACTTAAGGTAACCCTAAAGCAAAGAGATCCTTTGTGCTTTACCCCAGTGAAGCAGCAAGCACATCTCAAGTCCTATAGTTAACACTGTTTTATTTACTGTTTCTTGTGTAAGGTAGTAGGAAGCCAAGGTAAGGTCCCCTCCTCGCTTGCTGGGGACCAGTGCCTTGCAGGATGAGGGCTTCCTACCTGAGAGAAAGAAAGCTAAACAAGCTCTTCCAGGCTCTGCGCAAGTTTATCCCAGGTGTACAGGTGAGAGAGCGAGAACTAGAATAAATGCATGTGGGAGGCAGCACCATTGCTTGGGACTTTGCTCATGTTCCTCTTCTGCGCACTATAGAAGAGAACAGTGTGGCTGGGTGTCCCTCTGAGCCACGTGGCTTTTTGTCTGAAAAGTGGAGCCCTGGGCATCTGTGCTGTCGCTTCCAGGGGGAGCGTAGGCCCCCTGCTTTCCTTGTAAGTACCTGTGTACAGCACCTGTGCTTTTTGCAGAGCTTAGGCAGGGACTGATCACAGGGGCAGAGCAGAGTATGGCCTTTTGTCTCCAGATGGTAACAAAGCTGAATTTTCCACCCCTTGCAGTGTTTGACTTCCTGCAGCGAGGTAACATTTTCCTTGTGGTGAGACGGGAGTTACGGGGTTCAGCCTCCTGAAGCCCTTTCTGGACTTTGGCACTGCCGGTCCACGCGTGACTCTGACAACCTGAAAGGCGTTCTTGCGTGTATCCTTGCAGAAACCTGGAGGCATTCAGGCAGTCGTATCCATTCCTGCCGTGGTTATCCCAGGAGATCCCCTCTGGCTGTTTCAAGGCAGCAGCCAGCATCCCTCTGAAGTAGCCGCTACCCAGCCTGTTTAGCTCATCGCCAGCAGGAGGTCCAATTAACATTTTGCAATATTGGCAGTTCCATATGGAAACTACCATTCAGCCGCCTACATTTGAACTTCAGCTTTTTCCTTTCATTTAATTAAAACACAATCAAGTCAATTAGCTCATGACAGAGTTTCCCCAAAGTTAAACTCCAGATGTATGGCAAAGCAAAAGCATTCAGATGCCAATTCATTGTGCTGCTTGGAGGTAGATTATAGCTCTCCCGTTTGTCAGTTTATCCACTGGGGATTAGTTGCATTTTTTCCCTTCCAAGCAGAAAATAAAAAGGGAGAAGGAAAAAAGACCCATCTTTCCATCTGGTTCTACTCAGGAAAGATTGATATAACATTACAGAATTTGAGATATTTATTGAAAATGACATTGATAGTGTCAGAATGACTTCTAATTTTTAATCACCACGTCAAACATTTTACCATGCAGTGTCTTGAGTATTTCCAGTAAGCTCCAGGAATAAGCAGCTTACCACACTCTATAGCAAGTTGATGACTTATTGTTCTTGTCACTAAATGGGGATAATATGCAGCTGCATAAACATGTTGATTTTTCTGGCATAGAATCCATGACTTCCAACTCTGTGCCCTTTGGCGTGACTGTATAGAAAATCATAACACTGTCAGAAGAGGTTTTGAGGTCTCAATAAACCAAGATGACTTTTGCAGCACATCCCTGCGGGGCAGCTGGGTGCAGAGAGGGGAAGAAAAAAAATAACTGTAGTAGCTAACCGGTAGTTAATAAGCATAGAAATCATCGAGACCCAAATCCACACATAAGGTAGCTTTGAACTGAGGCCATTGCATTTTCTGTTGCATTTCTCAATTCATTTATGGTTAGATGCAGCAATATCCTGAGTCACCTATATTCCAACAAAAAGGTTATCCTCACACACTTTAAGGGTGATGTGGTGATACTGTGGTAATACTGCAATATACCCAATGCTACTGAAAGCATTGGGTGCCAGTGCTGCCTTAGTACCTTGACATCATTGGAGCACTTGGTTCTGTGCCTTTTCCCCTCTTGATCGTGTTCCCCAGGGGGGTGAAGAAGAGGAGAGGCTGGAGGCAGACCTTTCCTTTGTCTGGCCACTGTGCAGTGCAGCTGGGTGAGTCTTGGGAGATGAGTGGAAGAAGGGATTGCAATGTGAAAGGTGCAGCGCCCAGAGGGGTGGGGAAAGAAGACAACTTGCCGCTCTGCTGGTACCATCTTGTACTTAACAACCCCGAGATAGAATCCCTTAAATATATATCCCAGGGCTCCAGCAAGATTAGATCAGTTGTGGAGAGCAGTGCTGGTGAGGGGAGTAGAGAGACAGAGGAAAGAAAAACCGCTTCTGACTACTCATTCGGAAGGTTTAATAGCATTGCAATCCTGTAATACTTTTTTTTTAAGTATCAGAAAGATTCAAGTGGTATTGTACATTCTCATCTAAAGTACAGCAACTCTTTTTCTTGTGGAAGGCCTATACTCATTGCATCACCCATGATGTATGTGAATTCCCCTGTCTTTGCAAATGAGTGAACTTAGCTACCTGAGTACGGCGTCACATTTCCCTTGCTGTTCCATCTCTTACTCGTGGCTGAATGGCCCCAGAACTGCTTTCTGCAGAGGACCAGGACTCCCACTCCTGGTTAGGGTGTTCTTCTTTGGGAAGTGAAGGATAGTAGGTTTCAACACTTTATTCGGGAAGGGGGAGGAACCCAAGTCTTCCACCTACCCTGTGAATGCTTTAGGCAAAAGCATGCTTATTTTGTGGACTCATCCAGGTTGGGGCACGTGGTATGTGCCAGGCTGTGTAGCGCTGTCAGGGTCGTAGCTGGAGTGTCCTGGTATCCTGGCTGCAGCTGTGAGGCTGATTTAGGCTGCCTCTCCAGCCCAGTCACTGGCTCCTGCCCTGTGCCACAGCCTGCTCCTCGCCCAGCCCCGACACTTCAAGTGTTTGTAGGATTGTGCGGAAGACTGAATCACTGAAGTGGCCCAGATTAAAAATAACCTTTTAAAATGGGAAAGAGGGCGGAAGCGGGGAGGCATTTTTGGTCTGGGTCATTCAGAGATCTACTTGCGATGAAGCCAAATGAACAGTTGTATTTTTACAACTGAAGGGATGGCATATTTTTTTAGGGTGAGGAATGAGCAGATGGAAGTGCAGAGAAGAAACTTCCCAGGCTGCCTTCATCACCAAAGCCACTCTGCTGTGAAACTCCAGTATGGGATGCTGTTTTACGTACAGAGAAGCAGAGAGATTTCAGGTAGTTTTAATGTCATGAATTATGGCATCTGTACCTGCAGAGTCCGGGAGCATCTGGTCAGAGTTTCTCAGGCTCCCAGTCACACAACATTTAACATACGCACCTAAATTCTGCCTTATTTCTTTTCTTGGATGTAGCCCTAAATGCTTTTTACTCCAGGATCTCAAGAGTCTTTGTGACAAGAATAAACTAATTAAACTTTACTTATTAGCATTTATTTCAGTGTACTTGTTATCAGTGTGGAGTGCCTGAAAGACTAAATTGAGATGATTCATGTTCTTTATATCATGTGTTGTTGTTGGCCACACAACACAAAATTCCACTGAAAACACCATCCAGATAAGAATTATTAAATGGCAATTTTGTAAGACATTCCCTACTAGATTACAACAAATTCTATCTAATAAACTCTTTCTCGTTGGAACTAAATGTAAATGTGGACGAACATGAGAAAGAATCTTAAAACTATTCAGTTTCAGTAAAGGATTCTTCTACAGAAAAATCTTTTGAGTATACTCCTACTGTAGCTAGCTACTTAATTACTCAGGTTTGACCTTTTTTTTTTATCATCAGTGACTCAAATTACTAGTAGTAAACTACAAGCAAGGAATTTTGATCTGTTAACTGTTAAAATATTTTTCTACTAGAAAAAAGAATAGCATAAGGACGTCACGGTGTGGGTTTTTCCCCCATATATCTTATATTACTCCTAGTATTCAGTCGTGAGGTTAGGTTCTTCTACTGGCTTTCCACTATCACTGCCAAGAGTGAAAATATACAGAAGTAAAAATACAGAACAACTTATGGCATAAATGTACCCCTCTTTTTCTGATCATGAATTTTCTTTAAGTCAAAGCTTTTAAAAAATGGTCTTACCGCATTCTGGATTGGAAGGCCTGGAACCAGCAGCATCACAGCTCTTTACTTCAGAGGAATTTATATTAGACTTCAGAGGAATTTATATTAGACTTGCTTGAAACGATCTGATGGATAGTTTTTCATGGCATTTTGCTTTTGTAAAGTTAGTTGTAAGTTCTTACCTGAAGGTGTTAGCGTGTGTCAGTGCTGACATGAACATCTCAGTGCTGATGTGTACCATGTCCCGGGAAAACTGTGACGAATTTACACGCCTGCTTCAGCTGCACAACATTTCTAGAGATTATTCACAGCAGAAGAGTGTCTCCTAGGCAGCTACAGAGATCAGCGTTGCTCGTTGTAAGTAGCCTTCCTAGGATAAGATGTGTTCAGGCATTTCCATCTTTGGGTGTTCATAGGACAGTCGAGGTCATCCATAGGCTGATCTAATCTTTGCTGGCTTCCCACAAGCTGGGGGAGAGGCTGTCTTTTTTGTATCCATCATCTAGCTCATGGCCTGTGCCAGCATGATTTGGCTTCACGGTGTCTCAGTTAGTGTTGCTGTTAGTCTTTTACAACAAGATCTAGTCTTCACGTGACATCAAAATGCATGGTTCATATACTCACTTCTTATCCTTCTTATGTACACTTTTTACCCTTCAGATGTAGAATCTACACCTAGGGCAAAGGACTGGAATATAATAACATAAACTGCAGGTAGTATAGTCGAAAGTCCTAATGTCAAACTTATTAATGGTATTTATTGAAGGCAATGAAGTGACTCACTGGCTTTTTGAAGATGGTGGGAAGAAGGCAGGACTTCAAGACAATGTACAAATAAAAGAATAACACAAGTGACCAAGCTCCTCTAATCTTGGAAAGCTTAGATGTTTCTTTTCATCTCAGTGAATATGGTTAACATTTATAATGACTAATAGAAGGTACATAAGCTCTCTGAGGTGAAAAATACAGTACTTTATTCTTAAGTAGTACATGACCTATAAAGCAAATAGTGTAAATCTTAAACATCAATTTCCTGCTGAGTGTTGCAAAGATGAGGAGTAATAGCTTTTGAACAGATCTTTCCAGAAATGCTCTGGAACGTCATTGCTGAAATTGTTTTTTTTTTTTTCTAGGCAGTTTATTAATTGGCAAATGTGGTACCTTATGATTGCTTTTGAATATGAATAAGTCCTTTTTCCCAAAAATGTTACTTTATCTTAGATTATTTTTTAAATGAATCTATGATGTTTGGCCATGCTCATTGCTCCTTTCCAGATACATATTTGGGTCCTTTTTTTCAAATGAAGGAACAGGTACAAGGACAATGGTTTAGTAAATTCCCAATTATGAGCACTTGTTGAACTCATTTAATAAATCATCTCCTCATCTTTTATTGTCAGAAGGAATTAATGTTGAGTCCTGTTTTCAAAAGTTGCAGTCTTCACAAATAGAATTATTCACCACTAACTGGATTCCTTTTTTCATATGTTAGCTCATTTGAAGCAGCTAGAATGAGTATCATTATTTCAGAGTTAAATATTTTCAGCAGAGGGCAGAGCAGGGACTGATGCAAATCCATGTTTCTCTGTGGGGAGCTATTGGCCATAATCCTCCTCCATTCATGCTGGTAGGCACAGGAGGAAAAAATCTAGATGAGGCTTTTGTGAAAGTGGTTGCCTGCAGTAGACTGGTATCTACAACTCAGGAGGATTTGAAAAGATCTGTGTTCCAGTGTTTATAAAGACCACACCGTCTATCACCAGGGTGCAGGCTCTTCACATCAATAACCCAGCCTTTCTAAGCCGTCCGGGACGAGAACATGGGTTTTGTCCCACTGCCTCCAAGGGGCGGGTAGCCTTTCACTCTAATGAGCTGATGGACTGCCTCTGCCAGTGAGGTAATGCTTGGCTCCCGTCCCAGGACAAAACTCTTCAGCCAATAGATCCTAGTGTCTTTTCTTCAGCACTTCAGTTCTGATTCTTTGGATTTACTAGCTCAGATTTCACAGAGCAACTGTGTCTTTCCACATCCCTTAGCACCACGGGAATCTTGACTGGAAGGGTCCTCGGGAGGTCACTCAGCCCAGTCCCTCACTCAGAGTAGGACTATTACCAACAGTAGGTGAGGCCAGCCCTGGCTTGCCTGGCTGAGCTGCCAAAACCTCCCAGGACCTGCTCCAGTGCTGCACCACCCACCTTCTGGAAGTGTTTTCCTTACATCTCGCCTGTCTCTTCCCAGCCATAAGCTGTGGCCCTTGCCCCTTCTTATATCAACTGGAATTGCCAAGATAAATTTAGCTCTCTTATCTTTGTAACTACCCTTCAAGTAAATGTACTCTCCCTTAGATCCACAGTTTCCAGCAGATACTTCTGTATTCCATAGCGGATTGCACTCCATAGGCAGTGTCTGTAAGCCTGGACAAAAGTGCAATCCCTAATTCCAGGCAAGGCACCCCCGAAGGGGTCCTTCTGCTGTCCCATGCCTCTCTCTTTCTGCAGAGCTGCTCACTGCCTTTGGTGGTCTTCTCATCCCCAGCTCTCACCCGGCTTCTCAGGGTCTGTAGGGTGGCAGCTGGTTCATTTTAAGGGAGTCTCAGCTTAAACCTCCCTAAAGATCACCCTGTACCCTAGGGTGCACAAGTGAGGAAGCTGGGGTTTTGTACTCATGCAAGGGGCAGACATAGCCGAGTCCTTACCAAAATCTTGGCTTTTTACATTTAAAGTCCGTTTGCATGCCTTTCTTCCATCTTATCTCTGTGTTACAGACCAGAAAATACCCAAGGAAAACACTTAAAAGCTTTAAATTCCAATGCATCTGAATAATAGTAATTTATCCTGGAGATGTTTTCCATCTCTCTGTTCCATCTCTCTGACAGTACAGAATTTATGACATTTTATGGCATAACTCACTCAGATTTATTGATTTAAATGCTATCATTTTCATACAAATCTGTCTCTGGTTTTAGAATCATAGAATAGTTTGGGTTGGAAGGGACCTTAAAGATCATCTAGTTCCAAACCCCCTGCCATAGGCAGGGACACCTTCCACTAGACCAGGTTGCTCAAAGCCCCATCCAACCTGGCCTTGAACACTGCCAGGGATGGGACATCCACAACCTCTGTGGGCAACCTGTTCCAGTGTCTCACCACCCTCACAGTAAAGAACTTCTTCCTTGCATCTAATGTAAATCTACCCTCTTTCAGTTTAAAGCCGTTATCCCTTGTCCTATCACTACGTGCCCTTGTAAAAAGTCCCTCTCCAGCTTTCTTGTAGGGCCCTTTTAGGTACTGGAAGGCTGCTGTAAGGTGTCCCCAGAGCCTTCTCTTCTCCAGGCTGAACAACCCCAACTCTTCATAGGAGAGGTGCTCCAGCCCTCTTACCATCTTCGTGGCCCTCTTCTGGACCCACTTGAGCAGGTCCATTACCTTCTTATGTTGGGGTCCCCAGAGCTGAATACAGCACTCCAGGTGGGGTCTTATGAGAACAGAGTAGAGGGGCAGAATCACCTCCCTCGACCTGCTGGTCACACTTCTTTTGATGCATCGCAGAACACAGTTGGCTTTCTGGGCTGCAGATGCACGTTGCTGGGTTATGTTGAACTTCTCATCAGCCAACAGCCCCAAGTCCTTCTCCTCAGGGCGGGTCTCAATCCACTCATCGCCCAGCCTGTATTTGTGCTTGGTATTGCCCTGACCCATGGGCAGGACCTTGCACTTGGCCTTGTTGAACTTCATGAGGTTCATATAGGCCCACCTCTCAAGCCTGTCCAGGTCCCTCTGGATGGCATCCCTTCCCTCCAGCGTGTCAACTGCACTACACAGCTTGGTGTCGTCGGCAAACTTAACTTCATAGACTTCAATGAAGTTATACAGTGGATCTTTTTTCCCAGTACTTTATTTCAAAACATTGGAAGTAAAGTTTCTTGGACTCTGTTTGCATTACATCAGCTTTCTCACAGAAAAGATTTTTTTTATTTTTTTTTAGTATCCTGGATCAATCTAAAGTCTAGGATGAATATAGGACTCATTAAATGCCATTTGTTTGAGAAACAGAATAGTAAGATTGCACCATGATGTTATGTGTCTGAATATATATCTTTTTAGCAGCTAGGACACAGGACCAGGATTCCAAGAAGCCATTTGGCAAACATAAAATTAAGCACTTAACAATTCTGTACCTCATATTTTCCATCTGTAAAATGGGGACAGTGATATTTCCTTCTTTGAATAGCACTTTCTGATTTAATGATCTATGATTATCATTATTACTGTTCAGAGTGGCATCAGCTCTGTTCCAAATTGGTTATAATTAGAATGTTTAGATGAATGAAAGCAATTACAGAGCCCGTATGCCGCAAACATTTAAGCTTGTGATTAATTTTATGTACGTAAGTAGTCGCAGTTACTTCAGTGAAGCTGCTCACATGAATAAAATTAAGCTCATTTGAAGTGTTTGCAGGACCACAAATGGAAGGCTCTAAGAAACCTCAGTTCTTAAATAGAAATAAGTAATAGTAGACTTCTCAGGGAAATTTCTGGGAAATTTATTTTAACTGTATGCTACGGCATGTTGTGGAGTAAGTCTTAATTTGGTTCACAAAACTCAATGTTACAGCCATTGATGATAAATATTGGCTTTCGTATCACTCAATATGTTTTTGCAGAAAAGTAATCCTTCTTTAAATTTTGGCTATGGCTCAAAAGCTTATTGTTAAATACGTTTTGTTAATAAGAAGCCTGACTCATGGCAGGCAGCACTGTGAATGACTAATTACCAGGAATATCAAACAGACCTCTTTCCATTCCACTGCCAGAACAGTTATCTTTAGAGCTCGTTTAAGAAAGGATTCATTTCACTCAAAAGTAATAGTTTATGTTTTTACATTGCAGGGGTTTTGTTTTCTATATGATGACAGCTAGTTATTCAGCTTTACCAAGGATAGGGGGAAAAAGTCACCCAAATATATGTTGAAAGAAATTCTCCAGTAGTGATGGAGTCGCAGAACTGTGCAGATGTGCCAGATGCGTGTCATGAGAAGCAAGTTCTGGTCTGCTGCAGTTGAGGTGCTGAGCAGCAGTGAAGCCCAGGGCTAGCTGGGGTGGGGACTAGCTTGTGACCATGGGCTGCAATCAAATGCCCCTTGACTGCCTTCTGGAACAGAAAACGCATGGACCCACACACAACCTGTTGCAATCTGATAGTAGAGGGGTTCAGCTGTCGGGTACCATTTTGTTTTCCATCCTTCAGTTACCTTTACTTTTCTTGTTTATACAGTTGATGGTTTGGATAAGGCTTCGATCGCTAACTCGGATGGACCAGCCCCAGGATCCCAAACTCCCCCCTTCAAGAGGAAGGGCAAACTCTCCACCATTGGCAAAATATTTAAACCTTGGAAATGGCGGAAGAAGAAGACTAGTGACAAATTCAGAGAAACGTCAGCAGGTATGTCTGTGGCCCTTTGGTGGCAAATAGTAGAAAAAACTGTGATGGCTTCGCAGTGTAATATTTGAGAAGCTCTTGGAGCTTGTTTGATGGCAGGGATTATTTAGGCACAGTATTTGACATACAGAAAAACAGTTTGATCCTTGGCAAGGAAAAACCTAATCTTGTTCAGCTTCTGTTCTGCACCTATCACCAAAAATACACAGTTTGTTTACTATACATTATATATGATATTCTTTTTATGTTGACAGTACTCTTTTTTTTAACTAAGAAACACTAGGCTCTATATTACATACCGTCAAATACGTTGGAAATGTCTCTATGTCCTCCTAATATGTCGGTCACTTTGATTATGAAACAAGCCTTGCCTTCATGGGGACAGAATTTTGGTCTGTTCAGAGGGGAGAAGCAGACGTGGCCATGCCAAGCAGAAGAATGAGGATCACCTTTCTGACCACTGCCTTCATACAGACTGCTCTGCCCCTTCACTCCCCCATTGGCAAGGCTTGAAGAATGGTCTGAAATAAAAAGCTGTGATTGAATTCTATTCCTTCTGAAAAAGGGGAATGTTGAGGGCTGGGATTCAGTTAGCTAAACACAGTTGCTTGGTGCCACCTGAGATGCTCTGGTGTGTCCTGGCTGCTCTCCCAGAAGGTTCTGCATCATATTTACCATCCCCATGCAGACATCTCCAAAACCCTGGGGCATCTCAAGTGGCTGTAGACACCCACGTTTAGGAAACTGAGTACCACCCTGCATATATGTGTGTGTGTGTGTGTCACAGCTCTGGCCAAGTTTTCTCCAGAAAAATCCCAAACTTCTGTTTTGGGATTCAGGCATTCGATGTTGTACTTTTCTAAACTTGAGTCTACTCAAGAGTCCAGTGAGCATCTATGAGCTCTTCAGATTCATTACCACTGTCCGCTGTCTTCCATGGCTCTAGGTGATAAAACCATTACTAATCTCCTGATGTGTCTTCCGTAGGCTCTCCTGAACTCTTAAGAGTACACTGCTTGACATTTTAAACCCATAGCAACCCCTGCCAATTACAGTGAGGAACTCTATGATTTTGCAGTGTAACTTCTAAAACATGCTTTATTAACACAAAAGGCAAAAAGAAGTCATCTTCTCCGGTGTCTTCATCACTCCAGATACCAACTGAAGTTTTGGACAATCTTTTAGAGGTCTTCAGATCCTTCTCTCAGTCTCTCTCTTCTTTTTCTTTTTCTTTTTTTTTTTTTTTAATTTTCCTGGGTAACCTGCAACAAAACCCCCACAATTTCTTCCACTGCTGCAATCAAAAAAATCCTCTCAGTCTGATAGCTCCTTTGTTGCTTCCAGTTTCCTTCAGCTTCCCCAGTACTTTTATCACATTGCTAGAGCAAAGTTATTTCTAGTTACTGTCTCCTGAATGTTCTGCGGCTGCTGTTGGACAGGTATGTGATTTTTATATGCAGTGAATTCTTCAGAATAATCACCATTCATAAGCTGTGTATACAGGTTCCCCAAACTGTCACAACATATTAGCATGTGTTAAATTGTTATGCCATTAAATAACAAGGCATGTGTCATTCTGCAGTTATTTTGTATAAATGAGTATGTGGTAAATTAATGTTAAATACAGTATTTCTTATGTTGTACTGTCTTTCTTTAGAGAACCTCAATCCAGTCTTAACAAGCATGACACATCAATTCTTATAATACCAAGGCAAAGCATTTGTTCATATTTCTTTTATGAAAGGAGGAAATTTGGCACAAAATAATTAAGGTCAACATTTCAAAAAGTGCCTCCTCAGTTACTTGCTTGTACTTAATTTGCCTGTCTTGTTTATGATGGTGTGGTCCCTCAAGTCCTTTCAGGGGTGTGGAGAACCCATGGTTCCCATTGGCACTGACTTCAGATGGAGTTATTCAGGACAATTTATCTCAAGGTGAGCACCTGAAAAATGGAGATGCCTAACAGTAGATATAATGGACAAGAAAACACTAAATAATCTCAGAACTGTAATGAAAATCAAGCTTTAAAAATATGCTATAGATACAAATAGACTAACGTTGAGTCATGAAATACCTTTTTCAGGTGCCATACAGCTACACTAGTTGGTGATAAGGGTTGTTGTTTCTATCACTGAACCTTGCTGCGTTTAAATACCTAGACCATCAGAGCTAAGGTACTATTAACATTACAGCAGAGTATGTGAAACATCTTACGTTCTGACTCTGATTTTGCCACTGTGTGCTCCCAATGCATAGCTGTATTTATTACTCTTAAGAAAGAGGTAATTATTGGGAAGCAGTGTCCATCTTAGCTACCTCAAAACTAATTTTCAAGTGATAATTTGTCTTCCCAGTTGTCTCAGCTGTGTCTGTTTAATTCCACTGCCTCCTGCATACTGGCACTAGTTTTGTGATGAACAGATCACAAACCTGATGCGGCTAAAAACAAATCCAGCAAAACATAGCAAGAAGTAGTTTTTACTCTTCTGCAAAGGTTACCTCTTGGATTTGTGTTGTAGCATTGTGAAGACTAGCAATAAAGCACGCTGAAGCAGAGACGAAAAACAGGCACTCTTTTGGATGACTTCTTAAAATTCAGACAACCTGATATTTTTCATTTCAGCTGTGGTTTTGCAGCACTGCCTTTCAGGTCTGGAAACTAAATAGAGCTCCGTGTCTTTTTTTCAAAGTTAAAGCTTTATTTTGTGATCAGTCTTGTCTTGAAAATGGAGAGCACTGGTGTGCAAACAGAAATCCATAAAAATTAGGAGAATTTGCACTACAAATTGGCAGAAGAATAGAGATGGTGGTGAAAGATCACTAGAGTCGATAGATCATGTAAGTGGGAGCTCTTTTGGTCAAATGAATACATGGTTATATATAAGTATGTATTGAAGAGTGGAAGTTAATTATCTGCACAATGAAGTGTCTCTGTAAATGGTATAGCGGATGGGAAAAGTGCAGTGCAGGAGGAGATAACACTTAGTTGACTAACTGAAGTCCCTGTTCTAAGTCCAGTCACAAGACTCTGTATTTAATAGTCCTTTATGGCAAAAAAAGCAACTAATGCAGTTGATTCACTAAGTGCTTAATGTATGTGTATGTAGAAATACCATCTTCTATATAGACTTTTAAATTATCCTGAAAAACTGTTCATTTTTTATTTCATGGTTTAGCTAGCATCCTGCTGGATAGCCATGTAGTACATACCAGCCTTTTATACAGTAAAGACTGCTATTGTATTTAATAACGTAATGTAAAACAGCTAATAAAACACATCATTCTAATGCTCTGAATTATATAAACTACAGTATTTCATTGCCTATATAGTTTGTGAAGATTAAATATGAAAAATTTAATGCGTGTCTTGGTGAACAGAACTTAAGATGTTATAGAGGAGGTTTGGGAACTTCTGATATTTTTTTATTATTCAGTAGATTGATTTTTTTTTTTCTCTGAAGAGTACATATGCTCTATTTTTAGTAAGGTTCTGCTTATCCATCCTGCTACACTGTAAAATTTGATTTATTTAGGTGGAATTATACAAAAGTAGTGACATAGGGAATTAATTTCATGTTTTCAAAACTTTTGTATTATTTTGTACATTCAATATATTGACCTGTATTCGTATGTCCCAGTTTACATGCATTTTGTCAACCATCACAATATTTAGTGCTTTTTTTTTTTTTACTTAAAGTGAAATTCTAGGAGTTATGTAATATCTGAAAATCTTGACTTTCATCTCAAAAATAGCAAGACTGGCTCTCTAGGCTGGGGAGATGAAAAGAAAGTAAATCTGGACAATATCAGTTCTAGGAGGTCTAAAAACAAATGAAAGGTTCACAAATTATTTTCCCCCTAAATTTCATATGAGAGTTTTACCCTATCGTGGTTTAACCCCAGCCAGCAACTAAGCACCACGCAGCCGCTCATTCACTTCCCCCCCACACCCAGTGGGATGGGGGAGAAAATTGGGAAAAGAAGTAAAACTTGTGGGTTGAGATAAGAACGTTTTAATAGAATATAAAAAGAAGAAACTAATAATGATAACACTAATAAAGTGACAGCAGTAATGATAAAAGGATTGGAATATACAAATGATGCGCAGTGCAATTGCTCACCACCCGCTGATCGACGCCCAGTTATTCCCTGAGCGGTGATTCCCCATCCCCATTTCCCAGTTCCTATACTAGATGGGACGTCCCATGGTATGGAATACATCGCTGGCCAGTTTGGGTCAGGTGCCCTGGCTGTGTCCTGTGCCAACTTCTTGTGCCCCTCCAGCTTTCTTGCTGGCTGGGCATCACAAGCTGAAAAATCCTTGACTTTAGACCAAACACTACTTAGCAACAACTGAAAACATCAGTGTGTTATCAACATTCTTCTCATACCTAGCTCAAAAACATAGCACTGTATCAGCTACTAGGAAGACAGTTAACTCAATCCCAGCTGAAACCAGGACAACGCCTTCTGGCGCTCTAAGATGTAACCTACAAATTCAGGCATTTGGCTATGCAAAAGTGGCATAAGAACAGTTCCCAGAGCTTTTATGTTGAGAAAGAAGAATTTATCTAAGTATTGACTAATGTCCACAGAGTGAAGATTTGGTGTATCCCTTCAAGGCAAATATAGTTTATAGTCTTGCTTAGGTATTACTGATGTTTACCATCCTATCTACATACAAGATAAATGTTTTCTCCCAAGCCTGGCTGTACTTTTCGACCTGTGCCAGCAGAGTAGTACTAGTAGTGCTTATAGGAGCGGACCAGAGTAAGTCATTTATGTGTTGACTTTCAGTGCCCTCTGGCAGTTCCTCCTCTGTCTCAAGCAGCGGTGCAGATGACCTCCCCATGTATTTCCATATAGATAATAATAGGGATAAATTGTACTGTTCTGCAGCACTAAAGGTAAGGCTTGTGTCTCCAGAAATCCCAGAAACAGACAGGGTGCCGGCCCCTGCTGCACCATGAATAAGCTATAGCTTTTCAGTGCAAATCAGGTTAGCTTGCAGTGAAAACATATCTTTACATGGTTGAGGACTATTTCCCTGTCAGGAAGCCCCACAGTTATAGGGAGATACTAATTTGCTTTTAAACTATGTATGTAAGGTACGGAATCACTTACGTTTGTGTATGTGCTTCATGTGAGGCTGGAATTTGAAATTAAAAGTAGTTTGGATGGCATTCATCCTGCCTCAGATGGTAGTTTGGCAGGGGGGCGGGGGATAAAAAAATAGTTATCCCTGTATTTCTTGAGGAAACAGACCCAGGACCAACAGGGACTGAGAAGATGCATTTAATTGGCAAGTTGCCCCTTGTTGCGTGCTGACTGATGCAGGAGAAGAAACTTGCTTATCTAACTTGAGAAAGAAATGGGAAAACATCCATACAAAATAAAAATCCTACAGGAAATCCTCTTCCTCAGACCACTCGATCAGAGATGTATTTACAGTACGGAACAGGGCTGTGTATGTGTGTATGCGTGCACGCATCTTGGATGCAGGAAGCCCATTTCCTGCCCTGAGATCATGGGAGACAGTACAATGATAGTCACATTTACTGCCTATTCTTGTAACAGGGCTACAACTTGATAATCTGTATGCAGCTGAAGAAAGAGTTTCTTCTAAGACAGAATGTGGGCTATTGGAAAGAATTCTTGTTGCTTTCTCTGGATTTTCAATAGGCTTTTGGAAATAGGTTCTTGCTACAGCTTTGCCAGGGCATGTACTGTGCAGCGTTTTCACAAAATCTCACATGACTGTCTTATGCTAGCAACTAAAAGATGTTCATAAACAGCAAATACCACAAACATCAAAAAAAAAGATGGAGGACTAGATGTGGAAGTATTTGTGCCGATGTGGGAATGATGGTTGGCATTTTTTCCTTTAGCAACATATTTTCCATGCTGTATCTCAGAAAATCTGTTCTCTGGGCACTGATTGTATACTTTCTGCCTAGAGGGCTTTCAAAATTAAGTAAAAACAAACAGAAAATGGCATCATCTCAAGGGTTTCTCCCCTGTGCAATGTTTTGCTGTGAAGGATAAGAAGGCAGCAGTTTGTGTCTTGGCACGAAGCAGATGCCACTTCAAAGCTCCACTGCAAGAGTATATGCAGACAGGGAGCAGAAGGCAATTTTAGCTCTTACTAGGTCAGAGAAAAATTAAAAATCGGAATTCTCTCAAGCTTTTCTTGGAAGAGCAAAACTAAAGACTGGAGAATATCCAGAATCTCACAGCACTCTTTGAGTCAGAGAATGGGTTTTAAGACTGCCTGAGGTTTGTAGCTGCTGAATATCACTAAGCAGTCTCTTTTGTGGGGGTAGGGAGGGAAGGATGGAAACAATGGAAACTGCTTTTTGAGGTAAACTGTTCTTATGGTTAGTGATACTGTTATCTGTATTGGGCTAAAAATGCAGATGTTTGTGGGATCCCTTGGATGAGTAAGATTTACTCAAGTAAATGAGGGCTGCATACAGTGTGATAAAGTCATGCTTTCTGACAGTTACACCTGAAGTCAGGGCAAGCTTTGCTTTTGACTGCAGCAGAGGAAAGATTTTGACATGGGATTTTTTTGAGTCTGCTGGAGCATGATGTCTGAGAGTGGAGCCCGACTCACCTCAGACTTCCTCAGCTGGCAGGGACTGATAACCAATTCTACTCACAGTCAGGACTGACTTGTTTGCGTAATCGATCTCAATACATCCATGTATACAGGTGGAGAAACTGTTATTTCTATTTTATTATTGCTTAATGTTATGAACAATGTGTTGCTGTTAATGTTGAAATGTTATATATATTCACACTTTTGTATACAGACATATATATCTATATATCATAAATATCACAGACATATGTTAAGATATATTTATTGACAGGTACATATATACACGCATTATTATATACACATATGACGTAAAAGACTTGTAGTAATAACATCAGCTGGTCACTCAGCTTAAGAATGTCCACACGATGGTGGTACAGCTAACAGTATTTATCATATATGTATTCCAGGATAGTACTAGTCATCCACTCCTGAGTGAGGAATAGGTAACAACTTGTAAGATCAGAGATTGCCAAAACGATGATCAGCAGGAATAGAGAGACAAAGGTGTGCTTATGGGAGAAGCAAATGGGTAGCGTATTGTGGCAAGTTCTACTAGAATAAGAAGGAAGAGAAGAGAGGTAAGTCTGGAAGCCAAAGATAAGAAGTTTGAACCTCTTCAAGTGAAAGAGAAAGACCCAGATGATGAAGGCATGACAGAGGTCATGAGAGGAGGGAGCATGCCAAGCAGGACAACGGTGGAAGCACCAAATTACGGTCCTTTCCCTGTGCTGAACTCAGGAGACCAAACTATTTCTAAGGTGACAAATAGTGATACCTATCCCAGGTGGTTCAGGTAGATGATAACTGTTTCTACAGTTATCTATGCCATTAGCTCAGCAGCAGATGGCCAATACTCATAGCTTCACTTCTGTTGATTAGATATTTTGAACCATAAGTAGGCAATTCAACTAGAATTCCTATGCTTTGGGTTGTTTGTTTGTTTTATTTATCACAATTTTAGTGTGGGAAATTACATCTGAAAGGGTACCTCAAATAAAACACTTGATGAATGTCAGCATGTTTGATAATATGACTTTATCTTTCTATGCCGTAAGTTGCCTATCTATACAGTGATGATAACACCTTTGCATCTCACATGGGCATCGAGGAGAAGAACATGCTGTCTTTTGTTCACTCAGTTGTTGGGGTGACATTTGGGAAAACTAGGAGTTTTCTGTTCAAATTAAGGTTTAGATTGTTCCTTAGATGAGGTCTGGGCCATAGAGTGAGAGGTAGGGTTAAAAATTTAGGCAAAGAAACCATTCATTGAACACAGTGCAGTCTGTATCCTAAATGAGGCAGGGGTGGCAAAGGTAAAATATATAACAAGCAAATAAAAGGTGTACCATCTGCACACCCATCAACCTTCATTCAAACACTTCCTGACTTCTGAATGCTTGACTTTGTAACTCTCTTATTTTAAGAGAATTTACTGAAATATAACAGTAGTCAAATGTGATTAGCTCAACTGAGTGGTTTGACACCCTTAAAGCTCGGTACAATTGGGCTGTGATAATCAAAATACTTGACTGTGTAAATGTGAAATATATTGTATAGTCCAAAGTCTGTAATAAGCAATAAATTGTAATGATGAGTCCACCCTTGCTAAACAGCACCCAGTATAGGTTCAAAAGTAGACGGGCTACTCACTCCTCTTATACAAAGGGACATATTTTTGGTTACTTTGATTTAGATTAAAATTCTGCCTTTTTCCTTGTAGGAATTAAAATTATGATACTCATAGTGAATACTAGCATGATTTCTAATGTTCTTTCCGTGGGCCAAATAATATTTTAAATAAATTATCTTTTCAAGCTGAATTAACTGAGCTTAATCGGTTTAAATAAAAACACCACTCATCGCTAGCATTTTAGATGATGAAGGATTGGGGCTTAAGCTTCTTATCTGTTCATAAATTTTCTAATCTGTGAAATGGAGATAGATATGTCTAAGGGATGTTATGAAACCTATATAACGTTAATAAAATGCTTTGAGGTCTTCTAGTAAAAGTGTAAGGAGTTAATGTCGTTTAATGCCAATTGACATTTTCCATGATAATTAATTTGATAGAGTTGTTAATTCAGTGTTGTAGAACTGAAAAATCATCCTGAAAACTAGAGAGAGACATTGATGGGGGGTCAGATTCAATGTTCTTGAAATTGATGGAAAGAACATCATTGTTTTCAAGTGGTGTTGGATTAAGTCCCACAAATAAATGTATGAGAGATCATCTCAATTCACTGTACTCAAGAAAACAGATGTAAAAAGGAAGCAGAGAGGACAGATAGTAGGAAGTAAATAATACTTGTGAAGCTGAAATAAGAGAATATTTATATTGACAGCAACAAAACAGGTATAAAGCATGTACGTGAAGTGTTCATCCTTGGGGTCTGCATCAAAGGAGATTTCACTCTGTGTGTAAATACACCTGCTTTCTAGAAAGATTAAGACTCTCCATCCATGCCTGCCCACATAGTCCTCTGACTTCATGGCCCCCCATCTCTTTTAAAGCAGTCTTTGTGGGACTGAGTGTTCACCTACATTAAAAACTCTTTGCAAGAATAGGGCACGCTCCTGTGCTTTGTTTGCCCTGTCAATGTGTGACACACGGTTGCAAGGCACCTACCTTCAAAAATAGTGGGGAAGAACTGGAAGAGCTCCTGAGTAATTTAGGATTGGGACCCAAGGTAGTCTAACCTGATCTGAGTTTGGGCTACCACACTCTTTCCAAGGAGGCTGGCTTATACTGGGAGTCTGCAGCCACACTCACGGGCTCCTTTGTATCGTCAGATGTGATTTGAACACCATGAAGGTTTGACCTTTAACGGGCAGATCCCACAAAGTGCCTGAGATATAAACACAGACCTAATGCCAACTTAACATGTTCTTGAGCCAGTACTGTGTTTGCATTCACAGGCTGTTGATCTCCGAGGCATGGGTAGCTTGAACTGGACTGGTGAAAATGGTTACTGCCCCCAGTTCTTCTGCCAGGAGTTGGTGCTATTTTGGCAGGGAAGTGCATGTGGAGCTGTGGAGCACTTGCTGAATCCCTGCACTTTGCAGTGTGAGGAATAAACCTGGTGCTGTAAAATTGAGAAGTGCCGAATCTGCTTCATCTTCTGTTCACCCGTCCCCTTCCCTGGCATAGAAGGGGAGTGGGAAGCTGTGAGCAGTGATGCCTTCAGGTGTCTCAGGTCAACCAGCCTGGTTGTGAATCAGCAGCCAGAGTTACCTGCTGTGGGTAAAGATGTTTTGCTGTGCGTGGAGGGTAACTTTCTTAGAAGAGCCAAACTGCCTCTCTCCGTGCCTTCAGGGGAGCCATCACTTCACCGTATGGCTGTTCACTCCACCTGGGCTGGCGCAAGTGAGATTGACAATACTTCTTGCAGTATTTAATCTGCATACAGCAATTAGACTGGCCCAACAGAGTAATTGGATTACCAGAGTGTTTGAATTCGTTGAGGAGATAAATAACCCTATCCCATAGCATTAATAGGATGGAGTCCAGCACAGCTGAAGCTTTGCCGCATGCCCTCGGCTTGAGCTCCAAACGTCATTTGGGTTTTGATGTCCGTTTGTAAACAGAATCAGGATGGGAGATTAACTTTTTCTAACAGTGAAGACAGGATTTTATAAGCGATGCTCACATTTTATGGGCCATGCACCATGGTTCCACGGATCATTGCAGTGGCCTCCCAGATCACTGACCGAAATCGTATGGGTTTGGGGGTGGGATGCAGTAGGGAGCTATTCTATTTTGCCATCTGTAAATGCTTTTCCCTATAAAACTATTCAGCATTTTTCCCATGGGAAGTAAACATAATAATTAAAATGCTTCATGTCACAGTCTTTTTTTGTGTGTTGTATGCTGCTTTTTTTTAACCTAAAAACAGGATGCTGCATTTTTTTCCATGAAAGCAAACCAGCCTGGACAAGGATGTTATTGCCTTTTACAACACAACTTTCTAGTGTCTGTTTAAGGTTATTTTTTTCCTTTAAGACTGTTTGCACATGACAAGGTCTGCTCTGTGAGTTGCTTGCTCTGAGCAGGATTTGTCTCTTCCAACTCTAAACTTCTACAAAGCAGATGGAGGTATCTCCAGCTGAGCTAGTCAACCCAGTCAATGGGAAAGAGGTGCTTTTACATGTTAAATGCCTATGCTAGGATGAGTTCAGTTTCACTCTGGAAGTACCTTTTTCCATTGACTATAAAAGAAGCCTCATGGAGCCTTGCTCAGCTGAAGATACTGGATCATACGAATATTAATATGAAATTGTGGGACAATATTTTCAGAGACCATCCATGAAAACCCAGACCACTTTTCCTGCAGAATCAGAGGAAACAAGATTTCTCAGGGTTTCTATAAAATAAAAATATTTTTCTACATTTTTCACAAGCATCAGCAGTATGAGAATAAATCTATTCTTAACTGTGCTTTTTCTTTAGTGTTGGAAAGGAAGATTTCGACAAGACAAAGCAGAGAGGAGCTGATAAGAAGGGGAGTGCTGAAGGAAATGCCCGAGCAAGGTGATAACACATTAACTAGAATTTAGCTCCTAAACGCTAAACATGGATGCTAAAGCTACTATTGCGTTGTTTCCATGTAGTATAAATAGGTATGAGGAGACAAAGCTGAGGAGTGTGAGAGGTAATTTGGGCCAGTTGACAAAGAACTAACGTTGGAGTTGAGAGATTTGTATTCTGTAACTGCTCCTGCCATCTGACTTCTGGTCATATCCTTAAATATTTTGATGCCCCCTGTAAATTATGTGACTCCTGTGGTTCCTACTTACTGTTTGCCAGAATTTTTTTGAGTTAATGATTAACCTATTTTTTGAGTCAAGGTCTGCTGTCTAAAGCAACTGGAGTATAATATGAGAAATTTTGGCTGAAAAATTAGAGACTTTGGGACCCCAAGCAAATCAATAGCATCTATTTCAGGTATCAAAAAGTACCAGTGCTGGGATCGTACAGATCCCATCACTGTCACACGGACCACATTCACAAATGGCAAACATAAAACTGCAGGGAAGACACCACTTGTTTCAGAATGCTGTAAGGTTTAGTAACTGGTATTAACCAGAATTTGTGTTTTGAAACACATGAGTAAACCATGGTTAACACCTCTGTGCTGCATCTAATTATGCTTTTAGTGGTATTCTTGCCGAAATTATTGATCTTCTATAAATCTAGATCAAATAAAAGTCAAGTGAGTAAAATTATTTTCTGTAGCTTAAAATTAAACCATTTGTCATTTTATCAAGGAGTCTAAGAATTCCATGATTTCCAAAAATATTTTTCTCCTAGAAGTTATATTACTCTGCCTGAGCTGAAGAAGCATGAAAGTATCAATGTGTGTGGTTCATATTGTACACATTGATATTTAGAAGTAAAGGCCTTGTTTGTTGACGTGACATCACTTGTCTTTACAGTGTTTTGCTAATTACCAGACTATGACATTCAGCATAGCTGGCTTCTGAACTTGTCTCTGCCACTGTCTTTGACTTAAAACAAGACATGTAAACTCTCCATTCCTCAATTTGTCCATCTGTGAATGTTACATTTTTTGCTACATGCTTTACTGGGGAGCTTCCTGACCTTGTCCATGGATGGTTGGAAATTGCATGTAGACTGCTGGGGCAGTTAATGAAATACGTTAACCTTTCAGGTTGGTTACAAATAGTCTGAACAGAAATACTATCATTTGTGCTAAAAGTACGTATGCTTTGGTCTTCAGTGTCCTTGACCCTCTATTCCATTCTTAAAAGGGCATGGGACTTTGGATCCCTTATGGAGATTGAGCAAAGTCAGAAAAGGACATAAAGATGAACAATTTTCTCCTCTTCCTCCTGTCTTAAGAAGGCCATCAATCCAGTCTGTGTTGCCTTCATCACGTTGTGCTTCATGTCTGATGAAAATTATAATTTTTAAGAAGCATTTTGAAAGAATACAGGATTGGTTTGAAGGTGCTAAAAATGGAGATATAGGAAACTCGGTGGTCAAACAGTGTGAAGGTAGTTAGAAGGAATGAGTATGGAGATGAAAGCTAGATGAGGAAATTACATGGAGTCTTGAAATGTGAAAAGTAAGAAATGTGAAGAAGTGACAGTATTTCACACGGGATGAGGAGCAAAGTGGAAAGTGGCAGGTGCCACTTGGAGGCAGGAGGTGTTTGCAGAGCCATGACATGAATAAGAGGTGGGGGTGCCACATGTGGAGGCAGAGAGGAAAGAATGGATTTATGAACATCTGGAAGAGAGAAGCTGAAGAAACTCAAATGTTGCAGTAAGGTAAGAAGGAAACCTTGTGCCACTGTCAGCTATAGTGAATCAGACAAGGTTAAGAAGGGAGAACTTAGTTTTTACAGATCAAGTTGAAGTTAGTGCGTGGGTGAGAATGAAACCATCAGCTTAACCCATGGAGCACCCCAAGGTGGTAAGAGAGAGGCTGCGTAACTGTGTTGAAACCAGGGAAGGGCCAAACATCCAGGTCTGATAGCACACAGCAAGGAAGAGAAGGAGAAGAAGAGAGTGGAATTACCACACTTAATGAAGAATCAGTGGGAGGAACCGGAAGAGATGCCAGGTAGATTTGCATAATTTTTGGGTGGACAGCAAGAGAATCCTGCAGAAGTAAAGCAATCATCTATGTGAACTGCAGGTGGGGTGAGAGCAGTAGAAGGATTACAAGCCTTAGAAATTACCAGAGAAGAAAATCAGCAACTTTAAAATGCATGGAACAGAGAACAGAAATCAGTAAATAAGGGAAGAGAGAAAGCTGTGAGCCAGCAAGAGTATGCAGCATTTTTCAGCAATGTAGAGATAAATAGGGAAGAGAAAGAAGTTTTTTTCAGGATTAACACACACACACACACACACACACACACCCCCCATAGCTGAGGTAGTCTGGGTAAGTAAGTAAAATATCATCAGAGCTGGGGCAGAATTTAATAATGGTACATGATACAGGAAGACTTCACCTTGGTTCTTAAGACTGGATAATGACTTTGTGACCTATTTTATTCATTAACTGGGCACGCATATTCTGAGAACTGTCTGAATTCCTGGCTGATTTACCTACTGGGATACACCACAGTAGTCCTACAATTCTGCCCCCTAATTGTCCAGATTTGGGGCATATTGGAACACATTGCAGCTCCGTTGTGGTCCATGCACACATTTCTTTCTTTGCTGTGTAAACCAAGAAGCAGGGAGGAAGAGAACGGGATGCTAATGTGTACAGACACGAAGCTGGACCTGAAAACTCACATGCGCTTCCAGGCCCACTATTGCAGAGGTGTCCACCCAAAGCCTATGGAAGCCCATAGAGTTCCTTTACAGAGTTACTTTTCAGAGCAGATCTGCAGCCTGTTGTTTCACATTTCAGTAAGTCTTTCTGCTTTGCTTCCATGGAAATTTGAAGGCAGAGGGATGCTGTGTGTTGTTAGTAGGTGCTAAGGAAGCAGTTAAACTAGGCACTAGCTTTTTAATTTTCATTTCAGATGGTGATGTAACAGTAAATTTTGAAACTTCAAATGGACACACCATAGCCATTGGTGAAGAAACCATACAGGAAGAAAATGTGGTAAAAGCCAGTGGAGATAACGGTACTTTATCAGAGAAAGTATCAGCATTGGAAGGAAAAAAAGAAGATCAAAAAGGTAAATGAACACATTCACAAATTGTTTTTCACCTACTTAAAATACTAACATGTTCTTCCATTAGCACCAATACATGCTGTGAGTTCTGTTCTGCCATAAGGATGCCAGCAGAACCTGCTGAGAAGATAAGGCTTGTGAAACACCAGTATTTTGTCACTGGTAGGCATTCCTTTTGCTGTGGATGTTGTAAGGTCATAAAGAGAAGCATAGTCTGAGCATGAAAATGCGTGCAGGGATGTTTGATTCCTAAATTCAGTGTGAGCCTTTCCTTGTAGCCATGGGCAAGCTTTGGTTTCACGTTTTCCTTTTGTGAAAGAAGACACTAAGTGCATATGCATCACCTTGCAATATCATTGTAGAAGTGACTCATGGGTTGAATATTCAGCAGTGTTTAAGCCACTTAAAAACCATATATCAATTTGAAAGTAACTTCAGCAACTCATTCCTATTGGTTTTCATTAAATCTTAAACACTTGCAGTCCAGCTCTTTGGAAATATTCAAGGAGCTGTATCACTACCGCAAACTGAACTTAGTTCATTTAAGGAAAGTGTGCTTTATGACTATAGGGTTTTCTATAGATCAATTGCCATAAATACTGCTAAACATTTAGCAGTCCCAGAGCCCATATTAATTTTGTTACCTTCACTCAGCTCTACCTTGGTAACAAGAGTTTGACTGAGAAGGGAAAAGTAAGGATTAATGCAGAATCACAGGATTTGGGCCAGTTTTATTTTCTTTCTCTAGCATCTTGAATAATGCATCACTTCTTTTCCCTCTCAAAAAGTGTTCTTGAATACTACTTCATTATTGGATTTTCCTAGAGGAAAGAGCAAGGATACAAAAGATCAAGAACTTCATGGCTGGCTGTTAGACTGAGCTGCCTTTCCAATGTCTTCTAGTAACCTCTACCTAGTGATGAATGAGCCTCTGGAGGTTGAGAGGGTCAGTTCAGCTAACACAAAAATTTGAATTCTTCTCTGAGCTGTGTAAATCACTTGACTATGTAAAAAGTGGCTAGATGTCCAAGGACAACTGCCTTTCTTGTGAGATTTCTAGTACTTCCTGTCTCCCAACAAGACAGAAATACAAGATTAGCCTTTTTCATGACAGTTAAATACATCTATCTTTTGGTGCCAAGTAGAACCAGATGTGTATTGGGTCAGGGGAAAAGAGTTATAAAAGCCATGAAAAACTCCTTTAAAATGGCTCAGGTTAACTTTGGGGTTAGATCAGACCACTTATTATTTTATGCATCCCTAAATACAGCCTTTTGGAACTGTCAGGTCTTGGAATTTTTCCTAAGGTGCAGAGTTTTTTTAGAAATACACATTTCTAACTATGTTGAAGTCCCTTCTATCTGACTTTGCAGAATGTAGAACTCCAATGAAGCAGGAAGGGTTCAATATCTATTTCAAACACATTATTACACTCTGCACTCCCTATGTATTGTGTTGACCTTACAGGGAGAAATTAAAAATGATTTCTGTACAGGAGTAGACTCAGTACAGAAGAATATATAGCTAACACTCCAGTCCGTATCAGAAAATGAAGTATATATGGAGGAAGGAGAAGGAAAACAAAAAATGAGCAAACTTGGTATTCTAGGCTTCATAGAATGTCAATATGACCATATAGAAGATGCAAAACACTTCAAGTATACTTTCCTCTTACATCTAAACACGAACTTCTTCTACACATAAATATCTTGAGTCCCCTGAAAAGGAACAAGGCAGATTTATTGCAGAGGAATAGTCTGCCCAAAAAAGGTGTTAAGGCTCAATTCCACACATTAGCAACGGTGTTAACACAGTGCAAATCCAGTACAACTCGCTGGATAGTCATTGTGAATACACTTCAGTTATTCTTTACTTTATAGCACATTAAGCAAGAAGGTGAGCCAGTCTGTTGAACTCAGTGGAAGAGTAAGGCCCACTGCATCTCACAAGTGCATCTCACCTGACAGGTTAATCCTAGGTGATTTTTTTTATGGCAGATGCAGTAGGTATGCATTACACCCACACCCACTGGCAGAGCAAGGAATTAGCAACCGCAGAGTGCAGGTTTGCTAACACTCACAGAGCATGAAAATCAGAGCTGAAGCAGGAATGCCTAGGTCACTGTCTTCTGCTCAGACCATAAAACATGCTGGTACTTCAGATCACAACCCTCCATCATGAGAACTGAGATAGGTGGCGTGAATACTAGCCGGACAGTCGGGAGCAATGGATGCAAGGAGTTCATCTTTAGTGAGGCTAATGTTAGGCTTTTTAGAGTCATGAGCTCTTATGTGTAGATCTTGAAGGAAGTTATATACACTTTCCATGTTTATAAGACCTGAAGACAGGATTAATTCCTGCTGTTTAGTAGCATGGTGTGCTGCAGTTCCAACTCTGGCTGAATCAAAATATTCAAAAAAATGCATCTCAGCCCCTGAAAGTTACGAGGTTATTTCAAAATGCTTTTATAAAATGGTGGTGGTCTTTACTTGCTCTTTTGTTGAAGTGGGTCTTGAAAATGGCTTTCTCATATAAATATGATGACTGTTGGAGCTGGAAGCTTAAAAAAGACAAGGGATACAGGCACATTGTGGTAATATGGTGAGAGTTGGCAGCAATGCGTGGTAGAATGTGGAATATGTTACGAGTTAAAAGAAGTTAAAGGAGAAAAGTTGTTTCAGCATAAGCCACAGAAATACAGTATCAACAGGGCAAACAATAGGCTCAGCCATGCAGTGTAAAAATGAGTTAGGCAGAAGCGAGTGAAGAAGTTGACCCCTGAAAGCTGTTCCCTGTGCTGCCAGGCATTTCCATAAACCGTGTACCCATCTGCTGCCTGTCAGCTCACAGGTGCCTTTCATATTTGGTGAAATAATTCCCTTTGGCAATTTAATAGTGTAACTGTTACTGTTTGTAGTAATGATGAGATGTCAGTCATTCAAGCAGGGTGTTTAAAAGGAAATTTCTACTTTATGGCAGGATAATAAGCTGGTGTTCCTATGCCATTTATAGTAGACTGATCATCTCAGGTTTTCTGATGTCCTTCAGTGAAGGAAACAGTTCATAGTCCTGTTTCCAAATGAATTCATGGGATACATGCACATAATGTTTTTTCTCCACGGGATAACTCTAATATCAGAGCTGGCAAAGGTTCCAGGTCTTAGTATGTTGGGTTCAGAGGTTCTTTCCTCTATACTTCATCTGCTCTCCCTTAAATCTGCCATTAAATTTAATCTTTTCTTTTTCTCATTGGTAACCAAAAAAAAAAAAGAAGGTTGGAGGCACAAGCTCTGGTCTTACGAGCATGCACCGTTGCTGACTAATGCTTTAGTTTGTCTATCAAGGAATGTTCTTCAAAGTCAAATTTTCTATGTTCCTTGTCTCAGAAGTCTTTGCTTTATTTCCCCAAAGTGGAACAAAACCTGTTGAATTTATGATAGTAACTCTCATCTTCCAGGGTCTCAGGCAAGAGCCTGCTTTCTCTCAGAAGACTAATCCTGCAAACCATTCACTGTGAGAGACAAGCAGACTTTCTTCTCTCTTGTGTGCCTACCTGGCTCCCTATACTCCTGAGCTCTGTAGATCATTGATATGAGCACCATACATAAAAGGGTTTTTCTTTTGCCTGACTCCCAAATAATCTCTCACTCCATCTGAGTTATTTGCTGGCTAAAACTAATTCTTCTAAGAATAGTATATCTTCGATTCATCACCTGAACAGTGTAAATGAGGCTGAATCCAAATCTTCTTGAAAGGAAAGCTACTCTAGGTAAAGGTGTATTTGGGCAGAGCCTGGCCACTAAGTCAGCCAGGCTGGCTGATGCCAGTGGGCTGACGTGAGAGGCATGGGCTTTCACCCATAAAAGTTGAGTGGTAGAGGAAAGCTTGTGATTTGTAAAGCTGCTATATTTTTTTTCTTTCATAGGAAAGAGATCCTAATGTGACTCCAGAAATATGATTGTAGATGTGATTTTAATGAACTAACCATTGAATTATTTGATCATATCTATACAGAAAGTGCAAGGGAACGTAGAAGCCTACATGCCTTTCAATTTCCAAGTCTCCCATAGACCAAGAAATGGTAAAAGCATGCAGCTGACAGTGAAGATGTTTTAGGTATTCTCTCTTGGTTTAACAGCTTACCTTTTATGCTGAAGTTGGATAGTTAGCAATGTAAAATGACAGGCAGTGGGGTTTTTTCCTTTCTTATCTTGGAACCAACGCAAAATATATGAATGTAGTTGCTTTAGGTCAGATGTTACACCTGTCCCTTTCTCCCCTCTCCTGTTTTCTACACTGTCTCTGTTACAAGACCTTTTGCACATGGTGCTGTTGTCTGCAGATGTACAGATCTGCTCATCCATCTTCAAGAAGGATGAATTCGAAACTGCAGAGAGCTGTGAAAAGCATCGTGAGACAGCTGTTCTTGTTCAGCCTAGCAAAACGGAGCCTGAGAGAGCCTGAGTGCTTTTGATGAATGTAACAAGTTGGTATGTAGCCAGGAGAGAGCACAAGTAGAAAGGAATAAACAGTGGCTTGAAATACATTTAAACTGGAAATTAAAGGAAGCTTTCTAACTGTTAGAATGGGTCTTTTCTTGAACAGAATTTTAGTAGCAATAGCAGTAACAAAAAATGGAGCTGGTTAAATCTGAAGTTTATGAAGGGATTTGTATGAGTTGACCACCTGCATCAGCACAGTCAATGAGTCCAAAAAAGAGACAAAAGACACCTTGTCTTGCCCTGTCTTCCATGTTTCTGAATGACAGCTTCCTGGGTTTTGTTTAATCAAGACACAGCTCTCTGCATAGGCTGGAAAGGAAACTCACGATTCCCAAAACTCTTACTGAGTTTCATTTTGCAGGGTGTCATCCTGCAAAAGACAACAAAACATATGTTATTTCCAACTTCCATTTTAAATAGTGTTACTCCACTGAGTTGTGCTCATCTTCCAGGAGAAGGGTGCTTTGCAGTTGATGTAGATTATGTGCTTGTGCTGCAGCGCTGCTGGTTTTCCGTGAGCTATCTTCATGTCACTGCTGTAGCTGTAGAAACAAAAATACCAGTACTGTATAACAAAAAGTAAAGAAAAAATTATTGTATTATACAACCCAGTCATGTATGGCTTCTGAAACTATGCCTAGGAATTTCATAGGTCCATTTGGTCCAGAGTTTGCAAAAGGTCCCTCATTTAGCTTCCAAAATAAGTCATCTGATTTTCCAGTGCATATGGCACACTGGCATCTCTTTGAAAGTCTTTGAGCCTTGATGAGTCTCTGTAAGAGCTGTTGTATACTGAGTACTTTGTAACCCTGACCATCATTTAGGTGTTTACATAAGAAGGTTTCTTAAGCTTTCTTAAGGGTCTGGCCCCAATCACAGTTTCTGGGAACAAGAAAAGCTGGTCTCAAAGTGAGCTTTCTTGAAAATCTGGCCTTTGGAAAATTTATTCTAAACATAAACATATTATTGATCCAAATGCTTAATGAGACATTAACATTTGCTTTGCTTTCCTATTTAAAGAGTAATTTATAGATGGATTGCTTTTACAGCAGATGTCTTGATCAAGGCAGCAGTGAATAAAAGATATTCCTATCTGATGATCTTTTGGAGACCTTTTGTTAAAAGGTCAGTTTGTGATGAACAGATGTCTACATTAAGAAAAACAACAGCAATAAAAATATATTGCAGCTGGTACTGAGGGACCTGGGGGATTGGCTTGAACAAATAGATGGGTCTGAACTGATTCAGATGCCTCCTTGTTTTGGCAAAAGGTGCAAAAGAAAGAGCAGGCATGAAGACCAAGGGTCCATATTCACACCGAATCATGTGAGGGAGGTACATTTACAACATAATTGCATCTCAAGCCATTTACAGACATCAAACCATCCCTGTCACTGTTCAAGATCAAGCCACTGTTGCTGTTATTACTTATTTGTATTACTACAGTACTTATGTATATACCAGCAATTTATTGTAATGTCTTACATAAATGCAGAAAACCACAAAAAAGTTCCAATGGACTTGCAGTAAAAGGGAGGACACTGTGGTTAGGCACTGAAAAACAAGAGGGGACCAGACCAGGATAACAAGCACAATGCCGGCAGCCTAAAAATTGTCAGCTTTGGCATCGCAGCAGAGGGAATTTGAGGGAGGACAGTCGATGAATGTTCAGAAAGCCTGAGGGGCAGCAGAGGAAAAGCAGTGAAAAGCATCTGCTTCAAAACTTGGCTTGTCGCTGGCAAAAGCTGGTGTCATGGACTGGTCAGGTAGGAACTGGAAATCTGTATCTCAAGAGTACATGAGAAACAATAGTTTGGGCAAGATCAGACTGACACTGAGGGCAGTCAAGTTTATATCTGATGAGATAAAAAAGATTAACAAAGATAAAAATGACAAAGCTAATTAAGATGCCAAGAGGGTCGATATGGTCCAAGGCAATCATCTTCACTACAGCTTTTCTCATGGCTATGAGCAAAAAGAAGATTCATTGGTCAAGGCCAAGAAAAGGGCATGTATGTAATCAAGGGGAAGTCAAGACTTGATGAGAACTGTAAGCAACTGAGCAGATAGGATGCTGCTGTGCAGAAAGAGTCTGCCAGTTTTTGATGTGATGTGCATAACAGTATGGAAAGAGCTGTCCTAGATAAAGATGATATCCCAGTGATGACAAGGTATTTCAGCTATAATCAAAGTTATATAAATTGCCAGTTTTAATCACAACTGAATTCTGCAAGCAAGAACTTTGATATGAATGAACTGTTCCAATTTTGGTTTTCATTTATAGTTTTCAGTTATTTCTCTAAAGAAATTTGAAAATTATTAGTCAGTTGTCACTAAGATGTGATTATTTGCAACTAAGTAAAGCTTTAGCCTTGTATTTTGTACTGTTTTTATGAATCAGAAGATAAATTCTAACACAGTTATAGTTTAATGTAGATTGAGATTCTAAATAATCGCTCTGTATTACTTTAGAATATGGTGAATGATGTATTTCTTTTTACTAGGTTATCATTCTCTTTTTAATATTTTCTCTACTAATATAATGGGAAACAAAACACAGTAATGGTATGTAGGTGTTTAAGTCCTTCAAGATCTTCAAAATACAAAATCTTCTCTTGCCATGTTTGTTATTAATGGAATTAAAATTTTAAAATGCCCTGCTTTTTCAGAATTAAATCAGTTTTTCAGCTTTGAATGAAGGTAGGTATAATTTCACAAGGAGATGCTCTTTGCTATAAAAGAGGAGAGCAAAATGTAACAAACATGTATGTTTCTTTCTTCTTCTGAAGTCTTTCTCTGGTCCAAAGTTTTCCCTGGAAAACAAAGAGACAGTAGAAGAATCTGTGCTCGAAAGAATCTGAAAGCTGTACAAGGTTGCTATGCAATGGTTCTTGCAAAGCATTAGCAAAAACATACTAGTCTATAATGGACTGGAAATAAAGGAGGAAGACACTGGACAGTTAATGTTAATTCCTTCAGTTCATGAAGAGATATATGTCTGTATGTTGCTTTTAATAACTGCAGGTGATGCTTTAGGTTCATGTTAACAAGCCTTAAGCTAGAGGTTGAAAAGGCTTTGTTTCTGAGATGAATGTCATTGTTGTCCAACACATGATTTGTTTTTCATCTACTAATCTTAAAATGAAAAGGTGCTGCTTATCTCTTGGGAATCTTTTACATGGGAAGGAAGAGAGCCGGGAACAGCCATTTAACGTGCCTAAGAGTGAGGCTTTAATAGGAACATACTGCAAGAAATTAGTTGGTTTCCTCTCAAGTGATAAAAGAGACTGTTAGAAGTCCTTGCAGTATTTGCTTGGCTCCTTTCTTCCCCAACCACTGTAGTTTTTAGTAACATGCAAATAAAACCCATACGATTCTGATGGTATGCTCTTGCTTTTATAATATCCTTTTTCTGGAAGGTTTCGGAAGGCTATCGTGAGACCAGCTGGGCAGAGTTGGTGTAATTGAATAGATAAAGATTCCCATCTGGGAACAGGTAGTCTTACAACCATAGCAATTATGTTGCAAAATTTATGTTGACCGTACATGGCTCACCTACACTAACATTACAGTTGGCATTAGGCGTGCACTTTTGAAGTGAATTTCCTGGTCATCCCCACTTACTCTTCTTTGGTTTGCAGAGCACACAAGCCAGGTTTCTTTTGGATGAAACTAAGCCAAAAGATGCATTCAGGATCTTGTGCTCCCACCACTACTGGGCATGCAATCTACAGAACTAGCCTGAAGCTAGTCCAAAGTCAAGTCTCCTGAAACGTATATTGTGGACATTGGGTCCTCAGTGCTACCTCTTTCACTCTACAGAGGCATTCCTATTGCTCAATGCAATGTAGATAGAGTCCAAATTCCCATTGACTAAGGAACTGCTGAATCTTGGAAGGGCAGTCTTGTAACAGTACCCAAAGAGCTTGCAGGAGAGGAGAGCATTCCCATGGCAAATGATATCCTATTTGATTTAGCTTCATCTCTTTCTGAAGAGTAGGAATACCCTGGGGAAGATACCCAAAATAAAGTTGCTATAAGCAAGCAGTCTGCAGCTTAGGAGAATGGGTTGCTTCAGGGCAAAATTTCAGCTGCATATCCATGCCTGAACCCAGGGCTGAGAGAATGGCCCTGTTCACATTCAGATTCGCATGAATCTGAGTTTTATAGCCTGTTGATCTCAGAGGGCTGGAAAGAAGATGAGGGAATTTGTTGGGGTAAATGGCTTTTCCCTTGTTTAGTTTGCAGCCAGCAGTCTAGTTGGGGATACTGAACGTTAAGGATGATCCTTGGAGGTCTAGAATAGATGAGACTGACAGAAGTGCCAGGCAAAAATCTTCCATGAGAAGGACTTGAATTGAGATGGACAGTAATTTTTTTCTGAGATAATACTTCAGTAAGAGGCAGGAGATGAAGGCTTCTCTCCTGATTCCCAAGAGCTCAAGCAGCAAAAAGTAGTCATTGTTGTCAAGCTTGCTGTTGAATGTACGTGGCATATGTCTGTGTCAGTTGGCTTCTGTTCACTTTCTTATCCATAGAGAGCACTACTGATCACTGCCCAGAAATACCGGCACCCCATGCTCCACCACTACCCAAGCCTAAGCCTAAATCTAAAAAAGCTCCACTACCACCAAAAAATGCTATTGCTGCTTCCACCACCACCAGCCATAAGAGTAACGAAGCACCTCATGCTAAAAAAAAGGGAAAGGCTCCTGCTAAGCAGCCTCCTCTCCCACCGCCCAAGCCAACAAGTCACAGTGCAAATCGAGAAGCTGGTGAGTACTGCACAGGCAGTGCCAGTTATGGTGGGTGCATGTGCATGGGGGTGCTTGGCTTGGTCTTAAAATAACTTTTGCCTTGGTACATAGCAGCGTTACTAAAGAGCATGCCATGGATGTTTTTAGCTAGCTTCCCGCTGAGCTCGGGTGCTGCTGTCTGCAAACACCCCAGACAATGGACAAATCGTTTCGGTGTTCAATGAAACACCAAGCACATCAGAGACGATATTGAATTCCCAGTTCAAGTGTGAATGCTGGCAACAAAATGACCCAGAGAACTGCTGAAGAATCAGCAGGGAAAAAGGTGACTTCTGAAACCAAATAGATGAGTTGCCCCAAAGTAAAACTACTTTGGTATTGCTGTAACTTTCTGTTGGAAACGTCTACTATTCCAATTCATTTGACAAGATTACAAGATCTCAGAGAGGTAAAGGATAAAACCATGAAGACATCTTTAAAAACTGTTGAGTAGCAGTTGTTTTAGCTGAAAAAAAAAAAAAAACCAACCTCATTAGAAATGGCCAGGCTTCCATGAGCTGTTTGATGGCTTGCTGTGATGCTAAATACACACTGGAAGTGGAAAATGTCAATCATCAGGCACAGAGCAGATGTGTTTGTCACTACACTTCTAAATCAGCAGTGATGCTAGATTAAAGATTATAGGCAGCCATTCTTAAGGTACTGATCTCGAGTTTGAATGATTGTTCTTTAGATGATGACCAAAATTAAAGCATCCAAATATAATTTGAACACAAGCAGTATTGTGATGAACAGACTGTATATATGCATTGGCAAACTTATACAAGCCTTGTGTTTTCAATCCTCTGTCACTCTTGGAAAGCCCTTCAGTCCCTCCAGTTTTCTCTCCCAAGTATACCTCTTCATAGCTTGCACATATTGGCACGTTTTGTATTTGAAGCACACAGAAGAGGACTGTTTGAAAACATTGCAAGACTGCTAGAGTTACAATAATAACTTTGCCGTAAAATATCCATTAACTTGGTATTAACTGTCCTTACTACATCAGATGACCACAAGAATAAACATTCTGAAAACCCAGAATTTGCTGTTGTATTTCACATGCAGCTGGAAAACTCAGTTCTTCCTAGGTGAAGGAACTTTATAACAGCAGACCTTTCAGAAACAAAACAACCCATCACATAAAGAAATCTTTATGCCAGTGGTTGGTAATAAGCTCTCAGGTATCTGAGTTCTTAAATTAAAATACATTCAGATTCCAGATTTGTCTTTTAGTAGCCTTGCTGAAATGTCATGCAATGCTGGAGACCACACGGGTGTGAAATATATCCATGTATCCCTTATATAAAATAGTACCTATTCTACTGGTAATTTCTTCCAACAGTAAAAGTACATTGTGTTCATTTGAAGTGGGGCAATACTTAATAAATAGAGCTAATCAGGAGCAGTATTAGTACAAGAGGTTTGTCAGAAAGTGAACACATGATTCAGGCAGTGATCCAGTCCCATGAAGGGGAAGAGGAATATAAGTAACTGAGCCACAGCTCTCCTGCGGGCACCACAGCAGGTTTCCAAACTGAAAGAGTGGAATTGGGATAAGGGGACTTAAACATGGGCATGGACACGTGCCAGAAGGCAAATAACAGCCATGAAATTTTTTATTTAATCAAAATTCAAATCTTCTACTGAAAAAGAAGCATGACAGAAAATTGTCAGCCAGCCCAGTCAAAACCAACAATAGCAATAGTACTTTTGACCCACGTGAAACTGTAGGGGTTTTTTCCCTGGGAGAAGTCTTTCAAGTTTCTCTATCTGATTGCAGGTCCAGAAAGGTTCTGAGGATAATGTAAGGGTTTTTTCAATGGAAACTTCTTTAGACATTTTCCCAGCAACAATTATAGTGTGGTTGTATATTTGTATTATGTTGGAGTTCTTAACTGCAAGCGTGTAGCTGCTTCTGTTGACCTCCAGCCTGTGTTGAAGTGCTTTGCTGGATTAGAACCAGAGCCCTTTCTTACTACCAGCTTACTCAGAAGGGTTACTGTGAAACAATATGCAGATTAGAGCCACCATCTATTTCCACTGCAATTGCAAACTGCTGCCTATACCATTTCTTTGCTTCTTTTTGATTTGCTGTTAAGTCAGTGATTTGTACTTTATGTGGATGATGAGTGCGGTATCAGTAGATTCGGTACAGTGCCCGTTACGGTCACCTTGCAGCAGAAAAAGGGACAGTGATTTGCCTGAAGTTTCTGTGGGTTTTTTCAGATGTACTGAAAGCCTCACAGGATTTTAAACGTTTATCAGCCGTAACACTCAGCTACAGAAGAGGACAGTATAATATGTCTTTTGAATTATTTTCCATCTTCTTTGAGACTGAGAACAGTCTCACTGTGAAAGCTATTTTTATATCGTGAGCTTATTATGGCCGGTATCTGTATTTTGGTTCTATCCCAATCTGCTGGGGTTTTGTTTTTATTTAAATGCTTATAAGTAAAGTAGGCCTTTCAGCAGATTTCTGTTACAGCTTTCTGTTTTACTCGGTAAGCTTAGCTACAGGGCTGCTGTGTAGCTTTATAATGCTTTCATTTGTTCTCTGGAGGTTAATGCATTTTTACTGTAGCAGAAGTATTTGAGTTGGATGCATTTTGATGAAAAGGACTGAATCATAAGATGGTTGTCATTTTTTATTGCTTTTTAAATGAAAGTCACAGGTTTGAAACTCCCAGTCCAGGTGATGTGTGCATCAACACAGCAATCAGAAATGTGGCTGGAATGCACATGGGCATGCAGGCTAGCTGAAATCTCTTGCAAACTTGGGCATTATACATACATGCTTCAATATGGTAAGTATCACAGGATTAAACAGCAGCATCACTGGCCAGCTTGTACAGCTAGAGTCAAAACGTTGTTTCACTACATTTTCAAGGCTACCTGAGTTGGTCACTGGTAAGACGAACACCTTCAGTACATACAGGAGGCCTTCAATGCCTCCTCCCTTCTGGAGATCATTTGTGTAGAGTGGAATTGGTGGTTTCTGCCTCTGTTTTACAAACATGTCCAACTGGACTTGCGAGTACATCTTGTTTTGCTGTCCCTCTGCTGCTTGCCATTATAACATTGTGAAAGGTAATTGACTGATATCCATAATGGTACTGAGGTGTTCATTGAAAAGCATAAGGAAAATCACGGTAAACACGTTTGGAATAAGGAGCTGACTTTTTAGATGATGTCCAGGCAAGTTGTAATGGGCCAATGCAGAATGCTAGAGTCAAACTCTCACCTGTTTGTAAGGTTGATCCCCTCCACTGTTCTTGGGCAAGTATTCATCATTTCAGTTTTTCCCACCTCAAAGGTGAAGTTTGAGCTGCAACATTTACTCATCTCAAACATACAGATGAAGGATTGTAGATGTATCAAGTGTAATTTTTTTCATTTTCTAAATATCAGCAGAAAGAAGGGTGCAAAAATAATATATTTGCAAGACTGTAAAATGCCTTTTTTTTTTCTTCTTATTTTAGCTAGTTCCTCTCATGCAAAAAAACCACCAGTCTCCAAGTCCTCTTCTTCACCATCTCCTTCGTCCACATCATCTCATCCCAAAGGCTCTAAGGAGACCTCCAGCAAATCAGGCACATCAGGGACTCCCAGGGGCAAGAAAAAACCCGGGAAACAGTCAGCCCCACGAACAGCGCCAGATGGGGCTGCTGCTTCCCCCTCAGGTGCCACAGCCAACAGGTTGGAAGCAAAGGCAGAAAAACCCGAGCCTGAGCAGCCTTCCATAGTGATTTCTGAAACGGAGGACGCAGACCAGCCGAACAAGCTCATTGTCCCCCCTCCTCCCACCGCTGCCCCCCCGCCACCTCCACTTCCACCTCCCTTTCCTGCTGCAGCTGGTCAGCCCGCTGTCTCCTCCGATGCCCAAGATGTGTCAGACGACTGCGTGGCAGGGCCGGCTGGCCCCGGATCAGATACTAAACCTCTTCTTCAGACTGAGCATAGCATGGACGAGAGCCTGAGCAGTACGGCCCTAGGCAGTGGTCCAGATGCTAGCAGAGAAGACACAAAAAGGTAAGACGGTATGGCTGTCGTGGGTGGGTGGTAAGACCCATACCGAGGAAGCCACATTTCTTCGCATAAGGGGCACCGTAGGCACGTGGGGATCTCTTCTGTTTCTTCTGCTGACTGGTAATAGTTTGCGTTGCATCCCAGCACAGTTTGTTCCTTGCCAATGCCTTTGAGCCATTCACCTGCAGTACCTCATATTTCCCCAGAAGGTCATTGCTCATAACCTGCCTCCTATGTCGTTGCGTGGCTTAATGTGACTGCTGCGGTCAGCAGTTCAGCTAGTAGCTGGTAACACTTTTATTTCTCTCTCATAAAGGCAAACAAGAAATGATGCTGAATTACAAGGGGGTTTTTACTATTTTGTGGATATCATTAAATATCTCACTGCTAAAGCTCTCAATTCAATAGCTGAATTTACTTGCACACTTGAAAATGACAGTTTCAGGCTTCGGTTAGTAGGTGTTTGGACTGTCTAATAGCTGCCTAATAGTTTGTCTAAGTCTCAGATGCTATAAAATCTAGTCAAGAGAAGGGTCATAATTACATTTTTTAAGGAAAACAGTTGGCAGCAAAAAAGAAACTGGCTTATTAATCTGTCTTTTCCCTGCCACAAGAATGAGCATCTTTCATAACAACCCAAGAGGGTTTAGTCTAGACGCCAGTGGCCTAGGGACTTTCCTTTAAATCCTTGCTGGTACATCTGTGCCAGCATTATGCTCATGTGCTGCTTTTCCCTTTGCTCTACCCTTCCTTTACGTAAAGATTTTCCCAAGGCAGAGGGCACTCTGCTGCTGATTTCCATGTTAATCGGTGATGGGCATGAACATTTTGGACTCAACAGCAGTAAAAACTGTGTTTACAGTAGAGTTAGGCTTCCAGAAGAGGAAGCTTTGCACTCCCATCCGCTCTCTGACTCGCTTTTGTAGTGTTGGTCCCGTCCCACAGGAAACAAAAAAGAATTAGGGTTTTTCCTTGTACAGGCTTTGCAGATTGTTCCAGATTGTTTGCATCTTTTCTCCTAACATACCTACACACAGATACATGTACACATCTGCATACTTTATATATTTAAGTTTTTTAGAAAGGAGAAGTTACTTTGAATAACAGGACTTTTATTTTCATACTTGCTTATACAGTCTGTCTCCCATTTGTGTTCTGTGCTGCTTGCATTAATGTGACACCACGTCTGCTTATTGAATTAACAGCTTGGCTACCAAAGAAGACCAAGAAGTGGAGGCACCTGACCAGGCACGCTCTGAACTGGTGGAGGAGGCTTCTGACGCTGCTGCCCCTCCTGAGAGTGAAAGTGGCAGAGAGAGCCACAGCAGCGACTCGGACTCCGATGGGCCAATACTGTACACGGATGATGATGACGACGACGATGATGATGATAATGCAAGTGCTGAAAGTAAGCATCCCGCTGAGAAGTTGCAGGCTACCTTTTGCACATTGTGTTATGTGAGCATGCACAAGGCGTGCTAATGCGAAGTAATGAGAGGTATGGCTGCATAGGATGGTTTTAGATGATTTAGTATTTCACCACTACTGAGAAATGACTGTCCCGCTTCTCCCAGACAATTGTGATCGTTGGAGCACCTTAGCAGACAGAGCAGGTCACAGTGGATTACATCTAATTTTACAGCTTTGAAATTTCATCTGGAGTCATGGCTATATCATTTGGCAGAAGTGCTTGCTGCTGCTGAAGGGGGTTGTCCTGCTCACCTTCTGCCTAATGCTTGCTCCCAGCTGTTCATTCTTCCCTTAGGCCAGCGCTCATGTTTATTTTTGCAGTGGTGGCTGTTGTTGAGGAGGGCAACCCTACCTCTACCACCTGCAGGGTGGCCTTATGTCAGAACAAAATGACCGTCAAACCATGGCTTGAGAGCCTTGCCCGCAGCCGTTCAGGAGGAGGTGCTTCACTGGCCTTAGTGAAGAAGGCCTGAACACAAAAGTGCTGTGTGCCAAAGGGGGGTGAGAGAAAATGAACATTTGGGGGTTTTTTCTCTTGGCTATTAGTGCAGCAGAAGGTAAAGCACCAGATAGCTCAAGAGGCTGAAGTCTTCTGCAGTTGTGCGTTTGGTTTGAATATGATCCAAAGCGGTAGCAACCAAAAATTCATGTATTCAGACAGCAGCACGATGTCTTATGAGAAGTGAGCTGGGAGCCTGTGGTTTTACCAGACTGCCTTAAGTGGTGAAAATCTGGCAACCTAGGACATATGTAGCCCCCTCAGTCAGAAGGTCAAGAGACAAGGGAAGGAATAAAGGCTGTGAAAAATACCCTTCCTTCCACAGCTGGCTGAAGCTAAGGCTGACAAAATTGCATGGCCCTTGTCCCTACTGTTATCTGCTTTATGGATGAAGAGATTGCTTTGGTGCCTGGGGATTCCTGCCTAGGTTGCTTTACAAGCACTCAGAGCACTTTCTAAACTGTATTTTTTGTTGTAATTTACAAATCAGTTAAAGATGAGAAGCACCGTACAAGAACTAAGTGGTATTTGATTGAAAAAAATTTGAAAGAATGAGGGAAATGATGACAGCACGAGACTAAGCCATTTAAGGCTGAAGAAAAAGAGCAGCACGTTGCTAGATGTACTAACTAGATAAATAAACCAACCTGTAATGTACCAGACTTCAAAGACACTCAAGCGTAGATTTGTCATTTTTATCCTATCACTTCACAGATGACAAGTGATGTTTGTAAAACTCCTCTGTCAATTTGGCTGGTAGCTTTTTCATCCAAGCCTTTCAGCTTTTTAATGTTTTGAACTGAGCTAAAACTATTTTTCTTTTGATGTTTATTAAAATTCCTCTCCTGCATGTGGGAACAAGGCTGCTTTGGGGAGGTATTAAGGTTCTTACTCAGAGTTTGTGTCTGTAACCTAAGCATGAATGAACTAAATCTACCCTCCTCCTCCTTTCCTCAGGCTCTTTGGCAAGTAAAATTCGTCGTAGGGATACTCTTGCTATCAAACTTGGCAACAGACCATCTAAGAAAGAATTAGAAGACAAAAACATCTTGCAGCGTACATCTGAAGAGGAGAGGCAGGAAATCAGACACCAGATTGGAACGAAGCTAGTGAGGTATCTATATTACTTTGCACAGTAAATGTGATTTCACTGGGCAGAGGTGGAGGAAGAGAATCAAGAACACTGGGTTCACGTTTTAAATGCAGCCCAATATGTGGTGCAGGATATTTATGGTACAGCTGTCTGGAAAACAGTATTTTTATTTCTCACAAAACTTTAAAATGTCAGTAATGCATTTTTGTTCTGCAAGTAACAAATCTGAGAGCTTCTGGGTTTTTGGGTTGTTTGGTTTTTAAAAAAGAAAAGAAAAAAGAACAGGATAAGAGTGACTCCATAGTAATTGGTGCCATGGTTCAAGCTTTTTCTCAGATTGGTTAGCAGGAACTTGCACTTGTATATACCCATCTCAGATGGACTAGTAGTTCCTGACACACAGAGCATGCCTGTGCATGTTTGTCCCTTCTGGCCCTCCCCATCCTCCTCCTGCCCTCTAACTCCTTCATTGTTCATGTGCTGGTTCCAGCAAAAGAAATGGAAGGAGGCTGACTTTGTAGGTCAGTGTTTAGTGTTTTACTCTGCCCACCTCTGAGGCATGTCTTTCTCATGCTGTTTAACTGCTGTGCAATATGTGTTACTTTCTCTTCCTGGACTTGAGAATGTTGCATAAAAAATCACTAACTTTCACTCGCATTTTTACAAGCTTTTTAAAAAAAAACCCTCATAAATGGTGATTTTGGCTTTCGTGGTCTCTGAGAATAGACTACAACATGTCTGGATTTTCCCAGACCTGTCCTTGTTTCTCTTGTGCTCAGAAATGTTGTCCAGGCAGATTTGGAGGATATCCTGTGTTTGTTGGAGATTTCCAGATACTGGGTAGTCCAGCACAGAGTACAGCAGACCTGCATCAGCACTTAGAAGATGAGCTGAGTTGCTCTGCAAACCGGCTGGCTGGCTAAGTCGTTTATTTCATCCCTTAACCATCAGAGCGATACATCTATTGTGTAGAGCTCAAGGGTCATTTTTCTTCTGCTGATAAAGTAGTGTGGTTGTTATCACCGCTCTCCTGACCGAATCCCAGCTCCGGTGATCGCATCCTGCTTGTCGGTGCTCCCTTGGAGGCCTGAACTGCAGAAGTCGCTCCGGTTCCTGCCCCGAGCTCCTTGTGCGAGGGACATTGCTGCTTCTGCCTGGAAGCTGGCGCGCTCCCGCGCAGCCCTGCTTTGGTAGCAGGAGGCAATGTCCGTGCGTGTCAGGGCCGTAGTCACGCCTGAAAGCACAACCAAGTTTGACGCCAGTTCCTTAAAAATTCCTGGTGTGGTGGTCAGCATCGAAGACTGATGGGAGACCTGTTCCCACAGCTCGGTCAGGGTTGGGTCAGGTCCCAGCCTGGGAATTCCTACAGCCGGGGCTGGTTACATGGGGTAAACCTGCCGGTCCTCCCCGCCAAATCTGAAAGTCCAAGCATGGTTTGAATGAGATGGGTTTCATGAGGCCGAAGATAAACTGCAGTGAGTGTGCTGGGCAGAGAGGCATCTATCTTTAACAAATCCGCAAAATTAATTTTACAGCTGAAATTTTTCTTGCTCCTTTTTTCAAGTGGACAAGTGAACCTGTTTAGTAAACATAGAGACAATACCAACCATGTTCTCCACTACACAAACCAGAAAATCAGTATCTCAGGGCTGGTCTTTTTTAATGGCAGTTGTTATATATAGGTAACTAAATAAAATTAACTTTCAGTTAAAACTCCCAATTGTGTTGTACATACAAATCAGTGAGGAATGCACAGCTTATGTTGGTTGGTTTGTTTTTTTTAAATAATTAATAGGATTTGCATTCAAAATATCTGAGAATAATCTTACAATTGCAGAGCGAGCTTATCATAATTACAGTGCTTGGGGACAAAAAGGTTTATGAACTCTTTCATAAGAGGGGGTGTTTAAATTTGCTGGTACAATTTTTGTAGTACTATGCAAGTATCAGTTATTTATGTGTTTGAGTGGCAATAGTACATCTTTTAAAACAAATGGCCACTCGATACTGCGGTTACATGCACAATTATTATAACTGTGTCTGGAAATTGCCTGTGTTGTCGAATACCTCTGCTGGAAAAGAGTAGCATGCCCATATGAGAAACACCTTTTAAGCTGTATTACAAATCATAATGTAAATCAGTCACTTACTTTGTTCTCACAGGAGACTTAGCCAGAGGCCTACAACTGAAGAACTAGAGCAGAGAAATATCCTAAAGCGTAAGTATTTTATTCAGGTTTCAGCTAGTATTTACTTAGAAAGTGAGCATATGTTGGATTCATATGGAAGCCTATCATTGTTGCTGTAGTATTAGAGCCTGGAGAGATAACTGGAGAGAAATTCTGTTCTAGAAAATAACCTGTCGACACCAGATCTATATGGTAACCTGTAACAGTAGCTGTGAAAATGGCATATATTCAAGATGCTGAATTTGCTTGTCTTCTTAATCCCACTTCTTGAAGCTGGTCCGAAAGACCAGGAATGACTTAGATACCCCTTAGAAGTAGTTCTAGGCTGGTTAAACTCCTGCCTAATTTCCAGGAGGAGAAGGAGGAGGAGGAGGGAATATCAGTAGGAGGCAGGGGTGGGATATAAGGGCAGAGACTGGAAGGTGGAGTAGAAAGAGGAAAGGTTCAAGGGCAAGTGAATAGGTATATGCCAATTACTTCAGCATGCTGGCCTTCATATCCACTTCTGACATCTTCTGTACTGAAACTTGCATGAGACATTCTCGCTGAATATCTTTCCATTGATTAAATCCTTCCTCGGTATCCCTCTTGAAAAATTTAAGTCTATAATTCAAATAGTCAGGGCAGAGGAATGAAGTACATTGGATGTTTACCCTCTACACCTATTCTCCCATTTACTCATGTTGGTTTTGTTCTTAGGCTGGCAAACACTTCAGAACAGGCATTTTTTGTCTTCCTTTATGAATCTTTCCGTAATATGGACATTACCTAAACACATACTGTAACAGTTGTCATGCCCAGCTCCTCTAGCCCTGTGTTGATTCTGCAAGGGTAGCTAGTGCTTGATGCTTAAGTAGAAGAAGTAAAAAACCAAAATGCACATGGAAGCTTTTCACACATAGAAACAAATCCAAAACATCATCTATTCTTAAGGTGTAAGAACTTTCTAAACTTGGTGTAACCGAAGGAGTAGGTATACTACCGTTAATTTCCAACAATCATTCAGAAAAGTTGGAGTTCATCTGTGCAGCCCTGGTGCACAGCATGCTAATGAAAGAAAAGCAAATGGGCTGTTTACCTAACAAAATCCGTGGCCTGATCATTCTGTCACCTGCTCAGGCCAGCAAATCAAGGAGACATAGCAATTATCGGCTTTCAGGCAACCACCCATGCTAATGAAATCCCACTGCTGTTGTCTAAGCTCTCAAAAGCCAAATAGTGCCATGTCTTACTGAAAAGGGAAGCTACAGTTTCTGCATTATGGTGCACAGGAGAGGGGTCAGGGGACTCCTGTCCAATACATAATGCAAATAGACCTTCTAAGACATAGTTTCTGAACCTATAGATTGCATAGATAAATAAATTTTGAAGTGTGAACCTTTTTTATGCGATACACTGCTCATGCTGGACTATGTGAGAAAGGTAATTCCAAAACATCTTTGGTGGGCCAGGGCATGGCGACTGAGCTGGGAGCACCAGCTGGCCTTCCTCACTGCCCTCTGTCTCGCTCGTCTCAAGGTAACTAATCTAGCAGCCAACCTGCGATGTATTTAATATCCCTTTTGCTATTGTTTATTCCGTTCACTGATTTTGCAGTAAGTAGCTCAAGACTGGAAAGCAGTTAATAGATTTCTTCTGTTTCAGCTTGTTTACTTTAAGCTTTTGGCAGCGTACCAGGCTGTGCACTCAATGCCTCCTGCCGTCCTCCCCTGCTGCTGCCGGGGGGCTGTCTTAAAGAGGCAAGGGAGAGCAAGAAATAAAGGCTGGGAAGCAGCTTTATAAATCACAAAAAGTCACAGCGTCATCGACGAGCATGTGGAGAATCCAACACTGCTTTTTGCTCATCACCAAGATACAAAATATTTTGAGTTGACAGTGATCTGTAAAAAGCAAAGTGAACCAAAGCAAGCCAGGGTTTGTGGTGACAGTCTGCCTCAGAGCCCTTGCAGGGTGCAAGTTCTCTCTCAGCTCTAAAGCACTCATATTATTTATCAAAATTATTACATTCCCTTCCTGTGGATCATTTGAAAATGTTTACATCTCTTAAATGCCTTTGTTGTTGCAGGCAGCTTTTGTGAATAAGTTGGGATTTCTTTCATAAAGCTTACTTCCTCCTATTTTTAAGCAGTGGATGGGGAGAAGGGGTTATATTATTGCGTGTATGTAAACTACAGCTAAGGGAAAGTATTGTATTGAGTTATATTTGTCAGACTTTGAGGTTACATTAAGTGGTAAAGGTCTAAATGTTTATTTCAGGATTAAGTTCAGCCCAGATCTTTTAAGAGGTTCAGAAAAAGTCCATTTTTTTTCCTTTTTTTGTATTTCCAGTTAGTGAGGAAGTCTGTCTTGCAAGAAGATTTGTTTTGATAATACTTCCAGATAAACCAGTTACTGAAAATCCTGTGACCAAGTACTATCGCAAGACATTGCAGGCAGATTTCTATAAAAACAATTTGGATAAAACTATCCAGACTCCTGAGTCTTCTCACACTAAAACAAAGTTAGGATAACTGAAGAGTCCACTTGAAGGAATAGATAAAGCCCCGTGGTTTTAATAAAGGCAGGTTTCTTGTGTGCTGGCTTTGAGCCAGTAGTATTTATAGTATTGCATTTTGGCAAAGAAACTTTTTATTCTTCCAGGAATTTCGGATTAAGATAACTGTATTTTTTCCTGTATTTGTAAGGGACAGTGAACTTCTTGTACTGTGCACCTACATGCCTGCCAGTACTGGCTTTGTAGAAAACAGGGTTTATAGCTCTTGATGCTAGTTAAGAAATATTAATGGTTATCTTTGCTTGTAAAACCAGGAAAGAGAAACCACTTTGTGCATTCCAGAGCACTGCAAGAGGCAAGCGCTTTGTTTGTCTTTTCTTTCTCTTTCCCTAGCAAGCCCGCAGAGAAGTCTAAACATAGCTAATCCCACAGGGACACAATGGAAAGTTCGGTTTCACACTCCGAGAGTACTTTCTGGTCAAGAACGGAGCAGTCCTCAGGCAGAACAATTTCTCTCATCTCTTTTCCCCTTCTGCTATGAAACAAATGTCCCACAGAACAGAAGGTGACCAGATTTAACATGGCAAAACCTGCAGGAGCAATAATGTATAGATGCCAGGGAATCTGCTTGTTTGGCTTTGACCGGTGGATTGTTTAACTCGAAGGCCATGATAAGTGATGCTAAACAAAATTGTTTCAGTTAGGAGTCAGCTCCCAGTTTGACCTGCTAGGAGCTGCAGGCAGGAAAGGAGGGAAGCCATAGTTTTGCTGGGATCTAACTGGAGACTCCTGCAAGCAAAGGGTGCTCGCTGGGCTGGGCCTTTGCCAGTAAGGCAGCAGCGGGACATCTGAGGAGGGGACTTGCAGCTGGGAACTCTGTGTTTATGTTTTCTTTCTCCACATCACACAGATTAGATCTGCTTTTAAGGTGGAAAGCAGTCAGAAGTATGTTCCCGTGCATTAATGCGTTCCTGTTTGGGCAAGTGAGTCCGTTCGTACCTGCAGTCAAAACTTGGCCCTCCGGCTGGAATTTTCCACAACACCTGAAGGAAGCAGGAGCACCAGACCCATTATTTTTAGCACCACACATCTTCTTAACTCACTATGGCAACTCTCAAAACTTTTACCTTAAAAGACCAAAAATAACGCTGTAGGTTTTACTGTTGGTAGGAATTTGTATCGGGGCAGTGTTTCTGTAGCACCGGGCTTAAAGCAACACTGCCCAGCAGGCTGGAGATGGGAAGTAGGTGCTTTAGGTATGAGTCAGTGCCGTAGACAGAGGGCCATTTGCCAAACAGCGGATTCAATATCTTAGCAGCAGCCACCAGGTTTCAGTCCCTTTCCTTTAGCTCTTGTGTTTTATTCCTAGAAGTAAAACAACTCGAAGGTACAAAACACATGCTGCCCCCTGACCTCTCATGCAGAAGCCTGCGTGTTCCCCATGGGTTCGATCTCCTCCTGCTTTGACCAGGAGTGAAGGAAGCTGCTGGTGCCTGGTATCTGGTGTTAGAATTGTCTTCCAAAAGGTGGGCTGCTAGCTCTCCTCAACAGCCTGCTCCAGGACCTGCCTGGACCCTCTGCCCAGCAGCTAAGATGATGGACTTGCTCCTCTCCCATTTGTAGGTGGTTTCCCATGTCCAGCCATCCCTTTGTGCAGTCAAACTGCTACCCACAGGGAGGTAGCTTCGCAGCATGGGATAGGCAGCTAACCTTCAACCTTCCTAAATGTCCAGATCAACTTTTTGGAGTTACTTTATCCTCCCCCAGAATATAGAAGAACTATTTCAGGTGCCCATGCTGTTGGTAGTTGTTTCTTAAGGTATGCATTAAGCAATGTGAGTTCCTATTTCTTACATCAGGCGTCTTCTTGCCGCTTCATAGGAGATGCTGTGGTTTAGATAGCAAAGAAATGTCAAGATATGAATAATGCAGAATGTATTTTACAAAGTAAATTAAGGAAAAAGCAGTACAGCGATGTGTATATCCAGCTACATTTTCTTCTGCTGTGTCTGCTACTGGAGAATTTCTGAGGTAGGACTTAAGCAACTTAGTTCATTGAAGGGAGAAATTTTTTTATGTCAAATGATTCCCAGGTGAATGGAACCCCAAATTAATAGTTTGTGTTTAAGTACCTCAGTTACTATGTCTATTGATTGCAAAGATAGTATGTTTAAACAAAAGCCTATGGATCATTGTCTGTCCTAAAACAGCTAGAGAGCTTTTGATTTTGTTAGGTGAAGATGTTATAAAAAGAGTTCTCATTTAAAGTCGTAAGTCTTTAAATACACCCAACTTGTTTATTGATATATTAATAAAAAAATTTAAAATGTAGATTAATCTTTAACTCTCCATTCTTCAGTTTTAGTCAGTTTACAGTTCCTCTATGGAAACAGGCCATCCATCTCTTCACCGTTTAAGAGAAAAGCTATTAATAAACCATAAATTACATCCACATTTCAGTATCTCAGTAAAATCACCATCAGCACAAGTTCCAACCTAATCCTGGCAGCAAGCCTGTGTGATTGCATCTTGCTGATGGAAACCTGGGGTTGATGTTGGACTCTTCCCACAGAGCAGGTCTTGGGCTGGCATTGCCTTTTTCCTACTGTAACTTTCTTCTTTTTCTTTTTTATCATTTGTTCCTCTTCCCCTTTCCTTTGTATTCTTTTTACATGCAGCCTTTGAGTTAGCAAAGGAGATCTGCAAGTACCACGTGGTGTCCTGTTGTAATGTTGCCTCCAGTGTATCAGTCATGATACAGAAGGTCCTCTGCAACCAGGTTGCCTGTGCTACCACAGCAGGCTGGCCATAGCAGACAGGGCAAATCAGACTATACCAGGATTTAAAACTGCCTTTTCATCTATACAGGTTGGCTGCATCCACAACAGACAAATTAATTCCTTTAAATTTATAGTTAGCCTTGAACTGCAGTGTGGAGTCCATAACCACCAACCACAAATAAAACAGGATCAGGATTTTACAGATATCTCTAGGTGGGATATTTGAGCCACCATAAAGCTAGCTTTGCGTATAGCCGTCAGAGGTGGACTGAAAAGGCAAACAATATCCTTCAAAATGTACATCAGTTAAAAAAAATGCTGAGTCTGTATGAACATGCCTTTGTAAGTGTGCTTTTCACTGGCACTCAAGAAATCCAGTTTGTTTAGCACAGAAATTTGTTAAAAGCACATTTCTGTCTCATGCCCAAATACATTCAAAAAATGCATGTCTTTTTCTGCTATACTTGTTCATTTGGTCTAGCTAGTGGCCCTTAACCAAGAGGGCTTGAATGCTGAATCATTATAAAACTAGAAAAAAAATTTAAAGTAACAAACCTAATTTGCACTAACAAATGACAGTGAAATGAATTCTTATTGATTGATTGCATCCTGTAGCAGCAGAGGACACTTGGCTGATTCAGATACTCAGAGAAAACTTTTTTCTTGACCCTTAGGAATAATTAGACTCTTACTCTAAAGTCAATAGGTGGCATGTTGGAAGTAAAAGCAACAGTGATTTTAATGTTAGGACAAGTAATTGAAATATTAGGCAGCTCTTTCAGGGTAATTCTTGTTTGCTGTTACACAGAAAGAAAATTACAGACGCCTCCTCTTTGCTGTGTTCCTGACCCACAGTGGTGACTTGAGATGTCTACAGAATCAAGGGAAATGAGGATAGGGAAAAGAAATGAGAGCACACAAAATCCAAAAAACAGACAACACATGCAGAAATATGAGGAAACATGAGCCAGGACTTGAAGTCCTGAAGCTTTCAACCAAGAGAAATACACAGTATGTGCAGTTATAATACTTAAATATTCACTCCTTTTTATCTCTTCTGAAAACAGAGAAGAATGAAGAAGAGGAACAGGAAGCCAAAAGAGAAATAAAACGTAGACTCAGTAGAAAGGTGACGATGTGTTTTTTGTATTGTGTATTTGTGTACATAGGATTATTTTTTATAAGATTCTAAAAATCAGTGTATATATATTACTGCAAATGTCCATCAGTCATGCACCCAGATTAGAAATCTGTTTAAAAAGCAGTACAAGCCAAGCCCATCTTGGGGGAAGCTCCATCCTGTCCAGTTTCCCATACCTGGAAAAGCATACAGAGTCTGGCCATGCTTAGTATTTGTCCATGTCAGCAGGGGAGAGAAATGACGCGTGTTTCCTCTCTGAGCATGAGCACTGCTGTCACGTATGTTCGAGGGCAGCCACACCTGTAGATCCACTCTTCCCTGGAGCAGTGAAGAGGGCAGCAAAGCAGCGTGGGCCCTAAGAAATCCCTTCACCGTTCTTCTAACCACGTCAGTGGTCTTGGCCGCTGCAGGTGGGATTGCACTCATTGTCCCTGGAAAGAAAGCAGTTATGGATCTGCTGCCCTGACTTCGGGAGCTCACTCTAGGAGAGGATGGGGGGAGTTTTCATACGTATCCCTGGTCTGCCCTTCTCTGCAAAAATAGTTTCCTTAATGTGATCATCCTTAGTTAATTAAAGTGAATATTGTTTGAGGTGACTGAAACCGTTTGGCATCATAATGACCCCCAGATGTTCAAAACCAATTTTTTTAGTTAGGCAGGCACCTCCAAATCTTGCTTATTTTCAGTATTATAGTTGAACACAGCAGACTGTGTTATTGTTAATGCAAATGGACCTACTGTCTAGTGGGGCAAATGGTGTGACAGTTGCAAAGTCACAATTAATATTCCAGGGATAACTGTCATGATTCTCTGTGACCTGCCTGATAAAGACTATTTTTATAATTGAAGAAATTAGGTTGTGCTGCTTCTCCATTCCTGTGCAATGCTCCCAGGATGGTGCCTTTTTTTAGACACCTGAAAGTGACCCTATTTAGAAATACCATTAAAGTTCTCTTGAGATTACATCATACCCTCAGTTTTTATTTTATTTTATTTCATCTTATTAAACATACTATTTTCTGCCTCCCGCTTACAGCTCAGCCTGAGGCCTACAGTGGCTGAACTTCAAGCAAGAAGAATCCTTCGATTTAACGAGTACGTGGAGGTCACAGATTCTCCAGATTACGACCGTCGTGCTGACAAGCCTTGGGCCAGGTTAACTCCCGCAGACAAGGCAAGGGACAAATGTAGATTATAAGAAAATACTTGCATCTGTCACTCTTGGGGAGCTTTCCTCTGGTTTACATTCTCTTGATGCCAGCATCACGAATGACATCTGCTGGAGGCAGCGAGATTGTCATGGTACTACTGTGCATCTACTGCTCGCAGCTAAGAAAACCCACTCAGGTGTTTATTAGGAGTGTAGTTGCCACCTCCATTACAGCAGTTCAGGCCAGAATTTCTTGCATTTTTAAAGCCTTCCTAAGCCAGGTACACACTGTTAGCAAAGATGGCCACGGCCTGTGGAATTCAGGCAAGGTTTCTGCAGGCAGAAGCCTGTGTCACTGCCACCGAGAGTTACTTTTGCAACTTATTCAAGTGAAAAAAGGTAGAAGCTGCTCCATCCTCCTAAGTGTTCTTGGCCACAACTGTCGGTGCAGGAGCTGACCATATGTGTGCAGCACACCTTCTTGGGAAGTTTGCCCCCAACATGCTGCAGCTAATAGTTCTTCTGCCTAACTACACAGGATGAGACAAATGACTCCGTGATTCTCTTTTAAAAAACAGGTCACTCAAAGATTACCATAAAACACTCTTCCATTTCCCTCCTATACCACTTCATAGGAGGAAAGCTCTAAGGATTTATGTATAAAAAAGTGTTGGCCCTTTTAGCACTGGGTCTGAACCAACTTTTATGGAAATCATATGCGATGTGCTTGGCATGAAAAGTGATAGGTGCAAGAACCCACTGTCTTTTAGCTAAGGACTGTGAAGAACTGATTTTATTTCAGCTAGTATTTTAATATTAATGCCAGCTCATCTGACAATCAAAGGAGAATCTCATATCAAGTCAAGGTGGTGACATGAAAAATGTACCCAGAAGCGTTTGTCAGTGTTGGTTCTGGGAGGTGCTGAGCACTCTCTAGTCCTCACATAGTCTGTGGGAAGTTAGAGCACCCAGCACCTCCACTTTCACTTAGGTCCAGCTGGGTAAACTGCACTAGAAGAAACAGTGGGATTTTCCTACCTACTTGAGGGTAGCAGTTTTTAATCTCAATTCATTTTATAATGAACAGGTGCCCAAGGCTTGTTCTGTGACCCCCATGTTTGTTGGCCTCAGCAGAAAGGCAGACCCCGGCTTGCCTGGAAACTCCCTTGCCCTTTTTTCCCAGGGAAGTTATTTTTCTAATTCCAGTGGGAGTAGAAAATTGTACTGTGACTATATTACGGAGCTAGAGCTCTGGTGTCTTTGCTGCTGATTCGGTGCTCAGAAAGAGCTGTCTCTCTCCTAGCTATTACAGCAGCCTCGTGTAAGCATGCTGTTGTGGCTAAACCATCCCCTGCTTAAGATGAAGTTTCTCATTTATGAGACAGCAGTCTGGTGATGCTATAATTTTATCATCCTGCTTGTCTGTTCTGCATTGAAAGGCATGCACATCAGGTGAGATTTCTTTAGCGATTAATGAAATGATACTGCTTTAATTTAAAATGGTGAAATAAAAGAGTGAGTAAGAATAAACTGTCATTTCATTTCACAGTGAAGGTAGGAAAGCATATGGCATAGAAACAAAAATCCTTGTAGTATATATTGGTCTATTTCAGAAATTGTATTTGTTACTTGATGAAGCAAATCGCTTATCACTCTTTTAACATAAGCAACAAGGCATTTACAAAGTGCACTGAATTTCTGCTGATCTTCAGTATCTGCCAACCGAAAATGCAAGCCTGAAATGTCCAAATATTTCATGTAATTTTACGTAAACCTAATCAAACCAAGTGACTAATTCCACTTTGAAAAATGCTATTCATCTTGTATCCCTGAAGTCCTGTCTCCAGTGGGGAGATACAAGGCCCCCGCTGTGTGTACAGTGCCTGTGCAGGCAGCGTGACTCACCAGCTCCTCAGGGGCTCTGCCTGGAGATATAATCCCCTCCTGGCTGCATAGTCTGCAGGTGACTGTCAAGGTAACCCAATCCCTTGCCCAGTTTTGTCTGTAGCGAGTGCCATATTTCAGTGGGGGGGTTGGTTCACCTGTTGCAGTAGATTTGGTGTTTCTTTCTTTATTGTTGGTGTTTGATGCTTTGAGTTTCTTTGTAGTGTATTACTGCTCCAAACAGCTGTAATTGAAAAAAGTCATTCATGTTGATGGTCAGAAATGTGTGAGAGCTGTGGATTAAAGTATGGGAGACCAGACAATGGGAGCTGTAAGGGAACCTGCAAGAGTAGGGCCAGGTTCCTTTCAGACTCTTTACTTTCCTTGAGATTCATATTTCTTACGGATGCATATATCATTGTTGTTTATTAGGCAGCAATACGGAAAGAACTGAATGAATTTAAAAGCACAGAAATGGAAGTACATGAGGAGAGTCGACAATTTACCAGGTGGGTGAATCTCTCTTCTTGCGTAAGTTGGAGAGACGAGTATGACAGTGACCCTCTGCCTTTCTGCAAGTCCTCTGCAGTTGTGTCATGACTTGTGTAGATTCCTACCATGAGTCCTCCTGAATCCCACCTGAATGCCACCACTGATTCTGTTGGGATTCCCAGTGTTGCTGCTGCCATCCATGAAGTTGGGCAGTTGACACAGCAGTGAAGGTGACTGCAGTGGATCAGTTGCTATATGGAAAAAGATTGTTTGGGAAATTTAAAAAATAATCCTTTGAAAGGACTCAGCATTTCTCACAGATGAAGTTAACAGTCCTCAAGCACAAAAAACGGGACATCCTTCTCAGGCAGTACTCCCTTGCTCGTGAAAGGTATACGTTTTTGTAGATGCGTTTGGTAAGTGAAAACTAGATGGTGTGCTGAGCTTCAGAAAAGCTCACCACTGTTTCGGGGAGCTTCCTAAGGGTCACCCAGGCTCCTGGCAGCAGTTTCTGGGGAACAAGACAGATTCTAGTATTCTCTGCTTGCTACTTCTAATGTGTTAATCTGGATTTGTTTTGTTCTCTGCTTTGGATAACACCAAGATACTGCCTGAAGCATTATTATCTAAAGAGCTCTGAAGTGTCCACAGTTTTTAGCAGGACTTCAGATTTGGCAGTTATTCCTAGGGGGAGGGAGGCGCTTTCTGCCATCCCCATAAACATCTGTTTGTATTTCTTCAAGGTTACAAAGGCTGAAAATTGCCACCAGCAAGCAAAACATGCTGTTAGGATCAGCCGACATTGCATACATAGTATTATTTTCTTCACTTCCACACAGAGTTAAGTCAAATAAAAACAATTGCCCAAGACTGGATCCCTTCCTTTTCCTGCTACTGTTTCAATCAAACTCAGGACCCAAGCAAGTGAGTGTGAATCCTCTAATTAAAGAGAGTGTCACAAGGAAAATTCACAAAGGGAGATGGGTCTTTGGTGATTTCTGGCATCTCCTAGTTCATTGCTTTATTTCATAACTTCAGTGGGGTTTTTCTCACCAAAACATGGATTTTTTTTATAATACTGTAAACTCACTTCAGTGTACATATAACATGAATAAATTAATTTTCAAAAAATCAAACCAGTTTCACAGACAGCAGATTTAATCCAGGAGATGACCCAGAAGGCAGGGTTTTAATCTAGTGTCACATTCTGACCATTAGAGAATGTCCTTTTCAAGCACAGATATGTAGATTTTTCATTTGACTTCTGATGTCATTTTCTCTTCAGCTAGTAGGTAGTATATCTTCTTCAGAATACATATAAAAATACTACTTTAAAAAAACAGGCATCCCAAGGGAGGAAAGAAAAAGGAGCAGGAGTAGAAACCTGGTTGTGTGCTGAGAGAGATGGAGTGCAACACCCTGCTTACATAGTTAATGTTTTTTGATTTGCATTGCAATATAGAAGCATAAGTGCAGGTAGACATGGGTCACACAAAAAGAATCGGCTGTTTTTTCATGATAATTGAAAACAGTTGAGACTGATTACAGTTGGATTCTTGAAAGCTGAACCAAAAATCTCAGGGATCCAGTGGAGTGACAAACCAGTTAAAAAGTTATTTTTTCTTTTTTTTTTTTTTTTTTTGAGGAGGAGGTCCTTGGAAAATGGAGTAAAAAATAGGCACAGCCAAACTGTGATAATTATAGGCAGTGATTCTGTAGGGTCCTGGAAGAATTTCAGCCTGAGGGAAATCGGGCTCTCTCTGTTCCCTCTCCACCCTCTTATTTTTTTACTGGTCATGTTGTGGAGCCACTGCACAGAAGTCAGCAGAGTAACACTAGAAAAAGCTAATTAAGAGCAGAATTAGATGCAGATGTTTTAAGTCAATTGCAATTCTGAAAATAAAAAGAGATTCTGTTTCCTCTGGGACGTCTCATTAAAAATTATGTAGCTCACCACTACATTTGGATTGATACAACAAAAGTGATTTGTTTTAAGAAAACCGTAGACAAGTCTCTAGCCAGAGAATGAATTACTCATCTTTTAATTTTTTTCAAAGAGATCGCTGAGATAATACAAACCAAAAGGCAAGTGCATTGGCAGCTGGTTAACAAAGGCTTATTCATGAAGTTCTGTGATAGAATGAGACAACAGGGAAGCAGCTTATTAAACAAAAACAGCTTATAGCATTTAGTTTCTTATATTATTATGTATTCAATATAAGATGCTTTAATATTATAATCAGTATTTACAGTATCTGTGAATTGTTAAAATTTGATATTAAACTTGGGAAAGAAAAAACACTGGATTTCATTGTTCATCATTTAATGTAATGACTGTCAGTTGAACTGTTTTTCTACTCCTAGTAAGTTAGACTGATTCCTTCTGTTATTTCATAACAGAGTTTCTAAAAAAAAGAGAAGTAAATAAAAGTTTGGGAAGAGGATATTAGTAGATGTTTATAAAGTGCTTCTAATGGAAATGCTATATATAATCCAATATATTGCTGTTCTACACAAATACAAAAAACCTCTGTCTTTTTTGCAATGGACTGTATCCTCACCTAGCAGATGAGCTACATACTTGTGAACCTCAGCTTTTGTGTACACTTCCTTTATTTGAGAAATGCATCACTGTATTGTACTGTACCACATTACAGGGATAAATTGTGGTTTATTTTCTCTTCTCTGGAACTGTTAAGAGAAAATGTGTCAAACAAAAACTTATGTAATCTACTGTGTTAGGTGCATCATTACCTATGCTTTCTTAAAGTTGCTACATCTTTTACTACTTCATGGATAGATATATTTTTAAAGCCATTTCAACAGAGATTTAGAAGTCTGGTGATGTTGAGCACCTGATATTGGTGCCCTTCTTACCCTTTTGCTTGGATTCATTACATTTAAAATGAGTTAGAATTTCAATTACTGTAGGCTCCTAACTTATTCTAGAAAAGGTTGGCAACACCCTTTGGAGCAGCCCACCTCTCTATCCGTCACACAGGCAATCTGGAGTGAGGTACATGCCCTACCTAGAAGTCTAAAAAACAGTGAGGTGTATTTGGGCCTTCATGTGCCACAGCTGGCTGCTGTTAACAGGAAGAAAGCATCTGCAGTGCTATAAAATCTGTTGCTACTTAAAAAAATGCAAAATTTTTGTTAGCCTCATTTTGCACAAGGATTAAAAAAAAAATGTTTTATGGCTTAGCAAAGCTTTTCTGATTTTCTGACAGTGTCTCTAAATAGCAGATGCAATTGTGGCTAAATCTATATTGGCAAACAAAACAGACTGAAGACGATTCTCCAGCCCTGAGGCCAGCAGGCTTGTCACAGCTTGAATTCATACAGTTAACCTCTTCCCCTCGCCCCAAAAAGGTGACGTCCCCCCATACCCAGTCTGCCTATTGGCCTGTGCTAATCCCAGCCATGCCCAGGCAGTATCTGGAGGAGCGCTGGTTGACCCAAGCAAACCTGTGCCAGGGGCCACAGTAACAGGTTAATGATATGGCCAGGCAGACGTACACCAGTGCCTGAGCCACACCATAGCCCTGTTTGGTTTTCTGGTAGAGAGAGACGGACAGCAGGGAATAGTAGGGATGACTAATCCCACACAGATTGGGCAAACCGGGAATAATTCTGTTCAGGCAACAAAAGTAAACAGCTGTGAGAGCAGGCTGAGGATCAGTGTCATTGTCAGTTGAAATAATACAATTCTAAGTTTTTTAATGATTTATCATTTCAGGTTTCATCGTCCGTAACTGTTGGACCACATCCCATATTTCATGTAACAGTTTTCTTGGGGAAATCATTGCGTCCTGAAGACCTGAGATTGCACTGGAACTGGACTGAGTATGAGTGTGTGCTACAGCTTACCATGAGGCTAATGAAGGACGTGGCCTTCATTTTTATCAATGGACAAATGATTTGTCTAGGAGGAGAAGCCACATGAAGTGTTTGTCATTGTTAAGACAGACCATGGACAGTTCTGTGGCTTGCCCGCACAGAGTCAGTGGACTTCTTCATCGGAGCTCCACAAGTCAGGAAGAGCTGAAGACAATCGCTTGAGAGCCTGTTACCAGGAACTCATCAGACTTCATAGGGTTGTGGCTGAGGGTAACTGAGAGGGGGCTGTGTGAAAAGGGCTGAGAGCATGGGGGAAGAGACTTCGCTTGTCAGTCCACAGGGAAAAGTGGAATGGATGGGACTGCGTAACAATGCACTTGGCCAGTGGGAGGAATTATTTTTCTAAAAAAACTGAGAGTGTGAGCAACTGTGCATGTTTGGTTTTTTTTTAGTGGCCACAGCCTGTCTTAGAAAGACAGCAAGACACAAGTCCTCATGTCATCAGTACTTTAGTGAAGAACTGTAATTTTCTCTGGTGCCAGTAAATACAGTTGCCAGAAATTAGTCCTAGTATAACTCAGCTCTTTTTTAAAATCCCGATGAGCATGCTTCAGGAAAATACATTGAACATTCATAGAGAACAAGTCATATATTTTTTGGTTTTTAATGTTGACATACTCTGGATCCTCAGAAATACATAAACAGGATTTGAAGGACAAATAACATGACACTATGAATGCCATGAAATGCTTCATGTTTAGAAACACTTCTTGCTGTCTGTCACTTGCCATTCAAACCAGAGGGATCATTATCTTTCTCACCTATGGCAGGCAGTGGTGACAACTTCAACATCATGCTAGTGTGAATCCAAAATCAGAATTGGAATTAGGCACAAAAGTTTTTACTAGTAGGCTTGAGCAGTGATTCCTAGTGTGACTTTTTACGTTTAAGGACTTTTGCACTGCTTTGGGGAAGAACTCACAGATGAATCAGTATGTCTTCAGCCAGTGGTCCTGTAAAAGTGAACGGAAAATCCTTAGAGTGTCTGCAGCCTGTTTTTGTTGAGTGTGAAGAATGCTTCTTAGACTCATAATTTTTTATACTATCTTGAAATTGTACATGTGAATACAATACTATTACAATCAAGTGGTATGGAGTGTGAAAGGCAATACATGGTTTTTCTAGGCTGGCCCAAAAGCCCATTAAAAAGCCTGTGGCGTTGTTTACACTAAGAAATTATCTGTCTTATATTAGCACTTATTTATCCTTTGAATTAATGTACACAACAATTGGGGGGGGGGGGGCTGGAATTCACATATGCATACATTTAATGCAGTATTACAATATATTTGCTATTTATCCTTTCTAATGTGTGTACATATTACAATTTATTTTTGTCTTTTATGTGCCCTGTTTAGTTTTTAATTATGAAGTGTAAGTATTTCTTTTTCAGGCAATAAAAGGTCTGTGTAGATGTGATTTTTACCTCAGAACCTGCAATAGATTCTTGTGGAATGTTTTTAGTTTATAAAATTGAAGGTTGTTGTTTTAGATGTCAACCTAAAGGCAGGAAGGCAATTTGGTGGCTAAAATTTGATCTCCCTCTTTAGTGATATTTACAACAAGACCAGGTTTGCATAAATGGGGTGGATTATTTTAGTAGGAGCACTTCTAGTAACAGCAGAGTGCTTTCCAACAGCTGGCACTCTATTATTTTTAAAGAGATTAACAAACTTTTTTAAAAATGATAGATTTATATGACTGTTAGAATCACATTTTAGTAAAAATCTAATGATGTACAGACCCCAAAATATCAATAACCAAATAAAATAACCATCTACATGCTTGTAGCGAAGAAAAGGAAGCAGCACCTTCCTTTTTTAATGGAATCAATAAGAGCCATTAGGATTCCATTTGCAGAAAACAGTTTAGCTTCTGTGAGGCCCATTGTTTTATAAATATAGAAAGACCACTTGGACATCAAGGAAGCAGTGAAAATGTATTCTTTAGCACTAAATCATACAAGAATGATCAGGCCATTAGAGTTAAGGTTTGTCAGCAGTTCTGGTAGAATCCTAATTTTTATTTTTAGAATTTGAAGAGTAAACTTAAAACTTACACTAGCACTTAATAAATAGTTCTCCTGATTGCAATTTTTGCTGTTGTTGCCAAATTTAGAAATGTGTGTCCGAAATTCTATAAAGGCCTACTATGTTGACTTTGAAATATAAAACACAGTATTTCACTTCAAAGGACACAAGTGGAGCAATTAAATAGATCTCAGTGTTGCCTTAATCACTTTGAAATATTTGAAAGCAGCCAAGATACTAAAGTCAGAAGGATAGCTGCTGCACAGGCAGAATAACTTGGACAAAGGTAAGGTCAGACTATATGAACTTTATATAAGAGAGTAGCTCCACTGACATGCCAGGGTACATATGGGTTACACAAACTAAAACTTTGTTAAACTCTTAGGATGAAGTGAATTAATTGGCTTTGCAAGAAGGCATTCCTCTATACTAGGCCTGGAGCATGGACGGAAAGACATGTGCCACCTTCTCACTTTAAGAGTTAAAATGCAAAGATGAGGATACAACTTCTGGCTCAGACTTCCTCAAGCTGCATTTTGCCATAAGACATGAGGATACGTAGGTAAGGTATCACTTAGGCTTTCCCTATCCTCCTTCTGGGTTTGGGGTTTTTTTTAAGTATTCACTACACACCATTGCTTGATGCAGGATACTAGCCTGGACAGAGATGCTGAGCTAATCTTTAATTCCTTACATAAATTCTTATTATTTTAATGATAAATAATTAGATGCATTCTTTGGCCCACAATTCAGCAAACTACTTAAGTAAATTTATGTAACTGGACAAAGAGTTGCCTTTATTGGAACTTATGTAAAAATGTAGTATACTTGCAGAATTAGAACTATAAACTATCCATTGTGTATTGTACCCACATACAGACTTAGAATTGTATATGCTATTTTTATATTCTAAATAGCAAATGGCAGAGAAATGACAGCTGTAAAGTGTTATCCATGCAATAAAAAATAACAAGATTTTGATACGTCACTATGTGCAGTGAAGCAAATTTGCTTTACCTTATTGAGCTGCCTGAAGTCAGTTTCTGCTGTATCTCCTAGTCCTCTGTATTGATGATTTCAAATGTCTTCAAGTTGCTACAACAGCCCTTTGGAAATAATATGTCACGTACCTAACCACCTATGGTGGTGCACACCTGTTGGAAGGGAAAAATCAGGGTAAGTCCTGAGAAACTCTTAAGTGAGTAAACCTTGAGGAAAAAAATAAAAATATGTAAAAAAGGCAAAGAAAAAAATAACACTTTCCGTGCAATGCATAGTACAGTCCAACTGTCTAAAAGGGATCAATGTGTTAATTTTTATCAAGTTGGACAAATGATTTAAATGTCATCCACAACATACAACAAATCTTACACACATACTTGTGTTCCCCAGAGTCAGATACGAACTCGGATGTCTACATGCACACAAAGAGAAAATGAGTAGCTTGAAGTAGTGGTTTCTGAAATGACCTCATATATCACGTTCATCAGTAGGATTACACATCACAGCATGTTGCTGTGGGTGCAGAAGAATGGATGCTTAATCAAATCCTAATATCTTCACATAACAAATTGAAATGGTTCTAGAATGTCTCTTGTCTCTCTCTTCTTTCAGGTATTATTTATTAGTCCTTATAACTGAAATTAGTTGTTTCAAGTGAAAAATATCTGAATTTCCTTGAATTGTGATATATGTGTTGACTCAACAAATAAAAAAAAAAAATTATTTAAGCTAAATACCATTTTGACTGGCAATTTGAAACAAAGTAGGACCAGCAGCAGTGTCTCTTCAAAAATCACTGAAAGTATTCACAGACATTTGTAGGTCTATAAGATTGTATTTATTTGTTGGGTTTAGGATTTACCTACAGTTGTGCATGTCCCTGGCTGTGGTGAGCTTTACCAACCTCTGATGTGGTGTGGGACAGGGTGGCCCCACATTCTCCTTTGGCCACACTGAGCTGCTCTTAGAGAAGCACCACAACGTCAGTGTTGACATGTAAAAACAGTATTGCATGACCACTTTTTTTTTTTACTTGAAAACTAAATGAAAGCTGTGAAACAAAGGGATTAAAGTATCCCTGATATTACAGAAATTAGACTCTCCTTCCAGGTGAGGTTAGTGCTTTGTTTCCAGCAGAGATGCTTCAACCCAGATCTGTGACGAGTAATACTACAGCTACACCAGAGAATTTGTTTCAAACTAGCTGTCACTTAACCTGAGTATAAATACAGTCTGAGCCACAGTTTTGTATCATCATAAAATGGGAGGAAGATCCAGCCAGCACAGACTGAAAACGTCTATCTAGTCTGGCAGCCTGGGAATCAAGCAAAACCCCCTCTTTGGCTGCAGCTGGCAGTGGGTTGGAGCCAGGGTAGGGAGAGCCAGGCTCCCACCTGGGTACCTGGCAGACTGCACCAGTAGGACAGGTCTGGCTGAGCACTGCCGGCATCCTAAGGAGAGGCTACAATATGAGCCCGTGTCTTAATGTCCGTTAATGCTTTAATGATAAACAAAGCTAAAAGCCTACATTTGCATTAAATTGTCAGGTATACCAGAACTGCATCTTTTAACGCTTTCACATCATCTGTATTTATTCATATCTCAAGGAGTTAAGACCTGTGATGCTGCTGTAAACTAAAATAAAGACATACTCAGGGTGAAAAACAGAATAAACTTGCTTCCTGCCTTTAGGAGCTCCCACATTTAGCTCCATTATTGTTGCTATCTTTATTCTTATTGTACAAAGCTCAGTGCAATGCTCACTCCTGGGACCTAGCTTTTGATGAACAAAAAAAAGCAATTCTGAAAATTTTTTTTAGGTTGATATTAAAATATTTTGAGGATCAAATTAAAAGCAAAGTCAATTCCCTGGAATAGCTTAAAGCTTCTATTTAACAGACATCTGGGGGAAAAAAACCCCACAAAAACAAAAAAAACCAAAACCAAACCTTATGGAAGTGTTATCTATATAGAGAAAGGGACAAATGGAGTAAAAGTAACATATTTCACTGTAATGTTTTGACAGGTTTCTATTTATTAATTTTAATGATTAATAAGGTCTTGTTTCACTTTGTCAGTGTTACCATCTTGTTTCAGGATTTTAATGGAACTAGAGATCATATGAACTAGATACAGCATTTCACCAATATTTCATTATTTTCTAAAAGATAAATACTGCATTGGATAGGAACAAAGAAAGTAATGGTATTCTCTGTATCTCCTTGTTCAAACTTTAATTCTTTATATTTAAAAAGTCTTGCAATACTATGTCAAAATTAACCACATTTGAACATTGTTATAATATAGTAAAATGTTGCTGAACATATCTTCTCTTCATTTCACTACTTTGTGTGGTGGTATATTGATTTGTAAACTTGTATAAATTTTGGAATTAAAGAAATACTGTGTTTTGGGCAATTATTTTAGCTGGTGTGATTTGAAACAAAAAGATACCAATGGCTTTTTTGAATGGGCATCTAACTGCGTGAGTAGGGGTGGGAAATGTATAGAGATGGCACATGCTAATTGCCTGCAACCATTTAAATAGGTCTTAAGATTTTTATTTTTTTTTCCCCTAACAGAGAAATAGAATTCCATTTACAACCAAACTGCAAATCTAGGAGAGGTGCAGGAACACTGCAGATCACATTGCTGTACTCTCAGGAGCTAAGACGTTTCCATCCCATCCCAGCTTTTTATGGAACAATTGCTCAAACAGTAAATCATGGCAATATTAGTATGCCATGCTTTGTAGACCCAACTGTACCTTAAACACTGGGCATTCAAGAACCTGTATTTCTCCAGGAGAGCTGCAACACGGTGGAGAAAGGTACTACTCAGTAGTAGGAATCCTTGTGCACATACTTCTTCCAGTCAAGTCTGCAAAACACCTCTGAGAGATGACTCCAGTAAGGAGGGCTTGATAACCCATCCACGCCAGTGCAGGTGGTTAAGCTCCAGTAGGGTCTTATCAGGTCCCAGTAAATCCAGGAGGTTCTTATGTGCTGAATATACTGCAAGCAGGCCACAATCACCTGAAATTAAGTTTTCATGTTAATTCATTGGAATTAAAATTTTGCAGCATGTAATGGAGAGTGTCACCTATTAATAGGCACTGGGCCAGTTCTTAGACTTCATTGTTTCTATTAATTCAATTAAAAATAGAAACAAATTATGCCTAAGGTAACTTACTTGAATTTCACTAAATGTTCCTGTTTACAAGTTAAATAAGACAAAATTCAAGACTTGGTTCCCCACTGCCTGTCATGCTGGATAGTTATTGATAACTATAAAAAAAGCATCTGAAACATTATCAGCTTAGAATTGCTAGCATTTTAAAATACACTTTCCATGTGTTTAATGACTTCTGAAATATGTGAGGCTGTGGAGAATCAATACCAATAACTTTTCAGCTTCTGCAGTGTGCATTTTACATAACAATTATAAACTGAATGCATTGACTTGTATTTTGGCAGCCTGACTTAGTGTGATTGAATATGGTAACTAGGAAGAAGTGGCTGATCTGATACTGCATTTTACAGAGGTGTATTGATATCTGTGAATGTAAATAACTGGAATTGTTACAAATTAATGATAGCTGCTTCTTGGAGTTTTATACGTATGTACCTATATATACATGTACACACACATACAAATATATTCCAATGTTGTCATCTGAAAAATAGACTATGTATTATCTTTTTTTATACACTACATATATTATGCTTGGTTTATGGTGGTTTTATTTAACAATTTTAACAAGCAAAAAAATGTGTGCTGCCTAGTTGTACAGTACTGTAGGATACTCTGCTGTGCACAGTTCCAAGTGCCTTAGACAACTGTTTAGCTCTTTGAATTATAGATACATATGAATTAATATATATAAAAAATATAAAATGAAGAAAATTATCTCAATAAAATTGTTCAGAAAATCTTTATAGAAAATAATTTTGTTCTTGAATCTCTAGCAAGTACATGGGCGTGCGTAACGGAGTTAACTTCAGAGAGCGCTAACTTGTTGGAAAGCAGCCTCCAGAGAGACCAAATTAGAAGTCCCTCTGCATGGCAATGAGATGAAGGAAGGTTCCTGAAACCTTCCTTTGAATTTTGGGAGTCCTTCAAACATATCTGGTAGCTGTCTTGTGGGTGGTGTATTCATGCAGAGGTGTGTTCAAAGAGGTGACAGTTATTTTAAAAATACGAAGTTAGTGTTGTAGCTCAGTGGTTCAGAGACCTAATTTATGCTCCCAGTCTCTGTAGATGCTCTTTGCTGAGTTTAAACTGCAGGGTGTCTCAGCAGAGAACACAATCAGAGAGTACAGTGGGATGGAGTGCCTTGTAAGGCTTAGATGAAATTAGAAGCTTAAGTGGAGTCTCCACCTGAAAGACTCTTTCATACACATTTCACATACTTGTGATACTAAATTTTGAATTTTGATATATCATAAATTAGTTGGAAGAAGATGACTCACCCTTAGGTATCAACAAAGGAGGTAATATGATGCTTATTATTGCTAATCCCTCAATCTTAAACCTAATCTCCAGACATATTGCTGTTGGCATACATTATCAGTCTTCTGTGATAAGGAAGCCTGTTGTTTTAATCACAGCATGAACATATAATATAGGTCCTTCCCCCTAAACGCTTAGAATCTAAACAGGAAATACAGGGTGGGGATGTGAGTTAAAGCAAGACAGAAAACCCCGAGAGTTAAAAACTGAACAGGTAAATTTAACTTACGCATATGAAACAGATTATTAGCAACAGGGCTGAGACCAAAAGCTAATTTTTCCCACTTCCAGACTGACGTGATGCTTCTGGACCAGATTTGGGGTATATGGAATGATAGTACTGCCACTGTTAGATAGGGGGTCACCACGTTTAGGGGATTGTCAAGTGTAATCCTGTTACCAAGTCTACACGTACTTCACACTTCTATGGATGCCAGAGCTACCTCAGGGATCTGAAAGCAGTAAGGAGTAATCTGATTACTTTGTTACCCCACAGATAAATGCTAAGCACTGGTTTTTTAACAGTTGGGTGATTCTCCTCTTAGCTACCTTGTGAAAAGCTAGCTCTGCTATTCCACCTGTCACTGGGTTTGCAGTATAGACATACTATAGGAAGGGAGTTGCTCCCGTTAGGTGCAGTCCGGAAAAACCCATTAACAGCACGCATGCAGTCAAGGGGTTGCCAACCTTCCTGTACCACCAGGTGTGTACTACAACCTTCAGATGGCTGACGGCAACAAGATACTTACCATGTACTTTTAGGAAGTAAGAGGAAAGGAAGGTCTAGGCTTTGCGCAGATATATGCAGGGATAATTTGAATCCACTGAGTACAGGAGTCATTTCAACTGATGGAGCAGGCAGTTTGTGCACTTTCACAAAAGTGACGTGATGAAACTTGATGGTAAAGATGCAAGACTTCAGAAAACAATAGCCAGAAGAGTGAAAATCTAGGCTCTTTTGGAGCTTTAGTGACACCTACTGAAAAACAATGAAATCCGAAATCCACTCAAATATGACTAAAGCTGACATTCTAAGGTATACATACACGTATATATTTAGCTGCGTACGTATCCACATAGAATACGTGGACAATTCTTTCTTAATTTTCAGCAAAAACCTTCCCATAGTTATTACTGTTTTAATTGTCTGCATGCTTGTGGAAGAAACTGCTCCCTTCTACGTTTTACGCTTTCTTTTTGAAATGTAACAAAATGGGTTTACATCATATTCCTAAAATACCAAGCATGCTTTTCTTTTTCTTAGCAAGGAGCGTGTATGTGTGCATCTGTGTGTTTGTGCACAGGCACGCTACATGGCATGGGTATAATTCATACATCTAGGATGTCATCTCACAAGAAATAAGAACTCGTATATGGCAAAACACTGTTAATTCGAATACGTATTATTTACACCCGAGCCTTCAAATTCAGCCTGGATGAGCCTGCGCAGAGCCGGACTGCAACGGCGTGTGTCAGAGACGTAGCTAGTCGCTGTGCCTCCTGTCTCACGCAGGGTCTTTATCACAGTTTATCGCAGCACCTGGGCACTCAGCGCAGCTTTCTCCCCTCTCCTTCGCTGGGACCGCTAGGGATTTTCTATTCCTGTGGAGCCCGGGGAAGGCTTTCGTGTTGCTGTCGGGAGTGACCGCCTCCGAGCGTCCAAGGCGGCCAGCAGGAGACGCTCTGCTCCTCCCAGTACCTCGCACCTCCACCCCGCCGCTCCCCTGGGCTGGGCTCCGTCCCGCCCCCCCGGTACCCACCCGGCTCCCAGGGCGGCTGAAGGCGCTTCCTCCCTCCCCTCACGCCGCACCCAGCCCGCGGCCTGCCCGGGGGACGCGGGTGGGCCACGGCCCGGCCACCGCGCTCCCGCCGCTGAGGGGACGGCGGACCGCTCCGGACCGCTCCGCCCACCGCCCCTCAGGCGCCCGCCCCGCCCCTAACGGACGCCCCGCCCCCGCGCCCGCCCTGGCGGCGGGAGCCCTAAGCCACGCCTCTCTGCCAGCGAGCCCCGCCCTGCCGCCCGCCCCGTCCCGCGAGCGACAGGCCGGCCCCTGCGCACGCGCGGTGCCCTTTGGCCTGCTGCAGAGCGTTCTGCCATTGAGGCCCGCTGGCGGGTGGAACCATTCTCCATCAGTTTGGGGGGAGAAGTGGGAAAACGTGCTTCTGGATGGTAGGAGGAGTTACCCTGTTTGCATTCGCAGAGCCTCTCTTTTATTAAATTAGTGTTTCAGTCCGACAAAAGCCTCGTTGTTTTTGTTACTGGGGGAAAAAAAAAAGCCCTGTCCGGACTGGCAGCCTATCGCCTTCCCCCCGTTGGTCACCGGTCCATCCCAAGATGGAGGCCGCAGCGCGGCGGTGCTGACGCCCGGCAGCGTGAGAGCGAGCAGGACTGGGGGTACCGGGGGGGCGGCCGTAGCGGCTCCCCTCGCCGGCGGGCAGCGCGCGCTGCCCGGGCGCCATGGTGAGGAGGCGGGCGGGCGGCCCCCGTCGCTAACAGCTAACCGTCGCGTCCGTCCGTCCGTTCTCCCCCGGCGTTTGGGCTGAAATCGGGCCGTCTCCGCAGCGCGGTTTGGAGGGGAGAAGCGCCGCCGCTCTGCTTGCGGGGCTGTCGGGGAGCTTTTCCTCGGCTCGGGGGGGAGTGTGCCCCGGCAGCCCCGGACCCGCGGGGGAGAAGCCGCCGTGAGGGGCGGCCTGCCTGCCCTGCGGCCTGGGCCGCCCGGCGGGGAGCGGCTGAGGCGGCGTCCCGAGGCGCGGGGCCTAGGCCAGCCTGAGGGGCGGGGGGCCGCTTTCCCGCTCGGCTTCGTGCGGCCTCTCTGCGTGACGGGCGCTTCCCTCGTACCGTCAGCCACCCGCGCGTTTCTCTGTAGGGGCAGCACGCTGCCCGCTTCCAAAAACTTGCCTTGTTTCTGTTTGTGGTGGCTCCAAGCGTAAGACTTTAAAGCACGGTTTAGGGTTTTTAACTTGGAACGTGTGGCGGCAGTTGATATGCTCTGAACTTTGGTATGACATGGTGTGTCATGTTGTATGCTTGAAGTTACCAGGCAGAAAAGATTGGTTAGATCTGTAGAGTAGTTTTGAAGTTGCATATATGTTATTTACCCATGTTGGTAGGTAAGTAAAGCCAGAAATGTTGATAAAAGTACTTCTCCAAGTCATGTGTGTGAACTTGTAGAAAAGGCTTTCACCCAGTTAAGAGTACTTAAGATTTTCGTTGATCCAGAATGTTAGAGCTATGTCAGTGTAATGGTGCAGCCAGTAGTTTTCGTGGTCGATATTGAATTGCTGGTGTAGGAACAGCTGTCTGAACAGTTTTGAAGAAGCTAGGTGTGTCTAGATCAATTTCCTTATGTCAGTTTCCTGTGTTTACTGGACAAAGTTTGTTTCAGATTTGAACCAGTGTTTAGAAAGTAGTTACTTAAAAATTGCTTTCTAGGATTATGTGTTAATGTGCATATGCTATAATCAAATATTTATTGCACCAGTGTATTGCCATTTTGCGGGTGAATACAGCTGCATGTGCTATTAGAACATATGGAATGGCTGTTGTACATGTGGTGAGAAGAGTTAAGCTACCACTAGGCTCTTTTTGCTTTGTTTCTCAGTATATGTTTATAAGGCATTGCCTTAAAAGGAATACAGGAGCACACTCCAGGCAAAAGTGTCTTTTTAAGTGCATTTAATATTTCATTTTTTATTAATGATTAACCAAATGTCCTTTTGCAGCCTCACAAGAAAAAGAAACCCTTCATAGAGAAGAAGAAAGCGGTAACATTTCACTTAGTGCACAGAAGTCAGAGGGATCCACTTGCTGCTGATGATTCTGCACCCCAGCGAGTTCTGCTGCCTACACAGAAGGTAAATACTTGCTTTTAATATTGAAGTTCATTCAGATAAGAAGTGCTGCAGGAGAGAAAAGTGGGTATGCAATCCTACAATTCAAAAATATAGCCTGAGAAAAAGTAGGTTTTGGCCCAGTTTATTAAGAAGAAAGGGATGTTGTGGGGAAGTTGATACTTGTGAGTTACTGCCTCATGCGTTGAAGGGTGACTAACTGGCATTAGGGGTATAAACATCTTAAAAAAACAACAACAAAAATTGCCTGGCCCACCCTGAAAAAACAGGCTTTGTTAGTTATGCTGCTTATGGAAAAAGTTGTTTAGTGTCCTGCTCAGACAGCATCTGAACACTGAATCAGGTGGTTATGACATCCTAATTGGCTGTTCGTTAGTGTAATGAGTGGAGAGAGGACTACAAGGACTTTAGAATTCAGGCATACTCAATAGATGTGTTACTTTTTCTTTCTGCTAATAAGTTTTAAATGGACTTAAGTAACTAAATGTATTTCTTTTTACAATTCCAAGGGGCATGAGGAGCAAAGGAGGGAAGAGCAGCGGAAGTATGGAGTCTTCTTTGATGATGACTATGACTATTTGCAGCATCTAAAAGAAGCCTCTGGTCCCTCTGAGCTTGTCCCTTCTGTGCGTGGACAGCAAAGCAGAATTGTTGTCACAAATGAGGGGCATGTAGAAGACGAAATTCAGCGCGTTCCAGTAAGTAGTATTTTTGCTAATAATAATCTTACGCTGTTTTTTGGAGTTTAGCATCCTGTAGCCTCATTAACCGTATTCAACAAGTCTTATGACTGTGACCTATATATATACACATAGGATCTTTTTGACCCACAGTCAGGCTTTCCTACTTCCTACAAGTAAAAACAAAAGTTGACAAGCCAAAATTTGTTGATGAATAGTATTTTGCTAGCACAGTATTAAAACACTTCATGTACCTGTGATAAGCTTTTCTTGACAGAGATGGCTTACAAAGGTATTTGTTTGAACAAGTCATGTTCTTCTGGGTTGGCATTTGTTTTTAAGATTTTTAGAACTTTTGAATGCTCAGGGAGTTATGAATATACTGGGTTGTGTTACCCCTGCACTGTGTTTTTAAAGTGGAATGTAACAGAACCCAGAGGGAATAAAACTTTTCAGTTGCTGGCATAACTTGTGGAATTTCATGATGCTAGATCATGTTGGAATGGAAAAACAGTAAGCAATTTCAAGCAACAGTCAGTCACTTCTAATTGAGGGAGTTTGGTTTAACCAAATACTGCAATTTTAGTCAAAACTGATTTTCTTAGTCAGAAATACCTTTCGGGTACAGTTTGGTGATACTACATAAGATTTAAAGTTATTTTAGATGTGCACGTTAGTACGCTGTTAATAAGCCTGTCAATAAAGGGGTAATTTCAAATGTGTGTTAGTGTTCTCCAAAACAAAAAAAAAAGTCAGAAATTTCATTGTTCAACCATTCTCTAAAAAGCATCAGAGATGCAAAAATACTGTCTCTCTACATGGAGATTATTGACATGAGAATGAATGCTGCCAATACCTAGGTTTTATTGCATAACTTTGAAAATTTGCCATCAGTAAAGTAGCACTTGTCTTAACATTTAAATAGCACTCAGAGTTTCTTTTGGTCACATGGTTATCTGCACATTTTTGTTAATGTGGGCTGAAATGAGAAACTGAGGACAAGTATACTGTGATGGTTTTTTTTGTTTCTTTTTCTAAGGCTCCATCTATTAAGTTGCCTTCCTCAGTATTTGCCACAGAGTTTGAAGAGGATGTAGGCTTGTTAAATAAAGCTGCTCCTGTTTCAGGTATCATTAAATCTCTTGCCTTTTTGTAATGTGAGCTGCCATCTAGGTACTAGATGGTAATTATGGCTTCAATTACAGTGTCATATTAGGTTTTGTTTAGAACAGGCTCAATAGTAGACATAAAGAATAATCTATGAGACCTGTGTTTCAGTTTGATACCTATTTCTGTGATTCACTAATAATAGCTTTTTAGCTTTGCTGGGGGCAGGGGAGCTCAGAATCCGTGAGCTCTTACTGTTGTGTAGCAAATATAAACTAATAACAGGGGAAAACTGTAGATAATATTGTTGATTTATTGCTCCATCTGTTTGAATCCACTTCTGGAACTGGATTTTCACTCTCAGAATTTATGTTATTTTCAAATGCTGAGTGTTTTTTACTTTCCTTCATTAGTATTATTTCAGTGTTACAGGCTGGAAGTACACTTTTGTTATGTATCTATATTTGCACTGAACATTCACTTTACAACTATCTTAATACTTTATAACAGAAAGTAATTGTGGTAGTTCTCTCTGTCCTAGCAGAAGGATGCTAAAGACACTTCTGTTAATTGCAGTAGAGAAACACTTTCTGACTTTTTGTAATGTAGGGAATTTTAGGGGGTGAGAGCTAGAGTTGGCAATTGATCATACAGTACTTCAACTTAGAATATTATAGAAGAAAAAATATCGAAGTAAAATATATTAAAATACGTTTATGGAAGCTTAAGACCTCTGGGAAATGTTTTTTTTTTTTCTGGATGAGGAGAATTGACAAGAGGCTGGTGACTTGCCTTGGCTTGTATCAAATCTACAAATATTATTGAGGAATTTTGTGATTATTAGGTTTAATCTTTCCTTAGTGCAAATTAACAGTCTAGTTGGATTGGTTTTTATCTAGGAAAGTAGCTTTATAATGTTAGAGAAATTTATTCATGTTTTGTTTTTGTTTTTGTTTTTTTAACTTTCTAGGACCACGGCTAGATTTTGACCCTGATATTGTTGCAGCTCTTGATGATGATTTTGACTTTGACAATCCAGAAAATATCCTGGAAGATGATTTTGTTCGACAAGCAAATGAACCACAGAAAGGGTAGATAGAGTTTTGTAGAACTGTTTGTCATATGTAAATAGGAATGATGCTATTTGTTATTTCATATGTTGTTGTAGGAAGCAAGAATGGTTTCAGATTTCAAATTGAATACTTTGGTGTATTAAAGGAAAAAAGTATTACCTTGTGTTTTGTGGGTGGTAGGTTACAAAATCAAATTTTGATGTGTTAATCTAAGAGATGGGTTTCATTTGTTACTTGGAGCTCATGGATTATATGTATTTGTTTACAGATGCAATGTATGGAATAATAGGATTCTTGAACATTACCATCTATCACATTCAAAATACGTCAGTAATACTATTGATGAAGGCTAACGGGTGTTTCCAGAACCTTTACAAATGCTTCATGTAATACCCCACTGCATATTATTTATTTAGGTGTTGGTATCACTCTCATCATTTTATGAACCACAAGAAATTTTGCTAGTTTTGATGTTCAAAAATGCAGCAGCTAGTATTTTTCTTTTTCTACTTTGACGTGTATAGCTGAATGTAAACATAACCTCATTCTCAGTGCACAGATGTGTGATCCAACAGTTATCAGAAATTTTTTTAGCTTTCAGACAAAAGTAGTATTATGCTGGCTTTGGCAACACCATTACTGCTAAACTTGTTTTTCTTTTACTGGCTTGAAAATAATCAGTTTTTATCTTTCCCTCTCAAGATTTAAATCTATTATTGCCAAATTGTTTCAGATAACCCAGCATTGGTCAGAGCTGTGGAAAGGTCCATGTATTATTCTAAAACTGTTTTATACTTCTGTTCAGGGGATCAGATGCTGAGGATCAAGATGAATGGGAAGATGTGGAGGATGACAGTGATGAAAAGGATAGTTACAGTAATGATAAAGACTATGATTCAGAAGGTCCTTTATCAGATGATGGGGTTAATGGACAGACAAAGGAATTTCTCTTTATGCAAGAAGAAACCAGGAGTCGTTTCACAGAATATTCTATGACATCTTCAGTAATGAGAAGGAATGAGCAGTTAACCCTGTTGGATGACAGATTTGAGAAGGTGAGGCAGCTCAAGAATGTAACTGTTAAACATAAGGGTGTGTTAAATGCTTCTTTGTCTTTTGATTCATCTCATAAGGTGGTATCCTGTATGCCTGTGCAAATTCCTACTGCCTTCAGTAGTCAGAACATCAAACAGCTATTCTTTGCACATATTCTGCATTTAATTTGTCTGTGTTAAGAGGCTTGTGTTAAATAGGTCATAGTGTTAATTGCTATTAAAAGGCCTAACACTGATACAGTTAAACAAAATTACTCCAGTCACTATAATGAGCATTTGTAGTTGGTGTTACACTTTTGTCTGAGGCTCAGTTCAACACAGCAAATCATGTACAAGTGCCTGGTAAAGACTCTCATCTTTCACCCTTTCTTCCCACTGTGCCAAGTATACATTAATGGAATGATATCAGAATGGTGGAAATATGGTGTAACTTTTGTCCTGAGCAATGACAGGCTTTTTAATGTGCAGATTGAAATAATGCATCAGAATAAGAAACATGTTCCAGAAGCTGATTTATGTATTATTAAAAGATAACTTTGTCACTCCTGTGCTGGAAGAATACTGACAGTAAGGAGGAAATCCTACTGCAGATGCGTTTGGCAGTTGTTCAACAAATGAGACGGGAGAGGAAAAAGGGGCAAGTAGAAAAAAAATGTGTAGGTCTTCTTTAAGCTATCAAGAAGTTGCATGACAAATGCTATCTGATTACAGATACCCACTTCTTTATTTTAGTTTTTTGAACAATTTGATGAAGATGAAATTGGAGCCTTGGATAATGTGGAGTTAGAAGGCTATATTAACACAGACAATGCTCGGTTGCAGGAAGTCCTGAATGATTACTACAAAGAGAAAGCAAAAAAGTATGTATTCCCAGAAGGACTGCTTCACATAAGTAGTTATGTAATCCTGTGTTTATACTGAAAGTTTGAGTATGTTGTTTCCAGTTCATGTACTCAAAGATTACATCTCACAGTAAAAGCAGCTACATATGAGTATTATCATTTTTTTTTATGTCACTGAATGTCGATCTTAACTTATGAGTTGATACAGTTAAGTGGAGGGATTTTGTTGGTTTATGTGAGATTATGCTCCTTTTGTATAATTGTATTGAATTTAGTATAAGTAATTTCTAGAGGCATTCTTCCTTTTCCTTTTTAGTGTAATTTGCCTTTCTCCTTATACCTTACTTTTGTGTTTAACAGACTCTAGCCAAGTATATTCTGTCTCACTGGTATGCAGTTGATTCCAGTATATACCTAGTTACATGACCATAAACTCGCAGGGGACTGTTGCATGGGTCCCACTGTTTGGAGCACTGCAAAGCCCAGTGTTTATAAAGCAACCCCGTGTCAGTGTAAGACTGCATTTCCACAGTATATTCACTTTGTCTTAAAGTGGGTGATATTATCCCAAAGTTAAATGGCTAGATGTTCTCACGTTAGTCTTGTGTTTCCTGATTGAAAGATACAGTACTGTGTCCCTTGTAGTGAAAGATGACTGGTCAGTAGTAGAGTACATAATCCCCTTTAGAGCTGCCTTGCTTACGGACTAAAAAGTAAAGCCTCTTCTCTTCCTGCCCTCCAGTCACAAATATTGTGTGCCACATACTTTTCAAATGCAGAAATACTGCTTTTGTTGACTTAATGTCTCTTGTCCTAATGTTTTAGTTTATTTTGGGGCTGCTTACTTAATGAAATATGCAGGAAAGTTTCCTTGGGAATAGCTTTCTTTGGTTTGGGATTTTACTGAGGGGAGACTGGGTTTACTTATGTCCTAGTTTCAGCTGGGATAGAGTTAACTGTCGTCTTAGCAGCTGGTATGGTGCTATGTTTTGAGTTCAGTATGCCAAGAATGTTGATAACACTGATGTTTTCAGTTGTTGCTAAGTAATGCTTAGACTATAGTCAAGGATTTTTCAGCTTCTCATGCCCAGCCAGCGAGAAGGCTGGAGGGGCACAAGAAGTTGGCACAGGACACAACCAGGGCACCTGACCCAAACTGGCCAAAGGGGTATTCCATACCATGGGACGTCACATCTAGTATAGGAACTGGGGGGAGTGGGGGCGGGGAATTGCCGCTCAGGGACTAGCTGGGTGTCAGTCGGCGGGTGGTGAGCAGTTGCACTGTGCATCATTTGTACATTCCAATCCTTTCATTGTTGCTGTTGTCATTTTATTAGTGTTATCATTATCATTATTAGTTTCTTCTTTTCTGTTCTATTAAACTGTTCTTATCTCAACCCATGAGTTTTGCTTCTTTTCCCAATTTTCTCCCCCATCCCACTGGGGGGAGGGGGCGGTGAGTGAACGGCTGCGTGGTGCTTAGTTGCTGGCTGGGGTTAAACCATGACAACGTAATTACACATTTTCAAGAAAAGATAAACCTTATCTTTTTTCTTTTCTGGACTTCTTCAAAGTTGTGTGAAATTGGATGCTCTTGAACCCTGTGAAGATTTAGACTCTCCTGTGAATGAAGAAAGTGAGGAGGAAAAGGAAGAAATAGTAGCTGTAGTTATTGAGGAACAAAAAGAAAAGTGGGATTGTGAATCCATTTTGAGTAAGTATTCTGGAGTTTGCTTGTTTGTTCCTAGGATTTTGAAGTAAATGATAGGTGATCTCAGAACTTTTCTAACAGTACTTTAGGTAAAATGGTTTATTCTTGTGGTGCACAACAGCAGGAATTTCCAAAGACTAAGTAGTAGTACAATTCATAATAAATTTACCTATTTCTATTTGCAAGCCTTTCTTCACTACTTTTTTTTTTTTTTTTTTTTTTTTGGTGACCTAGGTACATATTCAAACTTATATAATCACCCAACACTTATTAAGGAGCCGTCAAAGGTAAAATCATTAAACTTATTCTGAATAACACCCTGGCCTGGGAAAACTTGAGACAAAAGTGATTGTTTTCTCAATGGATATCTGTTTTTAAAAGAAGGACAGAGCAGAAAAGAGGGTTGGGGAGGGTGTTAGCTTCTGGTATTACTTCTTCACTGAAGAAGGGTTTGGAAAGTTGAGTAAGTTCAAAATCATTGTAATAGCTAGGCAGAAATGTAGAGAGCAAGGAATTTACTTTCTTATTATCTGTGATATATCTTTGTGTAATCTATGTCTCGCAACCACTTCTTAGATTTTTTTTTTTCTTGAAAATAGGCTATTTCCCTTCTACAGTTTGAAACAATTTATTCTAGTTCTTTGGCCTTCCAGAAATTCCCCAGTATTAGAACACAGCTTGATGTTCAAGATTTTGAAAGGAAACATTTATCTTGAAAGCTTATAAAGCCTACTTAAGTTATTCTTTTTCAGTAATATTTAAATAAAAGGGAGAAATTTTTTTCTTGTTCTGGGAGGCCATATTCTGTTCACAGGTGTGTTTGATTTCTTACTTTGGGATTAATACCATTTTTCTGAGGGAAGAAAACAGTATGAGGAAACTTATATGTTTATTACTGTTAAATCTGAATCTAATGTTTTTATACTGATAAGGCAGTGCAATGTGCACTTCTTGGAGAGAAAGTTAGGGACCATTAATACATATGCACTCTCTATTTTAGCCCAAACCAATAAAAATTTCCCAGAAGACTGGAATTCCTCTACATATCTTGCCTCAGAAGGGTCTTACTGCTAAGCAGATTGAACGCATGCAAATGATTAATAGCAGTGACCTGCCAAGAGCATCAACACAGCCCCGTTCCAAAGATGAGAGCAAAGAGGATCGCAAAGCTAGAAAACAGGCTATAAGAGAGGAGCGAAAGGTACGCCTTACTTTAAATAAAACCCTGCAAAAACATGTTATGTTATCTGAATTCTGTCTTATGAACATTTTTTAAAGCTCACTTGTTCTTGTGTCTGGAAATTAATGGGAAAAACTTGCTGGTCCCAAAGGACTAATTGTTGCTTCTTTAAAGAAAAAAAAAATCTACTGGAAAGAAAGTTACGGTCATAATTTTGTCATCCTAATTTCAATATGGAAATTTGGGGTCTGTTATTGTGGCCACTATTACATATATAACTCTAATTTTCTTATTATCTAGGGAATCAAAGAAAACAGTTATGATGTTTCAGATCATGCAAAGTGAAAATTGTCTGAAAGAAATGTGGAAAATCTAATTGTCCACAGTGATATACGGGTTGTTTTATTTAGGAACAGAAATTGCCAAATTGCCAATTGCCAGAAGCTTGAGCTAATTAAAGATTATAATCCTGGTGGTATGCATATTAGTTTGACTACTAATAATTAGTGCCATAAATAATATTATTGTCCAGATTGCTGCTGTTTTCATGATCTAGAACTGTTAATTAGAATGATTTCTTTTTGCATGTTATGCCTATTTTGTAAATTTGTAATTATTTGTATGCACAGGAACGCAGAATGGAGAAGAAAGCCAACAAGCTAGCCTTCAAATTGGAGAAAACAAGGCAAGAAAAAGAGTTGCTTAATCTGAAACAAAACGTTCAAGGACTGAAGCTGTCTTGATAAAACTGAGGAACTTACTGTGGAAACATCATTGAGTTTTCATTCATATTGAGAAGGGAACTGCTAACTCATACCTTTGCCAGTCATGCCTAAAGGGGGTTATTCAGATATTACTGTAACAAGAACCAGCAACTTGTCATTCTTTCTGAAATGAAGTTATACATAAAACAATGTATTAGTGATGTCTATTCTGTCATGAGTGACATGGCTACTGTTGCAAAGTTTCATTACCGTAGAAATGTTTTAAAATGATAAAAAATTTTCTTACAAGCTATCACTGCAAAAGTTTTGTATATGTATTTGTTGAATGTATTCAGCAAATCAGCAGAATCCTACAGATTTAATCTGATTAGATTCTTCTATTAAATTATTTCAGTTTACAAAGCAATATATCCATTTATGTCTTCTCTCCCTTATACTGATGGTTAGATATAGTGCCTTGATATAGCACAGTTTTGCAAGTTGAGGAGTTTTCACCCACTCCTTAGTTCTTTTCGGGGTTGGTTATTTATTGTTTGGGTACTGTTACAAAAGATGTAGAATAACCGTGTGATCTACATCTAGATTCACATCTAGATTAAGCTTTAATTGTTCAAGAGTCTGTGTCAACCAGGTCAGTAGAAATTTTCTGTAAGATCAGAACAAGTTTCAAGGTTTTAATTTAGCTGGTATCAGTACTAGTCCTCTCATGTTCCACAGGCTTAAGAAGGGTCTGCCTGTGTCATAATTGTTAATTATGTAATTGCTGATGCATGGTAACTTGAATTGAGAGCTTTTGAGTAATGAAGGCTGACCACCTAGTACTCGTGACTCTTGACAGCAGTGCAGAAGAAGAAATTTGAGAAGCCATTCTATTGGGATGAGTCAGATACCAGGAAAGGAGTTAAATGGAACATGTGAGTAATAGATGCTGTTCAGTGGTTTGAGTGGAATGTGATTTTGTGATTTACTGAAAAGGAAAATCTTTACTAAAGATGGTGCACTATGTTGTTTACTAGTCCTTAACTCGTGTGCTGTTGTACATGTTTAAAGTAACTAATCTCTGGCAAATAGTCCTTTCCTGACTTCTCATTGCTGATTCCATGATACTGTCCTTGTACATAAATTCCTTTAAAAAAAAAAAAAAAAAAAAAAAGCTGTACCAGTCAAAACCTTGAGGGGTTGAGAACAGAATTAAAGAGATGGGGGAGGCAGAGGAAAATGCTTGAAAGGAAGAGTATAGTCCAGACTAAGCACAGGCACACAGAAAGATGTTGCTTGGGAACAAAAGTGGAAAGACATTTCAACAGAGGCAATAGAGTAAGAGTCAAAAAGGTTATAGAATTGTTTTCTTCCTCCACACTTGTAATCAATGAAACACTGTAGTAACTTTAACTCTGTGCCTTGGAGTATGGTAAAATCTGAAGGAAAAGGTAAGAAACAGTCACACATCTGCTCAGTAAGGCAAGAATTTCTTTTGTTTCAGCAAGAGCAGGTAAGGACCACTTAAATGAGAAGTCTCCCTCTTGTCAGTTACAATTCTTGTGAAAAAGGCTCTCTGTTATTGTTCAAGTTTTCCTACAAGCTGTTTTTGTTTAATACAAGTAATGGACTGTCATGGTTTAACCCCAGTCAGCAACTAAGCACAATGCAGCCGCTCACTCACTTCCCCCTCTCCCCCCACCCAGTGGGATGGGGGAGAGAATCGGAAGGAAAAAGGTAAAACTCGTGGGTTGAGATAAGAACTGTTTAATAGAACAGAAAGGAAGAAAATAATAAAGATAACAATAATAAAATGACAATAGTAATAATAAAAGAATTGGAATATACAAAAGAAGTGATGCACAATGCAATTACTCATCACTTGCCAACCAATGCCCAGTTAGTTCCTGAGCAGCGATCCCCCCAGCCAGTTTATATACTGGGCATGACGCCACATGGTATGGAATATCCCTTTGGCCAGTTTGGGTCAGCTGTCCTGCCTGTGTCCCCTCCCAGCTTCTTGTGCCCCTCCAGCCTTCTTGCTGGCTGGGCATGAGAAGCTGAAAAATCCTTGACTTAGTCTAAACACTACTTAGCAACAACTGAAAACATCAGTGTGTTATCAGCATTCTTCTCATACTGAACCCAAGACATAACACTATACCAGCTACTAGGAAGACAATTAACTCTATCCCAGCTGAAACCAGGCCATGTCCCTGCTCTGAAATGAGAACATGTGACTGCCACTGGAATCAGGCTTCAAACTACTTTCCATGTAACTTAAAAACCTATTTTTTTCAAAAAATTACTGATTTAAAAACAAAAAAATGCCCACAAACTTGAATCTACAAGGTAAGATCATCTTGGAATGCTGTTTAAGCTCGTCATGGAAACATTCTGTCTTAAGAATGAAGATTGTGTTACACTTAAGTGTGCCACCTGCCACTTTCTGGAATAGCAATGGTTTTTACCCTGAGCCATTACTTTGCATCACCAGCTCCTGATAACTTACACACAGAATAGAATAAATCTGGGTGCAGATGGCCTGCTTTTGCTTCCCAGCCCCGCTCCCTGAATTTAGGCAGTGATGAATACTCTTCCATCACCTCCTCACCCAACCATGATGTCATTGTGAAAGGACATACCTGAGCAGTCATGTGGAAAACAGAAAGCTGTCCATCATAGTAAAGGAGAGCTTGTGCATCACAGGAGCAAGATAAATAAGGTAGGTTTGCAAAAGGGAGCCCTGGCACGTGACTGTAGATGTCCCTTTCTGACAACAAAATACTGTTTCAGCAAGGGCTCAGTCCAAACGCTGACTCTGCTGTAGCGAAGCCATCCTGTACCGTGTAACTGAGACTCTTGCATGCTTTGAATCTTATACAGCTGCCCAAAGTCAAGATCTGGCTCCTTGTACAACCTGTGGAAGACATTTTGCACGAGATGTTCTGGTAAAACAAAACTTTTTTTTTTTTCTTTTTAATGTGAGTGTCAATGTGTTTAGCTGAAAGGGGTGGTGAGCACAGGGGAAGGAGGAGGTGGCTGCTAGTAGAGAAATGGGTTGAACATGTGTTTAAAAGAGCAAATGATCTGATTTCATTAGTGAACTTGATTAGAGAATTAATGAATGTGCACAGAAATATTGTGACTTAATCTATAATCTTGCACTATCTGAATTTACCTGCTTGTCCAAAACCAGATGTTTACTACAGATTGCATTTAAAATAACATATTATCTCTTGGTGAGACATAAATTACTAACCTAAAGCTTCCTTTGTGTTCCGGGTTTCTAGGCAGAATTTGTTCTTTCAGGCTTCCTGGGAAAAATAGACTAATAAACCATCTGATAAGTAGTCCCTTTGACAGCATAATGCGGGCACCAGGCTCTGTTCCAAAGCCTGCTGAAGTGAATGAAAAGATTCCCCCTGACCTCCCTGATCCCTGGATTACAAACTAAATGGGTGGCTGGCACAACCCAGCTGTGGGGTGTTCCTGCAAGGGGGGGGCTCTGCATGCACCCCTCCCCTCCTCAGTTTGCGTTACCGATCCTGTGGCTCTGTGGTAGATCAGGTCATCCCCACAATAAAACTAAAAACTGATTTAGGAAAAAAAAAAAAAAGACAAGAAAAATACACTGGAAGCTGAGTGACTATGAGCACTGAGACTAAGGTGGAACTACCCTGTGTTAGTAGTTCCTTGTTTGGTATCTCAGACCAGATACATGAAGAACATTGATGGTTTAATCTAGCAAAATCGTTTGAAAAGACAGTTATCTATGTTTTGAGGAAGGCAGGGAGTTTCTTGTCACTATTACTACCGTGAGATACAAGTCCTGTAATGCCCTTCTGTGTCCCGATGATGCAGGACTGGTATCCTCCTCGGTGAGCAAGACACGGGTATCTGCTGCCCTCTTGGTCCTGCAGAGGAATCCTCCTCTCAAGTTTGCTGTCAAAAATGTCTAGAAACAGAAGTTAAGGATCTGAAGCAGTAGTACAAAAGAGAAGATGTAGCTTTGTCCTCACTTTCACAGTGTTCCTCGCAAAGGGGATTGCTCACCCTGTTGCAGAAGACTGAGGTTGATGCTAAAATCTGAGACACTTCGGAATCTTAAAATCTCCTTTGTTGTGAGGCGTGGCTCTTTGACAAATTCAGCACTGGATATCTGTCTACCTAAAATTTCCCTGTGCTTTCAGCTGCAAGCGTTAGCCCTAGTTTTCCTTCTGAGTTGTCAGGTTAGCAGCTGCTCCCTCTCAGCCAGGGGCTGTTGCTGTTTCAGTGGTGTTGATGGGATGGACAGTGCTGCTGTTTGTCAGGGGAGTCCCTGGTCTGCAGTGCTTATCTAAACTCAAAGAACTAATAATGTAAATATCAGCCCCTTGAACAGTATCAGCCTGTTCTTCTTCTTAACCAAGAAAGAAAGAAAACCAAGTGTGGTGATGGTGGTGGGGAGCCCATCCAATGGGACTGTTCCTGTTCACAGACCCCGTCTGTTCTTCTCTGCAAGTCATTATTTGTGCTGGCCTCCAGCACATCCCTGAGCAGAACAAACTGGAAATGGCTTCTATTTCTTATTTGTGTCGAGCTGCAGCTGTACTTGGACAGCTTTTTAAAGTTTTGCCGAACTCCTTGAGGAGTTAAACTGAACCCGAAATAAATACTGCTTCAGCTCCCTGCTCCTGAACAGAAGTAATTTTAAAGCCTGAGTAAGGAAGCATAATTAACAAAGCATGACTTCAACACATAAATGACTGTTTTTCTTTGCATCCCAGCTGAGACACGACCCAATATGCAAGAAAGTCTTCAACAAGAAGCGCAAGCCCTTCAGCTCTTTGAAACAGAGACTGCAGGGAACAGAAATCACCGTGAAGAAACAGCCCCCACAAAAGGTATCGTTAAAACTGAAGCATGTGTGTTATCTCCATATGAAGTCTTTCATTCAGTAATGCTACTGTTTCTTCCGAGGACAAAGCCTGGATGTTGTGGATGAGTCTCACATATGTGCTTGACTCGGTGCCAAATTCTTTCCTCCCCCTCCCTGTGCTGTTAGGGTTTGAGAGTATATGAGAGCATTTCTCCATTCAGAAGCCAGACCAGTAGGTGTCATGACTACTCTGGGCACGTAAGTGTCTCTGCTCTTCTAGGAAATGTTTGTGTATGTATTTTAAAGACTATGCAAGTCTCTGACAGCTTCCTTTTCACTTAAATCTGAAAGACAGTGTGATCTAAGATGGTTGGTGCTTGAATGCTGCAGGTTGAACCTGAGACCTGTCAGTAGCCGCAAATCTTCCATAGATGAAGCTACAAAGATTCACTGCTGTTGAACTCAAGGGTTTAAAAATTTATTTAAATTGAACTTATTTACAAAGCTGGAGGGAAAGAGGCTTAAGCTCTTACTGGAACAAGGGGTTTTTCATGCATCATTGGGGAGGGGTGGAATATACATGGACATGCATGTGTATAATTTTACCCAGAGATGCCAAATCACTGCTGATTTGGTATCCATGCAGACTGCTGTTCTAAAATGTCCTCTAAAATCAGTTGTGGAAAGAAACAGAAATGTACAAAGGTTTAAAACAAGAAGAGGAATCTGACAAGTGGAGGAGAAGGGAAGGCGTCGGTCATAGTGTCTTTTCCATTCCCTCTTAAGTGCCCTTTGGTCTGCCAAGACCAGAGGGTTTTGCTGGAGTGCATTGTTTTTATCCATCTTCTGGGGCTGTCAATAGACAGTAAAGGGCTAGATCAGCTTCCCTGTGCCTTTCAAAAAAAGCAAATTTCTTTTGTTTGTAATGGTTTTCCTTTCCCTCAGAGAGGAAGAACCCTCACACTAAGATTTTTCTCTGTCCCTTGCAAAGGGGAAATACAGTTTGTGTTTTCCTTTATTTCCATTACAGAAACAGCCAGGGAAGAAATCTAACTGGAGGCAGCACCATGAAGATTTCATTAATACTATTCAATCAGCCAAGCAGGTCACAAAAGCTCTGAAGGAGGGCCACCCTCTTCCACCTCCTCCCCCACCAAGCATCAATCCAGGTTTGTGGTCTACTTTATCTTACTACTGTTCTTGTACTGATCTTTGGTAAAGCAATGACCTCTTATTACCCATGGCTGGGCTTCAGTTTTGTATCCCCTGGCACAACACAATGCAAACATTAATTCCCTCCATACTCTTTAATTTTCAGCTGTATTTCTTGGCTTAAATTGAGTAGGAGTGCAATGCAGAGGTGGTGGGGAGGAAAACTAACTGTACCTTTTGAGTTTAAAGGCAGCAAGTTTGGGGTCTGATATTAGATGCTTTGGGAGGAGAGTTGGGATGCCTGTGTTCTAGCATAGGCTGTACCACGGTATAACAGAGGGTGAAATACATCCCCTCACCATTCAAAAAAACTGTAGTGCCCATGGGCTTCTCCACTCCCATGTGGTGGCTTTTCCACTGTCCCCTTCCCCACCCAGCTGTGCAGGTAGGGAAAGTCATTTAGAAAAAGAGGAGTCTGGTTTCCTACTAATAGCAGGTGTGGTCTCTGCACAGAGCTCCCTGTGTTAGAAGTTATGGATCCAAAAAGATGCACATGCAGCCAATATTTCTCACGATATGTGATTTATGAAACATGGGAGCAAAGGGTCTCAGTGGAGCCTTGCCTGCGTTAGGAAGGCAGAGGGCAGGAGGGGGAGGGGGGGCCTCTCTGGGCTCACTTCCAGAGCAGGAATTCATGACTGATAGCAAAACCAGCTGCCGTGATTCCATTCTTCTAGATGACAGCGATGCAGTATAAGCAGCAGGACACATCTTCCTTCCTTGATTGGGGTCAAGCTCCTCTCTGAATTTCCACTGCTGAATTCTTTAATGACTCTGTTATTTCTTGTCTGAGTCTGCTGACACTAAGAGCACACCCCTCCCTTTCCTTCTCCCCCTTGGAGGAAACCGAGCTGTGTAAGAGCAGCGGTAGTTGTGGAGAAAGGAATTGGAGAACGGCTTTTTAGGAAAGACAAATTGCTGAGGGGCCTAGTGAGGATATATATCCTATACTACAGGACTGGAGAGAAAGCATGTGGATTATGGGGAGGAGAGAGAGAGATTCCCCTTCCCTGTCTTCCTCCTCCAAATAGAGTCCAGAGTTCCCTGTTCTCCCCTGAAGTGCCAGGTCCCCCTGCCAGCCCCCTGAAGCCAGGCATCTGCCCTGTCTCCTCCTCCTCCTCCTCCTCTCCCCTGCATTCAGAACCATTTTGCCCACGCTGCTTGTCAGGAGCCAGCTTTTGGTGGCTGCTTGGGCCACCTTTTCTGGGCTGTTACTGAGAGAAACGATTTGTAAAGATGCTGTATCTGTAATACTAGGATAAGGACACTTGGGCTGCTTTTGTAAAAGGCACTGGGCAGGGAGGAAGGATCTGAGAATGGCAAGGGCAGCGCGAGGGCTGAATGTGACTGCGTTGACCCCGAACACTGACCGCTCATTGAAACGAGTAGGACTGCACCAGCGATAAATGTCGCTGAATAGCTTTTAGGAGAATCAGGGCTGTGACGCTGTCATGAACAACTCTAGGAAGCACTGCTGTGTGTTCTTCACAATGCTGCTTCACAACCAGAAACCTGGTTCTTGGATGTGCCTTCAGCTGGCAGGGCACAACTTCTTCAGCAGTGTTTTGCCAAATAGCAATCTTAATGACCAATCTTCAAAAGTAGGCTTAAAAATCATTGGTTTGGACTACTCTGGAAACTTTTAAATAATGCTTTTTCTGCAGATTTGTTCATTGTGAGGTTGGGGGTGGGAATAGGACAAAGGTAATAAAACCTGCTTTTATTAATCCCAAGGGATTTATTTCTGAAAGCAATTACTGTCTGCTGGGTTAGTACCATGAGCATGTATTTTAGGATCCCAAGTGATTTTCTAGAGGTGTTTTTTGTACTTCTCCTAAGTTTGCACTTTGAGAGCGGACGGGAACTCAACGTGGTCACCTGCTGATGGAGCCAGGTTTCGAACTGCGTTTTGAGTGCTCCAGGAAAGCAGGGCAATTCTTCTCCTATAGTGTATAAACTGTGACCCAAGTTGTTCCTTTCTTATGGTCAGACTATATTCAGTGTCCACACTGCTCACGGAGATTTAATGAGGCTGCAGCACAGAGGCACATGAAGTTTTGTGAAGAACAAGCTGCTCGCCGTGCCTTTGCTGCAAAGACCACCGGGCAGGCTTTGGTAAGCAAACACAGTCACACTTGTCTTGTCGTGGAGGCAGATTTGCTAAACTGTAGTCTATGGTGAGTAAAGACCTATGTTAATATAAAACTTAAGATTCCAGGGAAGTTGGTAAAATCTTAAGATAAGATACATGTTGAGTATCAGCTAGGAGTTCCGTGAAATTGGAGCCCTTTGTCTGATATAAAAAGTGACAGAATGCGATAGTACAAAAAAGTTGAACAACAATTTCTTCAGACTCTTCTGCAATTGGATTCTGGGGTAACAACGGCTGTAGGGAAGCAGAAATCTGGCAGCATTTGCAATACATAAGAGAAAGCCCTTCCTGTTCATTAGGGCTCCCTGCTGTTGGCAGGTTTGCTGTTGCCTTCAAATGTATAGCTGATTTATTCCCTGGTCGCTAGACACAAGGCCAAAGGGCTAAGCCCCTTTGGGCAATCAGATAAGTGGAGCTAATTGGTAGTCGCTTGAGTGAGGTCCTATTTTATTACAGAAAAAAAAGATAATGTAAATGGTTCCTTTAGAAGAGTACTGATTTTCTTTCTTTTTTTTTTTTTTTTTTTTTTTAAGATCTTTGAAAATCTTACTACTCTTCTACCTATTTTGGGCAGGAAAAATGGCTTCCAGGTGGGAGGGGGTGCACATTTTTCCTGTTCCTTCCTAGCACTGCTTCAACAGCAATTTGGAGTTTTCACCAGGCTCTGTAAGCTCCTTGCTATTGTTGAGTGTGGATTGTGCAACTTCTTTTACTAGGGCAAGCAACCAGTGACTCCGAGAAAACCCCCAACCTTAACAACTGCTGTGTCACCGCTTCAGAAGAGAGTACGAGAAGGTGCTAATACAGACAAACCTAAGCCAGGTAAGGAGTTTATGTAGCCATATTTATCTTTTTCCTATAACAAACTCTGATGTATTTGAGGTGGGGGTGGCATTTTTAAAGCAGATTCTAGGCTTTGGAATCCAGTTTTCTGATAGAATAATAAAGTTTGAAATTTTTTTAATTCTTGTTTTTGCAAGTCCAGGCCTCGACATGAAATCCTAAACTCATTTCCGCACAACACTTGCTAGAAATGAGAAGTGTCAAAAATTTCCAGGTGGATGTTGCTGATGTTGAATGGCTTTCCAAGTCATTATCCTGATCTGTCGTGCTGAGTGTATACACAGAGGTTTTCATGTGGGTCCTCAGGAGGGACTTCTTAGCCTTTTCAATTAGAGGTCCTCCAACAGAAGTATCTATATAGACCTAAAACATGCAGTCTGGGTGTGAGGTTCCTTCTGTCCCATAGAAGACTCTATAACCTTTAATCTTTGCTTTTAAGATTTATTCCATCTTCTTTAAGTCCATGTAGTCCATCAAGCTTTGTATGTTGTTTGTTCCATATGACTTTCCCCTTGTTGATTCAGCCTTAAAGCTGCATCCCTGAAAGAGTTCCCTCTAAGCAGGATACCATATAACATGTTTGCTAACACCCACTGCTACCGGTAATCATGACCCGTACTCAGTCTATGTTTAGAAGATGTTTTATAAAGTTATTTTAATGGTTATGTCTAGTATAACCTGTGAATGATAATACATGCTGCTCTTTGTATCAGTATCTTTGATCCCTACGTTTCTGGGGTTTATGTTGAATTTAGGTAGGTTATAATTTTTTTTGGCCAATTTTCTTTTTTTTTTTTAAATGATCTACAGAGACCTCTCCAGGAATACTGCAGAAAACCAGAAAATCTTTGGGTCTATCTACTGGAAAAAAATCTTCAGGAGAGTTTGGGTAAGAAATATTTTTTTTATTTCAACATTATAACATAAAAGGACCTTGTTTGCTTTTGTGTATACACAATATCCTGTTGCAGTGTTTGCAGTATGAACTTCTTTGTATTAACTGAAGCGATCAATTGCACTGAAAACTTTCGCAGAGCTCCTCATGTCCCCAGCACAGCCTGCTGAGAATATTCATTTTGGTGTTAAATGTTCTTTGGTTTGGAGCAGTTCCATCTCGAGTAGGCAGTGACTGTGTTCTGCTGTTACAGGCATCTTGAGAGTATTTGCTGCTTGATAATGCAAACCTCTCTAACAGGTCTTGTGCTCTCACTATGCGCACCCATTGTCCGAGTGAGGAAGATGCCAGCATTTGTTTCAGTAGTCACTGTCAGGATGACAGCACGGAGGTTCATCCTTCTCCTCAGTGTTTTACTTTCCCAGACCAAGAAGTTCGGTTCTTCTGCTCTTCAGACCACGCAGTCGGTGCTGTTCCCATCTCGGGCCATGCAGAGCCATGTCAGAGCAGCAAGGCGGCCCTCCAGCCCCTGCCTAAGGTGGTTGTGGTGCTGTTGTGCAAGGGGATGGCTCAGACGATCGCCATCTTGCACCCCTGTGAGATGCGTACGACTGCACAATATGAGATCCTGGCAGGGAATATGGCCAAGACAGATTCCCTGTAGCTGGCAAGGTATCTTGAGCCTAGGAGATGAGCTTGTAAGAGTGCTTAGAGCGTTGGACGGACAGTCGCGTGCACAGAACAGTCTGTTGCAGAGACTCGTATTTGAAGTCTTTGCAGGGTCCTTCTACGTGGAGTTTTGTTGTCCCCGATTGCTGCTGGTCAGTGGCTAGGTACCTTCAACTCTGGGGAAGACTGCAACGGGCATGGGAGTGTTCAGTCCACGGTGCCATCGTCAACTCTACCTACCTCCCTGACTTTGCCAGCTACAGGATAAACTGTTGACAGTACCACTGGTCTCATTTGGTGTTCTCCACCATGACTATGTTAACAGTGTAGTAACACATATGGTTATGATGCAGGGTCTTGCAGACCACCAAGAGGGATTTATTGATACCATCACCATTCCCACAGTTTAGCCACTGAACTCTGAAACTCGGGGCTTAACAAGCCTGGGGAGGAGACACTTCTTTCCCTAGGGATGCTGGTGAGTCCAGGTATCACCTGGCTTGTAGCTGCAGCCAGCTGACAGAGGCTTGGGACTGGTGCCTCCAGCAGGTCCCCACGACAGACATCCACGCTAGCAGCCAAAATATAGGACAGAGTCATGTAAGTACCTGGGAACTGTGGAAGTGACTGGCCTGGGTGAGCTTGTAAGTGCTGGGCTGTTGGCAACTGCTGCTGCATTTTCTGTAAAACTTGAGCTTTGTCAGGTGCTTTACAGAGCACTTTGGGCTAGCAAGAGATCAGTTTCAGTGCTACCCAAGAGTACTCTTCAGCTGAGAAAGCAGACATAAGAAACTGGGTTTGAGTGGTGCAAATGTTCTCATCCTTAATGTGCCTGGAAATGGTTTCCAGGACGAGCTGCTCCATCACCTTCCCAGGGATAGACATTTAATATTCTTAGATAAAATGGAGTAAAATATAAAAGCTGTTTCAATACAAATAACAAGTATATGGCTTGTCACTGCTTTCAGACCACAAATGCGCAACAGAAGATAGAGTGGCTGGTCGTCAAGGATGTGTTAAGTTTTCCTTCTGACGCATTATGGAAGACTTTAAGCAACACAATTTTCCAGCACCTCTTCCACCTAAGCGCTACAGCTACCACATTCAATAAAATAAGCAAACTGAAGTTCACTTTTTTTTCCCCCTCTCCCCCTGGGTTACAAAGCTTATTATGCTGTCCTTTTTAAAGCTGTGAGAGTATTTTTACCAGTTGCCAAAATTCAATTAAATGATTGCCTGCAAGGGGATGGATATTACCAGTGGTTCATTCAGTCGTTTTAACAAAATGTAGGAAGATCCAGTATCATGTGATATTTCCCCCCCCCTAATGCTTTGCTTTGATATATTGAACAAGACAAATGAACATTTTGAAATTTCATGTATATATTTAATCGAATCTTCCAGTAAACAATAAATGATAAATGATAGTGATTAATAAGTGATAAATGGCCATGTATGCTGTGCATCAGCTTCAAAGCACGTCAAGTTCAGACTAACTAAAACCAAATCTCATTCTCACATTAAAAGAACTTCAATTGCTTTTAGAAATTGATTGGTAAGACAAAAATGTCATGGAGGCATATCCCTTCTTATTTTTTGGCCACCTGATCTATTACCAGCCTTGGATCACCCTGCATAAACTTTCAATGTTGCAACATGTTGGGGTTTTTTAGCCCAACAATTTCCAAAAAGGCTTTCAATTAAAATCCATGAGGAATTTTCTTGCATATTACATGTTTATCAAGTAAATGAAGATGAAAAGTAGTTGGACACAGCAATAATAAATACCAGACTTTACAGAGTTTAATTAAACTCTACTTAGCCTCTAGCTAATAGTGATTAGATAAATACAGAAAGGATGCCACTGAAGCAAGTGTTAACTCCTAGAGCTAGACTCTTAGAGGGCATGAAATTAGCCCAAATATATGAAAGCAGTGCTACTTAGCCTTTTTTTCAATCCAGGAACAAGAGGAAAAAACCCCATACCAAACTATCCAGTGCAATATTCTAACAGCTGCTTTCTTTCATAATCAAATAAATGAATCCTGAAAAGTTAGAGCAAGTTTTGCTGTACTTGTTGTTGTCCCCCTGCTCCATTACTTTCTGTCTGTGTGTAAAAGTGTTTGATTTCACAGCTCATTTTCTAGTATCTTACAGAAAATATAACTATAGGGGCAGGAACAGTGTACTGAAGAACAGTACTTAAAAGTTCTGCTAGCAGGAAATGAATCAATCATCAATACATGGAACATACCATCCCATTTCAGACTGGCTGTCAAAACCTCTGGAATTAACAGCAACTCATTGGTTAAGAAAATGGAGAGTCCCAACAGGAACAGATGGTAAATAAAAATTAAGGAAAAAGAAATGAACATGGTTTCTGATAGGGGATGGGAACCGAGCAGTAGAAATACTTGTGTTTACATATAGGATGCAGTCTTTTGTTCCATGTAGTGTAATTTTAGCTCCTTAACATTATTTCAGCAGGTTTACATGGCTTCCTTTTTTTTTTTTTTTAATAAAATGAGTACATTTTTTTGTACGAGGCCAAATGCTTACTAAGTTTCACTATTTTTACGGTATCATCTGATTATAGCAATTCTGTTTTCAGCCGCCACATATTGCTCCGCTTCTACAGATTTTTCAAGCAGAGTTCAGGTAAGAGTATTTTTATCTCTATCAGGATGTGAGCTAAAATATCCTAAGACCTGGAGGGTCTGGAGGGTCAGATTTTTCTATTCCGTCTCTTAGCTGCTATGCCATGGTCCATCCTACCTTCCCTATGCCAGCTCTCTGCCCTTGCGTCCTCCTCTCCCGTGTGGAGGAGGAGGAGGAATTGGCCGTGCCGGAGGAAGGAGGACCGGCCACTGGTTGGGCTGCCTTCTTCCTCCACCATAGCCCCGGCACCGGTGCCGTCGCAGCCCTGCACGAGCCAACGGCAGTGCCACCAGAGAGGTGTCCTGCAGCTCGCGCTACCTTCTCCGCTGTCACTGCCTGAAGTCGTGCCTGCCCGCCCGCTGCAGCCCCATCTCCCAGACACCACGGTAAGCCCAGGGAGAGCTGGGGAGGACTTGCTGCTGTCCCTGCACCTCTCCTTTAGCGCTGCCTTGCCTGTGATCTTACCCCCGCCAAAAGCAAACTAATTGCTCTTTCAGCAACGCGATAGCCAGGCCCACACCAGGCAGGTCTACGGAGCCCAAGAATCTGTTTGCTCAGAAACAAAGCATTTTTAAGCATCAGCTACTGATGACCTCTCAAAAAATGCTCACCGAAGTCCCCCTAGCAAAAGCTATGAGAAAGTCCAGCCCTGCTTTAGGTATTAGATGACTCAGGGGTATCTCCTGACTTGTGAGAATTTTAAAACAAAACAATTTTTCTGCAGACATAACCTTTTGAAATAATTTGCCTTCCTTTGTGCTGGGCTGTCCTCAGCTTCCTCTACATTTATGATGACAAGAATCTGGAAAAAGAAATTTGAATGGGCTTAAGGGTTAAAGCTGCAGTATTACAAATTTGCTTCTGTGTTTTACTTCTAGACCCTGTGTGCTTTTTAAGCATTTTAATATCGAAAGTGGTTATTTTCTTTTTACTTGAATGAGAGCTGGTCTTTAACCTGTAGTCACATACGATAAGCATCTCTCACCAACGCATCTTTCCACGTTTCAGAAGAGGCTGAGGTCAGGCAGCAGCACCTCTCTAGACAGCTCAGAGCCCCAGCACCCTGCTACAGCCGAGCAGCTGAAAGAACGTGGGTGCCAGTCTAGCTCAGTGTTTGCATAACGTTTTCTTCTTAACATCACATCTTAATTCAAAGATAAGTATTTCAGTAATTAGACCTTTTATGGAAGCACAAACCAAAATGTCTATTAACAGTATATGATCAGGCAGTGCTATAAACATTTGTGGGTTTTCGGGGGGCAGGGGAGGGGGTTGGGTTGTTTTTTGGGTGGGGTTTTTTTGTTTTTTTTTTTCTTTACAAGTACATAAGCTTGGATGAAGCCAAGTGAATACAATTTGCACGAACAAGGAAAACAATGCAGTGAGTGAGTATACACACACCTTTCCAAGTCTGGATGAAAATACGAGCCTAGCTGTAGAATGTGCATATAACATTGTTTGCAACCTTCTCCCTATCTGGAACTCATAATTTAAATAACTGCTAACTGGGCATGACTGTGCAGCACCTGCTCCTCCTCCTGCTGTTGTCATTACAAGAATGATCTTAAAATTCCTTCTGGTTTGCCTTATGCCAAAAATTTTCATAACAAAAAATAACCCTCAACAGTGTATCTGAAGAACATATTCTCACATCAACTGCAATAATACAACCTTTCCTTAATCCCAGTACTGATAAACTTGTAAGAATATTGGGATCATTGTAGTTGTACAATGTCACTGTAGTTCATTAACAGCAAAACAGCAATCATTGAAAAAGTATTTTTTATTTGAAGCTGTCTGGAAATATATACCTGTGATTAATGGGGGAGAAGAGAGCATGCTTGCTTAATGCTATATTTGTAATGATTATTAGGTACTATTAACTCTTTGGATTTAATGGAAGAGTAGCTCTTGGGGTTTCAGAACTTACTCAGATTCAGAAATTCTGTGTCTGTTTGAGCTGCAACAGAATCCATTAGTAACTGCATCATGCACTAAAACCATGACTTTTTTTTTTTTTTTAATAACGATGGGTTAGGCAAGAAAGTAAATTGTGAAGAGTTTGGTTTGTTTTTTTTAATAATGTCATCTACTGGGAGATATGATTTTTGCAACTTCTTCTAGTTCATGCACCAGGTGATAGAGATGCCACACCAGCACACCGTCAACTGGAAATGTACATGGACAATTTACCCCAGGAAACAAACAAAAGTCCCTGTGGTTCTGGTTTGGAAGAAACAAAGGCTGGAAGTCCAACTGCAGCTGTCCCAATGCTACTGAGCAAAAACCCCTGTGATTAAAATGGCCTCGACCATTATCACACCCACTAATTTCAGGTGACACTTGTGAGGCAGGTTCATAACCTGGTTTCGAAGAGGGCCCGGTGTCAGCTCACCACCACAACCCTTCTGTCGCAGGCTCCCCTGGGCAGGGTTGGCTTTCTGTGAAGGAATCCACATTTCAGATGGCTACAATTAATAATCATTTCCCAGACTAAACAAAGGCCATTTTTATCAACAGAAGGTGAATAAAGGCCCCTTAGGTAGGAGGCATTATTCTTCATTGAGTGTTAAGTCAATCAAGCTGTTGACCCAATGGGATCACATATGCTTAAATTTAAGCAAATACTGAAGTGTTTTACTAGAGAGAGAGAGCAGTGTCTCATACTTTGCCAGATCCAGCTCTAAGTGAAAATTAACATTCTGCTCTAACCTTTGAGACAATTCACTTCCCATTCTGAAAACTGCACATATAGAAGACATCAGTTCTTACACAGTCATGCAGAAGTGGTAGTTATTTCCAGCCCTAGGAAAAAAATGCAGGAGATGTGCACAGCTGAAGTGCACTTCAGAAAACAAAATCTACTTAAATGTAATGACATTAGTGATCTTCTGCATTTCAAAAAAGTGAAACAAGGAGGTAAGATTTACTCTTGAAATTATTCTGATTTAAATTAAAGATTCATGAAGTTCAGTAATTAAGTGCTTAACAGAAATCTGATGTTGATAAAACGTTTGTTACATTTGCCACGTGTATAAATTTGCTGTGATTGATGGCTTATTATTTTTCTGTGATTTCCCCTTTCTTCCCATTCACCCTAACCCTATTTCTTCTACTGCAGCAGCCATAGTTTTATTGTGCCTGTTATGATGCTTTGCTATCATTGAAGATATTTATTCAGTTGTTTGCATGAAAGGTAAAAAACAAAAATATAGAGGGTGTTGAGGGAAATATGTTAGTTCTACTATGGTCATATGCTAAAAAACTAATAGTAGTATGAAAAACAGAGCTTCTTGTTTATTAACATCCTGAATTTAACTACCATGTTCATAACGTGCTTTGAAAATATTTGGGGCAGTTTTTCTTAAAAACAAAACAAAACCAAAACAACCCCATCCTAACAGATTTAAGTAAGAAGCACAGTCTTGAAAAAAGAAGGAAAAAAAACCAAACCATGGTGATAGTTATTTGAAGGCATGGTGAAAATGAGGCAACGTTACAGAATTTGTAGTGGATGGAAAGGAGCGAGGAAGATGATGCAGCTGGCTTATGGCCATCCCACCAGTTGCTAGCTGAAGACCTTGCTGTTGGCCGAGGCCATTCAGCCTGTGTGATGGTTCCTCTGGTCCAAATGCTGCTGTGATGTCCCCAGTAGTGTTCTGGTTGTCACTTGGTGGGAGCTGCCAGAAACTCATCACATGAGTGAGATCCATGAAAGCCAGGCTCGTAGTTTCAGCTGCTGCCTCTGTCTCCTTGTGCACTGGGTACTTGTTATTATCCCCTACAGGCCCTGAGGAAGCTTCTTCCAGACTGATTTTGTGGAGAGACTGAGGTTCTGGTAATGGCAGGTCCTCAAGAAGATGCACATTGTAACCTTTAACATCCACTTTTATCGGTAGATTTTTGAGGGATCCTGCTGCAAATGAGGTAGAACTAGGGTCATATTTATTAGGCTGATGAAGGTTCAGGTTGGCAGGAACAGCTGTTGAGCATGGTGTGGGATGGACAGCTGGAAGGCTGTCTGCACAGCCCATCCTTTGCAAATGAGGAGAAGGTTCAAGAGAAGGAGCAGTTTGTAAGTTTGGCTGGGAATGAAGATGTGAACAGTTGTATTCCTCTGATTCTGAAGTATTCAAAATCCCATTCTGCACAGAAACCCTTTCAGGAAAAGGGGACAGTATGCTGGCATCTTCCTTCAGTCTGAATGGAAAAAGCTGGTCAAGGAGACCCACTGAGTCACCGTTCTGCAACCTGCTCTTCAGCAGTTCTTGTGGATGAGTCTTCCTAGTATGGCGAGTCAAGTGGTCCTTCCGCCCAAACCTCTGGGCACAAAACTGGCATAGAAAGTCTTTGCAGCCTGTGTGAACTACCATGTGACGCCGCACATCTTTACGGGTATAGAAATGACGCTCACAGTGATCACACTTATGTTTCTTTTCCTTGGTATTGCCAGTTGGTTTCCCTGCATGGCTTTTGAGGTGTTCCAATAAAACTTCAGTACCGCCAAACTCCTGGGCACATACCCTACAGGTAAGGTCCCCACTGGTGGCTGCATGAAGAGCCAAGTGCCTCTTATAGCCTAGCTTGGTGTTGTACTTCTTGCCACACTCTTCACACTTGAAGGCCATCTTGTTAGGGTCATGAGTCTGAAGGTGATTCTTTAGATGGTCTTTCCTATGAAAGGTCTTTTCACAGTAGCCACACTGGTGAGATTTCTGTGAAGAATGAGTGGCTGAGTGCCTAAGACAAAAAAAAAAAAAGTTACTCGCATTTACATTCACTCTAGTACACAGTGCAGCTTCAAGACTTGAAAACACTGGCACTCTTGAAGGAAGGCATTTTCACAAGTTCTCAGGTTATTAGTAAAAGCTTAACTTTTTTGGGGGGGAGGTGTTAATCATAAAGCATACAGTAGGTTAAAACTGCTCAACATTATCTTTTTGAGTAGCCACTGCAACTGAGGGAGACTAGTTTTCTCCAATTCTACCAAAACGGGAATAATAAAAAGTGGAACTCGGGGATTAACTGTCAGTAGGACATCCCAAAGGAAAAAAATGTCCTTGGTTTTTTCCCCACACACCCACCAGAAAAGGAGTGCCTTCAGAGATGTACCTGAGCAGTTTATATTTGGAAATGAAGGCTTTTGTGCATCCGTGCTGTGAACACTTGTAGGGGCGCTCCCCTTTGTGGGCGTAAGTGTGGACTGTGAGCTTGTCAATGGAATCAAATATCTTCCCACAGAGTCGGCAAGGGTAACTGTCTGGCTGCTTCACTTCTCTTCCCTTCAACAGTGAAGACCGGCCGTTTCTCCATTTAGGTATAAACCTCACAAGAGCATCACAAGTGCTTCCTGAGCTGGCACAGCTAAGCTTTGCAGCAGAGGAACAGGAAATGGTCCCGAAGCACTGAGCAATGCTTTTGCCTAATGCCGCTCCTCTCAGTTTCCCTTTGAGTTTGCTTTTTGCTTTTACGGGTCCCAATTTATTTGGTGGTCTGAACCTGGTGGTAAGGACTCGGTCTTTAGGGATGCACTGGTGAGATTCCAGCAGAGCAAAAGTTGCAAAAGTGCTTCTACAGCTGGAGCATATCCAAGGGTCTACAGGCTCTTTCTGCAATGAGAACAGAAACAGGTCTTTCTTATTAGCCATTCTAAGGAAAGGTCATATTCTTCTCACTGACCCTACATCTTCTCCTGGGCTTTCCCAAGACCTGTCATTGTCCTTGGCAGTATTTACTTCATTGTACTACCACACAGCTATTCAACTGGAAATGGATTCTCTCTAGGAGTCTACAAACACCAAGGGGGGGGGGGAGGTTGGCTAAATACCTATTTCCATGTTTTTGTTTAGCATTTAGTGTAACAGTCCCGAGTCCTTCACCTTTTGTTTACCTGTGCTTACTGAATTTCAAAGTCTCTGCATTTGTTCCTTTTATGGAACTACTCATAAAAGCAGTTGCAAATCGTACTTCATCCTTAGAGTGACATAATTTATCTGCTATTGCAACTGTCCAAAAATTGGATGGGTTTCTGCACACAAATGTAGTTTAGCCATACAGGATTTCCCTATGTTTTGGGCTAACTCCATGCTTTACCACACAGCAATGGTCAATGCCTCCAGGAGAGGCTTCCTCACTTAGCTTGACATTTGGTATTCGACTTTCTTAAACTCGATAAGATACACCTTAGGTTTGGAGATCTCAAGCGTATCCTGACTTAGAGGCATTAAAACATTTTTTTGGCAAGCAATGCATTATTTGGAAGTATTATTTCTGTGGAAATAAGAGCTCTACTGGATTCAGTTGAATTCACTTTGAATATTGACATTCTAAAAATTCCAATGAAAAACAATTACAAACCCCCCCCCCCCCCAGTCACTGATGAAATGTACTTCCAATTAATACATGGCCATATACTTCCTTAGGTGTCTCTACATTTTACCTAAGCTTCTCAAACTGTCCTTACTTTCCCTTGTTCTTGGGCTAGCTTGCTCTGGGGCGCATGGTAAGGCTATGTCCACTCTGTCTTTATCTACAGATGGAGCCCTCCTCTCTCTTCTCTGCGTCTGATGCTGTGGCTCTCCCACACTTTCTTTCTGGGGTATATTCTGAAGGCCTTATATGCAAAAGCAGCAATGGGGTTAATTCCCTTCCTGCAGCACCTCTGAATTCCTGGTTCATGTGTATTCCCTGTTTAACATTTCCTTTTAGCTTAGGTATCAATCCTCATGGCCACGTTTGCAACACTTAACAGACGTTTCCTATCAGTTTAAGGATTCCTACTATCGTACAGAGGGGAAGGTACTGGGATTAGAAGAGAAGGGTTATTGCACAGGAAAGACTGAAATAACCAGTGCATTTTCTGACCAACCAGTCAGAGCATAAAAACGGGGAATTGATGAAAGAAGTCTGAGGCTGGACAGCTTGGTTAGCTACAAATTAACACCAATCTTAAGTCTTTCCAACACATCCCACCGGTGCCACTTCCTTCTGGCTACATCTAATGGCTCCATTGGATTACAAACACAGGGTAGGAAGGGCAGCCTTTCTCTGAGTAGCTGTTTGGTTAAAATTGCACTTGGCTTTGTGTCAGCCAACTACACTATGGTCCACCCTAGCATTACCAAAGTTATACAAACAGAGAAAGCACATAAATAAACCATTATTTACTATATCTGGTGATGGCTTGAATGCAGATCAGGGGTACTTACTTCTACTGGAGGCAAAGGACAGACATCAGATTCTTCTTTAATGAAGACTGTGGAAGCTTCCATAAATTTGGCATAATCGGCAGCATACCATACTTTCAATTCTGTGTGTGGTTCAATTGGCTGTGAATGGAAGAAAACAGCACATGTTTACTTGCGCCAATTTTCCAATACCAAATAATACTGAAGATTGGAGGGGTGGGGGTGTGCAATTTGTTGTCCCTACCCAAGTTGCATTCTTTGAATCTGTTTAAATTATTGGTAATTTAATTTCAAGATTCAAGCACTTTTTGAGCATGACTATCCACTAGGGTTTGACACTTTCTAAAAGCAGAAATGTGTATGTACAGAAATTTGGGGGGGGGGGGAGGGGGCCTGTAGCAGAAGGGGTGCCTCAGCCCTCATGATCTTTGCTCAGTGAGATGTATTTGTCTGTAATGTCCAGACATCCAGCAGTCTTTCCAAGCAATATTCCATGCTCATCCTTGACCCACTGGTCACAACACTTAACTATAGGGCACAGGCAAAGGAAAAATGCACAACAGCTTGGATGCTTCCTGGATATGTTGCACTCACTGAGCACGGGTGCAGAGTTGATCAATCTGTGGACTGCAAGTCAAATTTGCGTATTTCCATGCGCTGGCTCTAACGTGTCAGGCTCGCTATGCATGTGCTTTATCGTACCTCTGCCCTCCTTTCACTGAAGTCTTCCCACACAGGGCTAAGGGAGTCCATAATCTGCAGCCTCCCATCCAGTCATGCCTGCCCAAATCTTTCCTTGGACTGGACTATGACCTCCTCTGAGAAATACTTTCAGTCAATAATACAGCAAATAGAAAAAGAGAGAAGTGATTACACACACTGGCTAAAGATCTATTAGTTATTTAAAAGCAAAGGAGAAAACTAACTTTGGGGTCATGATTTATATGACTCCCTGGCCCTGTACACAATTTTCTTCATCTAAATAAAAAACGACATTGTTGCAACGGGTGTAGAGCCAATCTGCACTGTACTTGTAGTTTTAACTAAGCTAAACTCGTGCAACTGCAGAGAACTAGCCTGGAAGGAGAGCAGCTAAGTCTTATTCCACAAAATGCGACATCTTAAAATGCACTTATAACATCGGTGTTGGACAAGCATGGTAGATGAAAGACAACTTAGGTTGTGAATGCTGACAGGTGACAGGTAATTGTGTGTATAATGTCGAAAACTGAACTTTTGAACTCCCAAGCACAAGCCTGCTTGCTAACCACAACCAGTATGGGTTGGTTGTATGTTTTGATAACACCTGGCCTAAACAGAAATGGTATGTGCTGAATTCTCCGCTCAATACAGGACATGAGGCAGAGCCACCAACTAGGAGGCCGATCATGCATTGTGCTCCTGCATATAGTCTATTTAGATGGAGAAAACCAAGCCTGGGGGAGCTCCACAGAGACAAATGTCTGGGGATGCCTCGGGACCTTGACCAGTGACACCTGAGACTGGTACCCACCGACAGCCACACAGCACGATACTGTCATGACTTTCTGCCTGACATTCCTGGACCAGCGGCAATCTCCTCTGTGGGAAGCTGAGACCTAGTCAATGTGACTTTGGAGGGAGAGCAAGTGCATCAGTGCGTCAAACAGTCAAGTAAGGTAAAAGCTCTCATCTCTCATCTCAGTAAAACTGAGATTAAACACCAGTATCCAAATGCACTACAAGTTGTTGATTTAGTCTGTCTCACCTGTGACAGTAAGAGAAAGCTATGGCAGCACTCACGTGAAACTCTCCTGTGATCAGACACCAACCGTGGACAATTTTTACTTCCTCATAATTCTATTCTTTTTGGGACTGCAGTCATTAGGTCAGCAAGTATGCTAACGGTGCTGTTGGTGTGCCACTTACATGTATGCTTTTGTAGCTGCAGTTTTATGTCACTGAAATCCCATCTCTTTGTAAAAACAGTGGGGAGAGGAGCCAATCTTTCTACTCCCAACTTAACAGACTTTATTCAAAATATCTTGAGAAAATATCTTCATAATGAGGCCTAAGGCAGCCTCACACCATGACCAGCAGGGTGTGCCTAAGTGTAGCAAAAGGCTATCACTTTTGCTGACCAGGACAAAATCTGCAGGATGCCACAGTACCATGAATGATACTGGGATTTAGCAGAAACAAACCCAAAGTAATTCCCTATGATACACAGCACAGTAAAGGTTCCAAGACACATTCATCATCCTAAGATACTCTTCATGTCAGTATATAGGATGCAACTCTCCATTAATGCCAATGAGCAGAGTTCTGCTGAAGTCAGCAGAGAGCTGGTTCAATAGTATTTAAATTATACTGGAAATTTTAAGTTACCAGTTCATAACTACAACTTCTTAGAAGAGCATTTGTTCATGCTTCCCAAATATAGTATTATTAATCCTGACAGTTCTACAAGTGCAGCACGCATTTAAAATCAATTTGAAATCTCAAATGGTACGGATTGCATCAGAATCTCAAACACAGCCTAAACAATGTCTCAGATTAGCATATACTGTTTTACATTGATTTTCGTTTTTTTAAATAATTATTTTAGTATTAATTCAAAAGCAACTATACTTCATACTGTTATAAAAGACTCTGAAGGTGTAAAATGTTATCACTATTAACTTATTCTCACATCATCACTGCGTGGTAAGTATTCTTCTCACTGTGCAGGTGGAGAAACAAAAATGGAGGAACAAAAGTAAATGCTACTATCCCACAGAAATGCATGCCAATCTTGGAAATGAAATTGAAATGCTGCATTTTACTCCCACAGTAACTTCTTTTAACTAATATTCTCTCCTTTTTTTAATTTTTAATGTTGCTTACAATGATATACAAGCATTAACTTAAGAATAAAAAAGGAAAACAATGAATGTTCAACATACAGACTTCAGTTTCCTAAGTGTACAAAAGAGTAAGTTCTGGTTAAAACAAACTTTGCCTGAGAAAGTGGCCAAAACAACAAAAACCGAGACTGTACGTTCCAGTGTCATTTATAAATACAGAGTACTTTATTCTCTCTCCTCAGGCGAAGATGCAGTCCAGAATCTCTAACATAAACTGATAGTTTCATGGCAACATTGCAGTATTGTAAGCTCTGCAGTTACGTCTTCAGATTTAATGAGCGTGGAAAAGAATACATAAAGATTCTACTTAGCACCCTGTTCCTGAGCACCTGGTAATGTGCTCAGAATACATGTGTCCAAAAATGTAATAAAGGAAGGGAATGTGTTTGTTCTTTCCAGGATGAAGTACCATTGAATGTAACAATGCTAGATCGTCTCACCATGTACCTATCTGGCACTGAAGAACTTTACAACATTCATGTTTAAACACTGCCATGATGAATGACATTTCTGCTTCTCTCTGCTCAGTTTCTTCACTACCCACAACAGCAAGTACACACCACCTTTTACTGGAAAACCCCATACACTGCTTGCTTTACTACAGATTAAGCGATATAAAAGGTGGTATGTAATAAAGATCCAGCTGGCAGAATATAATCAATCTTTCACCTGTAAAAGGGTTAGCTTTTCAGAACCTTTGCCTATAAACTTCCATTTGGATGACAGGTGAAGCAACGTGGGTTTAACTACCTTAACAGTTGTGAAGTACACTTCTCCACAGTGCTGATAAGCCACAAGGGTCTGTTCTTCTTGGTTCCGGGCTAGCCGGACAAACATCATCCAGTTTCCACAGTCTTCATTCGGAGTGTCCAGAAAGTACTTCCCTCCATCTTTCAATACCTGAAACAAAGGGGGAGGACAGGAGAAAGAACATGATAAAACCAGCTCCTGTATAGAGGCACATTAGTTTTCTTTAACTTGGAATCATGGCTGTCAGTTATGTACCCTGTCTTGGTCATACGTCCTTTGAAATCATGGTTGTTTTGAAACAGATCACTCTTAAAGAATAGCGAGTACAAAAGAAAGTGAAGAACGAATCCCTGCCAAGCACCCAGCTACTAAAATAACTGTAGGCCTTTGTATGTTTTTCCAGTTTATATATCATCATTTTTATGTTATGTAAAGATAATATTATAAGAACTAAGTGCAGGCAGGTAGAAAGATAAGCTTTTTGCCTTAATGTACTTCCTGAGTTCTTGATAATCTCGAACTTTAGTGCCATATTAATGTTACATTTTGCATGGAACAATTGTGTAACTTGTATAAGTCCAGAGAGGTAACATACAATATAATGGCATTTTAACAGCATTCTCTTTTTCCCCTTAACAATGCAAAAGTAAATACAAACGAACAATTGTGCCAGAAAGATCTCTTTCTTATTGCTTTAATTCATTCTTCCTAGATTCCTTTCCAAGGGAATGCCTCTACGAGCCAAACACTCACAACCTCATGCAAGACAGTTGCTTTTCTGCAATATAGTCTTGAACACAGACAGCTGAAGCTGCACAACGTATGTCAGCACAGCACGCATCTGTTCTACTAACCACGTAACTGAGCAATTAATTGCAAAAAAAGTTGCATTTCCATTGCTTCTGGGAACTATTTTATCTAACTTCGTCAGGTTTCTGATGAAAACACCTGCCTGTTGGACAAGTTTGGTCACATACTCAGAATGCTGCTAGGGAGAAGTCAAGGCAGCTACTGCTGTCACGTAGGAAACCTGGGACTCTAGTCTCCTCTTTTGAAGAAACAGTCCATTCATCAGCCAGAGCTGTGCTTATCACTGTATACTCTTAAGCAAGTGGGGCTGACTGATAAAGGACAGGGTGTGGTTTACTATGGCTTGAAGAGTAAGGAACTGGGTGCTTAGCTCATCCATGCTCACAAACTTGTTAGAGAAATAAGGTTTCTGCATTTGCAAAAATTAAAGTGTCTCATAAAAAGACAGAAACGATTTAGTTATGGAGAAGAACAAATCCTCTCTGGTGTCAACATGCCATGAAAATCCCACAGGACAGCGTTGCTTTCCTGGCAGACCATTCCCATGACTTCCATGAGCAAATGAAGTTTATAGCAATTACTGAAGCTACTACTTTTGCTCTCAAATGAAATTACAGAAGTATCTGTATGCCTTCCTCCACAACACACAGTGTTTTCCAGTCCCAAGCTTCTGGAGGGAACTCAAATGAAGACATAAAGCATGTCACAGGACAGCTGCTGCTGGTCCCTCTCTCCTGGGGGTGAGAGAGCCTGATACGAAATGCAGGCTCTAGAAGAACCGTGACCTGTCGGGAAGTCCTGACGGAGGCTGTGGCTTGACCACGCACTTGCTGTATGACAGAGAGGTGAGCCCAGCCATGACCCAGTGTAGAGGATTACAATCAACTATCACTCCCAAGGAATTCCTGTGGGAAAGGATGTGCATGTAGACATGTCTAAGCTAGGCTAGTCCTGAGAGGCCACTATTTGTGCTGGGTAAAGTACAAACAATAGAGTCACAGTCCAGATGAGACGATCAGTATCTGCGCATGCAGCAAGGGATGGTACCAGCCCTAAATAACCATCTGACTAAATAAACTGAGTTAGTGCACTGTGTGTCGAAGTTTATATATAATACATCAGTAAGAAGTGTTTCCCCATCCCTGCAATGTTCCTCCCTACTAAACAGGTGCTTTAGCACGTATTTCTGCCACTATTGCTAACACAGTGCACAAACTCAACCCTCCCAGTGGCATGGTGTTAAGTACAAATCCTTTTGTTTTATCTGGGAAGACAGTACTATCCTTGGATACTTTCTGGAGCCATGCTCTGTGAAAAGTTTATCAAGAGCTGTTCGACTGATAGGTACCTCACCCTGGAAGCGGTAAAACTAGAAAGCAGGAAAGGAAGCTTCTAGAAAACACAATATACAGGAACATTTTGGTATTTCAGGTTATGCTGTGCTGTCTAATGTGATTTACATCCATACATACAGATCAGAAGTATGATTAATTAACTAGATCAGATGGCAAATTGACCAGTTAAAATACATAAATACATATGAACTGTTAAAGACACATATGCACTTCATAGTAAGTCACTGGGTTTTTACCTGCAGGACTAGCCTGCTCTCATCATAGCGGGTCAGTTTTGTAGACAGTTGACCAACATAAGGACCAAACTGTGTTCTCTTCTGTATTACTTTCTTTGCAAATACTCCAAGGACTGTGAATAAAAAAAGACCAGTCTAGTATTAATATAGACATCACAAGCTATTTCTTGTATATTTACAGTTGTGAAAATGGAGGTAAACAACAATAGTGCAGAACACATGAATTCTTCTTCTAGACAAATAACCCAGGTAAATAATTCTAATGGGAAGAATCTAAAAAGGATGTAAATATGTACAGAGATTTTTTAAAAATGGGTATTACATTGAATACAAAAGTGCCTAAAATCCATGACAGGATATTAAACTGAGTATGCAACTCAAGTATGTGTTGATATCCTTCAATCTGCAAGCTGATGTTATCATAGCGGCCTGCCTGTTGGCATAATTTACAAGGTTGTTCTCTCCCAATATGCGTGGAGAGAATCTATAAAAACACAACATTAGCCATCTTAATCATTCTAGTTATTCCCCTGCCTAATACCAATGGTGCAACACTATTGTGGCATCTTGTCATTCTCCTTCTGAAATGCAATCTAGCCAGGACTAATTTTACACAAGTAGCTGTGGAAAATTTGCACGCTAAGGATGTTGTTCCTTTTTTCAAGTTTGGGCATTGAAATTGCCCTGCCCTCAGAAGGAAAAACAGTCTTTCTACAACAGGAACTGAAGATGCGGCAAAAGGTAAATTAACCCCCTGTGTTCAGGAGTTTGCAGGGGGTAGATGAGGGATGTTATTTACCATTTTGTTTCTGACCTCTTATTGAATACTCTTTCCTGTTTTGCGTGTTTGGGGAAAAGAAAAAAAAATGTAATAGTGCATGGCTGCTACTATTAGATACAAATTCAACATTCATTAAACTTGTATTGACTGAACAGAGCTAACTGATTGCTCACAGCTAAATGTCACACCAGCTCTGGCTAATGTCCTGCTGTCAGTCTATGCATGAAAGCTACTAGAAATCAGTCATAAAAACCAGTAGCTGAATGTGAGCTTCAGCTGTGCTCAGCTGAAAATAGTCTTCATACTGTTAATACCCAGTGATTATGCCTTGAGTTATTCATGAAAACAAGCCAGCGTTAGTACTTTTCCCTCCTCTTTCTCAAATGTGGGAAAAAGAGCTAAAATACTTACTCTGCTGGTTTCCAGCTCGCAGCTCCAACACTCGCAAAGTGAGGTAATGAGGTAGGGTGAGACGGGCTCGGCTAGGAATAACCCTATCTTTAGCCCTGATGAGTGGTCCGTGGAGCTTGCATTCTCCTACAAGGCTTTTACCGCAATCCTCACACCCTACAAATCCAGAAAAGGGAACCCGTTACTAAAAAGGACATACTGCTCTCCAACTTAGTCTCTTCTAATTTTGTCACCTTGAGAACACATCTTGAATTACCAATGCTTTTCTTCACACCACTGTTCTACATTAGGTAGCAAAAAGATTATCTGCAAGTCAAAACTGAACTAGGAAGGTTTGAAATAACACTTCCAATTTGTGCATTCTCTCCTGTGCGAATTGGTGGGTCCTGACCTCCAAAGATTTATATGCACGTTCATCTGGAGGTGTCACAAACCGTGCCTTTGAAGACTAGGATGGCAGCAAAACTGGAGCTCACAGCATGCACACCTATAAACCAAGGTGCATATATTTATATAGAAATGAGAAGGGCAAAATTGCTAGTAATAACCAAGGTGACTTGCAGAGATCCAAGGAGTCCAAGAAAGATCACTGTGACTTTGTGAGCCTGCACAGACCATTCTTAGTGGAACACGAAACCCTCAGTGTACCTTAACAAATGACTGCGATGGGTCTTACACTCACAACTCAGCTGACAATCACACAAGGGCAGCCTTCTGGTAGACTGTGCTGCCTGTGGAAGTAAGCAAAAGGGGCACGCCGCATCCCCCAGTCATCGGTTCACAATAATGACATCTGCAGGCTGAACACACGAACCATCCAGAGAAGTCATTAATGAGAAATACATGTCTGCAAACTGACTTTCCCCCAGCACAGTGAGGTATTTTTGGTTCAGCGTAGCTCAAACTGGTTGCCAGGGAAACCCATACGGAGCCGCGACACAACTGAGCAGTGACACTCTCCAGCAGAAGGAGGTCATCCCGGCACTGGTGTCACACAGGGCGATGGGAAAAAGAGGACTTCTCGCACAAAACCTTTTTATAGACAGTAGAAACCAAACCAGCGAGCCAACAACGCTGTATGACCGAGTTAAAAGGAAAAGCTGATATTGGTCATCCATGACTACCTCGTTTTGTTTTACTTCTGAAAACTCTGCTGAGCAAGTCTATTCAGTAAGCGACAATAAGGAGCAGAGGAGGGGAGCCAGAACAGCCAAGAGACTCCAAGGGAGCCACGGGACACTGTAGCAGAGACCGGGGCAGGAGAGGTGAGGCTTCACCACAGACAGGGGCTCGGAGCCAGAGAGGTCAAGAGAAGCGTAAGGGCTCAGGAGACACTGCCTGGAGAGACATCAGAGATGCTCTTTGAGAAAAGAGAGAAACACCATAAATGCCATATTCAGGGTATCTCAAAAAGGCTTCAGTTTGTAAACACAAGTAGGCACTTGACTAAATTACACGCCTCGAGAGTCTAGTCCAAAATCTCCCCAAATAAGCCTGAAGTGCTCCTACTGAGTTCTTTGGGCTCTCCATCAACTCTAGATGAGCAGGTAGACTTGCACGTTGGTCAGGCTGCAAGCACTGCAGTAGTCCATATTTTTCAATAATTTGGGGACCATGTAATAGTTTTCTTTTGCTATGGGTCCCGGACTATACACCTGCACTATGAATAGCTGAAATATGTGATTTTTTTTGCTAGTGCTACAGATACAGAACATGCCGCTGTACAGCCATCACTTAAAATGCACGAAAAGTTAAGTAATACAGCTGCAAGGCAGATTTTTCTTGTTACACACCATTTTATGTACCTGAAAGTCCTTTACAGCTAGGCTGCAAGGAAAAAAATATTTTCTTGGTCATTTAACTTAATTGGCTTTTAAATAAATTGCCAACAATCTATGTCTTCTGAGGGCAACAAAATTCTGAGGGCTTCCTGAGCTTACCTAGAATAATAGCGACTTTGTCTCAAGTCAAATAGCTCCTGCTTGGAGAGTCGTATGCAAACTGCCAAATAACATTACCAAAAGCAAAATGGAGACAAAGAACTGCTGTTAGAGGGAGGATGTATCTAATCGTAAAGTACACGACCTTATCAATCCATGCCATGCCTCTGTGATTCATCACTACCGTGCTCCTGAGCAAACCTTCCAGCCACCCTGGGGCAGTGCCCACCACAGAGGCCCCAGGGTGGGCAGCTCACGGGAAGGGAAAACAGAAAAAGAGTCTCCCTTGAATTGGCCTCCAAATTTGGCACTAGTGCCCCATTAGCTAACCCTCCTTCGTTCTCCAGATCCAAGATGTAATGTCTGAAACAGTTCATGCGGTGTGGATGCTGGGCAGGCACTCCTCCAAAATCAGGGACCGCTCTGCATCCGAATGGGTGCTGAGCATGCCACTGAGCTTATCGGCCCCAGAGACGGCTCCCCAGGTGGCAGGCCTAACTGGCATGATGAAGCCGTCAGCTAGCACTGAATTAAATTAGCTGCAGAGCTGGAAGGGGTTTTTAAGCAGCTTGCTAGTATGGCTTGGGATTCTGACTGGGCATTGCTGTGCGGCACCCTGAAATATCCGCAGCTGCCCAAGGCGTGTTCTAGGATTTTCTGTGTTTTGTTACATGGGATATGAAGATAACTAGATGACTTAGTTATTTAACAGGCATCCTGGAACGACATTCACTACACAGTATTTCTGACCCCACACCAGCATGTTAGTCCCCTGACTCTGAATTTATTGCACGCTAAAAATTGCCAGGTGTACCAGAAGCACAGGATTGGACCACTGTAAATATAACAACTTTAGGGACTACTCTGGCGAATGGGGGTCTTTGTAATTTCTTCCCCCTAAACTAACAGCGCAAAACTGTCAAGTTCACATTCTTCCTCAGAGATAATTGCAGACCCAAGTCATGATCTTTTGTATTTCAATGCTAAATTACAGATGCTGTTGGCAAAGGAATGTATGCATTATCATAGCTGCAGCACGGCACCGGTTTGCAAAGCTCACACAGATTTTATGCCCCCTTTTAACTTGGCTGCTTAGGTAAAATGTAATTTTTTCAACAACAGCCTCAGAACACACTCTAACCTCTTCTGAAATATGGAGCATCCAGCTAGGGAAAGAACACACTTTGTTGTATTAGCACTAGGAATGAGATACACTTGGTTAGAAAAATTACTTTCTGTGAAGAAGATTTTTTATGCTTTTTGTTAGTCACTTTAGTATCTCACTTGATGCTTTTACAGTTTCCCTGCTCCCTTAAATTTTATTTACACAAACAAAATTAACAGATTCAATGTCATGTTTACAGGAATACTTGATAATGTGCAAGCATGCAAGAAAAAGTAAAACTGCCTCTGTTCCTCTGCTTTGCTGTGATTTAGATGAGTAGGCAACACAAAGAAATAAATGAGATTCACAGGAGTTACAAGCTGTTAAAAAACAGATCGTGTCATTTACTATATCTTTAGAGCAGCAGTGCTACATTGTCCCCTAGAGGGTATTTTTTCCTTCTTTCTCCATGTCTTTGCAATGACTGAAAAAGTTCCAAATAATGCCTTTTTTATCTCTCTGTAGTTAAAACTACACAAGATAGTAGATCTTGCAGCTGGTAAGATTTTTATTTTGCTGAACTCCACTGCAGCAGCGGGAAGGCACGCGTACAGAAGACCCCAGCACGGGTGTGGGTGCAGACTCCAACTAGGTTACGGGTGTGCAGCCACCACCTTATCACACTTACCACACCCTGCAAACCACCGCTGGACCCGCTAAGAGAAGGGTACATCTCCTGTATGCCCCCAGCCTGGCAGCCCTGAATGCACCTACTCCCACTTCTGCCCAGCCATCGGGAACCATGGTCGGCAGCTATGGCTTCCCCTTGCTCTTTGGGTCACCGGGAAAACGCCACCCGCTGCCTGCCGGATGCACTCCCACCACATGGGCTGACCGAAACACCGGCAGCCACGTTCCCAGGCAAGAGAACGGGTTGCGAGCGTGGCTCACCTGTACCGTCCTCACTATGCTGGCACTTCCCCCCAGTGCACGTCTAGGTGACAGCTCTCCTTTGCTGCAGACTACAGCCTGGCAGCTGCGGCGGGCAGCTTGCCTTGTCCTCCAGGCGGCTCTGGGGCTGGCCACGCTGCGCGGGGATGAGCTCCCACGGCCAGCAGTAGCCAAGGTGGCACAGTGGCTCGGGCAAGCTAGGCTGGAACACAGTTAACAAACTCAGCTTTGCAAAACAGCAGCACCATCCGAGCGCCGTGCCACCCCCACAAGCGCAAGCCCAGCCTCGGGGAGAGCTCATTAGCGTGGGCAAGGAGCCACAGGCTGCGGTTACACAAAGTCCGGCTGCAGAGATAACAGGAGCTATACATAGCCATACTAGGAACTGCAATCACTGTCGTAGCAGCTCGAACATACCACCAGCTCCTTAGCCAATCAGCGGCAGCAGAACACCACTTTTTAAAACGAGTTTGCTAAAAAGTAGATGTCTATCAGGCAGTCCTTCCTGCATTCTCCAACCCCTACTTTCAAGCGAGACTTTGCAGTATCTGAACACTTCAGTGGCCCACAAGGTGCCTGCGGTATGATTTACGTGCCCTGCGAAGGCAGAGGTAAATCATTCCTTTCAAAACGTCCACTTCGAGCAAGGACTCCCCACGAGAAACGATCGTCCAGCTGAGCAGTGCTCAACATTTGCTGTGCTGTTTTGTAGCATTAGAATTAGCTCCCGTGTGCCGAGGGAACAAAGATCAGTGTACATAGCAGTCCAAATCCTAGCCTAATTACAATCATAAGATTTGCATAGCAAACAACAGTAATTTATCCCAGAGTAAAATCATACCGCTCCGTTAGCCTTGTTCAGCTTTCACGTAGAGGAATGCTGCAAAAATACCTTGTGGACATTTTCTAAGATACACTGCATGTGCAGTATGTCAGTCTTGGTTCTTCTTACACAAAGGTACATGAGGTTTTCCTGCCCTCTGGTTTGTTCTGCAGCACTCCTTGCTGGAAAAGCTTGAAAACCTTGTTCTACAATATAATTTATCTGGCACAAAATTCAAAGTACTCAGTTAGCACACAGTTAATCCTAAGTTATTTTCCCATTATTGTGGGCCACTGGCACACATTTCATCTGTAAAAAAGTTTTTATGAAAGAAGCCTTACATGTCCTAGGTTTGATGCACAAAGTGCGTTTAGAAAGATGCTGAAGCTCTTAACTGATCAATAATTCATCCTAGTTGTATTATAGTAAAATAGAATTCAGAATAATTTTTTTCAAATCCCGTTAACTTCTGATATTTTCTCATGCTAAATACCCTACTGACTGATCTTCACTTTTTAACTGTAATAACTGATCCCTAGTCCAACACAAAAATAGGCGAACATTTCTTCAATGTCTCCTTTTCATGCCTCTTCTATCTCATACAACAAAACTTTGTATTAGCAGAGAGTTACAACTGCTCAGCTCTGCATGGAAAAAAAGAAAAAAATAAATACATCAGGAAACCACACACCAGGCTGACTTTGCAATCGTAATTGCTCACCTGAGCAAAGGCTGAAAAAACTTGCACTTTCATGCACCACACAGTGTATTATTTGGGAAGCAGGTATTGTATTTCCCATAACCCCACAGCCAAAAATAACACCCCCCCCAGAAGAGAAGCAGGGGGAGGCATTCCTACGTGCTTGAGAGGGAAACTTTCAATAGATTTCAAGCAGTGAGTTCCCACATCTTTGACACACAGAGACCTTGAAGCCTCGCAGTCTCTACCTGGCGGCACCAGCACAGACACTGTGGGACATGCTGCTGGAGCAACATCAGCTGCCTTACCAAGGACTTGGCTGCTGATTGCCGTTCCCGGGCTTGCAGGCGAGGGGACCAGAGCCCCTGAGATGCTGGAGGAGGGGGAGAAGGAGTCCTGGCCCTGCGCAGGGGTGAGTGGCACCCTGCGAGTAAACGCCTATGCCTCTTTTGGGGCCCCCTCTCCCCGGGGAGGAGAACGGTAGGTGGTTTGCAAACATCCCAGCAATCAGTCTTAACATTAAACATACTCACAGAAACATGACCTCACTCTACTAAAATGTAAAACTTAAAAAATGAGTTACTATATTTGGAGACAGAAACAGAGAAATAAAACAGCAAACATGCCTTATTGCCACCCCATACATTCAGTCAGACCGGCAGGCCGAGCTAATTCCCTAAAACTGGGACCCAGCCCTGCGGGTGAGCCCCGCGCTTTGGGATCCTGACCCAGGCGCTGATCTGCAGTAACGCTTTCCTTCACCTCGCCTCCATCCTCCTGGTGCCCCTGCCTTTGTTCCCAAGAGGGAAGAAGATTCGGAGGGAGGGTACGTCCTTGGGTCTCAAGCAGTGGGAGATCATCTGTCAAGGCACCCGCTCCTGCCTCACAGAGGTACAATCCTGTCCAGCACAGCAGTTCTTATGGAAGGATGCCTCTAGAAGGGAGGTTCAGCACTTATCTGACTGTAAAGAAATCTTCTAACGCAAAGCACGCATGCATTTTCCTGTCAGACACAAGTTCCAGTATGTAAACTCTTCAGAACTCCAAAACTATTTGTTATACAAACATATAAAAGATAACAACAACTATGATTCATTACTAGCTCCTAATAGGGAGTAATCATGACAGTCAAACACATCTGGGAACAGTAAGTCTTTCGCCTGGTGACCATGAAGTACTACAACAGGCATAGCCAGAAGGAATTTAACCAGCTTCCCATAAAAAGTCATCCTCCCACCAATCCCAATGAGACTTTCTACTGTGCTCCTTCCGTTTAGCAAATCTTAGGAGCAAAACAGTTAGAGAAGCCTCAAAGAGCACAGCCAAGCTGTGAAATTCGGCAATGTGACTACACACAGCAGCTTCAGCGGGTTCCCACGAAGCCTGTGCAGCAGGATACCTGTGCTCTGCTGTGTCTTACAAACTTCGTAGCTAGGAGGAAAAGAAATAGTTACCTTCGCTGTTTAAACACCTGAAAGGGCAGTAACTTATAGGACTTTCCTGCAAACTTAAAGAAAAAAAAAAACCTAACAAACCAAACAGCGGGGAAAGTATGTAGGTGTGATTATCAAGGTAAACTTCACTCTGCAGTCTGAGCTACTGGTTTATCAAAGTTCTTCGTAGGTTCACTCATCTAAAAATGACTTGAGATCAAAGCATTGATTGATTCAAATCATTGTTTGATTGAAAGATAATTAAAAAAATAATCACCTTCTGGTTATTCTTGGGACTAAAATGTACACGTCACATTTCTGGTGCACCACATCGGGTTTGCTTGCTATCAGAACCCACTTACCTAACAAGCACAGTTCAAGAGAAGTCACCTCCCATAGTTTGCGTGTAATACCTTCTAATCAGTACAAACAAAGAGACTTCTCTCACTGCTGAAAGCTGAATACATTTCAAACAATCAAACTGAAAAATGCAGTTGGATTTTTCAGGTTTTTTTTTCTTTTCCTTCTCTCCCTCTCCCTCTACTGGTTTGGCATGAAATCATATAAAATTAGATCCAGAAACAGGGAAGGAGGATAACAGCAAATTCACAGAAACAACTGCTATTTTTTATGAGAAACACCCTCAGTTAACATAGCCTGGTCCTACAAAACGGCCAGCAAAAGCTTCCTGCGAGCCAAGCCCTCTGCCCATCTCCCCCAGCAGCCAGCAGCAGCTAGTCCCGGTGCAAGACTGGGGCTCCTTGGCTGCGACACCTTCTTGCTTTAGGTCTTCACTAGCACTGTCCAAACTGCACTGCTTCCATACTGCAGACAGCAAAACTAAGATTCCCCTGTCCACAGAAATACAGACAGCCATCAAGAGAGTCATATTCAAACTGCTCATAAGCACCCTGTGGCTCCTGAGCCACATGTTGGACCCCCTAATCTACATCTCCCACAGCACAAGTTTTACCTCCCACAGCAAAAGCAGCTTTAACTGGTCTCAAGCACTTTTCTTTTAGGAAGGTTTGTGGCAGGCTGGTTGATATATCTTAGTGTCAGACCTTTTAGTGTATAATGTTAATGCTACTACTGCAATTTAACAGAGACACCAGCATCTTCTATCTTTGCTCTAGCAGAAAAAACCCAAGCACTTCTATCTTCCTAAATGTATGTATGTATAAATACACATGCATGCAGCCACACACACTATATCAAGTGCATTAATACAGTCAACGATTTTATCCACGGCAGGTCAACACCACAGCTCCAATTCTGATAAACGAAGTGCAGCAATTCTAATGACTAATGCTTAGTATTAATTAGTTGAAATACTTCCAACCCTTGCAACATTCCCTTAAAAGGGAACCTTAGATTGGGTCTCTCTGTCCTTCCCTGAATTTGGTTGTTACTGGCCACCAAGTCCAGATGTCATGCGGAGAAGACTGGTGGAGGGCTCGGTGACAAAAGCCACCTCTCCTTAGGAAACCAGCCCAAACTGATTCTTGTTCTTCCACTTGAACACAACTTCCAACATGGGCTTGCAGGAACTTTCCCAGCAAAGATGCTAGTGGCTGGGATGTATTTCTAGCTGCTTACTGGTAGAAAGAACCAGGCAGGTGGACACGGTTTGGAGAAGGAAATAGGAGTTTACTGTAGGACGCAATGAGGAAGCCTGGCATGACAGAGCGGGCTGTATTCATCCTGTGGCTGGAGAACTTGAGGTCTTTAGAGGCAGTTATAACTAAATGAAGCAAGCTACAGCCACTGGGAATAAAAGCGCAGTGTAAAAACCATGGGACCCACTTCTGCAGGTAGAAGTCCGTACACTCGGCTCTACTAATGTGCGAGTAGCCGCGCTATGAAAGAAGGAAGTCCGTGTGGAGAAGTGAATACATGGACACTTAGGACTGGTGGGGGCTGAGACCTTGGAGGGCCAGTCCTGAAAAAACACTCCAATCCGTATTACATTCAGCAGAAACTAAGTCTGAATAAAACTGGAAAATCAGTTAACTTTCTCAGCGAACTGTCCAAACCTCCTACTGGTATTCCAATTCACCCAAGAGAACAAAAAAAAGTTATTTTTTGATTTTTGACTAATGAATCCTAAAGCATATATTTAAAATACTGAAATGTAGGAGTCGTCTTTTAAAAGCACTGGGTTTTGTAAACGAAGGGTCATTAACAGCTTCGCAGAACAGCTTTAGTTCTCACTACGCATCACCTTCATAACAGAGGACAGAGCCAACAACTTCTGTTATACTTGCCTAATTTCCAACATGAAAAGGATGCTTGATTCCCAGCTTCTCTGGGAACAAAATCGACAGAAGACTCTCATCCTTAGCCTTTATGATCCTGTTAAATTATGCTCCTTCTTTAAGGCATGAAGTGACTTCTTTAAAAAAAAAACATAGACATTGGGAAGCTCTGCTGCTGAACAGACACAAAAATGTATTTCTGTGAAAAAAATACTCACATGTGCAAGGTTGTATCTGTGCTTCCATTTACTTGTTCTCTTTTTCCTGAGATCTAACATATACTTCTTTTTTCTACTCTAAAGACTTTAAATGGGAACCATAAGATAACTATCTAACATCTTGACTGATACTGTACTAAAGAAGTTATGCCCACCTGAGCTTCTTTAACAGACTGATTAAGAACGGGTAATAAAATTGGCAGCAACAGATTAGGCAGCAGTATAGTACATTTCCCTTAAAATAACTATTCTCCTCAGGCATAAGGACAGCCTTGAGTCTAGTTCTCCAAAACAGAGAATTACAAAGTACATAATTATAGAGTATTATAGGAGAATTACATCTGAGAGTTGCACAAATTTGTGAGTTTAGAAAAAATGGCAGATTTTTTTCCGTGGATGAAGCACTCTAAACTCAAATTATAATGTATCTCCGTAAAGCCCTATTTATTCTCCTGTTGACAGTCATCTTAGTTTGAGATTAAATAAAACCCAAACACTTTTTCTACGTTCCTGATTAATTTGTAGTTTCTTTAAACTTTTCCAAAAGTCACAAAAATAACAGTAGTCTCTATTACTAGAATCTAAGAAGCAACTTTGCAAAGCAAAATTACAAAGAATTTGCTCCCATTTTCATACTTTCCTAGCTCGAAGAACAAGACCAACAGATGGTAAAGGCATCACCTTGGGGGAAATGCACCATTCTTCAGATATGTATTTGTATAACCCTGGTCATTTAACATGCATATTTACTTAGAGTTGTGTATGATCACATATCCCACTTTGTATTTGGTGTATCTTACTCTATTGGTTGGAAATCAATTATTTTATACTCCTTCCACTTCAACATTGCCAATAGGTCACAACAATATTCATATTTTATAAAGATCCTTGATGTTAGAAGAGGCAAAGGGACAACTATCTTGCCAAAACATCCCCATGTACTTCCCTGCACACACCTGGCTAAGCACCTTCCAGTCCACTAAGTTAAACATAACAAACACACTCTGCCTTGCTTTATCGTCCAAGTGACAGAGAAAAAATGCTACCTTCCTTGTCACACATGAATCATCTACTCTTTTCTCCATTACAGTAACTAAAAAAGCTCTGATCAACTGAGCTTTTCATGACCATAATTCTTTTATATTTACACCATTACAACTACCCAGAAACCCTCACCAGTCAACATTTTCATAACACATCTAGATTACAGCATTAAAATGACCTACAAATTAGCCTCCTTTCCAACTTAAGTGTTACCTTTAAATTAGCTTTAGCTTTAAATTTTAGCATCTTCCAATGCCTATCATGTATAAATACACTTAAGTGAGGTCAGAAAACACTCCTGACACATTTGGATAACAATGACGACAACAGAGCCCACAAACATCAATATCAGGCTGCCTGAGCTTAGTGTTTTTACATCTTTGTCAGAATCATAAATGCATTTTCTTTTTTTGCTTTTCCCTCTGAAAATCTTGGAAACTTAAAGGCGGAAGTCAAATGCAAAAATGTTGACGCTCTACAATCAAGCAAGGTATTTTCATTTTCAGGATCACAAAGTATTTTAAAGAAAGCATGTTTGCATATGGAGCCCCAAGGCTTCTAAGAAAAACAGGTGAGTCGTCCGCTGCAGAGAAGAGCAAAATGAGACAAAACTAGTAAGATTACTAGCTCAAAGTCACTCAGAGGGAAAAATGCCAGACTGAGGAATACAAACGACTCTGATAAAACATGAAACTTCCCAAGCACTTCCCCCAAAATTAGTGGACTACTCCAGAGTTTTCAAACAACTGCACACATGCACAGACACTTTTAATCAGGTTCGTAACACAAACCCAGCAATTCCTACTGCCATGTAAGAACGAGGCAGCACAACGGCAATTCTGTTTGGAGCTTGCTCTTATGCTTAAACTGACTAAAGAAATGACATTACTTAACTTTTTTTGCTGCAGTCCTAAGTGGGCCACACCTGAAAGTTGTAGCTATGTGAGCTCAGAAATCTTCTTCAGTCACCACAGAAACTAATATAGAAACTCTGGCGATTTGTTCTCTTGTTTTCAGTAGAAAATTTACATATGAATTACACACCAAATTCCTTCGGTCTGATAAACTGTTCTGGACTCACATGAAGAAAATAATGCTTCCTCATTATCATCCTCCTCTTGCTATTCTTTGCTGTCTTTACAAAAAAACTGTACGTCTAAGACCAGCAAGTGCAGTGCTAAGTCCATCTCTCGCTTTGAGTCTACGCATAGAAACAGAGGTTTGGAAATATATCCTTACATTTCAAGGGATTTCAGATTCCCAGATTTTCTGCCAGTCAGGCCTGCTTGTTAGTCACTGCCTTGTGCGTAAGTACTAACACAGCAATTTATACCAGTCAAGAAATCATCTGATGCAATTCAGCTGATTCTCAAAGACACAAAGGATTGCATGTAATAGCCTGCCTGAATGACTGATGCTCAGGACCTGACTGCAAGACCCAAATACCAAATTTTTTCCCATTACTTTTCATATTCTTTAATCACCATTAGATAAAGAACAAATGAACACACACACAGAGGCTAGAAACAGCACAAAAGTCACTTAGGTGTTTCCCATGACAGAATACAGTTCAAACACTGTTTTTGCACTCAAGAACAAAAATGCAAACATTTCATAATCACACTACGTATGGGAAATCAAAGCAATCCTTACCTTATTTAAAATGGCATTTTTAGTAAAAGGTCAGGCTATGCTAGTACAAGGTGGCAGGAACCATGCCATCCTCCTTCGGCAGACTTTTCCAAACACCCCTGTGTTCAACTAAGTCTAACTCCGCTCTGTTTTGTTTCCCTAGGAGGACCCATTCAGCACCATGTGCTCCTTTTCAGCTGTCAATAAACAGAAGCGGTGAATTCCCCAAGCACTTCACAAAGCTAGTTAGGCATAGCCATTCATTTCTTCAGGAAAACAGGGCATTGATTTCAGCAAATTCCCAGGGAGCAGCTACAACAAAGAGATCAAAGACCCACCTCCTTTCCTGCGAGGCTTTGGCCGGCCAGGCCCAGAGGAGCAGCGACAGGTCTCCCGAAGACCGGGCTTGAGCCCCTCCGACCACCGCGTGCTCCATTCATGCCCGTCGCCTTCCTACATTCCCGGGACAGCCCCCGGCGCTAACCGTGACAAACCCCTACATTCAGGCAGCATAATGTACTGCACGCTAGTTCATCCAAGGATAAAAAGACAAACAAGCTCCAAGGGAAGTCCGCTGCTTCCCTGACCAGCCGAGCCTCAGTAGCTGCCAGACATTTTGTAAACTTCTCTTTTTGCCCTTAGCTTCTCCATCTAAAACAGAGAAACACTTGCCACCTCAAATTCATCATGCCGAAACTTCACTGGGATGTTGGCTTTTTTGGTTTATTTCCACAGGCTTGAAGACTTAGCTGCTGGAGTTTGAGGTCTAGCTGCAGCAGCCCTTGTATTGTGCAGCCACGACATTTTCTTTGTGCAATTTGCCCCAGACTGCAACAGTTTTTTCCTAGGAATCTAAGGGGTTTTGTGCTGGTTTGGTTAGATATTTTTTTTCTTTTTAATTATACATCTAGTCTTCATCAATGTGACCTGGAACAAGATTTTTAATCCTAGAATTTGACTTTGTATTGAACCAAGCATTAGTGAAAGACGGTGCTGCGGTCAGGCTTAGGGACTGGGCGGTTAGGCTACATGTCTACTACCAAACAGTAAGAGCCAGAGACTTCTCCCTGGTGCTGAGACCACCTGGCATCAGCTCCACGTGTCTAAACGCTCCTCACCTCCTTCCCTCCTCTCCACCCCACCCCCAGTTTGGTTACATCCAAATTCCTTACCTGGAACACAGCCTGGTAGATGTTATCCCCAAAACACACTTTGGTGTTGCTTGTTAGCATAGGCCAGTACTAAGCTCATGGGCTGGCTCTGCAGTATTTATTTATATAAAACCAGACAAAGATCTGGAGTCACTTCACATCTGTACAGATTTGCCACACTATTCTTTAGCATTCTTCTGCGTACTGACATTTTTCCAAGGCACTACCTGGCTGTCACAAAACCCACATGCATGTGTACTCCCACCATCTGGAACCTGGAAAGTAGTTTTAAGTCTTTCTGACTCCAATGGCAGTCACATGTTCTCATTTCAGAGCAGGGACATGGCCTGGTTTCAGCTGGGATAGAGTTAATTTTACTCTGTACTACTGGTATTGCCTCGAGGCTATTCACAGGTCTCCAAGTGAGAAGACAAATGTCTATCCCTCTAGCACGACTGAGCATCACAGGATCTGCCACAGCACAAGCTGTATAATACTGAGAAGACCAGGGACAGGTGGTAGGGATGACTGATCATTGCACAGAAGATAGCTGAGGACACAAGGAAATACAGAACTGCAGAATTATCTAAGTTGCAAGTGACCTGTGGAGACCAACTAGCCCAGCCTCTTGTTGAAAGCAGGCCCTTAGATTAGCGTTACCCAGGGCCCTGTCAAGCCTCATCTCGAGTATTTCCAGTGTGGGAAATTCTGCCACTTCCTTGGGCAGCCTATTCCAATGTTTAATCGATCCTACAGTGAAAATCCCCCTTACATCCAGGAGCATCTCCCCCAAAGCGGCTTGTGGCCATCGTCTCTTGTCGTGTCACAGTGCATGCTTGCGGAAAGAGTGCTTCCACCTCCCTCTCCACAACCACCTTTTTTGTACTGGAAGACCATGACTAGATCCCCTTGCACGCTCCCTTCTCCAGGCTGAACACAACTGACTCCTTCAACTTCTACTCAGGTGACTTCTCTAACCCACTGATCAGCAGGAAAAGTGTGAGAAAGGTGCTGATGCTGAGATGAAGAGAGAAAAATGAAACTGCCAGGGCACAAATTAGCTAAAACAGTCAAACCAGCTTAAACAACTGAGTAGAATTGAAGAGTCTTAAGTGATTTTGACCAGGACCACTGTGCAGTCACCCTGCCCTCTCTCCCTTCTTTAACATTTCACTCCTGACAGCAGATAGCTTAGGCTGGAGCAAGAGGGTGCAAGTATCGAGGAGACCTGAGCAGTAGTTTTTTGTGGTAGTTACGACAGCAAAGTATAAGGATATGCCACTTGTATATTCTTCGCTGTTGAAAAAGAAGGATGGCGAATAGTGATGAGGCGTGAGATTTGGATGTGACTTGGGATAATGATGCCTTGGAAACACTGGAGTTAAATTCACAAAGTGATTAAAAACCCCCAAGCACATCACTCAGTAGTAATCTGGGATGGTATTTGTGCCAAAGATAGATAAAACATTTTAGATAGAATTGTAATTTCAAGTCTCAATGAACCAGTCTGTTCTTATACATGGGCCGGATTTTTACAATTTTACTCATATTAAGTCATGCTTTACTCCAAGAATAATCCCGTTGATTATAATGGTAATATTGTTCCACAGATGTCCCAGAAGAAACGCAAATGTAAAAGCAGACATTATACTTAAGATAAAAAACATCCATCATGTACACATCTGGGAATCTGATAAAAACATATGGTACAAAAAATCACTGTGGGATGATGGAAATGTACTTACATAGCAGGTCTGTGGACATGTCTACAGATCAGGCAAAGGAAACCTACATAAAATAAATGAAAAAAGAATGATCAGTTTTCTGAACTAGCACTATTCATGTTTAAACCTCATGCCAGTTATCATATGCATAGTTTTTTAGTTCTTTAGGAAATGAGGAGAACATCTCTAGGGAAATCTAACAAGGAAGAATTTCAATTTGTAGAGGAAAAGAGTAAATCCATCTATTTTTTACTTCCTAATAAATGATTCCACTTCATTTCACAAACAACGTGAACTGACAATATTAATGTAATGCATTTTAATTCAGAGCAGTTCACTGTATCCCTTCATTAACATTTATTAATAAAGCAGAATTTTCAGGCACTGTGTATTTTACCCCATTGCATGCCATTCTGTGTTTAAGCCTGCTACTTCAGGTATTCATCTTAAGAGTCCTCACCCTTGCAGAGTCAAAAGGGAATATTAACCAGATATGGGACAAGACATTTTATTTGCTCTCTTGAAAGACTTCTGGAGACTTCTAGATTTCTGCTGAACTCTGTTCATCTTGTTCCCTTCCCATTCATCTGCTGGTTTTTGACTGAAATTTTACTATAAGCACACAGGAGCAGAGTCTGAGTTTTCTGTAGCTGTCTGAGCAGTCTCCAACACAGTAGGATCCCAATGTGTGGATAAGGCTACTTGGAGCAACAGAAATAATATGGCACGTGATAATAAGGGGGCATGCAAATAACAGTACGAATCACATCAGCTTATGCCATTTTGTTGTGTCCTGTACAAACCTTTAAAATTTCAGGCAGTGTTTGAAGGTGTATGTATACAATTAAGGGTGAAAACTTGACTCTGATGAAGACAACAGTATTTTGTTGCTGACTGAAATGGGTCAAAGAAAGCATCTTCATTTTCAAAAATACAATGATCGTTAGTAAGATACCTCCAAATTAATTGGAGCTGATTGGGAGAACTGAGGGAGGAGGAGTATGTAAGAATGCAATAAAGACAACAGGAAAAATGGATGGCAAAGAATAATGAGAACTGAGAAGGGAACAGACTCAAGGAGAGTAAGGAAGTGGTAAGGTAAGGTGAATGCAGAGCACAATGAGGCAGAGAGGAGTCAGTGGCCTACTGATGAGAATTTGTTGAGGAAAAAGCTGTGACTCTGCCAGGCTGTCCATAAGGAGGATGAGGAAGCTGAGATCCAGCTATCTGCTGAAATGTACAAGCACACTGTACTGCCATTTTGAAGGTTGAGAAGACTAAGGTAACGCTTCTAGTGATCCACTGTAAGCACCTAAGCTGCCGTCTTAGCTTGAGGACATGCCACTTGCCCATGTATACAAAAGCAGCCATGCTGAGCATTCCCCCAGCATTTACTCAACAATGATATACATACAGATCATCATTACTGGGCAACATAACAAGTATGCCAATTACATTAGCAAGTTAACAACTGATAAACCCACATATCCTCATTTAAGTGTTCACAGACCCAATCCCAAGACCAAGACACACAAAGTTAGTAAATCAGACTTGCTATCTTACCATGTGTCTCATCACAACATAATCAAACCCCCAAGGATTCAAACTGTCAATCCTAGCATAAAAGACATTATGTAAAGAAAATGTATTTTATAGATGCTTTGCACTCTGGAATTTGGAAGAGTTCTGATGTCAAAATATGAAGGGCTGCCTGGTCTTTCCTTTCCATATGCTTAAACATGTCTTTCAAGCCTATGCTGCCTTCACCAAACAGAAGAGAAGTACAAGCTTTGCATTTTAAAGAGTGATTTGCAGTGGTGGGTGGTGAGGGGTAGTTGACAGGTATACTGTAGTCTTTATTGCAGAAAATTCGTATTTTCAACACAAAACCAAAAAAATTCCTCCCATCTTTGGGCTGCACACATTCTCTAACATCAGTGGGATAAAACTGACAGGGAGCAGCTCATCAGAGACCTTCAGTGGGGAAGACACTACAAGGAAAGACACTTCAATTGCCCAAGCATCCCGTGTCTTTTGAGGTGCCCTAGGATAGCTGAAGCACCCACATGAGGCTGATAGCTATAATATTCGTTATACAGGGTAAAAGAGTCCCTCCTGGACCAGAAGCTAGAAGCCAGGCAGGGCTACCCAGGGCATCTCAGACAGCACTAGATGCTTACGTTTCAGCAAATTAAATCAAGTCCTACAGTATCGCAGTTTGTCTGTTTTTACAAGAAGCCAAGCAGCAAACAGGCAGGCTGCTGGTACATCACTTCTGTCTGAGATCAAGGGGACTGCAGATGAGACATGAAAAAACAAGTGCCAGCACATCAACTTCTCTTTTGTAACCTCCATCCTCTGCCAAAACAGCTGCCTCCGGTGAACAGACAGCTTATAAACTGGCTTTTGTCTCTGACTGGGACTGTGTGTAGATGTGAGAGAGAAGCAGTAAAGGGGCCTGCATGTTAAAAGGACATCAGCAGGTCCTCTTCCCAGGTGAAAACAGCCACGCTGAGAGCAGGCTTTCTAAGCAGCAAGTCTCCTAGCCCGATTTCCATCAGCCAGAAAACACTTAGTTTCTGCAAAAAAACTACTCTGCAGTTTCACTCCATTCTGACTGAGAATGAGGCACTTGTCTGTGGTCTTAATTTCTAAGAATTTAGGCGTTGCAGAGGGAACAGTGGACTTTAATGGCATCCATATGAGACTGTACTCACGCCAACCTTTGTCATCCCCAGACACAGCAGGCTACATGTTGTCACTGTCAAACCAGTGCCATCAACTAATAAAGATTTCATCCCTCCACTGAATTACTAGGCAAAATGATTTAATTGTGCTGGCAGTCAATCTGCGAGGCAATTACCTGGTAAACGACCACAACACAACAAACTCTCCCCTTCCATATGGTCTGAGTCAGTAGTATACCTTCATCCTCCCGCGCCTGGTGTGCAGCAGTCTCCTGTCATGAAAGAGCCCAGCCTCAGCCCATCTCCTCCCTGCCCCGATCCCGTCTGCTATCCAGCCAAGTTCCAGTGATCCTGTGGTCCATGAACTCCCCAGTTAAGGTTTGGTTGAATTGTTCTGTGGTGTCACTTTGGCAGTAGAGGAGGCATGGGGAATAAGGAGCACATACACCAGCTGGGACAGAAGACCTCGTGACACAGAGACTGTGACAGGTCAGAATGACATCAGAGGGACCCAGATGAAGAGCAGCATGGTCCAGAGCAACACAAACACCTATGAGACACCTCCCCTGCAATCAAAAGGCTAATCTGCTGCTGGGGTGGGGGCAGCTATCAGAAGCTTGAGGAGGTTCTCCATTCACTTATTACTCAGAAGCAGCTACGAAAACCACAGCAGAAAAGTGCTATTGCACAGGTTGGCTTTTCCCTCCCAGCCCTCTTGCCCGTGCTGACAGGGCTGCCTTCTCCTGTGGTCTGGAGCCAGGAAGGAATCGGGCCATGACACTGCTATGTCCCTGCTGCACCTCATGGCATTAAAGGTGCTTACCAGTACAGGCAGGTCACCTTGTAACGACCTCTGTTCCTAACAGTTCTCCTAGGACATGGTCAAAGGTACAAGACTCTGCTGCAGAAGATTTGTCCCAGAGAATGAGGGCACTATGAAGAGGATAACCATAAATCACTGAAGCGTTTTTCTCCACAGGCCATCAAAGCCTGAGAAACTTTCTCTTTTTTTTCCCCCTGTACGGTCCTCTGATGAAGCAGCATTAGCAGCAGCAACAACCCCATAGTGCCCAAGTCCAGGCCTTGGGGAGGGCACAGAGACTACAGACCAAGAGGAAACACCTCTGTGAGGGCATCCCCATCACTGCAACACAAGCCACTTCAGGAACAACAGAGCGGGAGGTGCACCAACGCGAGGAACTGCTCCCCTTCCAGCAGCCGGTCAGGACGCTATCTCTGACAGACAGGGTGAGGATAACCACAGCAAGGTGTATTTGCAGAGTCAAGGGAGCGTAAGCAGAACTACGAGCTCCTTCATAAGCTATGCTAGCTCTTCCCTGCAGTTACCCTCAACATGGACCCAGAACTGCCTGTCCTCCAAGCTGCAGAAACCCACCACCATAAATCCCTCTCCTGCTTCAAGGTCGGCCCTCTGCTGCACGAGGGCACCTCTTGTGTGGTGTATTGCCCCCTGACCAAGGGGGCTCCAACACATGCACAGTCATGGCAGCCACTTACGCTGTCCCAATCAGGCACAGTGCCTGGTGGTTTCTGGCCACACCAGTCACTTGTCAATCTAAACTTAGGTGGTTGGCCAGTGGCCATGCTGGCCTCAGCTTAACAGTCCCATTGGCCAATCTTCTGTGTTTTTACTCCTTGTAAACCACATTGATGTACCACACTGACCTTTATATGAACTGTTGCAGGTATACCGGCCAAATTTGCTGCTCACACAGCCAAAGAAGTTGTTTGTGGTTGCTCTTAAATACTGTCCTTCCTCATTAGTGAGTGGGCAGAAGAGGAGGAGGAGTAGAGTGGGGGATGTTTCCCATACATGAAAAATGCAGCCCTGAAAATTTGAGGCAAAGCCTTATGAGGTTCTTACTGGCTTTCAGGTACTAGGAAATTAGCTTAGGCATTTAGGTTGAATAGGAGTTGATGGGTTAAGTATAATAGATGGTTAACAGTCTACAGATAGCAAAGCAGTGATTACAGGCACATTGGATGATTAAAAGTTCGATGCTTTGTGATGGTGAAAACTGGTTATATGTTGGTTAGAGGAAGGGAGAATGGGTTCTGCACTGCTGTCGTGGTTCCAGCCCAGCCGGTAACAAAGGACCACGCAGCCACTCGCTCACTCCTCCCGCCCCCCTCCGGTGGGATGGGGAGGAGATGGAGGAGAGCAAGGAAAAAAACCCCTGGAACCTCGAGGGTTGAGATAAGGGCAGTTTACTGGGACAATACACACACACAAAAAAAGGTTACAACAACAACAGCGGGACTAATGAAAGAGTATACAAAAAGAGTGATGCACAGTGCAACTGCTCACCACCTGGAACCTGACGCTCCGCCACTTCCCCCACCGAAAGTCCAGAGAACCACCCCCCCAGCCTGCTCCCCATTTATATACTGGGCATGATGTCACATGGTATGGAATAGCTCCTTGGCTAGTTCAGGTCAGCTGCCCCGGCTGTGCCCCCCACCTCCCAGGTTCCTGTAAAAATTAACTCTATCCCAGCTGAACCCAGGACATTATCCACCCCTTATTCTATACCATCTACATCATGCCCAGATCTTACATTTTCCAATCAACCACTATCACTTTCCTTGTCTTATATATAAGTATATGGACACCCTCCCACCACATACACACACAAATAGTATTCCCTTAGTCCATGGGCTATCCCTCTAATGTGTCCATCAATTTTATTTAGTCCATGACTTTGGGGCTCCATCTGTTGTAACAGTTCTTCAGGATAAGAGAGATGGTGTGAGGTGTTGGACTGTTGTATGCTGCCTCTGGAACTTGTGGCTAGTACATTTGGTGCAACCCACGCCCTTGGTCTGCAGGTCGAAGATGTTGATCTTGAAGAAATTGCTGGGCGCCAGTTCAAGTTCTATCACTGTTGTACTTGGCTCAGTTTCAAAGTCCATCCTGCAGTCATTTGGGTAATTCTTACAGTAATACCCTTGATATGGCATATAGACACTATAGATACAATGACATGCATTGGCAGGGTATTTAGCAGTTAAATATCATACAGCCTAATTCACTGGCTATTCTCTCCCAAAATCAAATCTCTCTGAGGTACACATCGAACTTCCCCATCCTTCTGCATCACCCACCAGGTGTACCCAGGTCCCTGAGCAAAAACAACCCCTTGAATGGGTTTGCCTCTGCTTGAGGGAAGACTAACCCAGCCTGTCTTTCCTAACATACTCCTCATGCGCACTACAGGGACTTTATCCCCTTCTATAGTCTGTGGAAGTCTTGGTTGGGCGGGGCCAGCCCAATTGGCGGATCCTCTAGCATTAACTAACCAGGTGGCTTTTGTTAAATGTGTATCCCAATGTTTGAAAGTTCCACCCCCCATCGCTCTCAATGTAGTTTTCAGCAGTCCATTGTATCGTTTGATTTTTCCGGAGGCCGGTGCGTGATAAGGGATGTGATATACCCACTCAATGCCAAGTTCTTTGGCCCAGGTGTCTATGAGGTTGCTTTGGAAGTGAGTCCCGTTGTCCGACTCGATTTTTTCTGGGGTGCCGTGTTGCCATAAAACTTTCTCTTCAAGGCCCAGGATAGTGTTCTAGGCAGTGGCGTGGGACACAGGATATGTTTCCAGCCATCCAGTCGTTGCTTCCTCCATTGTAAGCACATGGCACTTGCCTTGGCGTGTTCGTGGGAGTGTGATATAGTCAATCTGCCAGGCCTCCCACTGTTTATATTTCAGCCATCGCCCCCCATGCAACAGGGGTTTTAGCCACTTGGCTTGCTTAATTGCAGCACGTTTCACATTCATGGATAACCTGTGCGATAGTGTCCATGGTCAAGTCCACCCCTCGATCTCGAGCCCATCTATATGTTGCATCTCTTCCCTGATGGCCTGAAGTATCATGGGCCCACTGAGCCATAAATAGCTCACCCCTATGTTGCCAGTCCAGGTCCACCTGAGACACTTCAATCTTGGTGGCCTGATCTGCCTGCTGGTTGTTTTGATGTTCTTCAGTGGCCCGACTCTTGGGTACATGAGCATCTACGTGACGTACTTTTACCACTAGCTTCTCTATCCGAACAGCGATATCTTGCCACAGTGCGGCAGCCCAGATGGGTTTACCTCTGCGCTGCCAGTTGCTCTGCTTCCATTGCTGTAACCACCCCCACAGGGCATTTGCCACCATCCATGAGTCAGTATAGAGAGAGAGCACTGGCCACTTTTCTCTTTCAGCAATATCTAATGCTAGCTGGATGGCTTTCACCTCTGCAAACTGACTCGATTCACCTTCTCCTTCAGCAGTTTCTGCAACTTGTCGTGTAGGACTCCATACAGCAGCTTTCCACCTTCGATGCTTTCCCACAATGCGACAGGACCCATCAGTGAACAGGGCATATTGCCTCTCATTTTCTGGCAGTTTATTATACAGTGGGGCCTCTTCAGCCCATGTCACCTCCTCCTCTGGTGACATTCCAAAATCTTTGCCTTCTGGCCAGTCCATGATCACTTCCACAATTCCTGGGCGACTGGGGTTTCCTATGTGAGCTCGTTGTGTGATCAGTGTGGCCCACTTACTCCATGTGGCATCAGTTGCATGATGTGTAGAGGGAAATTTTCCCTTTGAACATCCAGCCCAGCACTGGCAGTCAGGGTGCTAAGAGGAGCTGTGTTTCAGTACCAACCAACTCCTTCATATGCTGCCAATATCTCTTTTTCAGTTGGAGTATAGCGAGCCTCGGATCCTCTGTATCCCCGACTCCAAAACCCCAGGGGTCGGCCTTGGGTCTCCCCAGGTGCTTTCTGCCCAAGGCTCCAGGTAGGGCCATTCTCCCCAGCTGCAGTGTAGAGCACATTTTTAACATCTGGTCCTGTCCGGACTGGCCTAAGGGCTACTACATGAACAATCTCCCGTTTAATTTGTTCAAAGACTTGTCATTGCTCAGGCCCCCATTTAAAATCGTTCTTCTTCCGGGTAACTTGGTAGAGAGGACTTACAATTTGACTGTAATTTGGAATATGCATTCTCCAAAAGCCCACAACACCTAAGAAAGCCTGTGTTTCCTTTTTATTAGTCGGTGGGGACACAGCTGCTATTTTGTTGATCACATCCGCAGGGATCTGACGATGCCTGTCTTGCCATTTTACTCCTAAGAACTGGATCTCCTGTGCAGGTCCCTTGACCTTACTTTCTTTTATGGCAAAGCCAGCCTTCAAAAGGATTTGGATTATTTTCTTCCCTTTCTCAAAAACTTCTTCTGCCGTGCTGCCCCATATGATGATGTCATCAATGTATTGCAGGTGCTCTGGAGCTTCACCTTTTTCTAGTGCAGTCTGGATCAGTCCATGGCAAATAGTCGGGCTGTGTTTCCACCCCTGGGGCAGTCGATTCCAGGTGTACTGGACGCCCCTCCAAGTGAAAGCAAACTGTGGCCTGCACTCCGTGCCAAAGGAATGGAGAAAAATGCATTAGCAATGTCAATTGTGGCATACCACTTAGCTGCCTTTGATTCCAGTTCATATTGAAGCTCTAACGTATCTGGCACAGCAGCGCTCAGCGGTGGCATGACTTCATTCAGCCCACGATAATCTACTGTTAGTCTCCATTCCCCAATAGATTTCCGCGTGGGCCATATGGGACTATTAAAGGGTGAGTGAGTCTTGCTGATCACTCCTTGGCTCTCCAATTGGCAAATCAGCTTATGGATGGGGATCAGGGAGTCTCGGTTGGTGCGATATTGCCGCCGGTGCACCATCGCGGTAGCAACTGGCACCTGTTGTTCTTCAACCTTCAGCGACCCCACAAACGAAGGGTCTTGGGAGAGACCAGGTAGGGTAGACAGCTGTTCAATCTCCTCCGTCTCCAATGCAGCTATACCAAAGGCACAACGGTACCCTTTTGGGTCCTTGAAATACCCCCTTCTGAGATAATCTATACCAAGGATGCACGGGGCCTCTGGGCCAGTTGCAATGGGGTGTTTATGCCACTCATTCCCGCTTAGACTCATTTCGGCTTCCAATACGGTTAGCTCTTGGGATCCCCCTGTCACACCAGAGATACAGATGGGTTCTGCCCCTTTATAACTTGATGGCATTAGGGTACATTGTGCACCAGTGTCTACTAGAGCCTTATATTCCTGTGGGTCTGATGTGCCAGGCCATCGAATCCACACAGTCCAGTAGACTCGGTTGTCCCTCTCCTCCACCTGGCTGGAGGCAGGGCCCCTCTAATCCTGGTTAGAATATCCGTTACTCACTTTTCGCACACGTGAATCAGAAGTCCCTTCAAGAGGATCAGAAATGAGATCAGCCCATCTACTGCGTCTGGGGGACTGCTCACGGGAAACTGGAGCAGCAGTTTTCCAAGAAGAATCCTCTTTTCTGGTTGCTTTTTCTCGCAACTCCCGTACCCGTGCATCCAGGACTGAGGTAGCTTTTCCATCCCACTTCCTCATGTCCCCTCCATGGTCACGCAGGTAAAACCAGAGGTTAGCCCGTCGTGTGTACTTTCTCTCTCCTCTCTCTTGGGCAGAGGAATGCTTACTCCCAATAACTGTGATGCGGCCTGTACAGGTGAGGAGGAGGACATATCCATTTTGAATTGCTGGAACTCTCGGGACAATTCCTCTACAGCTGAGACACAGGCCTATAGGGAGGAAGAGAGACTTCCTTCGTATTGCCGGAGTTGGACAGCCAATTCATTCACCGTTTGTCCACAGCCTTCTTTCCAGGACATTACTGCCAATGAGTTGGCATAGGTTGGTGGTGCACTTCGTAGAAACTTCCGCCACATCGGTTGTGTGCATTGGACTTCATCTGGATCTGCGGGTGACTGCGTATTTTCTGGATCATTATAAATCACCTCGAGCATGGCTAATTCCCTCAGGTACTGGATACCTCTCTCCATGGTGGTCCACTTGCCTTGGTGACATGTAACTTCATCCTTGAAGGGGTATCTTTCCTTTACACCTAACAGAAGTCGCCTCCAGAGGCTGAGGACTTGTGTTTTTCTCCCAATCGCCTTGTCGATGCCCCCTTCCCTAGACAGAGATCCCAACTGCTTGGCTTCCTTACCCTCTAATTCCACACTACTAGCCCCATTATCCCAGCATCGGAGCAGCCAGGTAACAATGTGCTCACCTGGGTGGCGGCTAAAATCTTTTCGCATGTCACGCAACTCACTCAGGGATAGAGATCGGGTAATTATTTCAGGTTCTGCCTCTTCCTCCTGTTCTCGCGATGACCCTGGTTCATCTTCATCTCTCACTAAGTGAACTGATTTCTTTGTGTGTTTCTTTTTCTGTACAGGGGCGACTGATACTGGCACAGGTTGGTTCTCTGGTTTAGCTGCAGTATCTGTCACCAGGGTTGGGGTAGCCACGGTGCCTGTTGTCGGGGTTAGGGTAGCCACAGTGCCTGTTGCCCGATTTTCCATCTTTTCCCCCTTTTCCCCCTGAGGGTGCTGCCTAATATCAAGCAGTGTTTGGTAGATACTGGCCAGGGCCCAGCACAGTGCAGCGAGTTGTACATCTTTGGAATACCCACAGCATTTTCCTTTCAAATATTCTACCACTTCATGAGGGTTCTGTAGTTGTTCGGGAGTGAACTTCCAAGCCACTGGAGGTGAGAAGTTCTCTAGATACCTGCCCATATCCTCCCACATGCCGTGCCACCCATGAATATCCAGCTTTGGGGCAGATCTCTGGGTGGTACTCTTAAAAAGCCTTTTTGTAGCCCTAAACAAGACCTGAAACATATTCAGGAGGCATAGCACTAATAGCACACTGGCTTGCGCATCCCAAGGATATTCAAAATTCTCAAAAGCTGTTGTAATTAGTCGGAAGGAGAGAAGGGAGGTGAACGGACGGGGGGGAACTATCCCCCCCTAACTTCCCCATGGATTGGGTGTAATTACCAATAAAATCCAACAGAAGGTGCCTGAAGTATGGAAATGATATCACTGCCTCATACAGATACCAGCTTAACCTCATGACCAGTGATATAATCATTTCACAAGTCGACATTGCCCATGATATAGAGAACAAACTGCTAATTGCTTAATGATTGTCTCTCTGTAACTTTACATACCAAAGACTGGTGTTCGTCAAGGATTAAGCCTGTCAGAGACTGGTACTTGGGAGTGATGAGCAAGAAGGAACCATGAACGATCACAAAACTTAATTAAATGTTTGATGAATTCACGATCTTGTTGAGAAGGCACAAGTAGAGGCCTTGCTTGAATAGACAGGGCCAGAAAAGATAAGAACTCCTGCCTTTGTTCTCGTCCTTGTAGATAATTTAGCTTAAACTAACCATATGGTTCTACACCACTAATGAAAACTTAGATAATAAGAGCACTAACAAGCACTGATGTATCAAAACATGTAAAAGACCATACTGCGCAGAATCACCTGAGGAGGGTCAAATAGCGGACAAGTGAGGAAGACTATGGAAGACCACCAGAGGACTCCTGAAGACCACCAGAGACCTTCAATGTGCCTGCATAAAGGACATTTGCATATGCTAATAGCTTCCCAGAAAACTAATGAATATGTATAACATTTCTCGGAAATCTAGTGAATACGTACGTAGAACATGTACTTAACCTGCACAATTAGACCCGACGGTGTGCACGGTAGGTGGAGCGATCCCCCATGCATCCAGCGCTGCCAATAAAGAATACCTACTAAATAGTTAATCAAACTATTGAGTTAATTTCTTTGAATCACCCAGTACAGCAAAATGATAATCCCAATCACTCTCCCAGAGATGAGATATTCAACTACAGGCAATGCACAGAGCATATAAGAACTTACAAAACGCCACCATGTAAACAAATGAACCAACATTGTGACTAACATCTATTTATCTAGTATAAGAAATGCATACGACAATTTGTTTCAACACACTCTGGCCAGCTCTGTCGTTATCTCAACCCTCGTGCCCCACGTTGGGCACCAAAAAGGACTGTCGTGGTTTCAGCCCAGCCGGTAACAAAGGACCACGCAGCCACTCGCTCACTCCTCCCGCCCCCCTCCGGTGGGATGGGGAGGAGATGGAGGAGAGCAAGGAAAAAAACCCCTGGAACCTCGAGGGTTGAGATAAGGGCAGTTTACTGGGACAATACACACACACAAAAAAAGGTTACAACAACAACAGCGGGACTAATGAAAGAGTATACAAAAAGAGTGATGCACAGTGCAACTGCTCACCACCCGGGACCTCACGCTCCGCCACTTCCCCCACCGAAAGTCCAGAGAAACCCCCCCAGACTGCTCCCCATTTATATACTGAGCATGATGTCACACAGTATGGAATAGCTCCTTGGCTAGTTCAGGTCAGCTGCCCCGGCTGTGCCCCCCACCTCCCAGGTTCCTGTAAAAATCAACTCTATCCCAGTTGAACCCAGGACAACTGCCTAGTGAGAAGAAGGGCATGTCACAGAGTACATTTGTGTAGGAGCCAGGATTTTAGGTTTTATTTTTCTTAGTTGTTCCACCACTGCCACAAATTTACAGACTATGCATTCTGCGTTTTGGAAATGACTGTAGTGGGCACACTGTGGGCATGTGGAATGGATACACATTATGGTGGTGGGATCGCCCTGGGACGTCCAGGGTCCACAGTCGGAAAGGCAATGCCTGTTACCCCTTCTGTTCTGATGCAGAGGACGTGGGAGTAATGAAATCAGTCAGCCAGTTTCCAGGTACAGTCCATGAGGAGGACCTACATGAGGATCAGGGTCACTGCTGCACCAGAGGAAGGGTGACTCCCACAAGGAAACACACAGCAAGGGAAATCCGCCTGCACAGGATCTCCAGGGCTGTTCATGATGCACATGAGATGTCCGCGAAGGCTGCCAACAACAGCCTTCATAACTACCTTGCTTACCAGTGGTTCGCACTGAGTGGCAGCAAGAGGGGCAGCACTCCTGTGCCTGGAAAATGCTACGATGACACCTGGCTAAAGTTTCTGAATGCAGTTCTCACCCAAAGTTCTGTATCCACTGCAGGTCACTGCAGATTTCTAGGAGGATGACACAGTTCTACCAAACTGCTTGCTTCACTGGCCCTGAAGCTTATCATCACCAGAGATAACAAACTCCATGGCAAGGGAGGCCAGGAAACTGCTCTGTGAGGGACCTTTGCAACACCTGCAACATAAGACTGCAACTAGCTGTTCAAGACAGCTGTCCTGCATGTAGCACCACAGCATTCTCATGTGGGTTCATGTGACAGAGCTCTTCCACTGACCCAACTCTCTTCCAGAAGAGGTACATCTACCTTCCCTGGCATCATGCCCCAGAAAGCCAGATGAAAAGCAGGCACTGATGTGGGAAGAGACACAAGTGGCAGCAACAGGAAAAGCTTTCATACCACCACACTGACACTGTGGGTGATACCCTTATGCTTGCATCATGATGCCATCTGTAGATGACGAGAGAACATGTTGTCTGCAAGAGACCTATGCCATGCAGAGACAAAGACCTGGATCATAGCTTTTAAATTATGAATCCACTGTGAGCAGAAACACAGCTGTTCTGAACCAGTCAGCATCTGCCCCCCATAGCCCTCAGAGGTTATTACAGAATTCCTTACATTGCTTTCCGCACAAAAACAATGTCAAAACGTAATGACAACTGTCAGCACAGGCATACTCTTTCTAATGATCTGGCATTATACAGCTCAAAAATGCACCTCAGTTTCATGCTGCATGCCCGAGAGATGCACTAGTTAACCAGTCACCAGAAGACTCTTCTCCTGATGCTGTGAAGTTATCTGTCCACCTTACTTTTGCAGCTGAAAAGGGGACGCTACTATACTTCAGATACTCAGAAGAATGTCCAGGACAACCCACTTACAGATTCACAACAGCCCCACGTAGATGACATTGTTATCTAAGTATCTTTTATCACATTTTAACTGAGTAAAGCTAAAACACAAGTAAAAGCATTTTTTCAAGACATCTATGGTAAGTAATATGGTTGCAGATGTCTTTACATCTGCAATACACAGCAAAGATGTGACAGGAAAACCACACTTAACCTACTTACACTGAGATTAAATCAGGAAGGACTCTCTTCCCCCATTATAGAAATCAGTTGCTGGGGTTTAACTTTCAGCATACCTTATGCCTCAGGTTGCATCCATCAGAAGAAAACATACCTTCAGGAGACAATGCATCTATTACACAGCATTAGCATTCCACTAGTGTCCCTTCTTGTTCTCTTTTGGCTACTGCTAGTGCTCGTGCTGGGCTAACTGCATTTCTGCTGACATAGTTTCTCTTCTCCCTAATTCATGAACAGGAAGGAAAGCCATAATGATACAGAAATTTTTTAAGTATTAATGGAGGGAAAAATGAATATGCAGGGCCAAAATCACCATTCAGAGAAACCTATGTAGATTTTCTGAAGTTTGTGTTAGTCCCACATGTGTATCCACAATCAGGATTCGGTACATGTTAAGTATAACTCATCAAACATGTCCAACAGTGAAACTGTGCATTTTGTATCTACCACACATAGAGGCCCTTACTGGAGAAAACATGAAATTATAGATAATTTTATAACTTATCATATAAAATAGCATATACTTGTCCCTTTATAAAATTGCATATTTTTTCCAAATTATGGAATTATTTTATAATTATAAACCACAATAACTCTTTTGTCATCATAATGTTTTTCTTTAGGTACAGGATTCCGCATCTTTCCCTTGATTAAGCAAAGAACTTGAGCAGTACAACACAAATGCTTGTGTCCCTGATCGAGAAATCTGGCTCACTGATGTTGCAGAAGTTCTTCAAATGTAAGTCTTATCTGTGAATGTAAAAAATAAGGAAAACACGAAGTTATATATGGAACATCTCTCTCTTACAAAGGACTGTGCAGATGTGAAAAAACAGTGCACAAAATCTTAAGGCAGACTGTGGGTGGATAAAAGTCATGCTCTCAAGGATATGTTTTCCCTAGTAAGTTTACTAAGAATATTTTGTATACCTTCATGATATTGTTTTGAAGTGTGTATACAGACACAAATACTATACAAATATATAAACTAGTCCTGCTGCTGAAAGAAACTTTATAACTATATACACATCTCTACAGATGGCCTCGTTTCGGCTGGGATACAGTTAATTGTCTTCCCAGTAGCTGGTATAGTGTTATGTCTTGGGTTCAGTATGAGAAGAATGCTGATAACACACTGATGTTTTCAGTTGTTGCTAAGTAGTGTTTAGACTAAGTGAAGGATTTTTCAGCTTCTCATGCCCAGCCAGCAAGAAGGCTGGAGGGGCACAAGAAGCTGGGAGGGGACACAGGCAGGACAGCTGACCCAAAGTGGCCAACGGGGTAATCCATACCATGGGACGTCATGCCCAGTATAGAAATGGGGGGAGTTGGCCTGGGGGGATCGCTGCTTGGGAACTAACTGGGCGTCAGTCTGCAAGTGGTGAGCAACTGCATTGTGCATCACTTGTTTTGTATATTCCAATCCTTTTATTATTATTATTGTCATTTTATTATTGTTATCATTATTATTTTCTTCCTTTCTGTTCTATTAAACAGTTCTTACCTCAACCCAAAAGTTTTACCTTTTTTTTTTTTCTTGATTCTCTCCTCCATCCCACTGGGGTTGGGGGGGAAGTGTGTGAGCGGCTGGGTGGTGCTTAGCTGCTGGCTGGGGTTAAACCACAACAACAGATTAAATGCCTCGGTATGCAAGCAACCAAGAGCACTGTCAGTTTCCAGCAACTTCGGGAGGTCAGGCAATAAGACATCCTATCGCCTTCAATAAGTTTTGGATCAGTTGGCTAATATTTTGCCAAAGCTATACTGAGTGTTGCATTTGGATACATAAAAAAGTCCTGCCTTACCATTCCCTGCACCAATTAATCAATATTCTAACCTGGTTACAATCACCTCAACATGTAACATCATCAAATATGGTCCACATATGCACCTATTTATCCAAGTGTATTTTCAGTTTAAAGCAAAAAAGCAATTTGCATTAAAAGTAAATCCATTTTATATCCTGAGTCCTGACACCAGAAATAAAGACCAACAAATCCCACTCCTTGTTTCTAAGCAAGTTTTTCCTGTTCTGAAATATGGCACTGCCTCTCATCATAATTTTCCTAGCCTTGTATCACATGATGTTGGTCTATTTTGGTCAGCAAAAGACCTATGGCAGACAAGGCATCAAGTACACGTCTTTGCCCATCTCCAGTGCCCTGGTAACAGAAGAAGAAATGCTACTAAACAGTATTTTTAAAAATCAATAGTAACAAAAGGGAGACAAATCCCTAGGGAATTATACCAAATGGCATCTCACGCTAGCCTGCCTTACTGAGGGCTGCTCTTGTTGTTTGGCTTTGCAAAGCACTCAGCATTTTGACTGCGATCCAGCAAAGCATTTCTGCATTTCCCATGTCTTTCCACCACTGACTTGCAGGGAACTATTTGTACATGTGAAGACAAACTTACACTTCATATTTTGCTGGATCAGGATCAAGGTACCAGCCATCTTTCTGGATCGTTGTTTTGTTACGAGAATTGGTTAAAATAAGCTAAAAAATAATAATCTCAAAAGTGTGAGTTTTAGAAAGCCACAAGACCCAGGAACATTCCTAAAATAATTTGCATTCCAGAGCAGCGGGCAAAACCATTTCCATTTCAATGAGCCTGTGGAGAGGACTCTGGTCTACTCGCTGAAACTCAGGACTGAACCCTGGCACAAAACAAACACCGAACCCACTTGTATGAGGTCACGTGAAAAAGCACTTTTTCCTGTTCTCCCTCAATACCTTGGCTAAACTCTTTTCATTGCTTCAGGCCTGCATCCCAGCACTGATTTCAGGAAGGGCACTGCCACTCCTCTCAGCTGGACAGGCTGGTGACAGGGAGATTTCCTTTCCCTTCCCTGCATCCTCCTCAAGTAGCCTTCCCCAAGGAGTCAACAAGTCTCCTGCGGCTTCAAAAAAGGTTTTACGAAAACCTCGGCTTTAACACTCTCTCCTTTCATAAGCTTGCTACAAATAAAACACATTAGCAGCCACCAGCTTTCCAAATGCGCTGAGTGAAACCCACAGCAGAGACATACTGACGAGTTCCCACACGGTGCAACAGCTGCTCCCATGGGGATACACATTTAGCCAGTACTTCGGCAACATCAGTAAATTTCAGGAAATCATAAAAGCAGATTTGTCATCTGGAAGCCAACACCTTACCTCACACATCTTGCTTAGATTATGGTAATCTAAAACCTCCCAGCCTCAGATGCTCACAAACTTTGCATATACCTACAATGTCATCCAGATGGGTCCTACTGCAATAACGTAATGCAGTGTGTAATGTTGCTGCTATATTATGTAAATATTAATATTCAACTTAGTTGGTCAAATTTCACGTTCAGAGTCTTGCTCTCGCTCTTTAGGAGCTTTAAATCTCAACACTGTGAAATGACCACTTCATTCAGAAACTTGTAAAACTGAGGAAGTTATACCTGAAGAAGGATTTCAGGTTGAGAATATTGGTATTTTTACAGGTATTTTAGATGCAACATATGACCTTAACGGTGATTTCAGCAGGTTTAGCAGCTTTGTCTCTTTAGCTGCTTCATAAAAGCTGAATGTCTCTTCTATACATCAATTACGTATCAAAGCATAATTACTGCTCTTCCATAATATGCCCCACTGTTTTGTTAACAGCGTCTTGGCTAGTACTAATGTTTTCTTTCCTCTGTCCTCTAAGGCCTCAGACTTAGAGAATTGCTTGAGCCATCAAAGGAAGCAATGACAACACTAATGCATCCTCAAAACTCAAACTAAAGCATAAGCAAAGAGTTTTCACTAAGAAAATACTCGTAGAGAGACAACAGTACCTGATTTGTTTAATTAAACACCACAAGCCTTGCACTGGGTAACAGCTGCCTGTCACATTCCACAATTGGTTTGCTGCAACCTGCACTGCACGCTCAGATTTTCTGCCAACAGCAGCTGGATTTGCCAACGGCAAACTCGGCAGCAAAACCACCCATGTCCTTTCACTCCCGTTGGCACATGGACTGGCTGGAGTGGGATACTGCATGAAAGATGCAATCTTCTACTTCATACAGTACAGATGCAAGGGGCAATTATTAAAACTAATTTACCGAAATGGAGCCATTACATTAAATCATCAGGGACTAATTCTGTTGGAATTACACTGTAACTTGAGGAGTGTTTTCTTATTGCCTTTTCTTAAAGGGTATGTTAGTTTTAGGGGTTAGATTTTCATAGTAGTGCTCAGAATGCCTACAGTGCACAACTCTAATAATATGCAAATCCTGCAAATACTGCATATATGCTTGATTAATGAAAGCTACACATGTTCCCATATATTACCTGTTTCCTTAATTTTTCCTTTGATTATGAAGCCATATGATAATTCCCAAAATCCGCAAATTGCGGCTCACGGGTTGTTGTTGAATAAATGTAGATATAGATGCAGATTCAACACAATGAATCACCATCCATATTCAGCACAGTAACCTGTTTCTCAGATAAAGATGAGAGAAAAAGTTGCTCCCCACTGTCAACTAAAGATCAGTTGAATCTCTTGTTCTCCCATACTGACAGCTTGTAACACAGAGTTCTAACTCCTGCCTTTCCAAGGTCTGGACTGGAGGCCTTCTTGGTAATTGTATGATATACAAACCTCCTAGGGATCCTCTGCCATTTCTTGCACATTACTCAAACAAGAAGCCAAAAATGTGGCATTACATGCACTGTGTTCATGCTTGTTTAAAACTTCAGCCTGCACAGTAATGTAGTTCCAACCCTTTTCTCCAGCAAAACTGAAACTTGAATAAATTAAGGGACACTGGCTCTTGTCTATGCAAGCTTCTTTTTTCAGTGTAGGAGAATGCGAAAGGAATTATGAAACCAGAATAACAACGCCAGTGCTGAAGAGCCCTGTAGAGACCAGTAAAGGAATAGTTCAGCCACTACCTCCACAGAATGAAAAATCCCACTTCAAAATAAGCATCCATTAACTCCCATATCAATACTAAATTAGGAACTTGAAATTTGGCGCACCATGGATTACTGAATGCAAAGTGCAGGCAGATACAAAATATACCTTGTATTTCAGCAGTTTGGAGTTTTTATTACAGTCACCTGTCTGTATGACATTGTTTCAGAGACAGTCTTGGAATATGTTTAACTTCTCCAAGGGTTCTAGCAACATAGGCAAAGAACACTATTTCTTCATTTAAAAGTTATCCTGATATAGAAAAGGTTGTTACAATAATGTAGAAAAAATCCTGTGCTCTCTAACCTTTCATTAAAAGTTCACCAAGAGGTCATTTGTCCTTATTTCTTCACCCAGTTGCATGACCTCTTCAACTCCAACTTTGACATTTGAAACATCCATTCAGTATGGTTCAGTGAGTTAATGAAAAATAACCCCAAACAACTCACACATTTGACATTTGCACCCCAAGTTACCAGGAGGTCATTTTAGTAATTTATAAAACCTACATGAACATATCCTGTCAGATGTTTATATGGGATGTGAGGTCTGCAAGTAGAAGAATTTAGGGTTATCTAAAAGTGTCTGCTATCCAATACTTACATGATTTCAGCCAACAAACTACTGAAGCGTATTCTACTTGTTGCACCATGACATTCTAGTCTCCAACATCTACTACAATGTTAATAAAAAAACCAACAGATTTCTAATAAACGATCACTGATGACTTGCTAACCAGATTTGCATTGGGAGAATCAGTATGATTCAAGAATCAATGCTCTGCTGCGACAAACTGAAGGCACAGGTCACACTTTCCACAAAGATGTTGTTTTAAATTGTCCTGTAAACTCCACAGATTCAACTTCTGAAGAATATCCTTGTCAAAATAAATGAAATTAAAATTACCATTTAATACAATTTAAGATTCTGGGACCCAAATATATTATTAGAAGTATGACAGCAACCTTAGCACCTAAATAGATGCGTGACAACTTTTGCTATGAGGTTGGACTTAATTTTTAAAGTTATAACCTGACTATGGGTTTTTCTAAATTAGATGATTAATACAGTAATCAGTGCAAATCACTGACCATAAAGACTAATTCAGAGACTTGTATACTCTAACAAATGAGTGAATGTGACAAGAAAAAAAGTTTTAAAGTAATATATCCTGCTAATATTTTTACAGATCAAAAAAGACACTCATTCCACATTGTCTTCAACTGTTTTGTGAACCTTTTTACTTATTTGGGTACAAAATATTTACAATAACCTTATTTTCATACACTGTTTTCCATTAGTTCAAGAAGTCTATACTCATTTTTGTAATGTCCAATTTTAAAATTATTTTTAAATGTTGATATTTTTAATGCTGATAAAAGTGGTATGAAAAACTTAGCAAAAACCTGACAATTTTTTTAAAAGGACTAAGACCCACAACCCCTTCTCAACCAAGTCACTTTGATGACCTCTAATATCCTCTGTAACTCAGTATTTCATCTTTGCTAAGGGTCCAGAGATTTGTAAATATTTGTCTGTATGGGTGCCGAGGCCTGCAAAGACTGAAGTGTTCTGAGATTCTGGCTTCAACGTTGACAAATCACTGAAACTGTAAAGAAACTTACAGGAAAAAAAATAATCAATTACAGTCTTTTATTTTAGAGTAAGATAAAGAGGGAAAACCAATTTACTCTCCCATTTATCCTTGTTTTGTTTTCTCCCTTGTCAATCTCTCTGTTTTGGTCAGGGCAGCCTCTCTTCATTTTATTCAATAAATGCTTGAAAACTAGGATACATTTTTATTAACCCCAAACCTCCACATACCTTAGCAGACTCAGTGAAAAATCTGTATAGCAAATTCATGCATTAAAAAGGGAGATGATTCCATCTATCACTCACACTAAGAATATTTTAGAGAGAAGAACAGCATGTAAATGTGCACAGGTCAAATAAAGATGATTTCTAAGCAGGAAAATTATTCTTGTCACTGGCAGCTGTTATGTGAGAAGTAATAAGGTCCAGAAGACTTGCCAGGCACAACCAGTGATAAGAATATCATTACGATCCATCCGCAACCCCCAAGAGACCCAAAATGCCTCTGTAATCTTTTGTTCGAAGCAAAAGTAAAAATCCAAAGCAACAGGTTTTCAAACCAGGACACTGTGAGTATCACCACAGCAGTAAGAATCTTTTCACAAACACCTCTCCACAACAGGTTCACGGAAAGGAAAGCAGAGGATGCTTTTCAGAACTACAGAATTTCAAGATCACAGATTTTATAGTAAATGTGTGCTTGCTTTGCCTGCTTATTTACTTATTTTGTGGGGAAAGGAGTGCTAGGTTTGTAAAAACAAGTGAGTTGTGAACAAGTCAAAATATTTCCAGCAAAACTTATTTTTGTCTGAATATGCTGAGTTAACTGAAACCAAAACATTTTGCAGAAATGTATCAGTTTCACTGGCTTTGAGATGAATCTGTGCTACAGGCTGTGTTATATTTCACTGAAATTGTTGGTTTCATCCTCCTTCATTTGGGCTATAACAGCCTTCCCCCCCCCCCCCCCCCCAACCGTGGAAATCCCCACCTGACAGGATTCTTCTTACCTTCATTGGCACCTACCACCGAGCGACCTCTTTCCAGTGCTTGGCACCATCGGAATGAGGAAGGGCTATCTGAGTGCCAGCTTTACAAAAAGCAAATGATGCATCCACTTGGGATGCATGACGTGCTAGTTTTCAAATTTCTCTTCCACCAGAAGAGGGAGGAATGGTTTTATCATAGGGCGTTTAGATTCATTCTGGCCAGCAGCCTTACTCTCTTCTTGGATGAGCCCTGAGAATACAAAAAGGTAGTGTTTCAACAGGTAAATCCCCTGCTGCTGTTTCACTGTGAGAGGTATTAAGTCACTTGTTTAATTAATATGGGTGATTGCTGAGGTATCGAAGTGCAGCTGAAGCAGAAAAGAGTTACATTACTACTTCTCAGCTTGTCTTAATCACTTAAAATGCCTTTTACTTGTACTTGATGCAGGTGAGCCATGACTCCCACTGAGATACAAGAAAAAAAAATCAGAAGACAGAAAGCATCCTGGACCACATATGTGGAATCTTTTTGCTTTCTAGAACATTACAAAGGTTGCCTCTCTGCACAGAAAGCTGAACTGGTTGCTAAGAATAAATGAAAATTGAATTAAAACAGAACTTATTATGTTGACAAAACAAATCTCTGGGGTTTTTTGCACTGTTCTTCCAAGAGTTTCTCTTTTGTTTCTTCAATCCAACTTCAGTTACATTTTCAGTAATTTCTTTCCTTTAGCTAATACTTTCCAGTATTTCATTATCTTTCCTTTGCCGTTTGCTTACCGCCTCTTTCCAGATCTTCGTTTGGCATTGCTGCTTCCCTTCCTTTCATACTCCCCTTGGTTCTCTGCACACCGCATTTCTGGCAATGACTCTGGACATAATTCCACCTGACAAAGAAGGAGCATCCACCTCTTTGGGGACAAAAATAAATTTTGAACTAGCTTAGCTACATCGTTAACGTATGCTTCACTGGTCCTTCCACTGTTTATTATTGCAGGACAATATAATGATTAGATACCCAGTACCTTCTTTGGGCATCAATCTGTCAAGGCATTGGCAAAACAGAATTTTAATGCTTTATAAATTACTTGTTTATTGCTCAGCTTGCAGCACTTTTAATTGTAATCTTTAGAATCAATATAGATTTTTTTAATGTTATTTATTTCTGTAGGACAGGAAAAACCAATGCTGTTGATCACATTATACAGCTGCGGTGATTGAAATAACATTCTAGCTGAAGTAAACTGACAAAACTGCAGTGACAGTTCATGGCCAAAAATGCACATGGGACTTTTGCTGTTGCAGTTCTCTCTGAAAGATATACGTGACATTCTTGCAGAAGATATCCTTGCTTATCCTCAAGAGTCCCTCAACACCATTCATAGCAACAGGAACCTGAAAACAAGAGACCGAGTGGAGGAGCGAAGTATAATATTGCTCACTGCACTACATTTGCTTGCTATTGTATATGCTAGCACAGGTTAGATAACGCTACTTCAGTATTTTCCTAAATGCAATTCTATTACATGCCCTGAAGAAAAGCAAAGCACATCTACACTGACTGTTACTTGTGCCACAGTGCAACACTTGGAGCAACTGCTGTGCCCTGTCTTTGTCCGCTCTAGGTGTTGGACGGACTGCAGAGGGGCACAGCGGCTATCTCTGCACTCTCTGCGTGTCTACACTACAGGACTCTTTAGCCTCCTGACACCATGCCTGTGACTTGTATGCCCAATGCAGACAGCTGACCACTCTGGTGGCACCACCCTAAGCACTTCACCAGCGGCTATTCTGCATTTGCTGCAAATGCATTTCTTGCTACAGTTCATGAGACAATCGTTTCAGAGGCAACGGCATCAGAACGTTGACAGGGGACAGTGCCTCCCAACAGGATGAACCCAGCAAACTTACTAACCTGTGGATGAATCTTGCCATTCTGGGGTGACTTGTGCTCCCGAACTGGCAGCACACAACTTGCCCCACCATGGTTAGCATCGCTGTGAAGACAAAGCATGGTCCCATCTGCACAGTGAATGTGGCGAGCGATTCCACGTGGCATGTCTGGGTCATGCAGGTTGTCTGCAACACTCCTCAGCACACAGGGCTGACATTTAGCACTGAACAGCTCTATGTGCAATGTGCAGGTCTGGGCAGCCCCCAGCTGAACTACCTTAACCATGTGCACAAGGTTCCCTGTCACAAGGCCCACCGCCCCATGTAAGGCAAAAAGAATGCTATCACTCTAGACACCCAAGAGATGACCAGTCTCCTATTTTATCTCAACACACAAGAGACAAACCCACTGCTTCTCCCCAAGATACACAGAAAATAGGAAACGAAGAAGCATCCTCCTAGGACAGACCCATCCCCACCTTGCTCAGAGCAGGGAAGGAGGAGATGGAGGAGACAACAATTGGCACGGGGAATCTGTCCACATTACACAGAGAACTGTCTCCCAGCAGTTGGGCTGGGATGAACATCCGCACTTACTCTCTGACCCCTGTGGGTCAGGCAGAGCTGGGAGGTCTTCTTCCCCATTACTTAATCATTGGAGAGCCAGACTAGGTGCCACTCACAGCAGACTGTGGTTAATACTCCCAAGATACCCCCTACATCTTCCTTTATACTCCAACAGCAGCACCTAAGTTAAGAATAACAAGATGAAATGCACAAGAGTTCTGCTGCACAGCTACTTTTTCAGGCTCTTCACTGATACAGACAAGAACTAGAGTTTTCATTTATATTTGTCTAATATCTTCAAGGATTTATTAGCAACTCAGAGAGCAAAATCTTTCTATACTTGAAACTTGAGGCTCTCCACGGGAAAAAATGACAACAAACAGGGATGTTGAGTTACCAACCCAGCATGACTGAGCTTACTTTAAACCCTTTTACGACCTACCACAAGGACTAGAAATGCACGCTTTTCTGCATTTTATTCCCACTGCAGTTTTTCCAGGGGTTTAAGCAAGGGAATATACACTGTCAGCGTGTTCAGCGATGCCCTTCGAAAAATTATGGAAGCTGAATGGGAGAAAACACTGGCAGATAATCAGTGTGAAGAAGTTCTCTCTCCAACTCATTAGAACTATAAATCAATGCCTTATGATACAACCTCTATTGTATCATCATTGCAGCTTGGAATTATGAGTAGTTAATGCTATTACAAAAGCTTAAATTTTGTTATCTCAAGTTGTTTGTGAAACAACTTCTCCCAAAATAGTGCTCTAGGTGCAGGACGGAGAAAGATAAAAGCAGATCTACTCTGTCCTCCAAGACAGAATTAATTTACAAAGGCATCCTTGATCCTGATTTAGCACTGCAAGTCACGCCATTTTACAGAATACCAATCAGTACTGGCAGAAAAAGCAAGAAAAAAAGAGGAAATAGGAGAAGGATACGGACAAAGACCACTGGAAAGAACTGTTGCTTCTAGATCTTCATGGCAGAGACATCTGGAACCCAAAACAGGCTTTCACAGCAAATTCCAAATAGCACATATTCAGAAGAATGCATGGAAGAAAGACGTAACTCAGCAAAAAAAGCAAAACTAGACGCCAAATATTTATTTGATTATCCTCGGGATATGTGTGGAATTAAATTTTATGATCAACTTCCAAGATTTTCCTATACAGAATACAAGTAGACTGACCTTCTTTCTGTCCTAACTCTTGTTATTTCCTGCTAGTTATCATAAAATAGCAGTATCCTTGGCATCATTTAAAGAGATTTCCTACTTCTTTCCACACACGCAAGAAAAAACCAAACAGTTTCTTCTGGGTTTAGTGACAATTAAATGATGTGGCCGGTTGTACAGTGGCACGTGCTTAAGTAGAAGTGTGTGACTGCTGTTCCCTTGGCATTTGGAACAGTCTTGTTTGCTTCATGCTTATCTTTGAAAGCAGGAACATCTTAAAATAAAAACTCGGTGGAGCCAGTAGGGAACTAGTTGGCAATGCGTACTTTAAATATGCTCCGGTTCTGCAAACATATTGTGAGCCAGATTGCTCTTACCGAAGAGGACTATTTAGGTTCGTAAAGGTGTGTAATGTAGAGTGCTCAAACACATGAAAACTTAGAGCAAATGCATGAAACTTGTATCAAACACCAGCACAAACTGTCTTAAGTACAGTAAGTGTATTCACTTATGGGTGGGGGTTGAATGTTTTGGGGTTTTAATCGTCAGCCAAGAAGTTAGGAGTTTGAGGGAATGGGACAGCAGCTTGGGTCCCAGTCCCTGCAACACACTGTAGAATAAATGTGTCTCAACAAACACGGGGGGAATTATCTTACGCTGTTTCCTTTCCACCGAGTCCTGGCAGAAGGGCAGGCAGGGAGAGAAGAAATGCGTGTGCTCACAGAGCTTCACAACAAGGAGATTCTCGCTGCAGAGCACATTACAGAATTGGAAGGAAATAGAAGTTAGAGTCTTTAGTTAGAGAGCATGAATCTGTGACCTGCTGGCTTACATGTCTGCAAAATGAATGCAAAAGAAGGGTCCATGTTAAAAGAAAGTCTACCTACAAGCAACGCACTCAAAATGGTTTAACTCTTCATTTTTATCTTATAAACTGCGCAATTTTAAATTAACTTGAAGATGCCAATCTAAGGCTTCAACCTGGTTAAACCTGGAGAACTAACTACATGATTTAATGGCCCCCTCTGCCTTTAAGAAATAATTATTTATTTTGTGGTGTTTATGTGCTTTCTTGTATCAAACTTTCCAAACCTCCCACTTCTGTTCTCACTCTGATGCGCAGGTCCAGAGAAACTGGTAGTGTCCTTCTGATCTTATTTCTAGCTTTTATTCCAGCTCATCCCATCTTCTACTTCTTACATAAATAATCCTATTATCAATTTGCAGCATCTGCACGATCAGAACGATCAGGTCCTGTTTAACTATCAGACATACACCTCGAGAGCATTCATCAATTCAAAATACAGTGGCAATCAGCCTATTATGCAGTTATACTACTCCAGAATCTACGCCGGCTCCCATTAGGTTTGCAAATGAGATTCTGACTGCTTTGACTTACAATGTAGGGCAAGCAAGTGCACACTAACCGTGGAAAATATACTGCACACACAGTGGCAACACAGCAGCAAACACACACAATATCAAATAATAATCACACAATTTGTCACTGTTCCTGTCACTGTACCCATATTTCTGTTCAGCAGAACTACCCGTGTTCCACCCAGAGCCACCTGCCCTGCACAGCCCCATTTCGCGTTGTACAGCATGACCACTCCCCATGCACAGAGGCGGAGTGGTGCTCCATACGCTGCTTCTCCAAACCAACAACAGGGACAGGAAGGACCAGTGAAGGGAAATTCCTAATGACAGCACCTTTATTTCTCCCCAGCAAAGGGTCAGAGCACAACAGAGGTGCTGCACGTGTGGGGTCAGAGGAGTACTGCAGACCTCACAAGAAGAGACGCTCTTGTCTTGCAGGAGAAGTTGCTAAGTCAGGACAGGACCACTTCACACTTTGTGCCGCTGCATGGGATTAGATATCTCTGACTTAAACAGCCAGATTTTCTGCTAAGCATTGGGACAACCAAGAATCAGCTTGCACATGTTGATGTTAATTTTACAACTGCAATACCAAGAGATGCGAGTGCTCAGATTGAGAACCTCTTCCTTCCTTGTTCTGTCAGAGCTGGATTCGCTCATCTTCTGGCAATAATGCCAAGCACATCCTCTCCTACCACCTCCTGGAAAGGGAATGCGTGCACCGTATGTATTTATTCATGAAGACCCTCATCATTGAGGTGATACGAATAATCCTATATGTTGGATGAAGCACCCACACACAACTATGTGTATAGATATATCCTCCACCCAAAAACATAGCTTGGATTCTGTCCTATAGAGTCCTTTATAAATTAAAAGTATCAGCTGAGGTGGGAATATTGCATTTAAGGTCACATTTTAAAGACAGCTACTACTTTGTACTCTTCATCAACTACTTTAAATATCTTCTACAAAAGCAGTTAGCCTTATTGGCCCTCCTTTGTAAGGAGGAACATACTTGCTATGCTCAAGTCACACAGGAAAAGCAACAGCCCTTGGAGAAGAGTCCGGCTGTCCCAAATTCCCCTTTCCAGAAAAACAAACGATCATTTGGCTGTGGGACACAGACTTTTAACGGGGAAATAAAAAACAACTGAAAGTTGAATTTTAACACAGTTATGTTCTTTAAGAAAAAATAAATCATATAACGTGGTAAATCTCTCTTCCGCACAGAAAAAAAAGGCTCATGTCTCCCATAGGAGCCAATGACTGCTCAAGACTTGACTGCAGCAAGCTGTCACCCTGCTGAAGAGGGATGAAGAACTGATGTGAACCGCGCTGCGGCCGGTTCTGTCGGCCAGGATTTTGAGGCAGGCATCGAGACCCGTTTGCAAGTGGCGGGCACACGTTTGGGCCCGCGGATGTTTCCTCACGCGGGAGCAAACCTCCCTGACGACGGCCCGAGCGCCACACCTCAGGGGCGCGACTGCCCAACGGTGCCAAGGTGCCACCCGCTGCCCCGCGCTCTGCCGCGGTGAGAGCCCCGGGAGGGCAGCGGGGCTGAAGAGGGGCACAAAGGAACGACGAGGAGACGTGTCCCGCCCGTACCCGCCCCCAGCTTAATCCCCGGTCCTGAGGCCTCTCTGTCCCCGGAGGCAAGAGGGGCAGGAGTGGGCCTGGGGATGTTAGCCCGTCCTGGGGCTCTGGTGCGAGGCTCTGTGGACGGACGAGAGGGAGAGCCAGTGCAGCGGCTGGGGTTTGGGAGAAGTTGAAGGGCAGAAGGGAATAAGTAAATAATGAATACAAAAGTCTCCTCCTGAAGGCGGACACATGTGGCGCAATTCGCTTTCCTGCGGCGGCGGGCGGCCCGCCCGGCCGGCCGCCAGCCCCGGTGCTCGGCGCTGCCGCCCGCCCGGCCCCCGCCCCTCAGCGCCCCGCCGCCTCCGCCGGCCGGCCCGGAGCGCCCCCCGCTCCCCCGGGCGGCCCGGCACCGCTGCGGAGCGGCGGAGCAACCCCCCCCCCGGCCCGGTCCGGTCCGGTCCGGTCCGGCCCCGCACGCCGCCCCCGCTCACCTGCCGCCCCCGGCGCGGCGCGGCCCCGCTCACCTCATGGCCCAGCTCCGCGGGCGCCGCCCGCTCCCCCAGCGCCGGGCCGGGGAGCGCAGCAGCGGCGGCGGCGGCGGCGGCTCCTCCCGTCCCCGCGGCGGTGCCCGGCCCCGGGGAGACGCCTGGCGGCGGGGCGGCAGCGGGCGGGGCGGAGGAGGGCCGGGCCGAGGGGCGGACGGGCCGCGTCCCCTCCCCGCCGCTCCGGGGCAGCGGCCGCTCGGCGGTACAGCGCGGGGCGGCCGCTGGCGCGGCGCGGTGCCCGGGGACCACCGCGGGCCGCTGGGAAGGGCAGGGCAGGGCAGGGCCGCGCCGCGGGGAGCGCGGAGGCCGGCCGGGTGGGGTGCAGCTCCGCCGCCGGTGCCCGAGGGCGTGCTCTGCAACGGCGCTAGCGGGAAGCTTGCTAAAAACGAAGTGCGAGTATCCCGGCCCGCGGCTTTCCGACCGCCGACGTCGCCACTGCCGTGGCCGTACCGAGTTGTCCCGCACAAACCCTCTCCCCTGCACTGGTGGTAGTTAATTACTTCCAAGGAAGGCACCTCACCGCATTAAGAATTTCCTGCATGCGTACCGATTTTACCGTGGGGTTTTGCTGCAGCCTTGCGCCCTGGCAGGCTGAGGGGCACAGGAAGGGAGCGTGGGCGCACCGCCAGCGGGCATTGCCCCTGAAGCAGCTTGTGGCTGTTTCTTCTTGTCCTGTCATGGGTCATCCTTGTGGAGGTGCTTCCACTTTCTCCATAACCACCATTTCAGTGCTGGAAAACCACAATCAGACCCAGCTGAGCCTTCTCTTCTCCAGGCTGAACACACCCAGTTCCTTCACTCTTGCTTCCTGCGACAAGTTCTCCACATTTAACCGTCTCTGTGGCCTTCCACCGGACCCTCTCCAATTTTTCAGTGCCTCTTTTGAACTGGGGGAGGCCACAGCTGGGCTCAGTCCTCCGGGTGCAGACCAACAAGTGCCAGATAGAGTGGAATAATGGCATCCCTTGATCTGTTGGGTTATGCTCTTGCTGACACAACCTTGGACATGGTTTGCTTTCATGGCTGCGAGGGGCATTGCTGCCCTGCTGCTCACCTTGCAGGCCACCAGACCCCCAAAGCCATTTCAGCAGCGCTACACCCCAGCCAGTCAAACTCCAGCCTAATCTAGGGCCCCGCTTTTAGAGAAGGTTGGACCAGATGGCCAGGGATCCAGAGATCCCTTCCAACCTAGCTAGACCTTTCAGTGATCCTGTGGATTCAGTGTGTTGTGGTTTTGGGAACTGCAGATAACTTGAGTATGTCAACTCTGTTTGAAGCAAATTTATTTGATTAATTACCATTAATAAAAATGGTAATGGTTGGCCTGCTGATATTTGCCCATTAAATAATCTTTTAGATGTACTCTGTAACCCATCATACACATGAGTACTTTCCAAAATGATCATCTTAAAAAAAGCTATGTTTAAACTAGATATAATTTCAATTGCTAAAGCACGTTGAATCACAATTCTTACTAAGTCAAATTCTACTGTTAGGTCATTTTTAACAGCGTATGTTATCTCAGCAGTGGCTGCAAGATCCAGCTAGGACCCTGATAGATGAAAGTAATCTTTCTGGGGCAGTTTCAAGCATTATTGCACCAGCTTCTCAGCCAGACATTTTGCTGGAAATCATGAACCCCATGGCAGTCAACAGCATGGGATATGCCACTACCATGGATGGCTGCTACAGTTTACTGTCAAATTTATTAATGTAAGCTGCCAGTGACAATATACTTATGCTAATATTGTTAATAGCCAAGGCCTGGGCAACCTGAGAGCGCCAAATGTTCAGGTGGGGCTGAGGAGGAGGAGTGAGGCGACATAAGGCAGTTTATAACTACAGTGATACTGCAATAAAGCAGCATCACAGCAGGACCACGGAAATGTGCTATAGGCCATGTCTAGCTTCTGGTTTGTACCAGTCAAGAAGCCCTGGCAGTGAGAAACCACGCTGGAATAGTTTCACTGTTTCACTATGATAGATACTGTCATACTTGTCTAAAGGCATCTCCTGCAGGAGGGTAGGACAGGAGTCTTCATGGCTTCGCGAACACCACAGGGCTGTTGCTGTATTCTGTTGCTATTAAAGCAATACAGCTTCTGTGGGCTTCCAAGCCTGTAGCTGTTAAAGATGGATAAGGTGAGGTTCATGTTTAACACGTGCATATAAGCAAGCGAGCAAACACTTTCAAAGGTGTATTCTTTTTATTCATTCTCTCTGCCGCTCTTTGAAACCCGTAATTTCTGCCAGCAGCAAACCAGCCATGAATTTTACTCTCACCAATATGTTCACAGCCTGTCAGCGTGCAACACAGAAATGCAGAGAGTCCAGTTTGGTCCACCAATATCAGGAGCATTCCCAAACTGATTCAGGGCCAGGCAGTAAGTCTCAATGTCTTTCCCACTTCTCAAGCAGGTGTTGAAGTAAACATGGAGCTAAACTGCTGAGTTGTTTGTTGGAGTAATGCTCTGGCTCTTTGTAGAGAAATCAATAGATGGAAACCACATGGATACAGTCATATTAAAACCAGCTGCTTTTGATGAAACACACAAAGATAGGAAGCCTCCCTGTGCACACACGCTACTGTTTGAGGTCTTTACTGACAGGTAGCCAGCCTGGGCATGACTAGCAGAAGTACCAGCTCATCTCCTGCATGCTACAAGTGGTCATTTGGACACAGTTCAATGCCAAAATGAACTTTGTGTCTGGTTTCTAATGGTTCTGGGAGAAAGCACCCAGAAGCCTGCATCCTGGGTCCAGCACACAGTTGCGTTGAGTTGTTTATCATCTGAAAAGATCATTGAATATAGGCAGAGAAATGTATTTTTCCTCCAAGCTCATTCAAAGGACAGGCTGAGACAGCTCTGATGAACTTTTCAAAAGGGTTCAGCCCAGGGCTGAGACATGACGTGGAAAACTCAGCAGCTGCAGTTAGAAAGCCCTGAAACCCACAATGCTCAGAGAAGTTGTGGATGCCCTATCCCTGGAAGTGTTCAAGGCCAGGTTGGATGAGGCTTTGAGCAACCTGATCTAGTGAAAGATGCCCCTGCCCATGGCAGGGGGGTTGGAACTAGATGATCTTTAAAGGTCCCTTCCGACCCAAACCATTCTCTGGTTCTATGATCTTAGCATGGAGGGTGTAGGGTGACGCTCCCTGTTGGCTCCTCCCGTTAGAAGGATGAGCAGATTTTGCAAAAGGTCGACGCCTTCGGGGTTTAGCAGAGGAGGGAAGTCCAGGCGGGTGTCACTAGTGCGGGGCGTGCGGTGTGCAATAGGTGACACCCGTGTCTTTCTGTGCGTGTCTGCAGCCAGGTTGCTGCGGGCTCTCCTGCCCTCTAGTGCCTGCAGCGCCGTCTGCCTCCCTCCCCCTCCGCTCCCCCCTGCACCCACACGCACACCCAGGAGCTGCAGACCCCTGCGCCTCCCCCGGGCCACCCCGCGGCCTTACCTGCCTGCCGGGCACAGCTGCTGCTGGGGACACAGAGAATGGGGATTTACAGGGGAAGGGCGTCAGGAGGGGTCCCCGTGGGGAGGTGGTGTGAGGGACGTGGTGCTCGCACCCGGGCTCAGCTGGGGCAGCTCCCCCAGCCACCTGCATGCCAGCCCCCCTGCCACCCTGCCAGCGGCAAGGCCCGTGCCGCACAGCCTGCCTGTCTGCGGCATCACCCCAAACAGGTGACAGCTATGCCATTACCCCAAATCCCTCTTCCCCTCCTTACTGTTGCTCATGGTTTTCCACTTCTCCAGTGACCGACAGGATGCGAGAGGTCCCCTCCCCTACCAACCTGTCCATGTCTGGGGCTGAATTCAAGTACAAGGCTATTAATGGAAAACTACCGGTGCAGTACAAATCTTCACAGCTGTATGGCCCCATAAAAACATAACCTGTTACAGCAAATTCTACCACAACACACAATGCTTGAGTTGTATCTATACATTCTAATGAAGTAAAAATGCAGGGCATACAATTCATTATTTTTTATAATAATTTAAGAATACATAATAATGCCACAACCTATTTAAATAGAATAATTCAACACTTCAAGTAAATTTTCTAGCAATCAAACACAAAGTGGGAGTGACAAAAATGAAAATATTCCAGGTGATCACCTTCCTCTTGTAACATTCCAAAACCAAATATTCAAGTCAGCATTTGTTTGACTCTTTTCAGGAACAATCCATGACAGTCCTCTAGGTTATGCTAAGTCTCCTGTAAATACATGACAAAACAATCATTCAGTAATAAGGAATCCTTAAAACTGACATAGTGTTCCAAAAATGAGCTGAAACATTTACATTAATCTCATTAATCATGTCACAAAGCCTTTTATTTCTCTAGATAAAATTAGCCTGAAGTCATTTACCTGATCTACCTGAAGTCATGACAGGAGTTTCCATCATCATGGAAAAAAAAACCAATTGAAAATCTTGGTCCTACTGAAATTGAGGTAAACCTCCCACCGACTTCAATGCCTAAACCAGAGTTTCATTTCAAGCCTTCAATTGAGCATTGACTACCTTAATTTCATACATGTAACATATTTTGCTGGATGCTTTGAGGAATCAATCATAAATGAAAAAACAATCACACTTTGTTGAAATACTGTCAACTTCACAAACAGAAGAGGAGTTTACAGGGGAATATTCCAGATTTGAAAAGCATCCATGGGTATGTCTGTCTACAATCTGTACTATGTGCCTCCAGATGCCCAGTTTTAACATACTCATATTACATCAAACCACTGAGTGGATTTGTTGGTCGTTACATCTCATTACTTCTGATTTTCAACTACCTACAGAGAGACGTAAATACCGGGCACCTTCCAAGGGAGCTTTTCTGTGTAAACAATAGCTGCCCTGGTTATCGCTGGAAGTCCTAGCCCAGGATGGAGGGAAGGCGGGGTCTGCCTTTGAAGTTACATGTACAAGTGGTCCAGTGAAAAGTCTGGACGTCCCTTTTGAGGGTATGAGATGTGGAGCAGGTCCTTGTCTCTTCAGATGTCATTCCTGACATCCCACTGAGACTGGGATCTGGCCTGCTGGGTTAGCACACATCTCCTCTGACCTGCAAAGAGGAGGTAGCACAAAGCAGTCTGGATGAGGCAGGACTTTTTCCACAGGTGCACCTAGCAAGGAAAAGGTGTTGCTGCAATGGAGCACAGATGTACTTTTATGAGGGGGAACGCCCCACTTGAGGAGTTGGCCTGTGAACAGACAGATACAGTTTGCAGTGCAGGCACATTTTGTCAGTCATGTCTGGTACTGTTTCCAGTCAACCAGCAGGAAAGGACGATTACAAAGAAAACTGAGGCTGGACTTAGCATGTGACTCCAGCCCCTCACCAGTGCTCGGGGTGTAAGGAAGGTGAGGAGGATTTTGCACTGGCAGAAACTCCCAAAGGCAGATAATTCTTTGAATCTGAAGAACTTCAGGAACAGCCTTCGCTTTATTACCTGCTGAGATGCCCATGCAAGTGTGTCAGGAAAGGAGAGACTAACATGAGTGAAAAGAAATCTATCTGAGCTGTAGTAGCCACCTTTCAAAATAGGGAAAATAAGGAAATTCTGTTCTGAGAACATTATCAAAGCACTTGCAAAAGTTATTAGGATGCTCTCAATGTTCTTCTCATGACTTTCTAGCAGGGGGTGTGGCACAGCATCACTTTTCAACTGTAAACGTCCCAGGTTTTTGATGGATTGGCTTGTGTAGAAGGGGATAGAATTTCACTGCCATTCACATTGCACTAGTAATCTCTCTCTTGATTCTTACGGCCCAAAATCAGCAATGCCAGCATATGGAAAACACGCTTTAATGCTCTACTGTTACTTAGGTTCATCCTTCAGCATGGCTAGGGCACAATACTTGTAAACAGATAGGAATTCATTTCTTCTTTCTAAGCCATTCATCTCCATTTACTTGATGACTTGCGTCCTTGTTACTCAGTTTCCAAATCCTCTGTTCCTGCTTGATCCGATTCTTCTAACTGGAAAGAGATGTGACGTGAAGGCTGTTCCTCAGGAACAGGTTGGTCAGTCTCTTCTTTCTCTGCAACCGGTTGGTCAGCAGCATCTGTCTCACCTGCCACCTGGTGTGCTGCATCTGTTGGCCTGGACTCTTCAGCAGGTGCCTCTGTCTGATAAGACAGAGGTTTATGGCTAAATGCATCTAAGCGTTTTTCAACAACTGTACGAATCAAGGCTGAAACAGAGAAAGCCACTATTAACAAACCTGGAAGAAAAAAACATACTTTGAGATTATTTTATATATTACTGACCTATAACTTCTTAAACAGGGGAAAAAACCCTGAAACAACTCTAAATATGACAGAATACTTGAATGAGAAAAACCATCCCTGCTGCTGTAGCCTAGTTCCAGCCAAATGAGCAGTTTACACTGAAAGCAGTGATATGAAAGGATTCCCCTGGATTGTTTTGTTAATTTCCTCACAGTTGTTCCTCACTTCTGGAGCAGATCACCCCGCCAGGAACGAGGACTAGCCAGGTTGCACACAGTGTGATATTTTTGGCAGTGGGAAATAGTGAAACTATGGGAGTCATCAAAAGATATTCTCTTTCTGAAACACAGCTGTAAAGCACCTATTCTTTATTAACTTTGCTGCTTAGCATTTGTAAATTTTTCTAAACATTATACCCCTTCCAATGGGCACAACAACAAAAAAAAATCAACACTCACTTTGATATACATCATTTAAATATAAAAAATAGAGGCGAACAATGAAAGAAGAGAGGTTTAACACAGAAAATAGGACAATGCACAGGTACTAAAGAGAGCTTCATTGTAATTCATGGGTTGACTTTAGCAAGTAAAAGAAGGAATGGTAATCTTTGAGAGGACAAACATAACTGCCCTACACTGAAGGTGCTTCCTTTGTAGTTCCCAGCAATTTTATTGGACAGTGACAAAATAAATCCTTTAAGTCGCGTCTTCATTCAAATAGATTAAAAATGGATCCTTAAAGACTTTTCCTATGCTTCTGCATAAGGGGGGAAGAAGCCACGAACTATTTCAGCTGAGGCTGTGCCTGCCTCTACAAAACTTGGAGAACGCAATTTGCAGTTCCTTTTGCAGAGATGATGTTTACTCAACAGTGGGTGATTGGGTATAAGCCAGGAAATACAGAGGGTAAATAGCAAAACAGGGGCTGCTGATATTACTTATTGGCCTGCTACAGGTATTCTGTGTATCTTAGAACTGGTGAAAGATCATGATACCTGGTTTAAAAATTAAACAGAAAGATTTAACAGGAATATGATAGATGTTCTCATCAATAGTGGATCCTGCAGCAACATTCTCCTTGGCATGTTTATTCAGTAGTCACATACAATACTTCTTTCTTAAAAGAAGGGAATATTCCCTCCTTCCTGAAGAGCTACATGAAGAAGTGATCCTTAAGTGTACATACCAGCACATATATCATAGGATAAAATACCTAACAGACCAGATGTAATTATCCAAATTATACCCTAACAAATAAAGTTCAGGGTCCTCATTAAACTGAAAATAAACCTAAAGGAAACAAACACAATTGTAATTCAAACCCAAAATCACAGCAGGAGGAAAACTATAGGAATGAAGGTGTAACGCAAGCGTGAAAAGTGGTTTCATCTAGGACCACCACGGTGGACACGCATTCATCATAATTTTGTGTTTCTACACAAGACAGAGTTTAGATTGTTCAGGTGTTTCAACTGCAGCCTCTGAAGACTGACTAAGAAAAGAACCTGAATACTTAGCTTGAACTAGCCCAAAAGACAACTGATATCTTGATCTGTTTTGAAAGCAAGGACACAATTATTGGTAAGGTAAGCCCTTGTTTTGATGAAAAGTGTTGGTCGCCTGACTTCTCAGTCAACCATGGCCTACGATTATCCTTCTCTTCTCCTTTCATGTAGGATGAACATATTACTCCATAGCTCAGGGAGCTTACACAAATGAGTTAAGAGACTTTCGTCGTATACATATGGCTGTAGACAGGATGGGCTTTTCTATTCCCACTGGCACAATCAGGCACACCACAGAGAACAGCACAGCCATGGTGGCTGTGTAATACCTGAAAAATAAAAGTTTTATAGCAGAGAAAAGAATTGGTGTTCTTTAACCATTCTGCTCCTGCCAAATGTACTGCATGTCCCAGCATCAACACATCTCAAACAGTATAAAGCCAGCAGAGAGAGGGTAGTGCGGCATGGCTGACACTCCTATTATTTCAGCTGAGAATCAATTACCTAGATGTGTGCAGTACTTTTCCAACATCAAAAATGTTTTAATATAGTACACAAAAAGCCATGGGTACATGGGAGCATGGGAGTTCTTACTAAAATGACACCTCCTACCTTAACCCACAGTGACCCTGTAAACTTGATATTTGATCTGACTGGGGAAAAAACAATCAAGAACATAAAGCAGCCCGGATTACATTCCAGGATTTGGTAACTTACAGTCAAGCATTGTCCTCCCCAGAACCTTCCTCTCTAGTGTTTCTTCCACTTCTGTCATCAGCCACGGAAGGAATTCTGTCTCAATATCTGTAAGAATTTAGCAGGAAGAAAGAAAGAAAAAATGTCTTTTTATTAAGGGTGAGCAACAGGATCTTCAGGCTGTTTTTCATTTGCTACGGCCATTAAGGGATGAAAATCCTTGCCAAACGACTCTCACTTTGCAAGAGCCAGATGAAATCTCTCAGGTGTTGTCGGGTTTCTTATCTCCTGCCTCTCTTACTGAGGTTCCTCATTGTTATGGACCCAGACCACAGTCCTCTCAACTGCAGTGATTTTCAAAGGGGTCTGCCACTCTTGAAGGGCTAGCACGGATGAGATACACAGTAATGTTCTAGTGAGATGAAAATAACTATCCAGAACAAGTCAGGAGAATAACATTTCCTGCGTTGCTTTCCAAAGACATCTGGCTTCTGGTCTGCTGAAAGCATTTGTTCCCTCTGACTAAAGAGCTCTTGCCTACCCATGTATTTCTCAGATCATGCTCTTTGTATGCCGTGGTCCCAAAGCCTGCCTGCCCTGTTTGCAAAACACTCAGTTTCTGCATTTGCCCCCATGACTCATTCAGGAGTGAATGTAACCATTCCCAAGCTGTGATCTGTGCACCTGTGCGGAGCCTGGGGAAGTGCAGTGCAGCGCAGCAAGGTAACCCATAAGAAACACTGCTGATTCTAAAAGCTTGGAAGTCACCGATGTACAACTCCAAAATTATTTTCAGGACCTAATTCTAACTGACTAATTTCTCCCTTGCTCTGATAATCATTAAAAAAGATTCAGAACGACATACAGTTTTCTTTGCCTGTCCTATCAAAATGCATTTTCTTCAATTTGGATCTTTCTCTTTCTGCTCTACCAGTTCTAACCACCCATTTATTTCTCTCCAATTCAAAAGCAGCTCTTCTTATTGTCACACTGTCAGGTCTTGCTTATTCTTGACTACTTGTACATATGACCAATAACGTTTGTGCTAAAAATATGAGTTTGGAAACTGTCTGTTCAGCCACAAATGTAAATGAATAAAGTCTTATGACATTATCCTAAATGATAGGACAATAAGCTATGTTTTATGGTTGTTTTGACCTTTATACTACTCAGTTCACATATTAAAAAAAAATAAATTACAAACCTCTTTCTATAGGGTCATAAAAAAATCCACTCTCACGAAGATTGTTGAAGACTGAGGGAATGAGATCAGCCAAGTAATGCTGAGCGAATGCCCGAGCTGCGATCTTCTCTGTGGTCTCTTTCTGTTTCTGCAGCATTTGCATGTGCTGGAGTTTGCGACGTTCCTGTCAAGGCAATATTGCATGTAAAACTTTCAGGCCTTTAAGCTGTTGCTCCTTTGATCTAGACTTTGAAGAATGATCACAGTGTGAGAGTCATAAATAGCAAAGATAATCAAAAGTACAGATACTTACAGTCTCTACCTGCTATTTGCATCTTCTTTCACAAAAACTACTCATATGAAGGAGTGCTGGAAAGCAAGCTTGTACTCAGTCTGTGGAGTACTAAAATTCAGAAGGACTAGAGGGAAACATGTTCCTTTGGTATACCTTTTCTGATTTTAGCAAGTCTGTAAAATAAGGGCCTCACAGCTGGCCAAAAGAAACCCTTCTCTGATACCTTAGTCTGTATTGATCTCATGACTCTTTGCTTTATTATTGCAGATCAAGCTGATCATTGGCCTTGGAATGAGATGAAGTTGGGTCAGGATTTCCCGACCTGCTCATCTTTCCAGTATTATATCATATTTGATGTAAGAAAAGATTAAAACTCAAATTGGTCCAGGAAAACATTAAAAAAAACCTGATTATACAAGGCTGATGAATAGTGAGTAATAAAGATTTGCATTTTCTGTTTATTCCCATTTACTACATAGTACTAATATAGCTTAATACTTGGAGATCTTGAGAGGTATGTATGCATATACAGTAGTGCACACATTGGGTGTGAAAGACTAGGAGGTGTCTCTCCTACTTTCAAGCACTCTTGACTATTCATTTAGCAGTTATAATGAAAAAGCTTGAGTAACAGCTGCACCAGGTACAGATGAAAATGCTGTTGGGTTTGGCCTCTTGATCAGGTGTCCGAGTACACCAGGTCACTGGAACATGACTGCTCCAGATAAACACAACAGCGTGGTGCTAGTGCATGAGAACAAGTGGCAGAGAGCAGCTTGTCCATTCCTTTGACTGGAATAAAGTTAATTTTCTTCCTAGTATTTTGAATGAGAATAATGTTGATAACACACTGATGTTTTAGTTGTTGCTAAGCAATGTTTATACTAAGTCAAGGACTTTTCAGCTTCTCATACTGCCCTGCCAGCAGAGGCTGGGAGTGCACAAGAAGCTGGGAGGGGACACAGCAAGGAGAACTAACCCAAACGAGCCAAAAGGGTATTCTATACCATAGAACATCATGCCCAGTATATAAACTGGGGGGAGTTGGCCAGGGGACACCATGGCTTGGGGATTGGCTGGCCATCAGTCAGTGGGTGGTGAGCAATTATATTGTGCATCATTCATTTTGTGTATTCTATTATTATTATTGTTTTCCTTTCCTTTTCTGTCCTATTAAACTGTCTTTATCTCAACCCATGAGTTTTACAGGTTTTTTTTCCCCGATTCCCTCCCCCATCCCACCATGGGGGAGGGGGAGAGTGAGCAACAGCTGTGTGGTGCTTTATTGCTGGGTGTGGTTAAACCACGACACAGCTGTATGGCACCAAAACGCTTTGAGGAATATCAAACTTGACAGTACCATTTTGGGCACATCCAGCTTATTTCACAGCATGTCCTTCAGTACTAGAAACAGTTTTCCCTCTTCTGACGAGCGTTCAGACAGGCCTGTTTTGCTCTTAGGAAGTCCTACCTTCTCCTCTCTGTATCGCCTGTCCTGCTCTTCCAGGCGCTGTACTTCAGCAAGCTCTGCGTTACGCAGCTCTGCATAGGCACGCTGATGTGCCCACAGCTGGGCCAGCTCTTCTTCCTCCATGACTTCCAGCAAAGCTTGCTCAACCGTTTTCCCAATCAACACTTCCAGGATCGGCTTGACTTCAACGTCAAAGTCAAACAACTGAGGATGGGAGTCAGGGAAACAGAGATAAATGTCCCATGATCACTGTCATTCTTAACACCTTGGCAAGGAGAAGAGGAGACTGAACAAAGCCCTTGTGCTGAAGGCAGGGCTGAGAAGTGCGGGGGGAGCAGTGTGGCAGTGAAGGCAGAAGCATGAATGCAGCTAGGGGCTAAGTGATGAGCGGGCTGGAGTAAGACACCACACACCCTACCACAGGCACTGTGGGGGCTGCCAGAGAGAACCAGAGCACTCACCTGGACCCTGTCTCTGCTCACCTCTGTGTTCCCAACCCTTTTTCAGGCTGGACACTATTTCTAGAGCGGAAAGAGTTTCTCAACATTGTAGTTGTTAGCTGAAAGCAGCAGAACCAGTGCACATGGAGAAGCACCTTCCTTAATTTTGCACTTAACTTCACAGAATCATAAATGTGCTTTGTATGGAAGACATGTTTCGACAGCACTTGTGGACCTGACCACTTCATACCTCTCCTTCTTCTATTTGCGTGGCCACATCTTTTCCCGTTTTGGCTGGTATGAAGAATGGAGTGGGTGGTCTGTCCAAAAATGCATCTGTTTGACACTCTGTATCAACCTCTATTATCCTGTCACTAATCTCTTCCAGATACAGTTCTAGAAACAAAAGCACAATGAATGCTGAAAGTTGGATTCTTTTTATTTTAACTCTCAACTATTTTTGATGACTCTACAGTGTGAATCATATTCAAAGAGTGCAATAAAATGTCTTCTATAAAGTTTTAAAAAAAAAAGACACCTCAACTTAAGACATAGCTCAGTTTGCTGCATAGGCCATCTGATGTCACGTTCTCTGTAATGTCAGGTACACTTCTTGGAAGCAATTCCTAAAAGGGCATTTCACTCAGTAGGTTTCAAAAGTCAGAGTCTAGACTATTTCAGCCCACCTTGCAGAATAAACAATTCTTGGTAGAGTCAGTGGGATAGGACAATTTCAAAAAGGGATAATGATTGCCTATCTACTAATAAGTAATATAGAAAACATACATTTTTCTCCACTGTGTGCAGCAAAACAGAAGACTGGATCTGTTGGATTTAAAGAACTATATTCTACTTCCGGCCCATCAGGAGTGGCCTTGAGGTGACCACACATCTATAACAGCATGTGCTCAATTTGAATTATAACTGCCTGTCTCCTACTGCAGAGATAAATAGCCTGGCTCAGAAAATAAGGCCTGTGGAGTACTTAAAATTATCTGCAGTAGTCAATGGGAAGGATACAAGACCAAGACTTCCACACTAGGTAGCCTCTTTCTGCATCCAACAGTATTTGAATGGTGAAAAGCTGCTGTGTGCATTGGAGGTGGTGTAGGAGGTTCAGTGGGGTTGGGGCAGGGACAACATTCAGCAACCAAAGACCACATCTGATTAGCATGTAACACAGCTGTTTTCCCAGTTTGTAAGTCAGTCCAATATGAAATGACTTTCAGAGCACACAGCAATACATTACACTCACCTCAGGATTACTCCACTGCCAAATTTTGGGTTTCCTATAAATAAAATTGTTTTCCCACAAATAGGGCAGTTTCCTATTCTAAATTAGTGTGTGTTCCCCAGTTTTTAAGAGTAGTCTTATTCTTACATGTGACTGCACTCTTAAGCAAAATTTTTAAAAACCCTCAATTTTAAGCATACACCGAACTTCTCTGATGATGCTGGAAAAGGAAAGAATAAATGAAGAAGTCTTGACTAGTGTTCAAGAATGTACACTGAAAACTGAAAAACAGAGCGTCTGGGAAAATATCACTAATTAGCCAAGTTTGTTAAATACAATGAAAAATAAGGGGTTATAATGGAAAGGATTAGAGAACTTCTGATTCTAGAATTCTGATTCTAACCTTAAAACTATGTGATTCTACCAACTACATCATCAGTTTAGTAAGTGAATATAGATCAGCAAGTTTTTGTTTTCAGATGAATTAAAAAAAATTCAGCCTTTTACCTGTCTGCACATGAACGTGCTCTCTGCCTTCCACAGGCTCAGGCGTTCTTGGTTGCATTTGCTCTTTTGTACGCTTTCTAGCCAGTGCTCTTTTCCGTGCTTCCCTCTGCCTTTGAATCTCAAGGGGACTGGGCTGGGTACTCTGAGCAGGGGTGAAGAGGAAAAAAAACCCACAAAACAGAATACACTTTGTACTTGAAAATGATACTGATTTCTCTCTACAGGAAAATGAAGGTTGTTATTTGATTTTAATGCTACAAATCTAGCATTTTGGATTTACTTTTCTGGGTCCTGACCCTAAACTTTCAGTTACCTTAAAGGCTGTAGGGCATGAAACTAATAAGCTATGCTAGCTGCCTACAGGCACATACTAATAGCATCTCACATTAAGAGCAATTAGTTGTTATTTGGAAGTGGATATTGTATACAGAACTTTGCTTTGTGAGATAAATTATATTAAAATGGCATGTTCTTGCTGACATGTGAGAGTTTCTAGGTAAAGCTTTAAGAAGGTCAAACGGACTTAAGTCCAGTTATGATATTAGCAACAGAATTGTTTGCTAGATAAAAATTATAGGTTCTTTATTGCTGATGAAGCAAAAGAATCCCATACTAACTTTTAAATTCAATACTCTGTTTATGGATTGAAATGAACATCACTTGCAAACTTCTTAAACAGAACATATGTGAAATTCACTCTAAGAAACAGCTACTGAACACCACAAAGTTATTTCCACAAAGTAGCTTTTAAAAATACAGACTGCTTTAAATTCTTATAGGATCAAATTATCTATGTAGAAATACTCTCTGAAAATAAAGTATCACTGAAACATTTACTGTATCAGGATTAATAAAATACTTTTGCCTCCAGGCAAGCAGCTTTTGTGTACAGCTGGACTATTTAGCCCTGCTTCTATAGTAGGATAAGCCAAAGTCTACCCCAAGACTTAATTTCCCAAGAGCTGCTATTCTCACTGATGACACCTTGCATATGATAACAGATTATGCAGTGATGACTTGTGCTCAGGATCATTACACTAAAGAAATGGGGGGAAAAAAATAATCAAGTACTTAATGGGGGAAAAAATCGGAACTACAGAAGTTCATGTGAAACTAAGTGCTTTAGAGAAAAGCTGAAAAGAGTCACGTGCTAGTTTAACTGGAGAGCCTGTGACTGTGTGAAATACTTTAAGTAAAATTACAACTTCAGCAGTTTATTAACGAGGAGCCGCTTTCCTGCCCCACCTATTACTTTTCAACAAAGCTGTAGCATGATCCACATAAAAACATACCACAGGTAAGACTTGAAGGGCGTAAGTGTTGCCGCGCACCACTCTCCTGTCATACATGAGGTTGGCGTAACGAACGGGCTCCTTTTCTCTGCCACATCAAGCACAGAGAGTTGCGGTTACAGAGGTGCAACCTGTACGCCAACACCCCAAACAAACCAGAAGAACTTCGAAAGGCCAGCGCGTGCAAGTTCCCCCCCAAGCTACGGGAAGAAGGACCTGCTGGCAGGGCGGCGGGGACCCCCCTCCCCCGGGAAGGGCGGCGAGGGACCTGGGGTGAGGGGGAAGGCACCGAGGGCAGGAGGGGGCAGCAGAGCCCGTTCGGGACGCGCAGGCCGCGGGGCTGGCTGGCGCGGCCCGCCGGACACCGGCACTCACAGCTCGGCGGCGGCCGGCGCCGCTCGGTACTTCGGGCGGGCGGGCAGGGCGCGGGGCCGGCTGCAGTAGGTGTAGGGGACGGCGGGGGCCGCCGCCACCTCCTCCTCCTCCTCCTCCGGCTGGCGGGCGGGCAGCATGGCGGGGTCCGGCCGGGGCGCGGCGGGCCTGGCCCACAGCGGCCGGTCGGCTGGCTGAGGGAGCTGTAAGGGCCGCCCGCACCGCCGCAACCGTCTCCAGGGCAACGCGCGGGCGGGGCGGGGCGGGCGCTCTGCGCATGCGCGGGGCGGGAGGGCGGCGGTGGGGCCGTTCGTGCCGCTCCCTCTCACGCAGGTGTTCCTGCCGGGAAAGAGCTAAAGCCTGAGGGAGGTGTGAGGACGTGCCTGCTCTCCAGGCGCTGGGGTGCTTAGCGGAAAACAGTCGCTTTAACTGCTAAGGGGTTTGCGCTTGGTAGTGCTGCGGGGCCCCTCCCGGGCCGAGGTTATGAGGGAGCTTAACCGCGAGGTGTCACCGTCCTTCTTCCGCCTCTACGAGCTGCTCAGGGACGGGAAGGTTTCCAGTGAGACTTAACCCGATCTGCAGTGCCATTGGGGATGCAAAAATGGGCTGGGGGTGGCGAAAACCTGTTGGATGGCGTGCTGGTGGCTTAAGTACCGGTGGCCTGAAAGGCAGCCCAAAAAGCGGCACTGCTAGTTTTGTTTTTTCCACACAAGTAGCAGATTTGGATACCGTAAAGGCGTTGTATGATGGGAGATAGGAGAGTGAGGTGGGCCCTCAGTATGCCACCCCATCCGTACTGAGCTGCACTCCCTGTCGTGACAAATCATGAGGACGTGTTTTCAGATTCTGTGAAAAATTTCCATTAAGAGAAACATAAAAGAAACTAAGGGTTACTGATACAGTGATAGCTCTTTTTTTAACCTATGTGGGTAGAATCATAAAATCATTTAGGTTGGAAAAGACTTTTTAGATCATCAAGTCCAACTGTCAACCATGCCCACTAAACCATGTCCTGAAGTGCCTTGTCTACACGTTTTTGGAACACCTCCAGGGATGGTGACACCACTACTTCCCTGGGCAGCCTGCTCCAATGCTTGACAACCCTCTCAGTAAAGAATTTTTTCCTAATACCCGATCTAAACCTCCCCTGGCGCAACTTGAGGCCATTTCCTCTTGTCCTAATGATATGCCTTGATTACTTTGGCAAGACTGAATATGTAAGATAATCCATGCCCTTTGTTTCTGAAATCTTTGGTTAAAATGTAATTCACAGGTGAAATGCTATTTATTTCAGCTCAGTTATGTTACTATGGCAGATGTCTGTGCTCCGTGACAGCCCTGTGTAGACAGTCACAGACAAGAGAATGGCGAGTAGCAGAGAGTGCTTCATAGGAGGCCTGCAAGGCATGGGAGAAACTGTATAGCAAGAGAAACTTTTAGAAAAAGAAGGGGAAAAAAACCACCCCAAACAAAAAAAAAAACCCTACCAAAAAGCAAGGCCAAGTGTGGGAGGCAAGATAAAAGAGAAAGGAATGGTTTTGTAAGTAATGTGTAGCTTATAGGAATGGGAGTTGTGTTGACTACACAGTTGCCAGCTGGGTGATGGGACAAGAGGATATAGGACTGCAGGAGCACAGTGCAAGTGTTGTTGGGGTGAAAGGGGAGAGCAGTCCTTCAATATTTGCTTGTGTCTGGGCAAGCGAAGTTAATGAATGAGCAGCTCAGTCCAGCCAAGCCAGGGCACTGTGGCCCTTAAATTTGACCAAAACCAATACAAGCCTTTGATTTTGGGGACCTGACGTGTATTTTCTGAAAATTTGGGTTTGGCTATACAGCTATTTCTGCTTTTGGACTGGGGACTTGAAATCTGGGTAGACACTTCCAGGCTGTTAGGGACATGGTATTTTCTGTTCACATGAAAAACAGCCGCAGCATAGCCTTCAAAAACATCAGTCTATACATGCCCAGTAAGGAATTGAGTATGCTTGCTGAACAACCCTAGAAATCTGGCTGGAGTGAACTGGGTAGGGAGATGGTGAGAAGAGGGCCTGTAACCACCGGAGCAAGGATTCCTGAGGAGCTGCCTGTTACACACCCGTTGCCCACAAAGCTTGTGAAGATGAAGGTGTTGCATCACAGGTTAATTCTGTTAAGCTGGCCCCAGCCTGGTGTCTCACCTGTTGGGTGAATTTCTCATTAACCTAATATATGCACTGACTGAATGGCAGCGACTCTCCTACTTGCCTCTGTGAGACACTGCTAACTCCTAAGTTACCAGTTTAGTGCAAAAGCATTGCAAGTACTGTGTGGGAGAGGCGAAGGTCTCTGACTTTGCGGGTTAGCAGAGCTTTGTAAGTGACAATGCCATGCCCAGGAGAAAACTCAGCTCTTCTCCCTTGCCCCCTTTTATGTTATTTTTGCTAAAAATACCCCTGAGTTCTGGAACAGTTCGTGTCATCACGAGACCGACTGCAGCAGCAGCCAAAACCACATTGATTGTAATCAGATGGCTAGGCTGCCGTTAGTATCCATAGCTGCACTCCAGCTCTTACAGTCACAGTGGCTGTTTCACATATTCTTTGGAGGATTGTCTGGGACCTGCACAGATCTCAGCACAGGAGGTACTGCCTGGGAAGTAGGCCTGCCTAGCAAGGAATCAATCAGCCCATCTCCCATATGGCAGCTAAGAAACGTCTTTTGAAGCGCCTTCAGCTGACTTGAGAGCTGCAAAGCAAGGGCTTTGTCTCCTTCCAGGTTTGCTGTGGGTCTGTTAAAATACCTTGGAGCCACAAACAGACTTATTTTTTGTTTTGTTTTCATGAGAATTTCCTGGCATTTTACCATGCCTTATGGCATGCCCCTTGGCTTTCTAGGTGTGAAATGAGTTTATTCACAGCAAAGCAGGTGTGAAGGTGTCAGCATCTAGTAAGAAAAGATGTGCATCCACCATTTCCCCCAGCACCTGGAATGCATTCTGTAACTACTGAATGACATCTTGAAATACAATATAAGGGGTCTACAGTCCTGAGACTGGGTCTTCCTGGGGCCCTAGCTTGGATGTTGCTAGCTTAGGAGACCTTGTGCCACGGTGCATTGCATAATAAGATGCTGAGCAGACTAGCTGTGTCCAGTTGCCACTATCTTAACTTTCTGCAGCATTGCATAATTAAGAAAGGAAGGAGGTTTACAGAGCCATTTTGGATATAGATAATGCTTAATTATCAAGGAAGGACATGGAGGGGCATATTGCCTTCCCTGAGCATTGCCTTCTGTCTGCTTTTAAAATTATAGGAACGCTTCCCTGATGTAGTACTGTGTAATTACCTGAATTTGGGGTTAGATTTGGTTCTCCACGGTCCTGAGATAGAATTTTAAGCTGCAGTTCTTACCCCTCTGGGACTGCAGATAAAGGGATGGAGCTCCCAGTCTTGGGAGTAACTCTACTTGAGGCCAAAATACCATTGCCTTCAAGCAGACATCACGGAATCACAGAGCAGTCTAGGTTGAAAGGGACTGTGGAGGTCTCTAGTGTAACCCCCTTGCCAAGCAGGGACAAATTCAAAGATAGATCAGATTGGTCAGGGCCTTCTCCTTCTCCAGGGATGGAGATGCTTGGGGTAGCCTTGAAAATCACAGAAAGCATCATGCTGCTGCTAATCAATGCCCTGAGATGTTTGACAGAAATACAAAAAACAGTACTAACATGGAGAGCCATCAGTGTGACTGCAAAGGTGAAAGAATCGCAGAGCCCAGGTGAGGTGCATATGTACTATTTGCCCCAATGCTTTTGGAGGACAATTAATAGAAGTGCACCGAAACCTGCTTTTAACTTACTGCAGTGATGTGATCAAAGAGAATCAGCAATACTGCACCAGTATTGTATCACTGAGGTCTGCCAGCCCACAGATGGTGTCTTTGCTGCTGTTCATAGGCGCTAGGTTCAATGCATCTGTGATATACAGACATTGCTTACATATAGGCCTGGTCCTAATAGTGAGGTACTTAGTTTTAAAAAATATGTGCCAGCCTGAGAGTTTTGACAGATGAGACATAGGAAAAATTAATAAATACCCAAGTTAAACTTGAGTCCCTATAGTGACATCAATATTTTTTTAAATAGGGTTGTTAATCTTGATATGTAATTGTGAATAGAAAAAAATCCAGATCCTATCACTCATGTCTTCAAACCAAAATTATTAAGCTTCCTTTTCTCTGTAGCAGCACAGCTTCCTCTTGACCCCAGTCCTGAGCTCATGGGGTTGGGCAGGACTGGGAAATTCCAGTTCTGAAGACCTTCATTTCTCCAGCACTAGTCAAAAAACAGATTTTATTATTCATCATTTCCAGCCAAAATTAATAATCCTGCTTCCCCCTACCACTTCACCTCTGACTCTCAGCACCATTTTCCCTAGGTTCCCTTCCCTCCATGTCCCCCACAAGCTTTGTTTTTCAGTGTGACAAGCCTGCTCTCAGGGCTTGCATTCTTGCCCTACACCACTGTGGGACTTCAGGGCCAGTGGCTGGAAAGAATTATGGAGGGGTGAGAAAGCACCTTAGAGGGTGGAGCAGTGCACACTTAGTTTTAAACTATCGTTCATTAAACTGCTAATTGGAAAAATCAATTGTTGGTGACCTTCCTATTCAAGCTCAAATAGACTGTGTGGTGCTAATCCCTCTCCAGCCCCTTCTTACCTCTTCTTTCTTTGAAAAGGGTTCTCCCAGTGTCTTCCTTTTGCCCCAGGAAGCTCTTCCTTACTTTCCATCTCCCGGTATTGAGGGCAGTCGTTCAACTGCACTAAACTTGCAGAGTAAGAAACAAGACTGATCTGCTTCTATTGCCCCTTCACTGTGGGCTGGGTGTTTGTCCATCCTGAAATAAATTGCCCTTTATCACATCTCTGGGAGGTAGAGCAGTGTCATCTGTGCTTTACTGGAGTTAAACGGCACAGTCCAAGAACTGCACTGGGCAGGAGGCATGTGGAAAAAGCAGACCCTGATGTTAAATAACTTAACTAAAAGTCTCCAGTCTTTATCTCAAGGCCATCCTCCCTGATCATCTATGGAGAACTAGTGACTGCTCTGCTCTTTCACACACTCAGAGACTTCTCAAATGCCATGTCTTCTGGTGTCTGTAGCACATAAGATGGGTGTACATCTGTATATCATATCATGTAATGTTGTATACTCCTTGGACTACAGCACTTTGCAAAGTTCTTGAATGATACTGTGGTTACTTTCTTACCTTGTGACCAGTTGTGCTAAAGAAACCTGGTTGGAGAATCACAGGCAAAGCTGTGCAGCTGCACTTGCTGTGTGAAGTCACAGCTTTATGATGGGGAGACAGAATTCACACCTGGAGGAGTGGGGGAAAAGGTGAGTGCAAAAACCTTTTCTTCAGTGCTTGGAGGAAGCAGACAGGGCTATGCCCTATATATGATGAGGTTGAATTGCATGGCCCAAGACTGCAGCAAGCATGTGGAAAAGCAGACAAATCTCTAATCTTTATCATAAGAGCATCTTCTCTGATCATCTGTCTTGGCATCCACTTGGGTTTGGCCTTAACTTTTATAAAAAATACAGTTTGATAATCTTCAGCTTGGCCTGTGTGATACTGAAGGTGCAGGGTTTGAATTTGGACTGTACATCTGTCAAGGAAGTTGGTGGGAGGTTTGTGGGTTGTAGGAAGGAAGAGTTTCAACCAGCCGTTGGATCAGTTCTGTAAATAGCTGGTTGGCTAAAGAGCATATTTTGTTTAGAAAGTGTGGAACCCTTCATAGAAAACTTTTCATATTATTACCCAGCTGAGGAAGCAGAGCTCAACGGAGTCAACCCTGTTTGGGATTTGTGAACCATTTGTTCAGACTTACATGCTGGTACCTCAGGTTAGAAACAGAAAATAATCTGTGGTTTCCGCTCCCCTTGTAGAAGAACATGAAGAATTTGGAATGGGCTGTGCTCAGCAGTGAGATTTAAATTGGTATATTTATCACAGCAAATGGAAAAGACTGATTTAAAACAATAAAAGTGATGCATTCTATAGAAAAAAAGGATTAGATAATTCACATTTCTGAGTAACAGAGGGGCAGAAAAAGCAGTTGTTCACCCAACATCCATGGAAACTTGCAGTTGGCTATGTATATGAGAGTCAGCTGTCCATATGAGGATTATATCACTTCTCCAACAGCAGCTGCCCTTTCCCCATGGATTTTTCTCTCTATTATTGTCAGACTTTTTATTTTAAAAGTTGCTTCCTCTTCTGAGTTTTTAGCCTTCAGAAGTTCCTCTGAAGTTTTCACTCTGTTCTGATCACACATGCGATAAGGACTGACTGCTAACAAAATTCAGAGAAAAATGTAACCAGAGCGCCTAACCAAGGTGGGTTTCCTTTTCCTGTAGTGAGAAATTGTCCTCGTGGAGACACATGGTAGCCACAGTAACTGCTGTCTGGCTAATGCTAGCAGAGTAGCAACATGTTTTAATCACCTGAATGTTGCAGCTAGACGTGATCGGTTATGGACATGAAATGCTTACTGGGTTGGACACCCAGCCAAGCCAACTTGAAAGTGAAATGGGTTATCTTCATGGCTGAGTTTCCAAGTTAACTTGGTGAATGAGTTTCTATGCTACTTTCCATCTGAGACAGGCATATTTGCCATGCAGAGGGAATGTGTACCAAGAAAACTGCATTTCGTGCCTGCTCCACACAGCTGTCAGTGGCCCCCGAGTCTGCAGAGCAGTTGAGAAACAAGTCTGCTGCCTTGAACATGTCTTAGTAGGCAGGTGAAATGTCTTGTGCACCAGGCAGGTGCATGATTGCAGGCATTGCAGGCATGATTTACATTGAACAGAAATGTAGGATTGCATGAATGACACTTGAAAGCATCCTCTTTTCCTGAGGAAGGGAATAAATTAATGGATTTAAGGCAAGAAGGATAATGCTATTGTCATGGAGTTTTTGCCAGTGAGCCACTGGGGGCTTTTCTTGACCTTTTTTTATGAAGGGGTTCCCTTTGTAGGAATCCTGTGGGAAGAAGTGTCTCTGGACGCATTCAGGTGGCAGAAGGATAAAATTCCTGACAACCATAATCCCATCTTCCTCTAGGGAACCCTTGAGCTTGGAGGTCCTGGAAAAGAGGCACTGGAAACCAGTGGCTCCTTAACTTGAGAACTCTTTTATCTGCTGTAGCCTATCATTCAGGATCCTGGGCTGCCTACCTGTAGCGTTCGCCGCATATCAAGGTGCCACGATTAGATCACTGATCAACCCCAGACCAGGGAAAGAGACAGATAACACACACAGTGTGAGCGCCAACTTCCGCCTTTTATTGCGCAGTTAATTCCTTTTATTCTAACAAGGGTAGGCAGGATTACAGATACATCATAGGGCTACGACTAACCCTCCATCTTTCCGTGACATCGCGAGATCTTCCGAACGCCGTTCCCTACACCTACCTATATTTGTTCAGAGCTCACCCCTGTGATAGCCAAGTGCTGTAAACTCTTGACCTCACTATGGCAAAAATTTTGTTCTCTGGTTCAGAGACCTGCCTGGGTGTGATGGGAAGCTGAAATTGTCACTTACAGTGTATGGGTGAGGAATGAGTCAGCCCAGGAATAAGCAGTGCTAGTGTGGTGCTGCAGCAAACCACCTGGTCTCCTGTGGTGGATCAGCACCAAAACTAGAACAGGCAGTAGAGAAATAAAAACTCCCATTCCCAGACTAAAAATAACACAGATGAGATTTTGTTTGCTGTGATACTTCTTCCTCTTGTAGTTGGAGACATTTCATAGCAGTATTACAAGAGGGAACACTATGGCAAAAATGGTCTGTGTGGAACTGCCTACAGTATATAACTGAGGCTGTTATTTTATCATTAGCTTTTAAACATTAAAGTATACATAGTCCAAGCAGAATCCCAAAGCCATCCATTTTGGCTCTAGTGCTACAGGAAAATATAGAGATCTATTTCTAAGCAAAAGGCTGAAGAGATACAATCCCATTACAAAAAAATTTCCCAAGTACTTGGCTTTATTTTAGGTGTCAGAATTGTGGAGCACAGTCACATCCTACAGAGTGGTTCAGTCCCAACAGAAACAGAGTTCTGGGTGACAAACAGGATGCCCTGCCTTCCCTAATACTAGCTGTTGAACTCCAAGTGATGTTTGTCAATGCAGGGCATGCCATCTTGTCCTCCACTTACATAATGTCCAAAGAAGATTGCAAATGATGTTTCATCAAACTAGATACAGTGTAAGAAACTCTGAAGAGCCAAGTGCACCTGAAGAAAGAAAGCCAAGTGTCTGTGTTGTAGAGTAAATGCCAAATACAAAGTGTGGGCAGTAACACTCCAAGCTACTAGTTAGTATAAAGTTGGTGGAATTCCCTCCATTTTTGCCATGGGTTTATACCACCAATCTCAGTGTTGCATTCTGTGCCTGGTGTATACAAGTAGCAATCATGGGACGAAAGTACGGAAGAAAGATCTTACGTAGAGAAGCGGTTCTGTTCTGTGACTGTGTCCAGTGAAGAGCTTTTTTGGGCAATGTTGCGGCAGATATTATGGAAATTGACCATGGTAATAACAATTCTCTTGTGCATCATTGTTAAGTGGCCAGCAGTTGTTCTTCCTGAGGTGTGAAGGATTCATGATCTCTTTAGTTTTCACAGTTCCCAGAAAGAGATGCCCTTCAGATAACAGCTTTGAGAGGAGGTCAGACAGGTGAGGAAGCTTCTTGCCCAAGACCTTGCTTGTAGAGGCAGAAAAAATCAATGTACTGACAATGCATTTCTTCAGAGAATGTGAGAAAATTACCAAAAATATCCCTAACATCATAGCTTGTGAATTGCTTTGGTGAGGCATGGGGGAAAATGGCTTATTTTGACTTGTTATTTTACGTTGACCTAGCTCCAAATCTCCTTCCAAAGTAGCTGACAGCCCATACTTCCCCACAAGAACAGATGTGCAGTCCCCTTGCTGAAATCCCATAAAGTCAAGGACTTCCATCCAAGAAGTTTCATCCTAGAGGCTTTCCATAGTTACAGCTCTGAATTGAGGTAATCACTGGACTTTATGAATTGTATATTTTCTCTTGTAGTTTGCAGAGATGTTTCCTTCTCTTATTCTGGTTCTCTGCATATGCAGAGACTAAAACAAGGGGCGGGGCAGGACTGAGACTAAATGAGTGTTGGTGGGACTTATTGCAATAACAGCCAGTGCAGATATGAGGGAAAAACGTGGCAGAATTGGAAAAGGAAAACTGAAACTGGCTGACTGAGAGAAGTGGGTCTAGGGATGGAGAGAACAGAAATTAAATTGGGACTTTGACAGCAAGTCCACAGGGATAGATTGGGTTTTGTTCAATTAAAAGATAAATAACTGGCTGAGGTGAGGAATGCAGGCTGGGAATGGGGAGGCAATGAAAATGAGGCAGAGATGAGGAGTCAGGAGTGGAGAAGAGGAAGGTCTGAGTCAGAGTTGTCTGTGGTGGGATGCAGCAGAAGACCCCAAGCTCTGGAGGGAGGCAAGCGGGAGGGCCTATACCTGCTCAAGAATGCTTCCTTTGAAGGCTTAGATGGAGCCTAAAATCCCAAGTTTTACTGTTTCTCTGCTGTCAGTAAAAGTGTCAGCCCTAGATATAGAGACCTACATTCAAGGTATCTAAATGTAGCATCTATGTGTGAGTCTAAGCTCCCATCATAGTCAGAGAAGATTTTAGGGAAGGATTCAGCTGCCTAAATATCTGGATCTGCATCTGCTTTTGATGCTGTTTTGGGTTTGTGTGGTGGGGTTTTGGTAGCAGGGGAGGGTCTGCAGGGGTGACTCCTGTGAGAAACTGCTAGAAGCTTCCCTGCCTCCAAGTTGGACCTGCCTCTGGCCCAGGCTGAGCCCATCAGCGATGCTGGTAGCACCTCTGCGATAACATAGTTAAGACGGGAAACCTGCAGCAGAGAGAGGAGTGGGATGTGAGAGAAACCCCTATGCAGACACCAAGGTCAGTGAAGAAGGAGCGGAGGAGGTGCACCAGAGGAGGGGATGCCCCTGCAGCCCGTGGTGAGACGGCAGGCTGTCCCCCCCCAGCCCGTGGAGGGGAGCAGGGGAGCGGAGGCCCCCGAAGATGGCCATGACTCCACGAGAAAGCCCGCGCTGGAGCAGTCTACTGAAGGACTGCAGCCCACAGAAAGGACCCATGCTGGAACAGTTTGTGAAGAGCTGCAGCCCATGGGAAGGAGACTCACAATGGAGAAGTTCATGGAGGACTGTATCCCGTGGGAGGGACCCCATGGTGAATCAGGGGAAGAGTGAGGAGTCCTCCCCCTGAGGAGGAAGGAGCAGCAGAGACAAATGTGTGATGAACTGACTGCAACCCCCATTCCCTGTCCCCCCTGTGCTGCTGGAGGGGGAGGAGGTAGAGAAAATCAGGAGTGGAGTTGAGCCAGGGAGGGAAGGAGGGGTGAGGGGAAGGTGTTTTAAGATTTGGTTCTACTTCTCATTATCCTTGTTTTGATTTAATTGGTAGTAAATTATTTTTTTGTTTGTTTTTTCCCCAAGTTGAGTCTGGTTTTTGCCTGTGACCATAACTGGTGAGTGATCCCTCATTCTCCTTGTCTTGATCCATGAGCTTTTCTTTATATTTTCTCCTCCCCATCCCACTGCGGAGAAAGCGTGAGCAAGCAGCCTCATGGTGCTTTGTTGCCAGCTGGGCTTAAACCACGACAGATACCTTAAAAAATTCCTTGAGGTGCCCTAAGATACTCAAATGACTTTAGACACCTACTTTAAGGCAACTGTGTTCCACCTGTGCTCAACTCAGTCCCAGGAGTCCAGAGAGATACTAAAATGCAGACTGTGCAGAAGATGAGACACAGGCTCACATAAATGTTTGCATACAGATAACTAAATGTGTCTATGTTTGCAGTCTGCACCTGAGTGCCAGTCTGAATGTTTGTGAAACCTGGAGAAACCATGGTGTTTCTCTTAGCCTTCACTAATATTTGGCCATAGAGTTGATGACAATGTGCTTTTGCTGTAAGGTGCTGTCCTAATTCAAGTGGCAGAGAACAAGAGTTTGCAACTCCCCAGTGCACAACATGGGGAAGGAAGACGAGGAGGATGTTGCTCCATGAGGAACTCCTTTGTTCTTCTGTTGGCTCTTTCGAATCCTAGAAAATCAGACATAGACATAAGTCCAAAACTGGGGTGCCCTGCTAGGCAAGCTGTGCTGGGGAATGCCAGAATTAAAATTTTCTCCTCTGCTGCACAACCTTGGTTCCTCCCCAGAGCATGTGCATCCTGTGGGGAAGAACAGAGTGCATCGTGTGATTGAAAACAACAGCAGGATGCAAACACAAGGAACTGAATTCAGGCTGCACCAACAGCCTTGATTCCAGCATTGCCTTACAAGGTAATGGCTTGGATTTTCTGCTTTAATATTGCTTTTTCCCCTCTTCCAGTCCTATATGCCTTGTATGTTTAGAGTGTCTTCATGCAATTAGAAAATCGGATGTGTGAAGCAAGTGATGCAATACTGATGATGGAGTAACCTGTAGAGAATGGGAGATTTACTGTCGTCATTCAACTCTTGTGGCAAAATCCATCTCCAGCTGACCCAGCTGTAAATGGGTATTTGATCTTTCTGGCTAAGGAGTCAAAGGCAGCTTTGGCAAAGACACTCAGGTAATTCATTTGTCGGATATAGCAGTTAAAGGGCCTTACTCTTGGAGGCCCGGATAGTTGGGCTGGATCTTTGAATGTGGTAGGGTGGGCTGGTAGCATGATAAAACTGTTCTCTGAGCTGAAGGCAGATGAGTAAGTGCTAAAGGAAAGCTCTCTGTTTTATGTGTCATTCTTGTCTTTTGAGGTCTCCTAAGTGCTTATATAGAAGAGAAATCACTTCTGTGGAGACACTTGACATGAAAATAATTCTGACTAAACAGGCAAGTCTTAAGAGATGGACGAAGACAAAAGTTATCTATCAATGAGGGAGTAAATTTCTTTTGGGGTCCATTTACATTCAGATTTTGTTTAATCAGTGTTTTCTGGACTTGAAGAAATGCAAGAGCAAGGTGAGGGGGAATGGGCCACACTTATACAACTCCTTCACCTTGCCCATTGTTTGCTAACAATGTGTAGAGCTCCTCTCTCTTCCTTTTTCTCTGTCTATTGAAATGTCTTACAAGAAGTTCCAAATAAGCTTTCTTATCCAGAAGCTGGAAGATTTAGGCTCATCTTTAGGTAAGTTTTCTGAGTGTGATTGTTATGTCTGCATTAGGACACCTTGGACTTAAAGAGAGACTCTCCTCATCTCTGGTGAAGTGACCGTGCTTATTCTCCCTGGGATTTCTGGTGTGGTTACAGGACAGGAGACAAGCAGTTCCTCTTCTTGGGATCCTTAGTCTTGTCACAGTCAAAAAGAATGAGTCACTTACTAAAGAAGTAGCCATGTTGTTTTGAGTACACTTTCAAGTTCGTGTTTTCTGTTCTGTGGCTTCTGAGCCTTTCCGCTGCATGTAGATTCTCTCTTCACACTCATTCTGCCATGAGGGCAAGACGCTTGTGTTTTTTACAAAGAAAGAAAGCTGTCATTCCCACTCGAGATGGGACAAGAGGCAATGGGCACAAATTAAAACAGGTGGAATTCCATCTGAATGCAAGGAGACACTTTTTCACTGTGAGGGTGGTCAAACATGGGAACAGGTTGCCCAGAGATGTTGCAGAGTCTCCATCTGTGGAAATACTCAAAAGCCATCTGGACATGCTCCTGGGCAACCTGCTGTACCTGATCCTGCTTGAACAGGGGGGTTGGACAGGAGGATCTCAAGCCTCACCTATTCTGTGATTCTGTGACTCAGGGCTTGCAGATTCCAGAAAATGGCAAATGCCTTTTGCAGCTTGCTTGGAAGAAGAGTGCCACTGCTTAGGAGGCTGAGCGAGGTGGCATTTTCTCTAGTTGCAGCCTACCAGTATGGTCCTTCTCACTTAATTTCTCCTGTCAGGCCAGCTACTCTCCTTCCCCTTTCTCTGTGTCCTGTGAACACCTACACCTGGAAAACATCATACCTGAGATGCTGGTATGCTGTTTTCTAATCTGCTCCGCTTTTGGAGCAGCATCACCTCTTTGCAGCTTCCTTTCCACCTCACTGATAACTGCTGTGTAACTCATTTTCCTGACAGAGAGGGATTTGTTCCCAAAATCTAGTCTGCAGCCTCTTACAAGAACAATAGTAGTGATACTTCTGGTCAGTTACTTTCCTTCCTGCTACTTAGATATGCCATGTCATTCAAGCAGACCTGCAGTACCTGTAGAATAGTATAAAAGTAGGTACAGTACATGTAGGGCCTGGATGTTTTAAAGACAGACAGTAGACAGTTTAGCATTCATGCAGAAAAATGTTTTATTGTAGTGCAGTTACACAGGAGAAAAACAAAAGTCTCCCTGCTTCTGGTTTAAGGCTATGCTGGGCCATAAAAGGGGAAGTGAGTGCTAACCAAAACAAGTTCCTACATGTAAAAACACATTGCACTTCCAGTCATTTTTACAAGGTTATAAGGACACCGCCTGGTATTTTCTTTTTTTTTTTTTTTTTTGGGGGTGGGGGGTGGGGGTGGGGTGGGGTGTTTTTAATGAGCTGCAGCTTTAACTATTCAAAGCTGGAATCCAGAATGTTTCCTTACAGGATTTTTTGTTGTTTGGGTTTTGTTCACCTCATAAAAGTAAATCTGAAGATACTCTTTCCTTCTGTTTAGCCTGTCCAGTTTGTTTACACTAAAAGCACCTCAGGCCACATGAGGTTTACTTGATACATTCCCATAAGGACCTTGCAGGGCTTGGGTGGCTCTGAACCCAGGCTTGGTATACAACACTAATGCTGGTTAGCGGTCAGATCATTCTCATCACCAGCAAGAAGGAAGAGGGAATGGCAGGAGGTACAGGGGGTTTATGGAAGAGTGCTGAAGTGGCCTTGATGACAGAACAGCTCTTCCCCAGTTAGGGTAACTGCCAGCCCACTTCTTAATGCAGAAAATCAGCAAAGCATTGCATCAGCCTGGCACACACATGTGACAAATGGCACGGAGTGTGACCATACAGAAAAGAAAAGGAAGGTGGGACAGGTTTTGGACCTGCCAACCTTTTAATTGTCCTTTTGGGGATACAAATGCAACACTGTTTATCAACTACTGACTAGTTTTCCCAAACAACAGGTTATGTACAGCATATTCACTTACATTTTTACATAATAATACAAAGGTCTTCGCCGCCACCACCTCTTGTGGTGAAAGAATGTGACATGTCAAGCTGACAGACACTTCAGGAGAGGCTCAAGGAAAAAAAGTTCATGCAGAGATAGCTTATTCTTGGCCTCCTGAAAGTAAAATCTTACAAAGGATGAGGAAGATGTCGGTGTTAACAATCTTTACTTTGTACAGCGCAAAGAGGAGGAATAGGCTTTTTAAACATAGGATTCCTTAGCAAACTGGATCTGGTCTACCTCAAAAACTGGCTGGCTGCACCTCCGAGCCACATACTCAAGTTTGTTCTTTTCACAGGATTCAGACATGGCTCTTAATCTGTAGACTCCTGGGGTCACAGGCAAACTCACACGGGAGTTTATTCCCACAGTGATGCTGAGGGTTTCAGTTTCCACGTCAGAATCCTTCGCTGCAGAAACTCTGCCACTGCATAGATCCCTTCGAGTATATGCTGTGTCCTGTGCACAGCTGCTGCACGGATGAGGCAGCAAAGCATCCTGGGTTGACACCTTTAATCTCATAGTCTGAACGGTGAGATTGTGGGAGGGACCTTTAGTGGCCAGGCAGTTTTTAGTAGCCTCTTCATAAGAGGGTGGTCTTCCAGGATTCCTCTGGTCTACCTCTCTGAACACTTCATCAGCTGACCTGAAACGGGGCCTTTGCTCATATGCCACAGCCAATGGTTTGTCATCATCAGGGCTGTTCTGACTGACAACTCTGCAGGAGAGCTGATCTTCTTTCTTTGTGAAACTGTCTCTCTGAAAACCCATGTTTTTTCCAGGCCCCCAACTCTGGGTTTTTATTAGTGTTTTCCTGCGGTTTGCAAAAGAGAACGACATGGAATGCTTTTTGATCTCTCTGCTAGGCGTACTGCAGTCTTCAGTGGCCTTGGTGGAAAAGGACTGGGGCCTATTCAAAAAGGTTTTTTTGGGACTAGAGGGTGAAACTACTGGGGAGCTGGTGAAGACTGAGCCGTCAGAACTCTCCAGGGAGCAACTGGAAGATGTTTTGGGTAGAGAGTCTGTTGATAATTGTGAAGGTAAGATTGCAAGCCGTTTCTCCAGTGCCTCCAACCCTAGCTGTTTCTGCTGAACTGGAAAATTGTCCTCACTTTTGTTTAGCTTCTGTTTCCTTATCCTGCCTTCAAGGCGGTTCTGGAAGGACAGGTCTGGCTCTGAGTACCTCCTGTCCATTGTGCTGATGTCATTTCTGAAATTAGTCAGTGAAGGGGCGGAGATGCATGTTGGGTATCTTCTGCTCACACTAGTACTCCTCCCTTTGGGCTGCTCCATCTGAGAGGTACAGGGGCTGCCTTCAGCTTCAGCATCTGGGCTGTCATAGGCAGAGTCATTCTGATGAGCAGCACATAGGTGTTCTGTGGGGAGAAAGCACTTGTTAGTTTTCACTGACCATCTGAGGATGAAAGGAAACTCTATGGAAAGAGTTCCTGTAGAAGAGCACTGCAAAAGTGTCTTGAGCCCTCTACAACTCTCTGTGTTTCCACAGATGTATTCTCATACCAAATTAAAGAACTTAGCCCAGCAGCCCCAGACTGTGACATCCCCAGTCCATCCTCATACCTGTGGAGCTGTCTGTGTGCTCTGGTGACTCCTCAGCTGAGGCACAGACAGGGAAGGCAATGTCCTCCCCAAATATTTCTGAGCAGTTGTTTATGAGGAACTCCACCAACACTGTCACCTGCACAAAGAAAACAGTTTCTTTCAATCAAAAGGGCTGAAAACGTATTGAACAGTCTTTTCTGCCCCTGCCTGCTGTCTTTGTATGGAGGGCAGCACAGAGCAAAGAGGCTTCTGCCAAAATCCTAGCTTAAAGTCGGAGTCCTCTCTGGAGGATGCAGGCTGATGCTGCAGATGAATTGATCTGTCCCAATACAAACAAAACACCATCAGCCTCACTGTGCAGAGGGCCCGCGGGTGGCAATGCCCAGTGGGTGCCCCCCTTGCCCTCTGTGTGCAAAGTGTTCAGGAGCTGTGCTACAACGTAGGGGACTGCAGGGCAACTGCTACTTTTGCTCAGAGGAGGCGAGACGAGGGGCAGCCTTGCCCATCACATTGCAGGCACCCGAGATGATGGCCACCCTCGACGTCCAGGGCTGCTGTTTTGTTCAGCTTTTGCAATGGCAGTGGCATCCCTATGGATGGCTCTGAGCTGCCCCGACGGGGGCGGCTGCTTGGTGAGTTCAACACACCTTGTCATTCATCTCCTTCTGCACTTCCAGCGGGAGCATGTTGCCTGTCTCTGGGCTCAGCATATTTGGGCCAACGCAGATGGCCAGATTGCTGGAGTCCATCCTGTTGGTCTCGGCATTTTGGCTGATGTGGTGGAGCAGAGAGAGCAAGTGCTTGAGCAAGACGAGGTTTGGTCTAGGCAGTTTGTCGGCCACCCTGCATGAACACAGACAAAATGTGATGTTAATTCATGGTGCAGCAGCCACTACTTCTTTATTTGAGCAAGTCTCAATTAAAGTCAGACAGATGACGCTTCCTCCAGAAAGAGGCATGTGTGTACTGTTTTCACTGCTTAGCTGAAGTATCATTCAGAAATCCCCAATGGCAGCTGAGCATGTGGTTAATTACAAGATCTTGAATTACAAGGTCTTGACTGAAAGGCAAGCATTACAGCCGTCCATGTCCTTGAGTAGAGGGGATGACATCGGGAGATGTCACCAGAGGCTTCCCGAAGGCACGTGAAAGGCTGTGGTCGTGCTGTGCAGCTTTCAAAGCACTCCCAGTCAGCCTCTGCATCTGCTCTTTCTAAAGAGCAAAACACAGTGGTGGTCTCCACGTGCCCGACTTCACCACCAGCAGATGTGGAGGCTCCCTGTCAGTGCCTGTGCCGCAGCACCGTGAGTACATGAGCTGAGACACTGCAGCCTCTCTGCTCTTCCTACGCTAGTCGTTTCATAGAACAATTTCAAATAACTTCAGGAAGTGCTGCTGCTAGAGCCCTCTAAACCAAACCCACAGAGCAATAGCAAGCTGATATAAATGACAGGCTTTTAAATGAGACTCAATTTTGAGAGACATCATTGGCCTCTACCAGTCACTCCATCACATTGGGGTGAGCTTGTTTGCAAAATTTTCTGGTTGCAAAACTTACTCTTTCAATTCTTCAATTTTTTCCTCCTTGCTTGGCTTCTCCAGAGCTTGCATCCACTTCTCATAGAGGTCAGATGACAGGAGTTTGGAGGGAATATTTCGGAGGAAGTCCTGCAAGGCCAAGAGATTTAGATTAGGGTTTGGACACTACTCCTGAGCACAGAAGGGGCATCACTGTGACATGGACTCACTAGGAGGCAGGTTGGCTTGAGCTACCTGACCATCAGCACTGGCAGAGCAATGCAATGCACAAGTACACACAAAGTACACTTGCATTGGTGTAGTAATGAGGCCCAGCTCTTAGCTGCTTTTCATTCACCCATAAATCTCAGTATTCCTCCCTGGGGAGGATGCTGAGGAGGAAGACAAAGTGAGTTTCCTGTGGGCATGCAGGAAATCAGCAGCACAAGTGGGACTGCAAATCAGGTGGAAAAGGAAAATGCCAAACTTTCCTAAGCCTGAAACATTTAGTCTGGCTTTGCTCTGGCCTTAGGCTGGAGTCCCACCTAGGTCAGCTCTGGGCACCGAAGTGGGCCTGTGCAGACCAGCAATGTCCTTCCACCACTGCAGGTCAGAGGAGCTCACCTTCAAGACCACTGCCAGCAGGTGCACAGATTTGCTTTTCAAATCAACATTCCCGCCTTTGTTTAGGTCCTCCTTCAACTCCTTTCGTGCTTTTTCATTGGCAGCTTTTCTGAATATCCCTTCAGTGGCAGGTCCTTTCATATGCAATATAGCTAGGAGATTCTGCAGGGGGAAAAAATGGAGAGGAACGGGAGAACAGTTACTTGGGTGAAGGAAGATCCTTTAGCAGGTGAACATTTCTTTAGAAACAGAAGAAAAATTGTCTGGACATACACTGTGCTCTAATTAGGTGAGTATCTAGTTCTTGCTCCAAGTAAATTACATGGGCAATAACCTGATTTTCCTGCAACCCACCCTCTTTTTGGACTGGTGAATTCCACTAACTTCAGTGGGGTCATCCCTGCTTCCTTCCAGAAGGAAACAAGGGATGGCTTAAGTCTTAGTTCAGACCCCTTCCTTCCCAAGCCAGGCAAATACTGCTTAGAAGAGACAAAAGCCTGTCTACTGGAAAAGCCAACTCAGTGGGAGAACTGTCACAAGACTGTTTTTATCCAGAATGTAGTGTTTAGGTATTTGTCGGTGGTAGTCCATAGCTGAACACTGTTTTCAGGGAAATACAGAAATCCTTGGAAGTTTATGTTGCTGAAAGATTCATTTAAATGACTTCTGTAGAATCACAGATTCCTATTCCTGGTCCTGGGTTGTCTCCACTCAAAGTTACTTTCAGTGAAAGTTGGGTGGGCTGGACAAAACCCGCACACCTGACCCTTTCTACATCGGGGATGGGCCCTGAGCTTATCAGAATGTGTGGAGGGGAAACACCAAAATCACGCATCTCCTGGGTTCTGCAGAACAAGTACTGGGGATCCTGCCTCACACTGGAAGCCAGAAGTATGATAACTGTATTGCCAGGCTTGCTCACCTGGACCGGTTGCGGCAGTGTGTCATCTTCCCCACAGATAATTGCCAGAGGCTGGCCAAACAGAGCAATTTTGGCACCTGAGTCAAGCTGCCCTGGGGAATTCCCATTGGTAGAGCTTCGTCTCAGAGTAAATGACTGCAATATCACCTTCTTTCTTTTCATTGTTCCATCTGCTGCAAGCAAAAAAAAAGCAAAAAACCAAATTTTTAAAAAAACTGAGCATGCTATGTGGCCTTTCATCTGTGTGCAGTGCAGAGATATATGTTGAAACAACTCAAACTCAACAGGGAGAAACTGAAAGACAACTAAGTGGTTACTAAGGAAACAACCGCCTAAACTGTAAAACTGTGACCATCCCTCTAAGGACACCACCTTTCCTGTTTTGGCGTTGTTTTTTTTTACATTCTAGTCACCGTTTCTTCTTAGAGAGTGGGAACATGCAAGGCACAGAAATAACAACATTTATAGAGATTTTTTGATATCACGGTGGTTTCTGTGATAACTATCTAAGGCAGATATGTCACCCGGGCAGCTAGCAATGACAACAATTTTCACTATGTGGTCTGACTGTGCCCCAACCTTAGGGCAGGAGTGGAACTGGGGGCTCCTGCTTTTCAGCCTCTTCCACAGAGGCTAAAAACACATGGCTCCAGCTCTGCCAGCTTCAGAGCCAGCTCTAATGATAGTGGTCCATGCTAGAGCTAGTGCTTGTCCCCTGCCAGCCAGCCAGTGGAAGGTGAAACTTGCTCCAGAGGATGGGAGCATCACAGTAGGGCCTCACTGGCTTCAGGGTCAGGAATCTCTTAGCATGGCTCTTGCATTCTGCAACTTAAAGAGGAGGGCATGCTAGGAATTTGGAGATGATGGTTGTATTGAGATGAGGTGTGGCTTTTTTTCCCTTTCAGAAACAGTGAGAGAAGGATCCTTTTGCTAGAAAGCTTTCTAAAGGAGTTGCCTTTTGCAAATTTCCTAAAAAGGACTTGCCTTCTACTCCAAAATGAAGTTGTCTTATGCAGATGAGAAGTTCTCAGGACCTGTATTTGTGGCTTAGCACAAGTCCTTGGTAGGGAGGGGTTAAAAGCTATGAGAAAGTGACCTAACATAGTCTCCTATAAAATGTTTCCTTCTTATACTCCTGAAAAATGGTCTCATATGATGGTCTGCTCCAAATCTGACCCTGCCCTGCTAATGGGCTCCTCCTGGTTGTTTACAGGTGCTGAGGTTTTGCATGGTGAGAGAAAACAAGTGCTGTTGCTGCTCCAAGAGGGTTTATTTGCTCTGGCATGCAACTGCTGGTAGCGGTACTCGGTACTTGCTTGCAGTGCCACACCTCAGTGGTGATGCTGTAGTGAGAAAGGAGCACTTTTACTTCCCATCGCTACCAGGGAACGCAATGAAACACGGCTCCGAGGACTAGGGACAGGGATACAAGACCTCTGGCACTCAGTACTGTCACCTCTGCCACTGAGCATAAGGGAAAGCAGTCGTTTGCAAGTAAGTGGCACTCCAGGGCTTAAGCCCTCTCCTGGGTGGGGCTGAGAGCTGTGGATTGCTCTCTGGGAGGTGAAAACCAGGTGGTTTTGCAGAAGCGCCAGCTTGCTATCATTATGTAAAAAAGCAGTTCCTCAGTTTGTTTTAAAACTCACCAGCTGAACGGCAAAGTCCATCTTCAGTATCTGCTGGCACCAGTGCGGGGCATTTCTTGGCATCAGCCTGCAAGAAGCATGTTAGGGTTACAGAGCTGCCACCAGCAGCGACGGCCACCAGTGTGTCGCTGCAGCTCCTCAGAAATCTGTGGGACACTCCAGGGAATAACCAGAGCAAGCCCAGCATCTGCTGAAGAGGGGCCTCGGTCCAGGAGTGACACTGCCTCGCTGCCCAATAGAGGGGTTTGTGGTAAACCCTGCAAGCCAGCCACCCCAGACCTGCCCGGCAGGTCACAGCCCCGTGCTCTTTCAGGCTGGGCTTCTGATCCAGAGAAGCCACAGCCGGACACAGCCTGCTCTTCTGTGTCCTCCCCTGGCACTGTAGATTTCCTCCCACACTCCTCTGGGGAACCCTGATGGCTTCGGAGCCTGCCAGATTCCTGAGCAAAACTCCCTGGGAGCCCGGGGAGCATGCCGACTGCTCACAGCGATGTCCAGCTCCTTCTGCACAGTGCTGCACGGAGTTGCCTTTGAAGGGCTCTGCCCGCTCGTGGGTAATGGTAGGTAGCCGGCAGCTCCTACAGGGGCCACCACCACTTTGCTACAATATCTGACATCAGTACCCAAGAAAGATCAGGGGAAATGGAGCGGCTGCTTACCTCCAACTGGCATTCAATCAGACTCTCCATGTTCCCAGCATTTAGTGTCTTTGACTAGACAAGAAAACAAAGATACAATGTAATTGAATGCTATGTTTAGAAATCAGAGTTTTTCAAAATCACTCTGTTGACAGAGCTGAAACAATAGACACTCACAGTATTACAGCTGCTTAACACTTTCATTAGGAGTTTGATCGGGGGAGCTCTGGACACTCTGGTTTCCTTCTGTCCTTTTGTTTGCCTGTTTATTGAACAGGGAACGGACAAAGAAAGAGCTTTGTAAAACTGCACCCTTCTTCTCTTTCCACCTGCAAGCCAGTCTAGCATTTAAGTATGATCCTGAACCAGCAAGATATCCCACACATGTCAATCATAAAGCCCTTCTCTGGAAGGCACTCAGCCCTGCTGCCCTATCTGCCTGTTGGTGAAAACAGAAAAAAAGCAGCTTTCCATTTTTAATCCATGCAAAAAATGAGCAAGTGGTGACAGCTACATATGGTTGTTAATCTGCAAACACAAGGCTAAGTCAGTCAGTCAGCTCTGCCCATGAGCTACACTTAGCAGTGGGCACACCTCTCCCCCTTCTATATTTTTGTACATCTCTGCACAGCTGCATCTGGAGCACCCCACCGACTTCAACCGCGACACCACAGATTTTATCCCAGGCAGTACTTACCCAAGGAGTGAGTCCAGCCAGAGCTCCTTCACCTCCCGCGAACTGCAGAGGAAAGGAGAAACAGCATCACTCCCCACTGCTACTAATCCTTTGGACGGAGACAGGCAACTAAACAGTTCTACCCCACGTGTGCTGCCTTATATACGCAGAAGGGGCAGGTGGAAATTCACAGACAGGAAGAAGCATCATGGGGCAGGACAGAAACACTATGAAATTTCTGGCTTCCTCTTTCCTTTTAGAGGAGGTACTTTTTTTTTTCCTTAAAGAAAAAAAGCCCTTGTAGCTGTTATGGATGGAAAAGATGAGACACTTGCCAGGTAAAGGTTCCATCTAGCATCACCAGTGTGAGGTGGGATGTGCAAAGGGGGCTGCAGTGTGGGCAGCTTCTCCTTACCATTAAAGGGCAGTGAGTACAGTCTGTCCTTTCACTGCTCAGAGACCTTAGATTTTGCAGTTTAAAGACACACCGCCAGATCAAGTTACACTAAGAATAGTTAAAAAGATGGGGGAGTGGAATAGCCAAGATTCAGGGAAATGTTTTTGTATATTTTTTGAAAAACTAATGGCAACAGTTTACTGTCTGCAAGCAGATGTAGACATACACTTTGCCAGTGCCAACTAGTTCTTGAGAATCTAAGCATTGGACTCCTACAGAAGAAATGGTATTATGTAATAATTTAGTAAAGCATGACAATATGTAATAAAAAGTCTTCCTTAAAACATGTCCTAGTAAGAATTATGTGTCTAAGTAATGAAGTTTAATTCAACCGAAGAGATAAAAAAGTCCAGGAAAAACCTACCTCTGCTCTCCCTATACCTCTTCAGGGTCTGTTGCTGACTCCCCCCCAACCTGAGCACATCAGGAACATAAGGACAAGAGTACTCACTCTACCAGGCCATTATGAAAAGTCATCAACATGTGATGTTAAATGCATGATATTAGTTCTACTAATTCATTGACAGAGGCAAATTACAACCTGGTGTTCTGGGTACCAGCCTTTTGATCTAGTGAAAAAGAGGAGCTAAGGCTGAGAGTCAAAGGGTTGGGAATATTTCAGCGGTGGATTTAGGTGGAAAGCACGCTTGTAAAACTGTGGTCTCTCTGCTGCTTCCCCGGTGGATGCTCCATTTCACATGTGCAGGGGACAAGGCTGTGTCGTAGCACAGCTCTTTGCAGATGTACTTTATGGCTACATCCGCTGCTGAATTCACCCTGAAAGCCATGCTCATTAACCACATCAGACCTGGATCCTGGGCTGTCATGCGAAACAGACAGGCGGTCTCAGCTTGAGTCTGGCAGAAAGCCAAGGTGCAAAATTCACTTTTGGTTAGACAGACGTGTGTCCGGAAGGGCAAAAGTAGAGCTGCCCTGCTTTTGCGGGGGCAGGGTGGGATGCTGTAGATGACCTTTCAAGTCCTCTGGAGGCCCATCATTTCCATGCTCCTGTAACTAGTCCGTAGACCTGGTTAGGGCTGAGACTTCCAGGAATTTCAAATGCAGCCCTGTTCATTCACCATTGATTTTTTACTCACTGCTGTAATTGATTTTTTGTTAATAAGCAGTCCCGTAACATCTGTCATTTCCCTACTAAATTCCATGGGCCAAGGCACGTTCTTGCAGAAATATTGTCATCCTGCATCTTGTTCCCCTAAGAATTTCTTCCAAGGCTCCCTGGCAGCTGCAGCACCCCTGCTAATAATCCCAGCAGGATTCCTGGGATAAGGGGAATCTATTTTTCAGTACGTCTGTTTGTATTGGTTTTATGTGGCAAGGTTTTGGTAGCAGGGGGGGTTACAGGGGTGGCTCCTGTAAGAAGCTGCTGGAAGCTTCCCCTGTGTTCGAGAGAGAGCGAGCCCATACCAGCCGGCTCTAAGACGGACCCGCCGCCGGCCAAGGCCGAGCCAATCAGTGATAGTGGTAACGCCTCTGTGATAACATTTTTAAGAAGGAAAAAAAGTTGGGATGCGGAAAACAGCCACCGGAGAGAGGAGTGAGAACATGTAAGAGAAACAAGCCTGCGGACACCAAGGTCAGTGCAGAAGGAGGGGGAGGAGATGCTCCAGGCGCCGGAGCGAAGATTCCCCTGCAGCCCGTGGTGAAGACCCTGGTGAGGCAGGCTGTCCCCCTGCAGTCCAGGGAGGTCCACGGTGGAGCAGATATCCACCTGCAGCCCGTGGAGGACCCCACGCCGGAGCAGGTGGGTTCCCGAAGGAGGCTGTGACCCCGTGGGAACCCTGCGCTGGAGCAGGTTCCTGGCAGGACCTGCGGATCTGTGGAGAGAGGAGCCCACGGAGCAGGTTTTCTGGCAGGACTTGTGACCCCGTGGGGGACCCACGCTGGAGCAGTGTGCTCCTGAAGGACTGCACACCGTGGAAAGGACCCATGCTGGAGCAGTTTGTGAAGAACTCCAGCCCGTGGGAATGGCCCACGTTGGAGAAAGTTCGTGGAGGACTGTCTCCCGTGGGTGGGACCCCACGCTGGAGCAGGGGAAGAGTGTGATGAGCCCTCGCCCTGAGGAGGTGAAGCGGCAGAAAATAACATGTGATGACCGTAAACCCCATCCCTGTCCCCCTTGTGCCGCTGGGGGGGCTTGGTGGAGAAATCCAGGAGTGAAGTTGTGCCCGGGAAGAAGGGAGGGGTGGAGGGAAGGTGTTCTAAGATTTCGTTTTATTTCTCATTTACCTTACTCTGGCTGATTTGTAATAAATTGAGCTAATTTTCCCTAAGCTGAGTCTGTTTCGCCCGTGATGGTAATTAGTGAATGATCTCTCCTGTCCTTATCTCGACCCGCAAGCTTTTTGTTATATTTTTCTCTCCCCTGTCCAGCTGAGGATGGGGGAGTGATAGAACGGCTTTGGTGGGCACCTGGCGTCCAGCCAGGGTCAACCCATCACACTGTTAAATGTGTATCTAAATGTATCTGTCTGTTAGGTATCTTGGAGGCTTAGGGGACCTATACAATTCACTTGACCTTGACCTCACTTCCAGCACTGTACGTAGATGTATTTCTGAGCTCAGTCTGTTGCATGATTAAGACACAGGGTTTGATCTGGAAAATGTGCGACTCCTGAAAAAATGGGAATTTAATGGGTGGTGATTAGCCAGGCCAGAAGCTCAGATTACAAAGAGGGCACAGCTGTACACAGGGCATAATGCTTTGAATTTCCCAGGAGGAAAAGATACAGTGGTGGGTGGTGTATTGATCCAGATCACCAGACTGTCCGTTGGCACACACTGCTGTATCTGTAGTTAGTTCCCATCTATTAATGGTTGTGGGATATAATGGCCATTGTACATGGAAGGTATGTGTATAGGCCTGCCTGCCCATGTGGAAAACAATTTGATTTTTTTTAACCTCCTGATATCGTTCTTTCTTTTTACAGCTCTTTTATGGTGTGTATCACAAACACTTAATTTGTGCCAAAATTACTTTAAAGCAGCTTATTTCATTACAAACAAACATGCCCCACCTGAATAGCAGGCATCCTAAAAAGCTATGGCTTGGCAGAGTAATTGTATGGCCACACGGAATGAAGCTTGGCTGTATTTGCGAAAAGCAGTAAGCGAGCATGTGCTGGCTCCTGTCAAGCGCCGCAGAGCTGCCTGCAGGATCCTGAGGTCGGAAGAGCTGCTGCACCAGGTGGGTGAAGACAGGAGGACCAGCACAGCGTGAGCTGCCCTCACACCCACCTGCCAGAGCAGCTTCACAGCTTCCTCCACCAGTGTGTAAAGGGTAACACAGATGCAGCTCCCAAAGCCGATCTCCACACTGAATATTAACAGAAAAGGCCTGTCATATGGGATGTTCACAAATGAAGGTCTCTCACATGAACAACTTCTTCTCTCCCTGAAGAGATCAAGTCCCTCTCTACCACACGGCTCTGCTTTGCAAACTCAGAGCCTTTGCTATGGTGTGCCCCTCAATTTGGTACAGATCTTATACCACGATGCATTAGAGCGATGTCTTTGTTGTACCACAGTGGTTGCCCTAGGGCAAGCAGAATACATGGCAGATGGCTTTGACACAATTGGAGCTGTTTGCAGCTGATGTGTTTCTCCCAAGCCATCCCTGACTAAGTGAATGCACTCTCCTTCACAGACATTGGGACATTTACACAAAGATCAGGGTGTGGGAGAGGGGGTGGACGTAAAAGGGTTTTTAGGACTAGCCTGTGTATGAGCTTGTCCTGGTTTCTGCTGGAATAAAGTTAATTTTCTTCCTAGTAGCTGGTATAGTGCTCTGGTTTGGATTTAGGATGAGAACAATGTTGATAACACACAGATATTGTTGCTAAACAGTGTTTATACTAAGTCAGGGACTTTTCAGCTTCTCCTACTGCCCTGCCAGCAGAGGCTGGGGGTGCACAAGAAGCTGGGAGGGGACACAGCAAGGACAACTAACCCAAACAAGCCAAAGGGGTATTCCATACCATGTGATGTCATGCCCAGTATACAAACTGGGGGGAGTTGGATAGGGGACGTCATGGCTCGGGGATTGGCTGGGCATCAGTTAGCGGGTGGTGAGCGATTGTCTTGCGCATCATTTGTTTTGTATATTCTATTATTGTTGTTGTTGATGTTGTTGTTGTTATTTTCCCTTCCTTTTCTGTCCTATTAAACTGTCTTTATCCCAATCCATGAGTTTTACTTTTTGGTTTTTTTTTCCAATTCTCTCCCCCATCCCACCATGGAGAAGGGAGTGAGTGAGCGGCTGTTTGGTGTTTAATTGCCAGCTGGGGTTAAACCACAACAGAGCTCTTCTGCTCCTGTACATCAGGTTGCTTCCCTCAGTTCTGCAGAAGTGCTTTGCATTCATTGGAGGGAAAGCAGGAGCAGGCAGGTCCCGCAGAGCAGCTGATGCTGGTTAGATCCAGGCCTCTTGGGACGGGATTTACTCCTTGAGATGTGAAGCATTTTCCTTGTAGAAGCCAGGACATCAGACTGAAGCCTCTGCTTCCCCCCGGGCTCAAGGAGCCCCTTTCCTTTCCCAGGCCACGGCTGCTTTTGTGGTCCATTCCCAAGCATTTCGCCTAGTCAGTTTTTGGAGAGAGGGCTTATATAGCACTTGCTGTCAACACAGACCAAATGGTGATTTTCCCCTTTGCGTGAGCTACAGTCGGGCTAGGTGTTTTCTCCTCTCTCCTCTTATACTATGGCTCAGTGAAGGACTCCAGACCATAGCAATGAAGGGGCAGCATCAGCTGGGAGGAGAAAGGAATCAGGAGCTGATAGTAAACAAAAGAACAAAAGAACAAATCTGCTGTGGCTGGAAAGGGTCTGTTTTCTTCTCTCCTTATCAAACCACAAATGGGAAAATCCCAGCCACAGCTCACTTTTGTTTATTTCTACTACTTTCACAAACGTTTGACGTGATGGCTCTTAGAAATGAGGGAGTGTCTGAACGAATCCTGAAACCCGCCTTCACCCTGTTGTCGTACCAGCAAGGACTCAGCAGGAGCGTAGCTGTGAGAAGGGTACAGCAGGACGCGCCTGGAGCAGTGACTCTTTCAAGCCCATATAGAGCAGAAAGAGCCTTCATCAGTGCCTCTCCGTGTGGAAAAGGGGTTGTATTCTGGTTTTGTCTTCACTGGCACAACTGCGGTCTCCCCAGGGGACAATAGGAACATTTACCAAAATAAGAAAAGCAGCTATGCCAAGTCAGGCAGTTGCTGGGTTGGGATTTGGTTGGGGTTTTTTTGGAAAAGAAAGCTCTGCACAATCTGTCCACAGACTCAAAGAACAGGGTGGCATGTGGGTTGCTGGGAACAGGTCACATTTCTACACACCTTCTGAAGGCAGCTCTAATTTCCTACCACTCTCCAGGGTGTGTTGTGGATTTCATAGGCATGGTTCAGGGTTTGATCACAGAAAAGGCGGCCTGAGCTTTGATCAGACTAGTCCCTACCTCCTACCTGTACCAGTTCAGAATGAGATCCTTCAACCCAGCCGGTGTTGAACTCTTGCAGTTTTAGTCAGGTGGGACCTGGGCTCATGCTAACCCTGCCTTTGGAAAGTGAAACCCACTGTCATTTTTTCCCAGCTCTGATCAGCTGATTTCTATCCTTAATTAGATATCAAGATTAGATTGCAATGTCGGTTAGATTGCACCACCCTTTTACACACTGTGTTACTATTGCACAGGAAAAAGTTACATGTCAAAAATAATGCTATAAATACAGCCCAATGTGTATTCTGTGCCCTTCCCATGACACCCTTTTGGTTGCATTTGCTTTGCAGGATGGTTTGTTTATTTTTTCATGGGTGCTCCCCTCAAAACTAAGTTGGCAGCTCTAAACTTTTTTTACTCATCCTCAGGTGACTGGTTCCAATGGGTAGTTTTTTAGCTGTGGAGGGTGGGCGCGTATAGGCCATTTTTCCAAAGGGTCTGTGCTGGTGTTCAGCTGTGTCTGAATTCAGCTTGCTGTTGTATCTCGGCAGCACTTGGGAATCACTCATTCCTTGGGCTCCCTGAGGTGGCCAGCACAAAGGGCTTGGGGAATTGAAGTTGCCTATCATTTCTGACTGAGCGGATGCAGATCTAAACGTTTGCTTGCTTACAATAAACAATGAGATAATAGAGAATGTGTGTAATTAAGTTTGAATTCTATTCTTTTCAAGATTTCTGGTTGAAGGTACTCAAAAAGTATTGAAAAGTGAGATGCTACTCACTTTTTTTTGTTACTCCAGCAGGTTTCTCACTTATTTTGTAGATTAAATTTCTTGCTGAATCCAGAGAGGTGTGAATCTTGATTTTTCTTTTCAGGTTTAATACAAATGTTTTCTTTTTGATTTTGGTTGATGTAGGCTTGTATTTCTCCTGCTTCTGCATCTTGTGTTTTACTTTGAATTTCAGCATCAAAATGATCTCTGATGTCAAAATAAGAATCAGTGGAAACCCAGGATAACCTGTATTTCACATTGAATTCTAACTTGCCTGTGATTTTCAGGCATAAGACATCTCACTTTCACACAAAAGATGATCTGCAGACTTCCAATGGCCTAGCAGCCAGTCTGGAATAAGACCAAGAAAACTTGGCCCGAGTGTAATTTTGGGGTTTCATTGTGTATGTGTCGCATTGCTACAAAAACTAGAAAAGAAAGCCAAGCTCAGGAGTGGCAAGACCTTACAACTCCCCCGGCAGAGTGGGAGCTGCCCCAGGCATAGCAAGCGCCCATGTCCGTGAACACAGCTGTCACCGTAGGCACCCAGGAGGAACAACCAGAAGTAGCTGGAATTTCCCCCTCATTCGCCTGCAGTTGGCCTCTTCCAAGCCCCAGTGGTATGACGGGAATATCCCCAAACTCTTCATCATAGTGACGCCCTTGTGAGTTTGTCATTCCTGTGTTGCACCTTCTCCCTAAGTAATAAGTAGAACGGCCAGCAACCAGATCCTCATCACCACTAAATTAATCATGAAGGGGAACGTTTATGACCACACACCTGGACTCCAACCTCCAGGGAAAAGCAGTGTCAGGCGAAGCAAGTCTTTCCAAGCGCAGCTCTGCTGGCTACAGTTAATCTCCCCCGAGCACATTTGACCCCGTACTTTGGGAGAGTTATTTGCTGTCATGCCCTGTCCTTGTGCATGCACATCCACACACAGCAAAATAAAATGTTCTTCTGTGAAGTTTTGGCCACCCATCAAAATCAAGATGATAAATTCGAAACAAACATCTCCATATTAGTGGGTGATTGCCATATTGTTGCTACTAGCAACAGCTGCTGTGTTAGTGTTTTACATAAACACTCCACTTCTGTATTGCTATCCCGTTTTAGAGCGCGACTACCTTATGAGGATTTCAGAAAGAAAATGCTTCTCACGGCACAGGCTCTGCCTCCTGCCGCAGGGCACCCCGAGGTCTCTGGGCAAACGGGACTGTCGCTGCTGCTGCTGCGGAGGGGACGGGGAGAGCGGAGGTGGCTGCTCCGCAGCTGCCGTGGGGCAGGGCGAGCCGGCCTCGGGCACCAGCACCCACCGGCACAACTGGGGGGCACGGAGGGCTGCCCCGCCTGGAACAGGGCAGCCGGGTCCTCACATCCACATTTGCAAAAGCACGGTGACTTCCAGGCTGGGAATAAGAGAGGAATTTCCACCCTCCAGAGCAAGCGGGAGTGGGGTGAGGGGAAGAAAAAACGCTTTTGAGATTGAGTTCAGCTCTATCAGCTCACTGCTGGAGGCGGCTCGTCTTGAAGGCCAGGCTGTTCTGTTCAGGCCTGCGTTCCTGCAGAGTTGGCCATTGATTACTGCTGCTGCCATGCAGACCAGGTGCTGCTATGGCTGCATTTGCTTATTCCATTCGTGTGTGCCTGCTCTGAACCCTGCCTTTGCTTTCAGATCTGCAGTCACTGCACAGAGATGACAGTAAGGAGTATGTAGGGAAGGTACCTGCATGCCACCGTGTCCGTTTCCCCATTCAGTGGTAGCTGAGGCTTGAACAGAAGATTTTGTTCTCCCTTTCCACTTCGTTTTAAAGGTTTGTTCGTGCTTTGTTTGAGCTTTACCTTTTCTCCCATTTATCAGATGAGTATGTTCCTTTGGGATTTTTCTCTCTGAAAACAGTCACTGTGTGTGGTCTTACAGTCATGAACTGCCTTATTTAGTATTAGCAAGAAAGTTTGCGAGGGGAGGATATATCTTTAACCAGGCCAACTGATACAGGTGCAAAACCCTTCCTTGGGTCTGAAAAGAAATGCCTGTCTTCAATCTAAGGACAAGCTGAGAAGAAATGCTCTGAGTTTTACTAGATACATTCATCAGTTACATGGTTACTTGTTGAGATAAGATAGGTACCCCAGAAGCACCTCAAGAACGGTCTTTTCAAAGAGAAATTGAACCCTCTTACCTTTAGGCACCATAAGCTATAAAAATGCTAAGCCAAAAGATGTACAGTCCAGCAACTGCTGTAACATTTGTATAAACCAAAGACCATACTGCTACAGAGAGTCTTGGTATTACTTGTGCAACATCATGAACCAATCCTGTCCTTGTGTAACTTAATTGAACTTAGTATTCAGAGAGTAAAAATGAACATTCATTATCCTGTAAATTATGCCAAACCTAAGATGCTGGTACATTTGCAAGGGGGTCCTACTTCCATTTGGTGGGTAACAAGGCAAAGTGCCTATTCTTAACTGCATTATCCACAGATCCCCAGAGTGTATCTTTCAAACATAACCCCCTGGAATTATTATAGCTCTATGTTAGTCACCTCCAATGCTATATACTCAGCAAAAACATTTGCTAAACTCAGGCACTGAAATACAACATATCACTGTAATTGACTCCTGTCTGTGCTATTTTAGGAGAGCCAGATATGCTAGAAGAGGAGCTTGAGAGGCCTGCATTATGTCCCAGTGGTTGTCCCTCCTCCCTGCAACTCTTCTGTTTGTTTCCAGAACCAAGCATTCCCGCAGTTTTCTTTGGACCAGAGTGTGCTGCAACGTAAACCTGTCATAACTGTGAGACTGACATGAATAAACAATGCAGATAATATTTCTGTACTGACCTTAAAGGAAAAATCCTAATGAATGTCACAAGCATGGAAAAAGTCATTACTTTAACAATTGAACAGGCTTACTCATCAAACCTACAGCGCTCAGTAATCCCCCTATTAGGGAATTTTCAAACTAACCAAAAACTGTCGTTGCATCTTCGGGGTTGGGGTTTTGTTGGTGAACTCCAGGAGAAGCTTTGTTTTACCCTTTGATTTTCTGCGCAACATCTGAAAGGTAGCTTGCCTTCTTTCTGCCTCAGTTTCTCATGAATAACGTGCTGAAAATAAAAGGTCACTGCACTGCATAAGGTGCTTTGATATCTTTTGGTGAAAAGTGGTGCATACAGGAGAACCCTATAATGAGTTTGGCAGCTGTTGATTCTTTGTCTCCTATGTGCCATGTAGCAAAGAGAAGACCTTAGTTTTAGCCTTAGTGTCAAATCTTTGACGAATGAAGGCATTTTGAATGCATCGTCTGTGAGGACAATATGTTATTTTCTGGGCATTACTTATGTCCCTCAAGGTCTTTGCAGTTCTACTTGCCACATCAAAATGTGACAGTCGCCTTCTGGCCAGATCAAATACTCACTTATTTTAAGCATGCAGCTTATTGTTGGGAGGAAATATGACAATGTCACAATGAAATAACCATTCAATATGGTAACTGAACTAGCCATTTCATCTAGATTCTGTAATAAAAATGTTTCTGAGCATTAACTCCCCTCCCTTTGCCTGACCTCTGGGAAGGGATCTGACTTGGGGACTCCAAGCATGGTCACAGCAGAGGCTGTGCTTTAAACATCAGGCAGATAGTGGGATACGGTGTCTCATGATGTCTACATGCTCTTTGAGAAGCTACTTCCTTCAAAGTGAGCTTGGGAAGGGCCGCATGGCACTGCAGTCATTGCAACTGCTGTGTATCTTCAAGCTCCTAAGGAGGCTCTTAGCCTCCTTAGCAAGAAAGTTTGCAAGACCCCTTAGCAAAAAGGGTCTAATTCTGCAAGAGGTTGAGGGGCCTCAGTGGCAGCTCCTCAGAAACCCCCAGCCCACACCTATCCCCTCTTAAGGAACTGGTGTCTAGCTTCTTGTATGCAATATTCTTTGTCCTCTAATTTTTACTTTCCTATGCCAAATTCTTTTTCTTTAGCCATGCAGAACTTTTACAAGTTTTAACTGGATTTAGTCCTTTGTATGCTTTTAAACTTGGGCTTCTAGTCTCACAGGCAAGGCTTATGTGACTGCACTTTTTTCCCAGGTGTTTTTTACTCCTCTGTCACCCCCAGTAACTTTTAGTCTCCACATAAATTTCAGTCACAACAGGCAAGTGAGCAACTCTTCCCCAAGCCAGTGAATTTCCTGCAAGCATTTTGGAAACTAGTGGGTGGTGGGCATTTTTTTCCCTGAGAAAATGTCATTAAACTGTCTTGGGTAGCTAATCAGCATGTGCATCACATCCACTCAGTCACTATGCCCATAGCTCTGGGCTAGCGCTGGTGTGCCTGATGGAAACGGCATATAATCATGGTGGAGATCAAGGTCTTTGCAGAGGTGGATCAGGGCACAAAGGACACAAGCCTACAGGAAATGTCACATGCTTTTTTCCACTTCTCCCAGAACAGCATACTCAGATTTTCAGACAAAGCTTCGGTGACTGCATTCAGGTTTTGAGCTACAAAGATGAGGAGATGGAGGGTGGAAGGTGGTTAGATGGACAGTGCATTCTATCTATCAGCAAGGCCTGTGCCAAGGTGTGCCTCTGTCGTCAAATACATGTCTGGAGGGCTGTCAAAATAGACAAGAACTTCTTGTATATTCAACATACAAGAAGTGCTGAGGGTAATAGGTAGCTGCCAAGGTTCATAAACTTCATTTTTAATCTAAAAGAACAGTGGGCTGGTGACTGGAGGGATGTGTGTATGGAGGTAGACTTCTTGCTTTATATCCTAATGATAAGCCAGATAACATCCCTTTCCACCAGTGTGACACCATCTGTGTGAACACTGAGGTGTTCAGTGTGTCAAAGCGCTTGATTCAGTTCATCACTTTTCAGCAAAGAGCATAGACAAGTGCTTAGTTGAACACGCTGAGCTGGAGTATGAACTGAATACCTTTGGTACCAAGGCAGAAATCACTGCTTTATCCTTGTTATTAATAGGTTTGTCCCTTTCCTCTACTCTCATCATAAGCAAATGAAAATCAATGGTATTTGGGCTTATGTATCACTTCAGAGCTTGAAATTTCCCTTTTCCATTTTCAGTACACTGGGCTACCTGGTGAAGAGACAAAGGCCCATTTTATACCCCAAAAAGTACTTATCTTTAACAGTGGGGGAAGAATCCAATAACAAATGGGAACAATATCCTCTCTCTGGTCAACCAGTGATTTTTGCTTAGCTTACGTTAGAGAATTTTGGCTGGGGTTTGGCCAGTATTCTATGTAGATAAAGTGATTTTAATGAAACTAAGGAAAAAAGATGTCTCTATTTTCCAGCTTAGTTTTTAAATGCTGAATTATGTTGTATTGATTGAAAAAAACCAACACTTTCATCAGCCTGAAAGTAGTTGCTTAATTTCTTACACAGAGGTAAGGAAATTATGGTCAAACAGTGTGGTTGTTTTTTTTCTTTTCCTTCTCTTTTTTTTCTTCTTTATTATTGCTTAGGAGATCCTAGTTTTAGTTCCTCAAAATGCAGTTTTTGTTGGTTCTCTTTTTCTCGATGAGTAAGATGCCACTAGTTTTGCAGAATGAATTTTCCCGCCAAAAATGCCTTCCCTCACAGTGGTTTGTGTGGCTGTTTCTGTATCCGTGTAAGTATAACTGAAAAGGGCCCAATTCCTGCAGTCTGGCTCTCCATGCATCCCAGGTATAAAACGCTACCCTTCTTATTTAGGTGGCATTCAAAATTAAACAGGGATAAATGACAACAAAAATGGGAAAAAATCCCAGGCTTTTGGTGTTGGATTGTGCCCTTATGAGAGAACACCTATAAAAGCCTGCTGCCATGAAATATTCTGTCACTTTTGGCAAATATTTCTGTCCTCATTAGGGAATTTCCATTAGAAACCACAGACTCTTTCACAATGATACACGTGTATGAGGGCTCCGCTTTGTACGGCCAAGGTACCATGCTATTCTCTGTTCCTTAGAAGAGACGAGGGGATGGAAACAGCATTTGCCCACTTGTGGGATTTTATCTCCTTTGCTGTGTCTTCTGCGCTGTCTCGGCGGGAGGAGGCTGGAGCTGGCCCGGGCGGCTGCGGGCAGCGCTGTGCTGGGGAGCTACCGCTGACGGCTCTGGTGAGGAACTGGAGTCAAGGACCAGATCATCAGAGACACTTAGGGACCTATCGCCTTTTTAATCACCTAGCCACCCTGATTTTAAATAGGAGTTGGGAACATATCTGCCTTGGCAAATTTTGGATGAGATCGGTGTCAGGGAGAGGGCAGGCAGGCTCTGGCAGTGTGACATGTCACTCCCTTTCAGTTTGCTCTTCTTCAGGACCACTGTGCACCGAGCATGGCTGGGATAAAACTAACCTGTGCTTGGGCAGTGCTTTTCATTGTGATCCCTTTTATTTTCAGTGTCAGTGAAAGGAGGTGCAGAGAGTCTACATGATGCATTCCCCAAATCATTCCTACAGAAAACAGATGGTAAAAGCATGACCTAGGCTGCATCTGATAACTACAGAGGATGAATTTAATATCATCATATCATAATGGATTTAATATCATAAATAATTAATAATGAATGCTTTCCTGGAATGCCAGGTCTGGGGACACAGAGAGAAAAGGGACAGGGATCAGCATCTAGATTTTGATTTGAGCTGTCACAGAAATGTTGCACAGGAATGCTGCAAAGCTGGGATTCAGAGACGAGTTGCTCCAAATGGTGCTTGAATCAAGTTTTAGTCAATGACTCATCTCTACAATTGAGTATGATTCAAAGATCTACTACCAGCCAAAATCTTATGAATGAAGAAATTTCATTCTGTCCCTAGTGGAACCTGCTCTGAATGAACTCTGCCTTGGACCAACTAATGGGGCCACAGCGAGATGTTTCCTTTAGTGTAATTTCCTTTACTGAAAGTGGGCACTGGATCACTGAGATCCTTTGGCACATCTCCACCATGGTGCCACGTTGTATAAAACTTTAACAGCACTTTGACATGCTAATAATCTTGTACACAGGCAGAAGCCATTCCTTCTCCACAAACCTGATGCATTAAAAGTGATATGCATGACCACATGTAGACCCACCTGAAGTTAGTGAGAAAAAGCTATGCATCATACTTGCCCTGAACAAGAAGAACAAAAGGGTCTCCTGAACTGTATCCGTAGGCTGTATTTTAATTCTCACTGTTCCTTTTTTTCTCCTGTTCGTGGACACTTTTACCGCAAACATAAGGGGAATGAGAATCTACGACTTTGGTGGGAATTCTGTCCAGTTACGGCCATCTCCCTGGACTTCACTTAAGCTGGGTTGTCACTTTTCTTCCATTAAGATTTATAAACATAGCTAATTCTCCTTGCCAGGGGCTTCAGAGCTCCAACTTTCAAATTCAGGCTCACAAACAATGAAATCTGAAGTGAAAGGATGCATGTGCCTGCACAACAAAGCAATAAAGAAGTCTCTGGTTTCCCTCTAATAAAGACCTGGGGAATTACATTGAAGAAAGAAAGTGATCTTGATTGCCAAGTCAAACTGGGAAGTGACTGGGAAGTGTCAACTTCATGGTTGCGTGGGCAAACCTTTGTTAGCTGCCTTGACTCCATGTACTCTTATAATGTCGCTGGTCATATGACTACATAGATGTTTTTTTCATAAGATCCCTGTCTCATTCTGGATTTGAAATGAATGTATAAGGAGTAGGCTTAAGATAAATGTAAATAATATTCTTATCTTTCTTATTTCAAAAGTTTTGAATACATCTCATCGCAACCCATGTGATGTTTTCTAGCACATTTTTATTTCTGCATTGAGATATGCAGCTACCACACAGTTCTCTGTGATTTTGTTTCCCCTCCACACTGTTCAGTTTCTCTTGTCTTTGGTCCATCCAGCCTGAGCTTTTTTCCCTGGAAATGGATTCCTCACTAGACATATTATTTCCCTCATGATTTCCTGGAATATGCTTTGCAAGAGGGGCAGAAGGGCAGTTACTTCTGCAGTTTATGGAGAAGTTTCTCTTAAAGGCTCAACATATCCATCAACTGACATCATGGAGAATGATGTTGCAATTAAAATCCACCCACTGAATTTAACTTTCGTTTTACTAGTTTGCAGCAAAAGACAGGAAAGTGGCCCAATGTCGGTAGGTCTGTGACTGATGTTAAATGTATGTCTAGCCTGATTTTCCCACTGCTGTTTATTTCAGTGCAGCTCTTTAATTTTCCCTTCCAGTTTCTTGGGAAATACCTTGGGCAACTGGAGTTTTGTACAATCTGAACAGAATTTTCTTCTGAAAATTTGTAAGACTCAGAAACTTTTCATGGGATGGGTAAATCCATCACCCATCTCATCATCCCATATCTGAAAAGACCAGGAATTCCTCATGGATGAGGGGCTGAGGAGGTCAGGGAAGTTTGGGGTTGAATGTCAGTCACCAAGGGCTAGCAAGCCTAAATCCCATCTCCCCTTTGGCTCTGAGCACAGACTGCAGGTTTCTCCTGGAGCACCGCTGGTGCTGCATGTACATGTGCCAGCCAAGTCCCATCCCAGGATGAAGGAGCTCTGCTCCTATGCAGGATATCCACATGACCGGCCTTTCCCCTTCCATTTTCCCATTATTACTTCTGGCGAATGTAAGGCTGCTGTTCATCTGGAGTCTCTCCATACCAATGTAATGCCTGCCGGGGCTGCAGTGTCAGGATTGTTCCTTAGAGTGGTCGTGGCAATGGGCAAGGGAGTTGACCAGGGCTTTTCCAAATCATGTGCCCCAAAAGGAGGTCTCCATTGCTCTTGGGTATTTCTAACAAGAGGCTGCCATTGCCCCCAGGAACACAGATGTTGCAATAGACAAAGGAGATGAGGTGGAAGAAAGGCAGTGTTCCTGTCCTCCTTTGGCAGATGAAGAGCAGAGAAACATAAAATGACGAAAGGCTTGTCTGACACAAAGGTACATGAAGCCAGAAGACATCTTTACAGTAGTCCCTTTCAGTCCTGGATCTCTACATCTTGTATAGCTGCCACTTACTGGCAAGCCCTGTCATGAAATAAAGAGAACTCAGTGGTTCTCTAGATTATATACAGGCCATCCACTTTTTCCAGAGCTGTCATAGCCTGCAGTTCAGGATTGCTAAGAAGCATGGTGCTTACTGGTGTTTAACTGGTTTTAGACAACTCTTAGGTGAAAGTAAATCTGTGGTGTCCTGTGACCAAGAGTGACCACTTTCCTCTTGGTAGGAGTACACAAAAGACACATCTCTGCACATCTGCCCTTCTCATTCCAGCTGTCTACACAGACACACCTCTCAGCATACTCCCTCTTGCAAACCTGGCCTCGCTGTTGTGGTGCTGCATGCTTACTGAATGGCCTGTTTACAAAGGGGAGAAGATCAACTCAAACTAATGTGGTCACAGTCTAAATACAAAGTGGTGCCTCTACTTTCACTTCCCACATTCTGACACAAGCTTGAGGTAGCCCAGATAGGATGGCAGATGAATGCTATGCCATACAACCCAGCACAGCTGTGTGATATGTCACCAAAATTCGCTAAAAAGTGGCAACAGGGAAGCTGGTGGGCCAGACAAGGATAAGAGAACTGCTGCATCTGAAGATAAGTACCTCCTGCTCTTCTTCACACCTGAATGCTGCCTTCTTGCTGCACACAACCCACAGCTCACCACGACCCAGCCTGTGCCTCAGGCAGAAGATTGTGCCACAGCTGCAGAGGGGAGCAGCAGGGACTCAATTCTAGGTGGCCTTCTTAGGGCAGCCATGGGAACCATCTCTGGGAGAGTCATTTCACTGAGGAAGAGCCTTGGGAATGGAGGCCCAGAGTCCTGGATGGCAGAAATCAGCAACAGTCACTGCTGTGAAGACACGCTGACTGGCACTGCCATGTTTTCTGACCTATGATGTATGTCTCTATTTTTATCCTCCATCCTGCTGTTTACAGTAGCATTGGTATCCCAACACTGAAATCACAGAAGCATACGACAAACATACTTTCATTTTTCTGGATGATGGTTATAATTGGTTTTGTGTGTGGCAACACTAAGGGTTCACTGAAGGAGCACAGGCTGAACCCTTATTGCTCAAGGTGCTATTCAAACAGCACAAAATAAGAGCTTTCGCCCAAAGAAGATGCAGTCAAAAGCTAAGACTGTGAGTGGACACAGCCAGTCCAAGGGGGCATCACGAGGAACTGATGAGACATCCCTGTCAGTGCAAAAGGTAGTAGGCATAACACCCATTGGCTATTTTTTCTGTCTAAACTGACACAACTACATCCAAGTTAGACACCTAGACTCTCTCCACAGTCCAGAAAGAGAGCAAGGCATGTCTACATGGGAAGGAATCCTGTCCTACACCAGGAACCTAAGACAGCTCAGAGGGTTTCTGCAGCTGGAACTGCCTCTTTCTCCCCATTGACTATAAACGGACCTAACCACAGGCTCAGATGTTCAGTATTTCCCAGAACAGCGTACACATGTGGTAAACACATACTATGTACATGAGTAGCACACACAACGTGAATGGTAGCATACTTCTTCAGTCTAAGAGGAAAACCTCAGGGAGCCTGTTTTCCAGATGAAGAAATACACTGAGGTGGAATAAAACTTCTTGTTCTTCTTTATGGAAAAGTGTGTCTTTCAGTTCCTGATAAAGAAAGCCATTCTCCTTGTGCAGCTCTTAGGATATAACACCACCATTTTCCTTCCACCTATACTGCTCACATAACAACAGTAGCACCTTGTTCTTAAACTGTTTTCCCCAGCAGTAGCTCTCACTCTGCTCTTTTATGCCCTGAGGTGCATCTCATTTACTTGCCTATGTTCCTTTCAGCAGCATGGGTCTGTACCACTCTTATGCCTCCCTTATGACAAAAGGAGTCTGGGATTCCCATGTCTGATTTTTTCCTGACAGTTTTGTAATAGTTCCTTTAGGCTCCCGTCACGCCGCTGGGGATGCTCTAAGCTGGGTTCTCCCCTGCTTTTCCTAGGGCACGGTGAGTGCAAAATGCTCCCAGGCCCCGTTGGGTTTATGCCTCCAGTTTGACCAAGCAGAGGGCAGAAAGGCAAAAAAGGAATGAGAGCAGAGGCAGATCTGCAGTTGTGATTGCACGTCAGCAAGGGACTCCTGGGAAGGCTGCGTAACAGCGGTGCTGGTGAGAGGACGTTCCAGCCCACTGTCCATTCAGAAAGCAATTGCTGGTGACATTTCTTCACACCGTCCTCCTCCTCAGAGAGGAGCTGGCAGGTTCTGAGGTGTTACATTTTTTGTTTGCATGTGGGAGGCTGATAAACTAGAAGCGGGGTCTGCTTCCTTGTGCTGAACTAAGCAAGCAAGCAGGGAAAAACCAGCCCCTTTAATCTGACCAGGTATAATCATTTTTAGTCTAGCAACAATCTACACTGGAGTATGTAAAGGTAAAAGTTTGCCCACTGTCACCTCACAGAGACTGGGGGCCTTTTCCTATCTCCCTCTTTAACCCTGCTAAGGTCTCTTGAGAACAATGGTTTAAGAATACATAATGCTACAAAATGGGGAAGATAGATAACCTTCCACAAGGGCCGCAGCAGCTAATCTGCTGAGTAACTGTCTAAAAGGCACATCAGAGAGATTTCCTCTGCAAAGCTGGTTCATGTGACTGAGAGCATATGATCTGTGGCAGCTGGTCAGTGTCTTGCCTCGGTGCCTACTGGCTTGTTGCACAAGCATGAAATTTTTCTACAAGTCAGATATGCTCGGTTTCTTTTAAATGAGCTCTTCAATTTGTTGCCAGTCGAGTGACTTAGCTTGGTTTGTGTTATTCTTTTGAAAGTGACTACATGCCTTTTGCTGTTTGAGAAATTTGCTGAATTGCTTATTCCCATGATGAGAATTCTCCATTTGCTGGGACATGTTGGTCATGATTGCCTCACTGAGCCTTCCCCCAGTGCTGAGATGACCATCGCTTGTGTCTTCCTCACAGCAGCTGACTGACTACAAACCACAGTATATTTGAAAAAGCCAGAGGTGGGGTTTCAGATTATCTGATAACACAGAGAAAAGCCTACAGTTGTCACATTCATGCTTCATCAGCTAGCATTCAGCCAGCCCAAACTGAGGCAAAATCTCTTCTCTTGGATCCCTGAGAAACTGTTATTTGTCAACACCACCTTTGGGTGACCTCAAACTAGTTTTTTACATTTTTCACTTGGGGGTTTTAACCTTTCACAGATGACTTCAAGCCTTTGCAGACCTTCAGAAACCAGAATACACATGATTAAATCTGTATCCATTAGCCCAAATACAAAACCCTCTTTTTTTCTGTGACATACCACTGGCACACATGCCGGTTGCATTTTAAATACACTGAACACAATTTGCATTTATCAGTCCGAGTCACTGGGGCACTTTCTCTGTCTTGCCATGTTCCTGAGGTACCTCAGTGTCCCCTTGAATAAGAGCCTCAGTTGGTTGCAAGGTTAGCACAGCAGCACCTCTGTCAACCTCCCCACTTTCAGGACAAAAGAGAGATGGAGAAGACAGGGTTTGCAACGTGAGAAAAAGACATGCCTGAGGTGGCCTCATTCTTCTCCAGGTCTCCTCAAACCCTGCCTGATCACTGGGACAACCACCAGCTACCTCACAGACCTCTCTGTGCTTCTTGTCTCTGCTATATGAGGCATCTTAGCATGGGGTCTCATGAGAGAGACACCCTTAGAGGCAGAGCGGAGGAGGTCAGCCAAACAAACCTTCTCTCCAGAGTATGAAACTTAACAAGACTAAGTGTCTTCTGCAAGTATTTTCTAACCTGGAAGCTGTTGCAGCCAGACCTCAAACCCCAGGGCCAGGAGGAAGGTCAGGGAGGTCTAACTGGTTCTCCAGACATCACCTGCCCTCAGCCTGTTCACTCTGTGCTGGGAAGGAGCTGAAATCAGTGCAGACAGTGCTCCCAGGCTTGGGAAGGTCTTCCAGGGCTATCAGACGACACTGGATACACAGCCACTGTAACAGACAACCTCCCAGCCACTGCTCTGAGCTGATGGTGATAAAGCAGGATTCTGCTTTTGGAGCAGGTGACTATATTTCACTAAACAATCTCGTTTTATTCCATCTAGTTATTCCAAATTGAAAAAAAAAAACCTTGAATTTTCGGGAAGCTGGCCAGAGGCTCAAAATTATCTCAGCATTATTATCTTTGTCTCCTTATAAAAATAAATTGTGTAAAGAAAATACAACAGGATCCATCCCACTAAATGCATAGTTACATATACAGACACCCATATATGCAGATAGGCAGCATTTGGGTGCCTACACGATTCTGTCATTTTTACCTGGAAAAAAAAATACAGACATCCAGGTCATATTTGCAGATTTGCATTTATAATTCACTTCCATCATAGTTCTGAGCCTTGTAGTGCCCATTTAAGGAGACTACTCTGCCCTTTTTCCATGCTGATTATGTTGAGGTGTCTACAGAGCAAATCCCCAAGAAACATGTTCAAACAACCTGAAGGCGTCTGTGGTGTGGGCTGATGCTGAGGGTTTGTGGTTCTCTGAGCAGCCAGGCATAGTCCCCTTACATTATATTTAAAGTATACTCAAGGACGGGGAAGCCCAAAAATCTGGGTGGCAGAAGCACTTAACAAGAATGGCATACGTTGTGAATGAGGCTAGCATTTCTATTAGCTCTGGAGGTCTTACCAGCTTTCTTCTACTTCCTCATTTTAAAAACGATTTGAGGAACATCCTTTCTTGTGCTATTCTGGAACTTCTGCTTGTAGTTGCAATTGAAACCAAGATCTGTGAAAACGTGTAGTGGTGGGAAGCCCCTACAGGTGACCACAGCTAACCTCTGTGTCCAAATACTCAGCAGCTCATGGAAGCCTTGAACACAGCTAAATTTTCAGCTTGAGCCATCTGATTGGGGAAAAACAGTGTACATAAAACATAGGAATGTAGGAATTAGCAGGTTGGATCAGGCTCGCGAGCCACCTAACCCAGGTTTCTATCTCTAATAGCAAATGATGCTACTTGCTTCAGAAATAGTTGCAATTCTCATGCGTTTATAAGAAGCTTTTTCTTCCAAGACTCTAGTTTATTAATTTTATTTGTTCTTGACAAAAGAGTATCAAGAAGGCTGATTTAGGTTCTTGTTTCATTAGGAACTGTTTGCCTAAAAAAAGCAGGAATGATAATACACTGGTAACCATTTCAGTTTTACCAGTACATGAGCTTCTGTCCCCACAGGCAGAAGAGCACAATGTTCAAAGGAAAGATTGCTGGTAAAGACCCAGGGTGTTCTTCTGGTGCATCTTCTACCCTCCAAAATAGAAACAATTAACAAATGTTTGTCTAATCCATGCAAGCTCTGACACATATGCTGCCCTTTTGCATCAAGTCTTGGCAGTGGGACTCTGAGTTTGCTGTCCTCAAAGGGAGAAGAGCCTTCCTCTCTGACAGAGCCTATGCTTTTCACATAGATCAGTTCCCTCAGTCATATCCAGAGAGACCCTTATCTTGGTTGTTCTCTGTAAAACAGCATACAGTCATGTTAAAGGGTGACTAACAAAGTGAATTAATGTGTTCTGCTATTGCTTTAGTCTTTTCACACAACATAAACAAGATGAAAAATGCTTGAATGGGCTTATACTCAAAATTCTGGGTTTAATTACTCATGTTTTTTTTCCTTGAAGGCTCCTTAAAATTATACTTTTTTAATGCTGTCTGCTAAAGAAGGTAGATGAAAATGTTTCCATTAAAGGTGCAGCCTTTCTTCACCTTTAAGTGTCAGCTGAGTTCCCATTCACCTTGCTCTGTCACCCAAGAAGAGGCCAAGAAAAACAAAGACAAGATTTACAATTGCCAGTAGCTCTACCAGGAAAAAAACCCCAAAGCAAACATATACCCCAAAGAACCAGGAAAGACTGTTGCTCTTCCTTGTGCTTCTCAGCAGAACAAAAAGCCCAAACCCGTATCATAGTATCACAAAAGTGACACTGCATATTGATTTTAAGAATTCTGCCTATAGGTATCATCTAGGGGAATTTCTGATGGGAAGTGTATCTAATACAATAACTGAAACTTTTTTAATTACTCCAAACAATGGAAATGAAAAACTATATCTGAACTGACTGTGAGAAGAAATTAGATAGGAATACATTTAGATCTTTCTGTTCTTTTTCAGTCAGTTCTCTCTGATAAGTCACTTCTCAGCAGAAATGAATAGCATTGATGGGAAACACAAGATGCACTTTGTCCATTAGTAAGGCAAATATTGCAATTGAGGCTGAATCAGGAGGTGTAGCCTCTGTTATTTCCCAGACCTTCAGACTGATAAATTAAGTTCCCCCCTGAGTAATTTAAGAAGTATGGGCTTTATGAAGAAGCACCCACTTTTTTGAATGTAGGAGGAAAGCGAAAAGTCAACGAAGTGCGGTGGGCTGGCTGACTTGTGTGCAGGCTGAATGTTTTGCCTCTGTGAAGAGAAAGGCTGTCCAGGGGTGTTTGCAGTTTAAGACTATGGAAGAGACTCTTTCAGAGAAGCTGGTATTTTTTCTCCCCCCAAGGATTTAGAACTTAGGCTGATAATTTTACTGGAGGAGAGGGTCTTTCTAAGAAAAAAAGCAAATCCTTTGGGCCCTGGAGCACAGTCAGAGTCCCTTCCTCCTAGTGCTGTCATGAAAAGGAAAATTAGTCTGATCTGTAGTGCATTTCCAAATACATGGCATAATTACCTGGACGGGATGCAGGAGGAGGATGCGATAGGATGCGATCATTTTTACTACATGTATGAGCCACAGTTTAGATGCATGCATGCATAACAGTTGCAGGAAAAAAAAAAACAACCCCAAAACCCAACTGAAAAACAAACACCAGATACCAGGGAACATCATACTTAATAACCCATTCTGTGTCTCCTAGGGTTCAGAAAACCTTTCCTTATATTGCTACAAAAGAGCTGTCCTGGTCCACTGGGCAAAAGCTTTGCTAAAAGTCACTAGCCAGCTCTATCTACATACTCAATTGCAGCGCATCCAGCTGGCACCTGTTTAGAGTGGCAGCATTTTCTGAATAATGGCCTACACGGTGTACTAGATTCCCGATGCATTTCTGTGAGGATAAGGAGCTTATAAAGCATCACTCCCCTCAGGGTGCCTAGCCTCCTTCATTTTCCTCTAGCTGTGAAGCTTACAAAAACCAGGAGCTGGGACCCTGAAATGAGCACTTTACCCAGCGAAGAGTCTAGAGGAACATTTATGGTCTGTGAAGCAGATGAAATGTATTTAAAGGTTGGACCTAACTTTTCCTGTGCCATGGACTTCCCTGTGTCTGTGCTGGCAGCTCCCCTCAGACTAAGCCTGTCCAGGGAAATTCCCTTTCTGCCTTTAGTATCCTCCCGAATGATTACATTTCAAAGTTTCTTGAAAATAAACAGAGCTACTGGCTCTCTCACTTCCATTTGTTTTGCAGGATCTGCTCATTAGATAGCATCTGAACCAGAGACTGTATTACCAGGGTCTGAATGGAGAAGTCCAACTACAAAAGTGGAGCTGGAGGAGGAGGAGAGCTGCCCGTGGATGAAAGCCACTGTGGAAGAGCGGTCCATATCAATGACTTCCTCGAGGTGACCACAGGCTTTGTGCAAGTCACTCTCCTGAAGTGAAAGCTTGCGCCTTTCGTATATAAATTGGGAAACATCAGATGGCTGATTTGAAAATCAGTGATGAATGATTAAATGCTAGATAAACAGTCAATCGACTGTTTCTATAAGGAAAGGTTACTGTGTCAGTATGTTATATATAGAGAGGCTGGGTTTGGGGTCCGAGGGTGGGCACGCTTGATTGACTCTGATGTTGTTGATCTAGCCATGAGCATGATTATTATTAACCTTGCTTATTATAGTGCAGTGCCTGTGGCTTAACCAAATCAGGGCACCATGGGGGAAAAGGGGACCACGTTTCTGCATGAGCAGGTTATAGCCTGGACACAGCAGGTACCTGGGGTCTGTGCGAGGAGAAGGTTACCAGTTTGAAGGGATCTGGTAATCCCCTTCAAGCGAAGAACCTGCTACCGCTTTCCTAGGAAATATTTTTATAACCTAAGCATAACAGCCTGGAAAGGTCTGCCATGAGTAGGCTCTCTGAAGTTAGGATGTGGGTGGATTTCCCCGGGGTGAGGATGGGGGGGGCACTGATGTGCCCATTGGCAGGGTCCAGGTTAATGAGCAGGGTGCTGATGGGGAAGCTGCAGCTGCTTGACTGTGCTTCTCCCTCCAGCCAGCTCCACGGTGAGCCCCCATCAGGGTCAAAGTGGTAAATCAGCTGAGGAAAAATAGGTTACATTTGTCTCTTTGCAAAATGAAGACTGAAACTGTTTTGGAAATGACTTCTGCATCATTAAAAGTTTAACAGAATATAAAATGCTTTCACTGAAAAAAGTAAGGTTTTCTCAGCTGAAAACCAACTATTTCAAATGTGAGTCAACTTCTTGCATTTCTTTTACTTTCAGCAAGAAAGTTCCCAGCAGCCTGCCAAAAATAAGATTTTGAGCAGATGTTTTTAAGAAATCAAGCTCCTTTCAAATTTCTTCAAGCCAGCACCAAAAAGATCTGTTTGTTTTGTTTGGTGTAGGTCAGTAAAAGCAGAGTCGCAGATTTACCCAGTTCATCTGTGGTTGGCTCAGCAGGGCTCCAAGCAGAGCCCAGTTTTTGGTTTCAGTTTGGCTCTTAGCTCACTCATGCAGAAGTTGAACTTTGAAAAATCCCCAAAGATGAAGCCCAGCCACAGTACTACAATTAGTCAAGTGCAGGATTTTCCCATCGTCTGTTTATAACTGACTGGAGAGTTTCTTGGGTTTTTTTGTTATTTTTCAAAAAACACTTAAGGTAGGGGGGTTTCAGGGATTATTTTTAGACATACTATATGAAAAAAAGAGATGCATAAGAAGTAAGGAAATCCATTTGACTTGATATTTGTGAGACATAATCAGTGTACACATTTTCTTGTGTAGAATTAGGGTTACTGCTGTTAGCCAAGGGGAGATGGATGCTCATTGCTGGGTTTCTGGGAGTCTACGACCCACGGCCACTGTGGGGCCAACCTTACAACTGCAGATAAGGGCAAAGTGTGGCCGGCTGTAGTTAGATACTGCTGCTTGCCCAAGAAAGCGAGTTGTCTCTTTAGATGCCTCTGGATGTGTTTGGACCCTTTTAGATGCTTATCCTTTTCCCATCTTGCAATTGGGCCCTTATTTTTGCAATGAAGCATTGAAGTGGCACATCAGAATCATGGTCTGAGCCAGGAGAAGGGCCAAGAGCGAGATCTGGCCTTGGCCTTGCAGGAGTATGTGAACAACACTTTGATGAAGCTGATGGAAACTGTGCTCAGGTGAGGACTGTAGGATGAGGGAACGTCAAGCAGAAGAGAGATGGGTTTTCTTTTTTCCTTAGGAAAACAGTTAACATGGCACATATGTTCATCCACAAAGCCAGGAAAGAGTCCATGAAATCCTCTAGTCTGGCTGCATGTCCACACTGGAATTTTGTCTGGTTAGTCTTGGAGCAAGCCGAGTCAGCAATGTGTGTCTGACTAAAATAATTCTGCTTACAGTTATCACATACACCCCTCCAAAAGGCTCTTCCTTGTGACCTGGAGATCTCAGCAGAGACTGCTATTTACCTTGGTGTTTTTTTCACCATGGTTCAAACTTTCACAATGGCTTATTAACAGTGTGGTTATCTCCACATTTTATTTTCCCCGGCTTGTACAGCTACCACTTCCCCTAATGCCTTTTTCTCCTACTTTCAGGAGCCCCTTGTGGCAGCTGTTTCCCCTACATGAATGAATCCACACACATACCCTGAGTCATCTCCTAATCTTCCTTGCAGTAATGTATGCGGGCTGATATCCTTCAGATTCAGACTGCAGAGCTTTCTCAAACCCTGCAGCAATTTCTATGGGATCTTTCTGCAGTTTCATCAAGTTTCCAAATCCTTTAAAAAATACAGACACCAGCATGTCAACAGTCCTTCAGTTCCAGTGTTTCAAACACTTTTCTCAGATAAAATAAATCTCCTTGCTTCTGCTAATTGTTTTTTATATGCCCAAAGGTCACATCAAGCTTTGAGTATATAAAAGCTTCCTTACAAGTAGTTATCTTGCTAATAAACAGCTGAAAGAGGCTTTAAAACAAGTCACCTGTCCCAGCTTCCATCATCTACCTGAATTAAAGTGAGATACGGACCACTGACACACAGAAGGTAAAAGCACTGTGCCTTCCCCTAGGAAAGCCAAGGCCAGGTGCCATGTGCTGTGCAGACAGTGATGGACAGGTCTGTCCATAGATGCTGGGGACTTCTGTGCCGCTGACATCTTTGACTGCAGGAGAGGTGGGGACAGCTGTCCCTTGGCTCTGGGGATGCCAGGTCCCACAGCAGCTTCATGCCTGCATTCTCAAGGAAACCCAAATTCATACCTAGGCAGAATAATATTGATAAATCTCCTGTATACGGATACACAGTGTACAGATTGACTCACAGAGGAGACAAGTCATTTTGATCAAGAGCATTTCTAAGAAGTAAAGGGCTTGCATACAGTTGATGCACAGGGAGGACAGGGATAAGGCATCCTCCTGGATGAATTTCGTGGGGTCAGACTGAGTAAAAGAGGCTTAGAAAAACAATAGTTGACAGTATTTATATCATTTTTATGGATTATATTGTTCAGTAAGAAATAGATGCAATCAGTTTGGCTAAAATCCTTCCTCCTGCCCAGAGGTGGGCAACTTGGTGGGACTTCATTTTGACATTAAAGCAAATGGCATTTTGCTTTTATGGCTATAACTGATTTAAAAAGAAATAGCCCATCCACTGATGGACGTGCATGGGAAGCACCAAGGAGATACTTTATCCTCCAGTGGGAGCTCCTCGAGTCCCTTGAATTTCACTGGGTACTTGAAATCTCAGCGACTGCCATTTCTTTCATATGCAAAACCAGCAGCATTGCCTCAGACTGTAGCTTTATGGGGCTAATTTCCACACCCAGGCCTCTTCTCATTAATCCACCAATACGTGTGGAGCAGGGGAACCACTGTGACTCTGCCTCAGCCCTGGATCCTTCAATGCCTGAATTTTAAAAGATGTAATTGGAGGCTAGGAGCCTGCCACTTAGCTTCCCAGCAGTGGACAGTGGGATGTGACTGCTGCCTGGGACAAGAGGGATGAGGTTGGTGTCTGAGGATGTAACAGGTCCAGCACCTGGGTTGTGTTTCCATATGAAACCCAAGCACGCAAGCTTATCTGCAGTACACCAGGGTCCTTCATTGGCTTGGGTGGCCTATAGACACATGCACTTGCCCTGGAAGGGCAGTGAGGACATTTGCTTCTGGCAAACCACAGGTCCATCTGTGGCCACAGATCCTCCAATGAACCGCATTGAGACCAACTCGGGATCCTGCACCTTCCAGTCTGCCTTCTCTCATGGAGGGTTAAGAAGTGCAGATGGATTTTCTACCTCATTTACACCTGGTTACACTCAAATCTACAGGGACCTCAAAGAGAGCAGAGTCAGAGCAATACAGTGTGAAGCACGCCTCCAAGGTATATGAAGGTTCTCTGACATCAGTCAACTGCATCTTCATCTGGTTGTTCCCCCGTCTCGCTCACGACTCACGGCATGCCTTTTCCTCTAAAGAGCAGGTGACAGCGTCACGTGTGGAATGAGAAACACGAGCGATAATCCAGTAACGCCCTCCTCTTGTGCAACAAGAGCAGCACACCCACGTACACAGTATGGGCTGCTTCCGCCCGAGCCCTTGCTTGCTGTGCCGGCTGTGTGGTACCAGGGAGCTCAGGGCTGCTGCAGAATTGCAAGGTTTTGCTGCTTTTGTTGACATTTAACTATTAACCAGTTTTGTAGAGACTGAAGTAAAAGGTGCTGTTTGTGGGAGGTGATGTGTGGATGGGAGAAAGAGTACTAGTAGTGGGTGTCATGCTGTAAGAGCTGTCATCATGTTTACCCATTTTGACCTTTGTTTTCTTAAGGACAGAGCCCTTCTGGGTCCCTGGCAGCCATGTAAGGCTGCAGGCACCCGTGCTTGGCTGAACCTGGGTGCTAAGTACTCGTGGACCTGGCTAGCAGGAGATTGCCTGGCAGTGGAGGCACTGGATAACTGTGTGACTAGGATTAAAAGCCTGCCAAATGTGAGACCACAGACAGGGAGTGGGTGGAAACCCTCTGGCTCCGTTCATGCTAATGGCTGAAATAGTCTGTACAGGCTGACACCATGGCATGGTTTGAAGCTGATCTCCAAACAAACCTAGAGCTGTCTCGCCCTGCTGAGATGAGACTTGCCCAGCTTTCCCAGCTTCAGTGAGCACCGAAGGCTCTCTGTCAGGGGATGGACACTGCTTCAGGCACACCTGATCAAGGGGATGATGAGCATTACTTGGCTCAACTCAGCTGTGGGACTTATCATAGCATCGCGATAGCCCCGCAGCCCTCTGTGGCTCATCTTTCCTGTTCTCAAAGATGCATGTTGCCACTGGCACAAGTGGGTTGCACAAGTACATGCCAAGTACACTTGCTTTGGGGTGACAACAGGACCCAGCTCTTAGCTGCTTTTCATTCACCCATAAGTCTCAGTATTCCTCCCTGGGGAGGATGCTGAGGAGGAAGACAAAGTGAGTTTCCTGTGGGCATGCAGGAAATCAGCAGCACAAGTAGGACTGCAAATCAGGTGGAAAAGGAAAATGCCAAACTTTCCTAAGCCTGAAACATTTAGTCTGGCTTTGCTCTGGCCTTAGGCTGGAGTCCCACCTAGGTCAGCTCTGGGCACTGAAGTGGGCCTGTGCAGACCAGCAATGTCCTTCCACCACTGCAGGTCAGAGGAGCTCACCTTCAAGACCACTGCCAGCAGGGCACAGATCTGCTTTTCCAATCGGCCCTGGGACTCACCTGGGGCTGGACACCAGACGGGTCTCCCCTGGACACAACCGAGTGTGAGGGGCGAGGGTGGGAAAAAAGGCTCCCTGGGAGAATTACGGAGAACTTGGAAACACGTGGCTAACGCAGGGCTGTGCGAGCCAGTGCTAGATGAGCCCAGGGAACAGGAATGTGGAGAGGGATGGGGACATGCTCTCCAAAAAGCCTATGGGCTGCCACCACTAAGTCCCAAGTGCAGAACTGATTCAGGCTCTCAAGATTCTTTTGAAAAAGAGACTTCTGTGTTTGTGATTATTTGACCATCAGCCCCAGAGCTGGGGAGATGCAGAAATGAAGGACCGTGGTGGGATGTGGGGCTGGGCCCTGGAGGGGCTGCTGCTCCCCAGTGCACAGGAGCTGGCACGTGGCTGCTGTCTGCACATGGGTCTGCGCAGCCAGGGCTTGGGGTACAGGCACCCCCCAATTAGTGTGAAAGACTAATTGTCTGTTCCATCTTCGCCTTAGATTCCCCCACCTGGAAGTTGTACTTCTCTGCCTGCACTGGGGGGCCTTACAGGAAACTCCTTGGGGAGTGCCAGGATGCAGATGCATGCTTTTTCCCTGCTTCTTGCTGGTGCTTTTTCCAGGTGCGATTTGTAGTTTTGAAATGTTCCTCCCTGGGCTGGACAGACAGTTTCTGTGCTGATGTTAGCAGTCCGCCTGCTCTCCCAGTCACGGTGACAGCCCATCATGAGTGCAGGGCTGGGGACCTCCCGCCACGCTGAGGAGGGGACATGTTTTCTCGCTTGCTCCCACCCCTTCTGCCTGGTTTCTTTCCCACAGGTCTTCTTCTGCCCAGCTTCCAGTGCTTTCCACTGATCTTTTCTCCGTGGGCTGGCCAAGGTGACAGGAGCTGCCACTGGGGAGCCCACAGGGCAGGGCAAGGCAGCCGGCTGCCACGGAAAGTGGCGTCTGCTGGTGCTTTGCACACAGAGGAAACATGCAAAGGTCCTTTGGTGTGTCTTCCGAGAGGAAACAGCTTTGCTTTCGTGCTTGGTAAGAAACCTTCCACCCCTACAGGGGAGAGCGCTGCAGGCGGCCAAGGTGAAAGTCTTCAGCATCTGTGGGGAAGCTGGGGTTGTTCTGTGTGCCCCAAAAGCAGCCACATGCCAGGACCACCCGAGGAGCATCCTGTGAAACCAGCTCAAGGGCTGAGGTGCTGCACAGGGCAGCCCCAGTTAGAGGAGGTAGACGGTGCTGTTATTGTGGACGTAGCCTCCCAAATGCTCTCGTAGCACCAGGGAATCTCGCGCCCAGGTCTGTGTCTATGAAATTAACAGGGGTAAAGTGGGTTTGCTGGGTAGGGAAGGGAGCCAAAGGGACCAGGGCTGCACTGCCAGCTTGGCCAGGTCCTGCCCATGCCCTGAGCTCAGGGTAGAGGATTGTGCTTCGTTGTCTCCTCAGCCGGTGACTGGGAAGACGCCAAACACAGAGCATGGCAATGCTGGCACGTAGCATGGGCCTGGGTCTGGGGAGACCTAGCACAGAGCAGCCCACCTCTTTGCTATTCAAAGCTATCACCCTGCCAAGCAGGGAGACCTTGTCCAAGCCACCCACCGGGGACAGCCATCTCACGCCAGTTTCTGGGTGGTGCCGAGGAGCTGCTGGCAAGGGCTGGCTGGCCCGGGCAGAGCAGTGCTGGGAACACCTGAACACCTTCTGAGAGGGACGACCCTGTGCCAGTGGCGGGGAAAGTCCCCGAGAGTGCCCCGTTCGCTAGCAGAGCTGGTGCCCCGGTGAGCCCGGGGCTGATGTTCTGCTGGCAGGACACCTCCGCAGGCTGCCTCGTGCTGGAGGTCCTGGAGGCATCACCAGCAATAGCCAGGGTTACCAGCGCTCCTGACGGGCTCGGGAGCACAGGTCCTCCTGCGCGTTAACGGGCTGTATGTGCCTTTCCGAGATTTCCAAGCTCAGCAGCAAATGCCATGCAGAAAACTGCTGAGGCGGAAGGGACGGCAGTGAACTAGAGGGAGGCGTCAGCACCGAGTCCCCCCCCAGTCAGCCTGTGACCCCCATCAGAGCAACGCTGCTCCCCCCCAGCCCCCCGTCCCAGTCTGGTGCCTGCTGGCTCTCCCAGGCCCCGAGTGCCCATGGTCTGTGTGCCGGCCCGTAGCCGGCTGTGCTGCCCACCCCGCGGCAGCAGCACGGGGGAAATGCCAGGCATTAATGTCAGCCTTGGGACGCCTACAGCATGTTTCCTTTCCACCAGCAGACAGGATGTAAGCTGTCACAGGTTTTAATTAGCCTTCGCCAAGAGCTGCAATGCAATACTCCTAATTTTCGTCAGCACTTCTCTCGGTTTGAGGCTATCTCTTCTCAGACTGGTCTTTTGACAGGGCCACAACACTGAAGCCCCCATCCCTCTAAGGCCATTTACAAGCTCTCTCTTCTAGGTACATTTTTCAAAAAAACCACAGAATCCTGTATTCTAAAAGCATCCTGTGAGCACCACAGAGTGCTGGCTGTTTCTGGATAAAGTTTGTCCAGATGTCTGCAGTACTACTGGACTCAGCTAAGTCCTAGATGTCTCCAGTAGCAACATTGCACCTGCCCTGCACATTTCTTGTGGCACATAGATGGGAATAGCTGTATGTATGCAGAGAGGTCAGGAAAACCTTTTCTGGCTTGCCTGAGAGTTTCATTTAGAAATAAAATGAAATGGTTAGCTTAGAGATAAGCTGGTTACAACTAAGGCTTGGACACCTAATAAAAGTTTTACTGCTTTAAACAAGGTGAGTGTCCTGCTCCCACCGCTCTTTAGGTAAAACGGAGTGAGTGCTCCCAGGTTTTCTCCAGTAGGAAATCTCCAGCTTACTTCAAACCCCATCGCTCAGCACTGTAATACAGAAGTAGCAGACTTGGTACCAGAGCTGTGAGATCCCACCACCGGCCTTTGCAGCTGGCTATAACTTCCAGACAGGGAATGGTGACAAGTAGGAACAGGGTAGTAACATCTGAAGTCCCTCCAGCCATTTTAAAGCTGTGTGTATGCCTTGATGAGCTGGTCCACTGCAAACTGGACACCTCTTGTCACGCCAGCAGCGTGGGCTCTGCAGGCTGACCCCTGTATGGGAGACGCCTCAGCTCCCAATTCACCCCATTGAATTCATCTGACCATAGCCTGCAGTCACTGGTCTTGGAGACACACATATGTGTGCGGTGACATCAATCAGTGGCAGGTGATATTGTTTCAAAATGTGTTTAGCTTTCTGGGTGTGAAAACCATGGTTTTGGTGTTTATTGAATAAATTTGGATTGCAGCTTTCATGAGACTGTAATTTATCAAAAGCACAAAGGGGAGTCATGCAGGCCAAGTTTCTAGAGCTGACATGAAAGTTAGAAAACAGGTAGAATGAAAGTTTTAAGTTACCTCTACCAACAATGATGACATATTTTTCCCATTAACAAGCTTTTTAGTTTGAGTGATATTTTTAGTGTTGTTTTTTTCAAAATGTTACATTTCCAAAGAAAGCAGACACCTTCTATAATAATGTCAGCCAGTCTCTGAGTTTCTCAGCAGAGCTCAGTTTCTATGAAGTGTTTTGAACTAACCCGCCTGAGAAGCTGAATATGTTACTTCTGTGTTTATAAATAGGCCCATTTTCTCAAAACTCTTTCTCAAGTAAACTGCTCTCAATTAATATGAAATACTTTCACTTTTTACTTGTATTTAAAAAAAAGAGGGATCCCACATGGATCAGAGTGCTGTTATGCTAACAGTTAATAAAGGGACAAGTCTTACCCTGAAAAAACCTCATCTTTTGGGTTTGCTCCAGGTCTCTGCAGTTCCTGATTGTCTTATGCCTACCTCTGAATCAATCAGCCCAATCACTATGTTGAGTTGTTAACTACTCCTTTCCTCACCATATCCCTATGAGGAAAGGCAGCATTATTAACCCTGTGTTACAGATGGGGACTTGTGGTGCAGAGAGTTGAAATGTCACACTGAAGATGATACAGGTCATCTGGACCAGAGCAGGGGGTGGATGCCCACTCTTCCCCTGAAAAGCAGCACCCTACCCACTATGCTTACATACAGCTGGTGCTGTGATAGTATTATTTTTTGACTCGTTATTTCCCATCAGTCAGCCTATGAAAGAAAACTTACAGTACTATCATCAGCTGGTTGAACAAGGGAGCTAAAGCATTTAGCTAGTATAAGCACACAAAGGGTGAAAAATGGAAGAGAGTAAAAGTGAATGAAGAGAAAAACTGAAGGGCAGGAGCAGCATGGCTGCCAAGAAGTAGTAGGAGGGTATAGGATGGAAATCAAAGCTTTGAGCTGACCCATAAAACTCCGTACTGTTACCAGCAACGCAACTGATTTCACCCTCAGATACCTTGTTTTGCAACAACCTTCACTTGACTCATCTACACCTTCCCACTTGAGTCCTGTGGCCAACAAGAAACCCTCCCACCTCCTTTAACCGCAGCCTTTCACACAAGGGTCTCTGCCATCAGCCCCCAAACTCCGCATGATTCACACCCTCTGCATCTCTGCAGATATTTCTCTGAGCTTTCTCAGCTTGGCAAAGCAAGTCTGTCACACCACTGGAAAAAAAAAAAAGGTGACTAAATGTGGTTGCATGATGACAGGAATCAGATCTTCAGTGTTGGGATGGGATCCAGCATCTCTGTAGGAGAGTTCAGTACACGCTGTGCCTCCCTGCTTGGACCTGGCTGCCTGGGCAGGGGAAGGAGCCAGAACAACGCAGAAAAGACCACACAGAGCCCAAACTCCCCCACTCCTTGTTCTGTCAGTGTGCAGCTGTTTCCCTCTGCAAGGAAATGCAGTGCTAGCTTCACTATCAGGCTGGAAATTAAGACAGTGGTTAATTAAATGACTTTCCCAATGTCATAATAAAAGCTGCAGATGAGACTTGCCTCACTCTCCTGAAAGCCCAGTTGAGTGCTGTCTTCAGTACACTGCTCCTCTCATTTTCTGCAATTGCATCTGCAGTCATGGCAAGAGTTGGTCTGGGTCCACTAATCTCTCCAACACTACGTCAATGGAAAACCCAATGGAAAACCTTTGGGGTAGGAATCCTGTCCCCATAAATGTTTGAACAGGATGCACCTTGTTTAATGTCTTCCCTGCCAGGAGTGGGTAATGAAGTTAGCACCTAATAAGCAATATGCAAACTCAGCCTCAGAGGTACAGAAGATGCCTGGTAGAAAAACAAACATCAGCTGTCAAGTAATGTCCTCTAGACAACATCCCAAGGAATAAGTTCCTTCAGGGTCTCAGTTTGCTATGGAGGATGTGTGCTTTAAAACAAAACATTTGCCCTACTTACTTCTTGAAGTTTGTCATCGATAGTTTTCCAACATAAATCCAAAGGATTTCTGATTGGCATGTTGGTTAATAACCCGAAAGTAAGTATGGGAGTATTCTACCTTTTCCTAATGCTGCTGATAATTGCTCAGTAGGTCCAGAAACCAGGCACTGCAGTGAATTTATCTCATGAACTAACTCTTCAGTCAATGTCTGGATCAGCACTAGTTGATTAGAGCATGTCCTGCACGCTACTCCAACCAGGAACTGGTCTGAGAGCTGGAGGAAACTAGTTTCTAGGCAGTTGAATCTGCAAGATGAATAAACTCATCAACTTTCTGGAAATGACTTATGGTTCAGTTACTGCAATCACCTGCATTAGCCCAGTCAGGTAGTTTGCGAACCTCTGTAGGGGAAAGGAAAAATCACCATTTAGACCAAGAACAGTCAGGACTGGATAGTTCACGGGTTTGGCAACCAGGTCACAAAGGCTTTCACCTCCACTTGAGGTTCATCCTCACCGTATAGTAGCTATGAAGGGTAACGCTCCAGTAAGTGCTCCATGGTATTTGTATAGCTTACCACCTGCAGAGAAAAATTCAGGGGATATTCCATTTGTGACTGCTCTGAATCCTAAAAGGTGACAGCTTTATGAAGGTGGGTTCCTTGTGACATTTCCAACTTGTGACAATTTTCCTACTATTAAGTGTAATAGAGACTTTTCTATGTATGCTTCTGTAGGTTCAGAGGCTCTAGACCATGTCTGCAGGCAGCAAGTCTGGAGTGTTGCCCAAGGTGGCAATGTTTTTTGGAATACAAAAGACACTTTTCATTTAAAGGCTGATTAGCTTATGCTAATCACAGACAAACAAAAAGTTCTTTCCAGAGGGCTTTGTGGGCCTTCTCTGTTGCTTTATGTCACGATGAAGCCACCGGTGGCTTGGTCACAGGCCTGGGAGGTCTCGGGGGGGGACTGTGTTTGTGGCACAAAGGAAGCTGGGTTTAACCTGACTTTCACACGAGCCTCTTCTGCGCCTCAGAGCTTTTGTGTATTTGTTGACTCAAATGTATTCAGTGGAAATGATACTTCCTTTTGCAAGATGAGCTGATTGAAGGCCTTTCTGGCCATTAGTTCTGTGAGGCAGGTGCCGATGAAGCAGCTGGTGCTCTGCCCAGGCTGTTCGGCAGGATTAGCACCAGCTCGAGGGATAGGCAAAGCAAGCTACCGAGAGCGTGGAAACCATCACAGCTCTCCTGCCCACACCACCTGGAGAGCGGTGCTCTTCGGGCAGCCAGGCAAGGCTCGGGGCAAAGGGAGGCAGCAGCTACTGCTGAACCGCTGCTTGGAGGAGCAGCAGCTCCTGCTCTGTCCTGCCCCAGCTTACCACCTGAAGCACAAACAGACAAACCCGGGTCCCCAAGGGCTATTTCTCCTGGTTCTTCTGCTTGCCCTCTCCCTTCCTTTTCCTAGTGTAGGGGCAGCCCAGTGCCGGCACGTGATGTTTGCTTGTCCTGCTGAGATATCTTAACCTGGCTTTGTCTGGAGGGGTGGTAAAACAGGGGAGACTGCCAGAGCACACCTCCCTCCCCCATACACCCAGGCCACAAACAAATTAACTGTTGGCACCAGCTGCAAATTAGCTGATGGCACCAGCACACAACAACGTGGATTACACGACCGGGAGTGCACTGTGTTCTTGGTAAATGCTGCCTCCTGCAGAAATGAGAGGGAGGACCCATATTGTGCACGAAGCGGGGATGAGGCACTGGGACCACTTTCCCGCCCAGCCAAGTCTGTTCTTACAGACAGACGTCTGAAAGCCAAAGCCAGAGGCTGGAGGAGGCAGGGACTCAGGGCTGGAGGGGGGCCGCGACTGCCCCTCCAGCCAGTCACCCATCACCAGCCAACACAGGGATGCTGCTGTCTCCTTCCTATAGAGACATCAATAGCCCCTTTTTCCCTGCAGGCTCCTGGAGTTTGTAGAGCTGGGGGGTGGGGGAGGGAGGTGGTGGTGGTGGTTGTGATAGTATTTTTTTATTGTTACACCTAGTAAATTATGGCATCAAAGAAAACAGAGCAGTGAATCCTGGGCACTTGTTCAGTATTTGAGTTCCACCTGTCCCCCCAGGCTGTATGATGATTCTGGACTCTGAGATGGAGCCGTATGGCAAGCCAGGAGGTGTCACATTAGAGCCACTGCACAGACTTCAATCAGGAATGTTTCCAGTTAAAGGAAAATGTGTTAAACTCAGCCTTTCTCACAGTCTGACAGCTCCTGATGTTCATGTCAAGAAACGAATGCAAAAAATGTGCTCACTCTGAAGAGAGACATAACTGAAGAATAATTCACTGCAAGTGCTCGTACAGCACAACTCGCTCCGTTCCCCAAGCAAGGAATGTTCAACGACTCAGACTTTTGCTACCTGAAGACCCAAGATACTGCTGCCCTTCCTGCCTTTCCTCTGTAAACTTTTTATTTAACACATAACGCGCCTACTTGCAACACCACCGTGCCCAGTTAGCGGTGCCATTTGACTAACTTGACTGGGTTTATGAGAGGATAGAAGGCAAGTCAGGGCATTGCAGTGAAGTAGCTGCAGTTCAAATGGTAGCATTCCTCTGCTTATTGGAAATCAGTTTAATGAAGGAAAGAGGCACTGCCACTAACATCAGCAGAAATTTCCCACCGGTTTGGCTAGGCAAGCCATGACCTGTAGCAAAATAAGGCAGTAAATGCTGTCACAGCCAACTCTTCTGCCTGTTTTAAAGGCTTTGCTACCCAAAGGAAAGAAAAACAGTTGGAAAGCAAAGAATCTAAATGCTCTGCAGGGGAAACTGCCAATGGAGGCTTCTCAACAGCACAGGCAGAAACTAATAAGAACAAGGAGCCAGTGCTGGCAGCCCTTGTCATGGGATGGGACAGACGCAAGGAAGAGACTGAGCTCCCGCTAGGCTCACACAGGTCTGGTGGGAGGGCGAGAAGAGCAGCTGGGGGCAATGCCAGGAGGTGCAGTTCCCACTGCCTGTCCCCTCCACCCCCTATACAACAGCAGCCCCCGCTCTGCGCCCGTGACTGCTGGCTCCACATATACACTCCCTTGTCTGCGACTCATCTGGGGTCCTCTAGTGCAGACACTGACAGCGGCACCACATGATATATGCATGGGCAAGCCAAGGTATATCACCTTGCTCCTGGGCATTAAACATCTGTGCAGGCACTCGTGTATATGGCACACAATGTACGTACCTGGCTGAAGGCAACCATGGCTTGCTCAAACCTTTGCTGAATAAGAGCGATGGTGCTGAACACCGGCGGGAAGGCACAGTCTTGAGGGGCTGAAAACAAGAATGAGTTTGTCATCAGTTTCCATCCTCCAGCAAAGCTCCTACAAAGGTGAGGGATTTGAGCATTTAAAGGAGTCATTGCTATAAACTGTGTAGAAGAGGATAAAGTCTCTTTGTGCTCCTGGCTCCTGAATGCTGCTGAATTTCCCCTCAAGTGCCGGGGCTCCAAGCCCCACAGCAGTCAGCACAAGAGCCGCTGCCCTGCACAGCCAGCCAGGCACGGCAGTGCTGGACAGGCCAGGTGCACAGCCGCAGCACCGTAGGCAAAGCCCTGACTTTGTTAAAAAGTACCAGCCGAGGCACCCCAGTGGGTGTCTGCCCAAATTAGGGCAACCTCAGCACCAGCGTCTGAATGGGGGCTGCTCCCCCCGACCTCCTTTTACAGTCAGCGGGGAGACATGGGCGCTTGTAGGGCACTGTCCTTCCTTCCCTGCTTCTGCAGCCGGCTTTGGGAGAAGAAGAGCCACGTCCTCTCCCAGAAGTGCCCGCTTCTCTGCGCTGACTATAAAAGGCCCCTGGAGCAGCCGGGTTGGATACAGACCTCCACGCTCTGTAAGGTAGGGTGAGAGGAGGTTGCCCTCGGTAAGCCCAGCTGGGCTCCCAGAAGCAAGCCGGGTGCCCTCCAGAGGTAACCAAGCTGGCTTCAATTAGAGGTAGGTAAATTGCCTCCTGAAAATCCACAGGGGAGCTGCCTGCCTCTTAAAGAGCTCAAATCTGTACTTCAGGACAGCAGGCTCTGTGTGGCCACCCGCCATCTGAATGCAAGCATGGGCGCCAAGTAACAAGGCTATTTCAGGAACAAGTGACACAGCAGAGGAGCATCAGAGGCAAGAAATGGCTCCTTGCCGCCAAGTGTTGACATGAGGCCAATGAAGGGCAGGTTACTGCCCTTTGGGGGATGCCTGTCTTATTAAAGTTGTACTTGCAGTATTTTTTTGAGATACTTGAAATCCAGGGTCATATATTTACAGACAACTTTCTGAACATTTGGCCCCATTTACTGAGTGGAAAAAGAATTATTAAAAATGCCATCTGCTTTTTCCTGAAACTTTGTCCCAAATTCAGCAGAATTTCAGCAGCTTTCACCTCTAACTCTCAATTTTTACTCCTGAAGATTGTTAGCAGCATATCACTCCATGTGGTTTACAAATGGCAAACAAGCCCTACTATCTGTGTCTGCAGATATTCCCTCCTGGGAGAAGTGGAAAAGTAGCCTCAGTCTTTTGCTGGGGTGTCACAGAGGAGAAGGTGAGTGTGTGTGTGTGCGAGTGTGTGTGCGTGCGTGTGTGTGTGCGTGCACCAAGCATTGCTGCCAAAGCTGGAGGTGAGACGAGGAACTGAGTAATTTCCTAGAGGGCAGAAACCAAGATCTCACTGAGTCAGTGCAAACCAGCCCAGCGCAAAGGGTGGGCACCTGTGCAACACGGAGGGGATCTGGAGACACGGCACGCTCCCTGAGGGTGCCGGGGACCAAGCCCTGTGAAGGGTGATGGGAGGTCGAGCCGGCTAAGACCACTCCCATGGTGCCCTGGCCCGTGTAACCCAAAGCAAATGCAGTTTCTCAGAGATGAGCGATGCTCCCCGTTGTTATCAGCAGAGAAAAGTAAAGCAGTGGCAGAAGTCACCTCGCACTCTCTGCAGGGAAAGGTGCTGGCACGCATGGCCATGAAGCTGCAGCAGCGCTGCGGTGAGATACTAGAAAATCCCTTTCTGCTAGGAACAGTGAAAGACATGAGTGACACAGGTATATTCAGTCCTGGTTTATACCTGTTTTATACCAGTTGGACACTGGTGCATTTACTCCTGTGGCATCTCTGCCTGTGGGAGCTTGTGTGACAGGAATAGGTGACACTGCTTCATACCTGCAGAGGAGCAGGTTTCTGAATGCAATGGTTGTTCCCATGCTCGTACTATCATGGCCCTTTTTGCTGCCTACCTTTGACAAATACCTTAAAATACACAATCGGAAGTCAAAGAAATGAACACTGAAATTGCTTATTATGTACATGTTTCTGTTACGAGAGCAGCAGATTTTTTTCTTTGATAAACATTGACTCATTATTACCAGAAGATCTTCTGAAGTCAGCTGCTCGACAAAAGGTCTCCTTGTGACAAAGCCCATGTTGCTCTCACAGCGGTCACTGCAGAGCACGCAGAGTTAAACATGTTTTGGGGAAAGGTTATTCTCCTAAGATGCTGTAGGCTGTTGTCCTCATGCTTGAGCCCAGCAGGACTCCAGTTTGGGGGAGTCCTCCAGCTTGAGTTTAAAATATGGTACCGGGTGCGGGGAGTGGGGGGGTGGGGGGGAGGGGTGTGCTGTCTGTCTCTTGCTGGCTTTGCTGTATCAGGATAAATCACCAGGCTAGTGATAGAGAGACAGAAATAGCTGCACACTGCAGCAGAAGTGAGGATGAATCCTGACCCAGACAGAGGTCTGTTTTCTCCCCAGCCTACTTCCTTGTGTCATGAGCTCTGACCGTATCAGCTTATGACACTGTCAGAGTTGTCTGCCATCCCACCTCCATTCAAACCCATGTGCACTGCTCAGTACAGACTCCCAAACAAGCTGCACGTGGGAGGGCAGACACCAATTTCTTAATCTGGTTTAATATCTGCCAGCAAGCAGCACCGAGAGGTCGGCTAGGACCCACTTCTGAACCCACCTAGGACCAGCCAGAGGCACCCTCTCTGCAGAGCAGGCGGGGGATGCTCAGGGAAATGCAACCTTCCCGACTGCCGCCCGGGATGGGGACGGGGTTACAGCTGGTGGCAGCACAATGCTCGGGGTGCCTGGATCCATGTGTCGCCAGGAGGGCAAAGAAAGAGCATTGCACTGCAGAGAATAACAAGTTTGTTCCTCTCCCTGAACCGGTGTAACGCAAATTATTTCTATTACCATTATTCCTGTTACTCTACAATTTCCACAATTTCACCTACTAAGTGCGTATAGTGAAGATTAAATGAGCAATGTCCTTCAAGTTACGCATGTACACGTGCACACATTTTGGCACCAGTGAAAACATCAGACCCGATGTTCCTCCTCTCACTCCAAATATGACGGAGAGCACAACCTGACTCTGGGCTGTGATGCTGGAGGGTCTCCTGAGAGGCTGAGGCATGAACCCAAGGGTCACTCCTGCCTGGTGGGGAGCCATGGCAGGTCCTGCAGAAACCGCTGCGCTTTGCAGCAGGTTTATGTGCTTTAGCAGACCCAGCTCTGGGCAAGAGACAGAGTTAGCAGTAGTTCACCACCTCCTTGCAGAGGTGGGAAGCAGGGCCCTGGGCCCAACAGCAGGGATGGGGTGCAGATCTGCCTTGATTCACCCATCTCTGGTGTTTGTCACCTGCAGAAGGAGTGCGCTGGCTGCCGGCTGAGACAGGTGAGAAGTCCTTCCAAATTATTCCCTTCCTTAGGTCTCTGATGATGGCCTCTCCTCTCGGTGAATTAAAAACAAATCCTATCTCCACAGGGTGAGATGTTTCCTATCACGATTCAGTAGCAAAGGACTAAATCTGGGAAGTGGGAGGTACTGGGATGTGGAGAATCAATCCAGCGCATGCAACATGTTTCAGATAAAAGCAATAAATTACTTCATCAGGGTCCAGGGGCTTGGAACTGGCTATTTCCACATGAAAAGCACATTCAGTTTTTATGGTTTTAAAAATTAAATTAATGTCTTGTTAGAATAGTTTGCATAAAAGTTCCCACATGGGGTACATATTTCTTCCTTCTGGCCTGAGTCCTCATCAGTGCAAGAAGAGCTCCATGAGAAGCTCCCACCAGCCCCCCGCAGGACTGCTGAGCTGTCTCCCAGCCTTTGTGCTTCTTTGAAGCTACTGGACACCTTTACTGGGTGTCCATGCCCTCCCCGGCTTCCTGTGTGATCCCGGGTAAAACCTCCCTGCCCTCTTTGGAAATCCCTTAGAAAGCCAGTACAGGTGGGCAATGCCAATGTCAGGTCGGTGGTGCAAAACCTGGACCTGAACAGACTTACACCTGTCAGATTCAGTGTTTGGTCTTTAATTTGCACAGAGAGAATGGTCATTTTCATTTGATTTATTGAATCTGAATAATATTATGTCATGAAGAAAAACTTTATTCCCAAGTGTTGTTGCTACTTTGGTGGAAAAAAACCTACACATCATTTTTACTGAAAGATTGCAGCAGGCACGGAGGAACCAAATTAACTTTGCCCTGTGCTCCAAGAGCTGGGAGAATTTGAACCCATTTATGCCAGTATTGACTATCAATTACATCATACTTTCTCTCTTCAGGGGTTTTCCTCCACTTAACAGAAATCTTTTCTTGCTTCAGGGAGGATATCACAGTGTCTGCCACAAGTTAAACTCCTGCCCTTCTTACTCTAGCCTGTAACCTACTCTCATTTCGAGACACAGCAGTTAACACAAGAGTGGCATCTGCAGATTGTGGAATTACATGTGTACTCACTGGAATCCATTTACTTAGTAAAATCACCTACATGCACTGCACAAGGTCTTCATCCCAGGCATCCACAAGAAGTGCCTGAAGACTCGACCATAACCAGGAAAACAGGAGAGAAAACCTAAAAAGTATCCCGCTGCTCTGCACATTGTGGTGGGATGTAGGGTACTGAGAATGCTGAACAACCCTGGTACCAAATGATTTGCTTTTTCAAACTGGCAGAGAAGTCGAAACTCCTTTATTAGCTCAAAGCACTCCACCAAAAAGACTGAAAATCCAGAGTTTAGTCATTCTTCCTCGGATGGGCTAATCACGTGCTGCTGGTTTATAGGTGCAAATGCATCACTTGTTTTCACTCATTCGGAAAGCCTTTCAAAGTGTTACCTCCTTCAGACATATAGAGGGACATGATTTTGCCATCTGGAGAGACTTTTAGGTGGCCAGGTTCTTCAGCAGGCAAGGGCCAGCACTAGCGGAAAACTAAACCCACTTCTAAAACCTTGGACTTCTATTTCTTCGGGACTTTCAGAAATGTCCCCACACCTACAAACCTACTTCTACAATCCTTAAGGAGGAACTAAAAGCCTCTTCACCCCCCCTCCACCATGCTAGGCAAGAGTCCTTGTGAAAATGGCAAACCCAAAAGCTTCCTTCTTCTCCTGAAAGAATCCATCACTGACAGGAACACAGAAATTTTACATGGTTCACATTAAGTGATCGCTTAAACCAAATCCCATGAGACACCAAAAGCAGAAGCAGAGAGGGCAGCCCGGGGGGTTTCCAGGAGGTATGGTGGCAGGTAAAGCTGCCTTTTCTCGACCAGGTTTTCCCAGGGGACACACCAAAATTCCCAGGGACTTTCCCTTCCCTGGCCACGTTGTGTATGTGCACATGCAGAGGAGGCCGGGGAAGGGGCAGCTGTGACCACCCTGGCACATCGGACCACCAAAAAGCGGGGAGAAATGGGCTCCTGGGGGGGATGAGTCCTTTAAATGAGCTTTTGCCTGGACCTCTCCTCTAGTTTGTGTCTCACCTGAGGCCAGCAGCAAGGAGGGGGTGGCCCTGCTCCACCTTGGAAGCGGGACCACCTCTCCCCCCAGTATGGCCAGGCCTCGACCCCCCCAGTGGTCACCACAGCCAGGGCATCATCACCCATATCTCCCTGTCCATCTGCGAAGGGGAAGGGTCAGGTTCCCTCCCGCAGTGAGGTGAGTGGGTGCAGCCAGCGCCATGCAAGCACTGCGGCGCAGGGGGCCTTGCCTGGCTGGCCACGGTGGGAACAGATGAGGTGGGGATGTAATGGGGGTGACCGAGGCGATGGGAGCAAGGGACCAAATCTTGTTATCGCTGTATAGCTGGCGTCGTTCAGGAAGGGTAAGGGAAATGGGAGAAGGAGGAAAGGGGTAAGCCAGGCTGGGGCGAGCTCCCATGGCTGCAGGGGAGCGGGAAGGGCTTGGAGCAGGTGGTGCTGGGCAGGAGCATCCAGATTCTCTCCGAGGCAGTGCTGCACTGCCAAACCAAACCACCTGCAGATGCTGCTGGCGCTCAGGCCGTGCCTGCGGTAGCTGAGCCCACGGTAGCCAGTGCTGCCCTCCCCGAGACAGGGCTCTGCTCCCCACTGGGAACAGCCTGGGACGCTGCTGCCTCAAAGAGGACAGGGGCTGAGCGGGGCAGTGCTACTCAGCATGGGCCAAACAGGTGCCAGGGCTGGCTCTTAACACTTTATCTGTGATATATATCTGTGAATTTATACTGATTATAGATAATTATGCTGCGGTGCCAGGGAGGACTCTCAAGTGCTGCTTAATCAACTAGTGTAGACATACCCTGACTGGTCCATGCCCTGGCCATTTCTGCAGCCAGTTCCACTAGCTGACATTTTGGACGGGCAGCCCTCAGCGAGTATTTCCCAGTGGCACATAGATGGGTGGCATCGGCTAGCTCCTTTGCCCACTATGGGCCACGGCTCCCCTGTACCCCCTGGGACCTGTTCTGTGCTCTGCTGCCCCACTGCCCCCAGCAGTACCCCCAAGAGCTGCCCTGCAGGTACTCCCTTAGGGCGAGGGGTTAGTTTGGCTCAGTCAGGTGGGCTGGGAAGGAACTTACAACTATATGCAAGAGAAGGATTTCTGGTCTTGGTTGTATCAGCATGGGCAGAGTGTGGTTCCTCTGAAATAAGTGGTAGGACTCTCAATTTAAGCTAGCCATCCCATGGCATGGCTCCAGGCTTATATGGAATAAACCAGACTGCAATTTGCCTCTATATTGGAATTTATCTATATTAAAACTCTTTTCCAAAGCTACTTTGTGCTACTAACATCGCTGGAGTCAGCGCAGTTACTCTGATCTTCTAACAACAGAGCAATAAACAGATTTTTATCTGAAGAGGTTTAAAAGCCAACAGCCTGGTTATGGGGACTGGTGAGATTTTCTTTATTGACTGTGCAATCAGTGTGATTCAGAGCCCCCACAGGGGCTCTGCTGCAGGGTCTCTAAGAGCCAGCTGTGACAAATCCCCCCCACAAGCTCTGCTGGGCACTGCTGCTGTCCCCAGCAGCAGTGGCACTGGGAGGTTCCTCATCATCATCATCATCCCACCCTCCTCGTCCTGCCTTCCCGGTGTCATGCCCTCCCGCAGGGCCAGTTATTTGTCTGGCATCACACCCCTGCTTTCCAAGGTAATAAATCACTGTGGGGTGCAGCTTTGCACTGGACTTCATTAACCACAAATACTGGCGTCCCTTTTCCTGCCACACCATGCAAGCCAGACATCCATGACTATCTGCAGTAGATACACATTTCTCAAGCTCCCAGGAGGACCCACTGGTCTGCAGCAGATGGTGCACCGGACCAATAGATGCATGGGTCCGGGGAGGCGATTCACCCTTCTTGTCTCTTGGGATCATGTCCCAGTACGGCCTGGCACTCCTGTGATGCTCCATTCCTGTCCATTGCAAGGGATTTATGTACATTGTTAATATCAGAAAAAGGGGGATGTAAGTTGAGGAGCCTTATTCGGTCTTGTTCTGTTGGTACTCTGAAAAAGTACCAGGCTTAAGTAAAATAGTGGGGGGCCAGATCCATAAAACTAGAAATGAATCCAGCCCCATGCTATGGGTGCAAGTGCCAGGGCTGTGTTATGTCTAAAGAAAATGGCATTTTTTCAATGTATATTGAAGGGTTACTTTTGAAAAAAGTTGAGTAAAGTAAAAATTGATCTCAGAGCAGTCAGCATCCCAACTTTCTCTGCTAAATAATTACCTGCTTTTTTCTTTTTGTTTCTTTTCTACTTTCTCACCAGAAATAGAAAAATACAGAGATTAAAAGGAAAGAAATAGGAAGACAAGAAAGAAAAATAGGCTTACCTGAAATTTTGATTTTTTTACAATGTTTCTACAAACAACTTTGAACAAAATGTAACTATTATTTGTTTCTTTTTTTCCTGTTAACTGTTTTTTTTCCCCCGGTAAGTTCTTATTGGAAAACAGTCCATTTCTGCTAGCAGCCCTAGTTTTGAAGAGCAGGAGGAGCAATGGAAGACCAGATCAGCTGGCATGTAAAATACACTTCCAGGCTTTATATTTGGAAGCTCTGAAGCTTCTACTTAGGAGCCATGCATCTCTGTGTAAGCGATTCATGCAGCGAGCCCCTACCACTAATCTCATTTTTTCTGGAAGAGTCTATTTGTCAAAGCTGACAATGTCACAAAGAAATGCTGTGCTCGGTGCAGAGATTCAGTCCCCGGCAATTTTCTTTTTGTTTCCCAGCCAGCACCTCGCTCCTGTCTGAGGTCAGACTAAATGATGTAACGGTCCCTTCTGGCCTCGCAATCGATGGGCTGGCGGCCGGGGCTCCTCTCCCTGCTGACAGGAGCGATCGCTGCAGCTGAGACCCCCCCGGGGACCGGGCTTTGGTCCTGGGCCCACACCAGAGTACCAGGTGCTGCGGGACAGAGTTCACAGCGTGCGCTAATGTGAAACATGTCTCTTGCAATGATGTTAAACCTCTCCATACAAGAACTACAACAACGACAACAAAAAGCCCCTCTTTAACCCTTTCCCTCACACAGGTACAGCCCATAAATCCTCCGGTTTTACTTTAACCAATATCCATTTACTCGTGGCTGAGGGTTTGGTTTTGTTCTGTTTTCCGGGACTCTGCTGCCCTAAAGCAGCGTCCGAGCAGTCTGACCGTGCAAGTGGTATCGTCGAGCAGTCTCTTCGCATTCTGTCTCTGGCAAGAGGCGGGGGACTGCGCGTTTGCCTGAGCTCTGATAATCTGACCCCGATACCACCCGACTCCCGTGGCCCTCCTCCTTAGGATAACGAGCGCTCCGCGGTCCGGGGCGGGGAGCACGACCCCGCGGAGCCCAGCACTACGGGACTGGTCCACGCAGAACTGTGCCCTCGGGAGCGCATTTCTAGACTGAGGCAAGAGAAGCCTCGGTGGGATCTTGCTCTTTACCAAACTCAAGACCAGGCTCCGAAGAGCCCGGCAGTTCCTCGGCAGCCTCTACCCTCGGATAACCCGCAGCAGCAGCAGCAGCAGCAGCAGCAGCCACCATGGCCTCTAACACCCGGGAAGGCGGGGTGCTGCCCCGCGCCCCCACCCCGGCCCTGCCCCGCTCCGCACCTCCCGCCCCGCCGCGCCGCACTCACCGCCTCGGGATCGGGGACCCCCCCGCCGCCGCCGCCGCCGCCGCCGCCGCTGCCCCGCCGCGCCGCCCCGCCTGCCCGCGGCCCCGGCATCGCGGCGGCAGGCGGCCGGAGGAGCGCGGGGGCTCAGCGCTGGCTGCGCGGCTGCGTCCGCCTCGGGCGCGGAGCCGGAGGGAGTGAGCGGAGACCCCGCTGCCGGCTCCCCGACGCCCCCCGCCCCGCCGAGGGAGGAGTCGCTCCCTCCCCTGGCAGCAAACCCGGGGGGGGACCGGCAGGATGGCGAGCTGGCCGCTGGCGGAGGGAAAGGGAGACGCAAATCGGTAGGCGTAGGGAGAAATGAAGTGAAAAGTGACTTAGAAAGAGAAAACCCTTCACGGCTGCTTATTTATCGGTGGGGCGGCCAAGGCCTCCCTGCCAGGATTGCTACTGGGGCAGCGTGGCAGGTATGAAGGTAACACCCCGGGGTGTCGGAAGTAACGAGCGCTGGTGCCGGGGAACTTGCAGCCCAAATTTGAGTCCATCAGGCATGCAGGAATGAGGGATGGGGCCAAGGGACTTAAGGGACAGGGGTCTGTGCTGCCACTGGCCTGCAGGTAAAGGCTCTATAATGCACTCGCCATCCCTGCAAGCGTCCAGTTCGGTCTGGAAAACACATCCTCAGTGTCCTCCTGGGCACAGGTTTGGGGAATCACCCTTTTAACTCTGGTTAGAATTGCACAGGGCTCTTAAACAACTAGGATTGACTTTCTACTACCCAACATGCTCCATCTTCTTACTGAAATCTAAGTGACCCAAGCACAGGGGAGCTTTATCAGTTCAAAGTGGGTTATTTCTTCTACAGACTTGCTTGTACTTAACCGTCACATTTTACAAGTGATCTGCTTTCACTGAGCTGTGCTTCTTGGCAGCTGAGATAAAGCTGCCAGCAGATAAATGATGAATTGCCTCCAGATGGGACACTACCTCTTGCAGGCCACATTTTGGTATTTTTGGTAGGAAAGAGCATAGAAATTGCTCTTTCCCATCAGAAGGACAAGTGTCCTGTTAAATATGAACTGGTTAATAAGAGCTCCAGTTTGTCCTTGAGGAAGGGGAGGGATGAATTATCATGTCCCCAACTGCCCACAATGCACTCCTTAGGGAAAAAAAAAAAAGGCAAAATATAGCACCTTTCAAAACCGCCCAGCCCCCTTGAAAGGACAGGTAGATACAGATTCCTGCAAAAGTTGTATCTAATCACAGCGGTTCTGCCCTTGCTTGTGTACAGCTGGCTGCTGCAAATCAGCCGCCTAGCTCTGCCAGTATTACCCTCCCTTTCCTGGCTCTGTGTGATCCAGGGAGTTCTAGGGTCTTTTTGGTTTGTTTGGGTTTTTCTCCTCTTGTATTTTTTCAGCTTTATTGCTGAGAACTTCTCTTGTATAAAACATTAATATAACTTCTTTCCAAGGTGCTGGGTTCCCTCTGTGACACCCTCTGGCAGCCTGCAAAAATCAACGGGGAAGTTACACGAGGTTTGGCATCATCAGTGCAGCTATTGTGAAGGCTCAGTTAAGCCCTCCAGGACATGAACGCAAGCCAGCTTTTCTGGAAGTTGCAATATGTTCCCAGACAGAATGATCAGGAGTGATTGATTTCTACATTTACAAATTTGTTTATTATTTGATATTAGCTCAAGTTGGACAGATAAAATTACAGCTTGAGACCTTCAGAGAAGTGAGACAGACCACTGCTTTCTGCCTGTTGTTGTTTAGATCAGAAATCTGGATCACTGCAAAGGGAAGAAATTTTTTCTAAGCTCACACAATGTCTTGGCCAGGACCTATCTGCATGTAAAATATTGGAGAATTTTGGAAGGTGGTAACTGAAGACTACAGTAAAAGGAAGAAAATGAAAATCAGAATTGCAAACATGGTCATCTTATTTCTTACAATTCGTATTTCTTTTGCTGCTTATTCTAAAAAAAAAAAAAAAAGTTCTGCTCTGCACAAAGCCTCATATGTGTCAGCAGTGTAAGATTAACTGTGATGCCTAATTAAAACAGGCAGTCACCAATTAAGATAATAAAAAAATGCTATTTGAAATTCAGAAGAGACTGAGAAGTTAAAGAGACACTTATCTTATCCAAGAGCTTAGCAGGCTTTCATTTGTAGATACTTAAGAAAAAAAAAAGGTGAAGACGCACTCTGGAACATAGCCCAGTAAAATCAGAGAGGAGTCTGTGAGCTCCTGTGTCGCTTCATTACTGAAGTGCCTGCTGCCAGCCAGCCCGTTTGCTTTTGCACTCCATCTGCCACGTCTTGTACATACTGAGATCCAGGCTCTGCTACCATCACTTCTGTTGACAGTTGTCAACTCACTGCTCGGACCACCTGAGCGGTGCAGGACCTGCACCAGCACCTGGGTTTTCCTTGGGGCAGGGACAGCATTTCAGTGACATTCAGTCAGCGTTGCTCTCTCTTACCCCCCTGGAAGCTCCATGCAATACAGTAATGATAATAATTAGTTCAAGGAATTGATAGCAATTCTCCAACCTGAAGTTTATTTCAAATTTATTTTCACCGACTGAAAAGCTGACTTGGTCTTCTTTGCCTGCTGTTAGTAAGTGAATTAGCTCAGAGGAGAACGTAGGTATGTTCAGGTATATAAACATATGTACAAAGCCTGTGAGTGTGTATGTGCATGTGAGTGTGGTGGGTTAACCCTGTCCAGCTGCCAGATGCCCACCCAGACGCCTTCTCACTCCCCTTCCCCACAGGACAGGGGGAGAAAATGAGATTTAAAAAAACCCACAAAAAACCCAACAAACTTGTGGGTCAAGATAAAGACAGTTCAATAAGAAAAGCAAAAGCTGCACACGCAAGCAAAGCAAAAAGAGGAATTCATTCCCGTTGGCAGGCAGATGTCCAGCCACTCGGTGGGAAGCAGGGCCTCAGCATGCATAACGGTTCTATGAGAAGACAAATGCCATAACCACGAATGTCCCCCCTTCCTCCTCCTTTCCATAAGCTTTTATTGCTGAACACAACGTCGTGTGGTATGGAATATCCCTTCAGTCTTTTGGAGTCAGCTGTCCCAACTGTGTCCCCTCCCAGCCTCTTGCCCATTCCCAGCCTACTTGGTTTTGGGGGTGCAGAGGAGAGAAAGCCTTGACACCATGCAAGCACTGGTCAGCAGTAGTGTGTTATCAACACTGTTCTAGCCTCAAATGCAAAGCACAGCACCACACAGGCTGCAATGGGGAAAGTTAACTTTGTAACTTCACCCCAGACAGACCCAGCACAATCTCCATCCCTAATTCCATACCATTTGTGCCATGCTCAGGTCCCATGTTACCCAATACATCTAGGTATCCTCTGACCATCCCATTCTATCTCCTTCTCATTCCTGAAATCCCATCTCACCAACACTTACACTACATACTTGAACCTTCTTTACATTCAACAGTCAGGTTTATACACCCTCATTAACCACTATACCCTGTTCCTTGACATATAGAGAGGTATTACTCCCCCAAAAATGTCCGTAAGAACAGTCAGTGACTGGGGCCCCATCTGTCAAGGACATTGCCCAGGACATGAGAAGCAGCATGTGGGATTGTTGGGTGCCAGGATCAGTTTGGATTGGGTCATCACTGCACTCACCTGGTTCCTGGTGAAGCTCATTCTCCATCAGTTCCGGTGGTTCCTGTTGCATTATTTACATAGAACTCAATTCACAGATTACTTTTCCCCCCAAATTAAATCCCCTTGAGATACACACTGGATCCCTCCATCCTTCCACATTACTCACCAAGAGCACCCAGATCCTTGAGCAAAGACAATCCCTTGAGTGGGTTTGCCTTTTTCCCAGGGGAGGAGCAACCCACACTGTCCTTCCCGGCCACTTCCCTATGTGTACTACTATGGGAACCTTATCTCCTCCCACAGTATGCAGGGACACTGCTTGGGCAGGACCAGGACAGTTAGCAGATCCTCTGCTAAATTTACATCCCAGTGTTTTCATGCGCCAGCACTCAACGCTCTCAGCAGTCTTTAATGGTTCACTGTATCATTCAACCTTTCCAGAGGCTTGTGGGTGATAGGGAATGTGATGCACCCAATCAATGCCATGTTTCTTGGCCCAGGAGTCTATGAGGTTATTTTGGAAATAAGTCCCATTGTCTGACCCAATTCTTTCTGGGGTACCATGTCACCACAGAGCTTGCCTTTCAAGGCCCAAATGCTGTTTCAGGCAGTGGTATGGGTTACAGCATGTATTTCCAACCATCCAGTAGTGGCTTCCACCATGGTGAGTATGTCGTAGCACTTGCCTTGGCAGGTGGTCCAATATAGCCAAATCTGTCAGGCCTCACCATATTGATAACCCAGCCACTGCCCTCTATTCCAGGGATACTTTACTTGCATGTCTTGCTTGATTACAACACATTTCGCATTCATGGGTGACCTGTGTGATGTCTTCAATGGTCAAGTCCACTCCTTGATCACAAGCCCATTTGTATGTTGCATCTCTCCCTAGATGTCCCAATGTTCATGGGCCCACTGAGGTACAAATAGCTCACTCTTAAGTTCCCAGTCCAGGTCCACATGAGCCACTTCAATTCTGGTGGCCTGTCTACCTGCTCATTGTTTTGATGTTCTTCAGTGGCACGGTTCTTGGGTTTGTGGGCATCTACATGACGTACCTTCACAACGTTTTCTACCCGGGCAGCGATGTCTTGCCACAACGCAGCAATCCAGATAGCTTTACCTCTGTGCTGACAGTTGGTCTCCTTCTATTGCTGTAACCAGCCCTACAGGGCATTTGCCACCACCCATGAGTCAGTATAGAGACAGACTACTTGCCATTTTTCTCTTTCAGCAGTCTCAATGGCCAGCTGGACAGCTTTCACTTCTGCAAAGTGACTTGACTGGCCTCCTGCAACAGTTTCAACAACTTGTCATGTGGGACTCCACACAGCAGCTTTCCATTTCTGATGGTTTCTTACAACATAACAGGATCTGTTGGTAAATAGAGTACACTGCCTTTCACTTTCTGATAAATTGTATGGTGATGCTTCTTGGGCAGGAGTCACCTCCTTGGGCAATGCTCCAAAATCTCTGCCTTCTGGCCAGTCCATGATCTCTTCCAAGATTCCTGGGTGGCTGGCATTCCCCATTCAAGCCTGTTGCATGATCAACGCTACCCACTTACTGCACATAGTGTCAGTTGATTGGTGTGTAGAGGGGACACTTCCTTTGAACATCCAGTGCAGCACAAGTAATTGTGGTGCCTAGAGGACGTGTGCTTCTGTGCCAGCAACTTCTGAAACAGCTCAAAGTCCCTCATATGCTGCTAGTATCTCTTTTGCATTTGCAGTACAGTGGGCTTCAGATCCTTGATACCCCCGGATCCAAAGCGCTAGAGGTTGACCACGGGTTTCTTCCGGTGTTTTCTGCCAGAGGCTCCAGGTGAGGCCATGCTCCCCGGATGCAGCATAGAGCACATTTTACACAGCTGTCCTGTACAGACAGGCCCAAGGGCTGCTACGCAAGCCATCTCCTGGTTGATCTGCTCAAGAGCCTGCTGTTGCTCAGGGCCCCAATCAAAATAGTTCTTCTTTTGGGTCACTTGATGAAAAGGGCTCACAAGCTGGCTGTAACCCAGAATTATGCATTGTGCAGAAGTCCACAACACCTAGAAAAGCTTGTGTTTCTTTTTTGTTAACTGGTGGGGTCATAGTTGTTATCTTACTGATCACACCTGTAGGTACGCGACAACATTCATCCTGCCATTTTATTCCCAAGAAATGGATCTCTCATGTGGGTCCTTTGACTTTGCTTTTTTGCTTTTTTTTTTTAATGGTGAAACTAGCTTTCAGAAGAATCTGGATTATCCTTTTCCTGTTCTCAAACACTTCCTCCACTATGTTGCCCCACGTGATGGTGATGTATTGCAGATGTTCAGGGGCTTCACCCTCTTCCAGTGCAGTCTGGATGAGTCCATGACAAATGGTAGGACTGTGCTTCCTTGGTACAGTCAGCTTCAGGTGCGTTGGACAGCCTTCCATGTGAAAGCAAACTATGGCTAGGTGGTTGAGTCTTGCTAATCACTCCTTGGCTCTCCAACTGATGAATCAGATCACAGATGGGAACCAGGGAGTCTTGGTTGGTGCGATATTGCCAATGGTGCACCACCGTGGTAGCAATCAGCACCTGCTGTTCTTTCACATGCAGCAACCCCACAACACAGGGATCCTCCGGGAGGCTGGGCAAGGTAGGCAGCTGTTTAACCTTCTCTGAATCCATGGCAACTACATCAAAAGTCCATTATTGCCCTTTTGGGTCCTTGAAGTACCCTCTCCTGCGGTAGTCTATGTTAAGGAGATGTCGGGCCTCTGGGCCGGTCACAATGGGGTGCTTTTGCCACTTGTCCCCTGTTAAGCTCACCTCAGCCTCCAGTACAGACAGCTGTTGGGAACCCCCTCCAGAAATCCAAACGGGTTCCTCCCTGCCATACACTAATGGCATTAGGGTACACTGTGCACTGGTGTCTACCAAAGCTCTGTGGATCCAATGTGCCAGGCCATCAAATCCACACAGTCCAGTAAACCCAGTCATCCCTCTCCTCCTCCTGGCCAAAGGCAGGGACCTTCTATTCTCAGTTGGAGACCCTTGCGGTGTCAGACCAGAAGTCTCTTCACCAAAATCAAGGGAGGCACTCTTAGTCCTCTTCTATATCTGGGAGATCACTGGTTGCCTCCTACTGTCTCAACAGCAGCTGAATGGACAGCCATCTCAGATGGCCCTTCTTATCAGCTGTCCTCCCCCTCAATGTGCGTACACGGGCTTCTAACTTGGAGGTGGGCTCACCATCCCACTTCCCCATGTCCTCCCCCTGGTCACACAAGAGGAACAAGAGACTGCCACGCAGTGTGTGCCTGGGCTCCCTTCCCCTCTGGCCAGGGGAGGCTGGGTCTGCAGGGCACCCCTGACAGCTGAGATGCTGGCCTGTGGGGATGAGGAGGGAGGCAGGTTTTCTTCAAAACGTTGGAGTCAGTGAGACGCTCTCTCCACAGTTGGTGTATCGAAGTCTGGTCAGTCCATTGTCACCAGGCAGTTGGAATATAATACTGGTGCATTTTGGATGACCCTTCTGCACATGCCCCCGTACTCTGGACATCATCCAGATCTTTGAAGACCTGGTTGTCATCCAGGTCACTGTAGAAGGCTTTCCAGCACTGCTAATTCTCTCAGATGTTGGATGCCTTCCTCAGTGGTAGTGGCAGCAATCTGCTTGCCTGGCTGGTGGCCATAATCTTTCAGCATATCTCGAAGTTTGCCCAAAGTTAGGGACCAGCTAGTTTCCTCCTCTGGGGTGATTTCTCTCACTTCTTCTTCGTGCTTCCTTGCTGAAGGACTAGCTTCCTGATCAGACCCTCCCTATTCCTCCTCCTGCACTAATCGATGGTATGGACCCATCAACCTCTGCATCCAGTGCTTCTTTTTGACTATGAGGGCAATTACTGTAGTAGGGGTTTGGGTCCCTATCTTATCCCTGGTGTTCCCAGATGTGGTTTGGGTCCCTGTCTCAACCATGCTCCTCTGACGGTGCTGAAGGAAGGCTCAAGAGATACGAGGGAAGCCCCAGTGCAGTGCTAAGAGCTGCTGGTTTTCACTGGGGTAGGCAAGGCACTCTTCTGCCAAGTAGTGCGCCAATTCAACAGGATTACACGCCTGTAGAGGTGTAAAATCCCAGGCTATGGGACATGATAATCACCCCGGGCACCTGCCCAAGTCCTCCCACACACCCTGCCACCCAGGGATCGATGGCCTAAAGGCACGTTTCCTTGTCACCTCACCGACAAAATGTTTCCTCCTAACACCAGGCCAAAACCAGTTTCTACCCACACGACAAAAGGACGATGATGTTAATCAGGCAGCTTAGAGAAGGATGTGCGAGGACCTCTGGAGCCCATGCAACAGAGGTGGCCACGTCAGTCCCAGAGGGGAAGAGGGAGCTGCAGTCCCTCACCTCTCCGCAGGACAGCCCTCCTGCACCCGTGCCAGGGCCAAGCGCATGTCCACTGCTTTTATCAGAATGTTCCCAGGCGCAGCTAAACACAGAGATAAGTGGTGCAGCAAAAAGCAGGAGCTGAAAGCAGCTGCTGACAAGCCCTAGGCTCTGTTACACAGTAAATCAAGCGAGCTCTGTGACCCATGCAGAAGCCTGCCAATTAACAGCTACCACAGCTATAGTATGCCCAGATCAAAACTGTCGTTATCTCGTGCCCCACGTTGGGCGGCAATAAAAAGGACTGGTGGGTTGATCTTGGCCAGCTGCCAGACGCCCACCTAGACGCTTTCTCACTCCTCCTCCTTAGCAAGACCGGAGGAGAAAACAAGATGAAAAAACCCCTCGTGAGTCGAGATAAAGACAGTTCAATAAGAAAAGCAAAAGCTGTGTGCGCAAGCAATGCAAAAAGAGGAATTCATTCATGACTTCCCATCTGCAGGCAGATGTCCAGCCACTTCCTGGGAAGCAAGGCCTCAGCATGCATAATGGTGGCTTGGGAAGACAAACACCATAATCCTCCTTTCCCCGAGCTTTTATCAAAAAAGATGTGCAGCGTCTCGTTTGTGCGCTGTTTGCTGTGTGAAGCTCTGTGGATTGGATCGGAGGGCCAGAAAGCACGATCTGCTGAGCCCCTGGCAGGGACCCCATAGCGAATGAGTGTCTTAATGTGTGTGCGGGACAGGGGTGTTGGCTCCTGTGCAGCCCCGTGGGTCTCTACTTGGGGAGTGATTTAGCAACAGAGAGTACCTGACTCTTGCATTGGGCCACAGGAAAGCTTTGCGGCTGGGAGAAATGCTGCCTGCAGCGGTGATGGGCGGCAGAGTGCAGCGTGGGTGAGGCAACCTGCGCCTGGGTTGGTTTGTTCAGTCATCCAGTTGCTCTTGAGGGACTCTCCTGGGGTTTATTTCCAAGCCTGGAGTTCATGTCATCCCCAGAAGGACATTTCTGTTCATGTCAGCTGATGAGGTAGGGGTATGTCATAGATCATATCCCAGGCTGCTGGGTGTAGGCCAGGCACTGCAAATGCTGTGTGGATCTGCATATTCCAGGAAGTTTCTCAACAGCTGCTCAGGATCTGTATCTTGAAGGATTTGTATGCTTCGGAAAAGAGGCATATCTGTAACTTTTTCTTGACTGCAGCTCTGACTGGCAAGAGCTGCTTGCAAAAATGTCCAGGCCTGTGGTCTAGAGGGAAACAGGCATCAGGTGGCGTGGGATAAGGCAATATTTGTCCCTTTAGGCCAAAGACCACTAGAGGAATGGCTGGTGGATCCTGAGCAGTGAGACGGCAGGAAGGCATTCCTTCTGGAAACATTGCTACAAGTACGTAGCATAGTGTATAGCTGAATGTTTGCTGAGCGATCCTTCCAGGTCTCCATGAGGAGAAAAAGTTAGTGCTTTATGTAGGTGGCTACTTAGCAGGGACTGGGGTAGGAGCAGTGTCGGGGTCTGTGCCGAGAGCTCTGCTCTTGGGAAAGTGGCCAGAGGTGCTGGAGGAGATGAATCACCAGCTGCAGCTCTGGGACTGTAGACTAAATGAGTTTAATGTGGTGTGCAAACAGAACAAGGCTGCTCCCTACATAGGATTTGGTAATGAGCCCACAATAATCTGTGTTTTCTGAGGCACGGCATGCATTTTTCAGGTGGCTGTTGAGTGTTTCATTTGGTTTTATACAGCCTGCTCTACCTGCAATTTGTGTTTGTGTTTGTGTATTCAATTTCAGATGTGAAGCAGTAGCAAGAAGTGGGTGTCCTGTCATTTCCAGTGAGCTGTGGGGCTGGATTTCCACATGGACAGTGTCCTTGGACATGCTTTCAAAGCAGTCAGGAGATTGAGCTCTTCCGAAAATTTTCTCAGGTAGTTTGGAGCCTATGTGGGATATAAACTTTTTGGAGGATCTTCTCCAGAGAATAACTTCTGGTTTTCAGTAGGTTGATTCTGCCACTTCCATTTTCCTCCTGAAAATTGCAGGAAGATTTCCATGAGAACCACAAAACACAAAGCAGAAGTCCGGCATCCTGCCTATCTGTGTGCTAAAGCCTCCGCTTCACTCTCACAAAGTGAGCTGGAGCTGTGCTGCACAATTTCTCCCACCTCCCAGCTGAGGCACCTCATGATGGTGGTGCAAAGCTAAACCACCAAATTCTGGCAAGGAGGTGACAAGGGTTACTTACTGGGGCATCTGAAAAGGTGGTTGAATATAGGCAGGGAGATGCATTTTTGCTCCAGTCTCATTCAAAGGACAGGCTGAAACAGCTCTGATGCTTTTCAAAAGGGTTCAGCCCAGGGCTGAGACATGGCTTGGAAATACTTGGAAGCTGCAGTTGCAAAGCCCTGAAACCCAGGATCTTATTGTGAACTGAGTAGGGGACGTGTGGACATGACAGGGGTATTGGACTAGACGATCTTTAAAGGTCCCTTCCGACCCAAACCATTCTCTGGTTCTATGATCTTAGCATGGAGGGTGTAAGGTGACGCTCCCTGTTGGCTCCTCCCGTTAGAAGGATGAGCAGATTTTGCAAAAGGTCGACGCCTTCGGGGTTTAGCAGAGGAGGGAAGTCCAGGCGGGTGTCACTAGTGCGGGGCGTGCGGTGTGCAATAGGTGACACCCGTGTCTTTCTGTGCGTGTCTGCAGCCAGGTTGCTGCGGGCTCTCCTGCCCTCTAGTGCCTGCAGCGCCGTCTGCCTCCCTCCCCCTCCGCTCCCCCTTGCACTCACACTCGAGGGATGCTGCTGTGGCTCTGAGTGGGGACCAGGAGCTGGAAGCCCCCGGGGCTTCCCCTGTGCCACCGTGGGTGCAGAGCCAAACTAGAGGGGAGGGCATCAGGAGAAGCTCTGTGGGGAGGTGGGAGGCTTCTTATCATACATAAAATCAAAACTGTTTCCTTCCAGCTGACACATCCAGGACTGCATTTTTCCTCTATAATCGAAAAAACCCATTGACACGTTCTGGAGCACCCAAGTCCCAGCAGTGCAGACCCATGTGCAGACAGTGGCCGTGTGCCAGCCCCTGTGCCCTGGGGAGCAGCAGCCCCCCCAGAGGCCCAGACCCACACCCAACCATGCTCCTTCATTTCTGTGTCTCCTCAGCTGCAGGGCTGATGGGTCAAATAATCACAGCTTGAGAGCCTGAATCACTCTTGTACTTGAGACTTAGTGGTGGCAGCCTATAGGCTTTTTGGAGAGGATGTCCCTGTCCCTGTCCATACTCCTCTTTCCTCTGTTTGTCTAGCACTGGCTCGCACAGCCCTGTGTTAGCCACATGTCTCCGAGTCCTTCAAAACCCTGCCAGGGAGCTTCTTTTTTTCCACCCTCACCCCTCACACTCTGTTGTGTCTGGGGCAGACCCTGCTGGTGCCTGCCCTATGAAACGACTAGCGTAGGAAGAGCAGAGAGGCTGCAGTGTCTCAGCTCATGTACTCACGGTGCTGCGGCACAGGCACTGACAGGGAGCCTCCACATCTGCTGGTGGTGAAGTCGGGCACGTGGAGACCACCACTGTGTTTTGCTCTTTAGAAAGAGCAGATGCGGAGGCTGACTGGGAGTGCTTTGAAAGCTGCACAGCACAACCACAGCCTTTCACGTGCCTTCGGGAAGCCTCCGGTGACATCTCCCGATGTCATCCCCTCTACTCAAGGACATGGACGGCTGTAATGCTTGCCTTTCAGTCAAGACCTTGTAATTCAAGATCTTGTAATTAACCACATGCTCAGCTGCCGTTGGGGATTTCTGAATGATACTTCAGCTAAGCAGTGAAAACAGTACACACATGCCTCTTTCTGGAGGAAGCGTCATCTGTCTGACTTTAATTGAGACTTGCTCAAATAAAGAAGTAGTGGCTGCTGCACCATGAATTAACATCACATTTTGTCTGTGTTCATGCAGGGTGGCCGACAAACTGCCTAGACCAAACCTCGTCTTGCTCAAGCACTTGCTCTCTCTGCTCCACCACATCAGCCAAAATGCCGAGACCAACAGGATGGACTCCAGCAATCTGGCCATCTGCGTTGGCCCAAATATGCTGAGCCCAGAGACAGGCAACATGCTCCCGCTGGAAGTGCAGAAGGAGATGAATGACAAGGTGTGTTGAACTCACCAAGCAGCCGCCCCCGTCGGGGCAGCTCAGAGCCATCCATAGGGATGCCACTGCCATTGCAAAAGCTGAACAAAACAGCAGCCCTGGACGTCGAGGGTGGCCATCATCTCGGGTGCCTGCAATGTGATGGGCAAGGCTGCCCCTCGTCTCGCCTCCTCTGAGCAAAAGTAGCAGTTGCCCTGCAGTCCCCTACGTTGTAGCACAGCTCCTGAACACTTTGCACACAGAGGGCAAGGGGGGCACCCACTGGGCATTGCCACCCGCGGGCCCTCTGCACAGCGAGGCCAAACCTGTGGCTGATGGCATTTTGTCTCTATCAGGACAGATCAATTCATCTGCAGCATCTGTGTGCAGGTGACAGTGTTGGTGAAGTTCCTCATAAACAACTGCTCAGAAATATTTGGGGAGGACATTGCATTCCCTGTCTGTGCCTCAGCTGAGGAGTCACCAGAGCACACAGACAGCTCCCACAGGTGTGAGAATGGACTGGGGATGTGACAGTCTGGGGCTGCTGGGCCAAATTCTTTAATTTTATGTGGGAATACATCTGTGGAAACACGGAGAGTTGCAGACAGTTCAATATGTCATTGCAGTGTTTTTCTACAGGAACACTTTCCAGAAGTTCAATATGAGAACATTCACAAAACAAAATTAAATCCCAGTGTTAAACATCTTGCCTCAAGCACATTCTGCTACAGATGTGCTGATACCTCAAGGATCTTTCTGGCAGGGCTTGAAACAGAGCATCATTCCCCAACCTAACAGATCCAGAGGTCTCTGTTTCCCACTGCTTCCCAGGAGGAACAGGCTATGAAAAGAAAGACACATTTTCAGCATAGCCAATATGCTATCTGTGTCCTTTTTTGCACTTGCCTTATCAAAGTTAACTCCTCCAAGAACTGTTTATTCTTCAAGTTGAGATGAAACTCAAAGGTCTAGACACTGGCTTCAGAAGTCTGTGGAGTGAAATGTCCTTTCAAGAACCATTTTCAAGAAAAGCAGCAGATGTTAGAGAGAACATAGCATCAGAGCATCCACAGATGCCTGGTGTATGTTTTAAGTTGGGTTTTGACTTTTGAGTTTGGCTTCACAAAAGTCGTTTTACTGTTCATTTTTTTGGATAATGTTTGCCTTACTGAATTGTCAGGTTTAAAAATCACAACAAAGTCCTGCAGCTTTTGCTTTCTAGAGATGTATTCAGAAGGGCAGCAAGAGAGGTGCACACAGAGAGTCAAAAAGGTGCTTTTCTGGACAGACAACCCTCTCTGTTCTCGCCCAAGAAGAAAGAGGACATGTGTCCATGCAAGTAGGAAGAGGAGAGGTGCATTTCCCCAAGCAGTGTCAAAACATGTGTCCTGTATGAAACAAGTTTCTGATGCAAAACTGGGGAAAAAACAGAAAGGAATTTCTCCTCACAGAAGGTATTAAAACAAAACTGTCTCTACTCTGTGCTGTGAGGTTAAGCGCAAAATTAAGGAAGGTGCTTCTCCATGTGCACTGGTTCTGCTAAGAACTACAATGTTGAGAAATGCTCTGCCCCATAGAAATAGTGTCCAGCCCTAGAAGGGGTTGGGAACACAGAGACACGGTCCAGGTGAGTGCTCTGGTTCTCCCTGGCAGCCCCCACAGTGCCTGTGGTAGGGTGTGTGGTGTCCTTACTCCAGCCCGCTCATCACTTAGCCCCTAGCTGCATTCATGCTTCTGCCTTCACTGCCACACTGCTCCCCCCGCACTTCTCAGCCCTGCCTTCAGCACAAGGGCTTTGTTCAGTCTCCTCTTCTCCTTGCCAAGGTGTTAAGAGTGACAGTGATCATGGGACATTTATCTCTGTTTCCCTGACTCCCATCCTCAGTTGTTTGACTTTGACGTTGAAGTCAAGCCGATCCTGGAAGTGTTGATTGGGAAAACGGTTGAGCAAGCTTTGCTGGAAGTCATGGAGGAAGAAGAGCTGGCCCAGCTGTGGGCACATCAGCGTGCCTATGCAGAGCTGCGTAACGCAGAGCTTGCTGAAGTACAGCGCCTGGAAGAGCAGGACAGGCGATACAGAGAGGAGAAGGTAGGACTTCCTAAGAGCAAAACAGGCCTGTCTGAACACTCGTCAGAAGAGGGAAAACCATTTGCAGTACATTTCCAGACTCTGGCCCAGATCTGTAAAGGTGGGGAACCTCAGTAAAAGAGGCAGGAGGTGAGACACCCAGCAGCTCCTGGGAGATTTCATCTGGCTCTTGCAAACCAAGTGTCTTCCAGCAATGATGTTCATACTGTAATGATTGCAACAAATGAAAACCATCCCCAAGATCCTGTCACTCACCCTTAATAAAAAGAAACTTTTTCTTGCTTCCTTCCTGCCAAATTCTTACAGATATTGAGACAGAATTCCTTCTGTGGCTGATGGCAGAAGTGGAAGAAACGCTAGAGAGGAAGTTAATGTTGGAAAATCACTACTACATACACCTTCATAATGGATTCTCAGCTGAACTAATGGAAGTGTCAGCCATGCTGCACTACCCTCTCTCTGCTGGCTTTATACTGTTTGAGATGTGTTGATGCTGGGACATGCAGTACATTTGGCAGGAGCAGAATGGTTAAAGAACACCAATTCTTTTCTCTGCTATAAAACTTTTATTTTTCAGGTATTACACAGCCACTATGGCTGTGTTGTTCTCTGTGGTGTGCCTGATTGTGCCAGTGGGAACAGAAAAGCCCATCCTGTCTACAGCCACGTGTATACCACAAAAGTCTCTTAACTCGTTTGTGTAAGCTCCCTGAGCTATGGAGTAATATGTTCATCCTACATGAAAGGAGAAGAGAAGGGTAATCATAGGCCATGGTTGACTGAGGAGTCAGGTGACCAACACTTTTCATCAAAACAAGGGCTTACCTTACCAATAATTGTGTCCTTGCTTTCAAAACAGATCAAGATATCAGTTGTCTTTTGGGCTAGTTCAAGCTAAGTATTCAGGTTCTTTTCTTAGTCTTCAGAGGCTGCAGTTGAAACACCTGAACAATCTAAACTCTGTCTTGTGTAGAAACACAAAATTATGATGAATGTGTGTTCACCATGGTGGACCTAGATCAAATCACTTTTTACACTTGCGTTACACCTTCATTCCTATAGTTTTCCTCCTGCTGTGATTTTGAGTTTGAATTACAATTGTGTTTGTTTCCTTTGGGTTTATTTTCAGTTTAATGAGGACCCTGAATTTTATTTGTTAGGGTATAATTTGGATAATTACATCTAGTCTATTAGGTATTTTATTGTAAGATATATGTGCTGGTATGTACACTTAAGGATCACTTCCTCATGTAGCTCTTCAGGGGCGGGGGGGAATTTTCCCTTCTTTTAAGAAAGAAGTATTGTATGTGACTATTGAATAAACATCCCAAAGAGACTGTTGTAGGATATACTGTTGATGAGGAACTCTATCATATTTCCACCAAATCTCTTTTCTTATAACTTTTACAACCAGTTACACCATATCTGGGATGCACAGAGAGGTTGGAGCATGTCAACAAACACCACCAGTCTGCCTCTGTTTTGCCTTTCCATATTTGCTGCCTCAGCTGATCACCGCCTGGCCCAGGCTGGAGGGGAGCTCCGGAGGTCTGTCAAACCTCTTGCCATGCACTCTTGGGAAAAGCCCAGCTCTGTCGTCCTGCGGACCCCCCGCCAGGTGCTGGGGGCTGCTATCAGGCTCTGCTGAAGCCATCTCAGCCCCAGGCTGAACCAGCCCTCATCCCCCAGCCTCTCCTCACAGGGCAAGTGCTCCAGCCCTGACCATCTTGGCGGCCCGCTGCTAAACTCACTTCCGTTGATGACAATTCCTTCTTTTTGTGCAAAACTCAACCCATCAATTACCAATGGACTTTTTGCAGCACCTCTGTATTGTCCTATTTTCTTTATCAAGCCCCTCCACCTTCACTGGTGGCCTTTTCAATTTGTCATATTTATTATTCAAATTGTGTATTTCAAATTGGAAGTTGAATTGTTGCCATGTTCATTGATTTGGAGGGGCTATGAGGTTTGGAAAACTTACAAAGGCTGTATGTAGCTAACAGTAGTAAAGAACAGGTGTTCATCATCATCAACTGCTTTTCAGGCACACTAAATATTTTGGTGGCTTCCTTGGTTCCAGTGTTTCCCACCACCAAAAAATACCATGCTGTGTAAAGGCAATCTCCTGGTTCGTCCTTGCTCCTGGCATGGAGCACCGTCATTATATGGTTTTGTCAGAAAGAAATACACTTTGGGAAATACAACTTTGTAAAAAATACTTCAATTGGGATTAGCCGTTTAAACTCGTACATAGCCTTTAAAAAGATTTAAACTGAATTTACTGTCTATTACCACCAGATGTCACTGATAACACTAAAGCAAAGCACATTTACCTGTGGTTAAAGTCATCCCTCAAAGGCAGGCTCACACACCCACTATTGTCCACAGCTTGCACCATGGCCACGGGTGGTTGACGTTGCAGGCATTAATTTAGCATTTGTCATGCGGAGCTTATTCAGTGTAAAGCCCCTCCTAGCATTGTTCCTGCTTATCATGCATTTTGGGTTGTGTAATATTTTTGCCGGAATCTCCCTAGGTTGGATGGAGACAGGCTTAGGGCCCGGGCTTCCCTAAACGTACAGCCGTGGGAGTGACCGGGAGACCAGATGCAACTTGGCGAGGTACCAAAAAACACGCTTTCCATAGCTTCGGGTCAAAATCAAAAACCTGAAAACTGAAATGGTAATAAAATTCTACCTTCTGACTTGTACCAAATTGGTTGTAGTGGGAAACAGAGGATTAGGCTCATCCTATAGAGACCATCATGGGGCTTGATGTGGCTGATACAGAGGGCACGCCAGCAGTCACACTCAGGCCCTTGTCCACGGCAGGTGGAGGGGACAGACCCATGCAGGATGGGCCTGGGGGCTGGCAGAGAGCTGCGAAATGACTGACAGGAAAGCTGTCATCACATTTGTCTCTTCTGCCCTGACAGAGCCTTGTGTGGGCATCTCAGCAGGCAATGGAACGAAGGCTGCTGTTCCTGAAGCTCTTCAGGCTCAGAGCGTTATCTGCCATGTGTGCTAACCCAGCAAGCCAGATCCCAGTCTCAGTGGGATGTCAGGAATGACACCTGAAGAGACAAGGACCTGCTCCACATCTCATACCCTCAAAAGGGACGTCCAGACTTTTCACTGGACCACTTGTACATGTAACTTCAAAGGCAGACCCTGCCTTCCCTCCATCCTGGGCTAGGACTTCCAGAGATAACCAGGGCAGCTATTGCTTACACAGAAAAGCTCCCTTGGAAGGTGCCCGGTATTTACGTCTCTCTGTAGGTAGTTGAAAATCAGAAGTAATAAGATGTAACCACCAACAAATCCACTCAGTGGTTTGAGGATCAACAGATTTGAATGTGTTAAACTGAGTGTCTGTAGTCAGATGGTTGGAGGTCAAAATTCGGCTAGCAGACCACGGACACATTCTAAAGATGGAATATACCTCTGTAAACCTCTGGTTTTTAAGTCACAGTAATTCAACATACTGTGCTATATTTTTCATTTATCATTAATTCCTAAAGGTATCCAAATATATGTCATCTGTCTGAAATTAAAATTATCCACCCTCACCATACCTGTCTGTTAGTATTTGAGAACAATTGCTCGGTTTCTTTTGATGACACACAAGACAGGAGTCAAAGTCTGGCAGTGAAAATTTGGTTTAGGTATTGAAGTCAATGGGACCAAGATTTCACATTGGTTTTGTTTCCAGGAGGATGGAGACTCCCATCATGACTTCATATAAATCAGTCTTATTATGGGTCACTTTATCCAGATTAAAATAAATAAAAAGGACATTAAGGTGTGGCTTGTGAGAACTGTAAATGTTTTAGCTTCTTTAGTGGAATATTAAATGTCAGTTTCAGGGATTACTCATTACTGGATGTCTTGTCATATCTTTACAAAAGATTTAGCATCACTAAGAGGATTGCTGTGGATATTTGTGAAAAGACTCAAGGAACCAAATGCTGACTTGAATATTTGTTTTGGAAATTGTCCAAGGGGAAAGTGGTCAACTGGAAGATTTTAATTTCTGTCATTTCTCCTTTGTGCTTTATTAGCTGGAAAATTTAGTTAGAGAGTGTTGAATTGTTGTATTTAAATTGTCTGTGACATAATTTTTATTCTTAGATTGCTGTAAGAAAAATTAATGAATTGTATCCTTTGAAATAATTCAGGAATATTGACTTATGAAAGGTCAAGAACATGTTTAAGAGAAATTCAAAGCTCATACATCACATCTGATTTTCACATAACATTAAAAGTGCTGTTCAGAAAGTCCCTGTCCTCGCTTACCTGAAGTGATGTGAACAACGCATAACTACAGAAAAGAAAACAGGTTTGGTCATATCTAGAAAGACATGCTCCTGACTTCATAACAACATTTTTTTAAAAGTAGAATGTGAAGAGTTTGTTTGTTTGTTTATGCTGTAAAATTGTCAAGAGACTCCAAGGTCAGCCTAAGGTGTTTTAGCTAATGCTGCTTGGGATTTCACCCACCACCTGCTATAATGTGGGTAGAGGGTACTTATGGAAAGTTATGTGAGAACTTACATTTAGGTATTTTTTCTGCAGCATCATTCATATGAGAAAGTGCCATTTTTACTTCATTAGAATTTACAAATACAATCCAAGCCTGTAAATCATATCTATACTTTAAAGTCTGCACTTAAGAAAACAAATGTGGCATGAAAAGAATACTACACTGTAAAAATTATCTTACAATAAATTTGCAGAATGTATTAGAATAGGGGAACCAAATCTTTTAGCTCTAAAGTATGGTGCAATCTGTGTTCTTTTGTCAACAGCTAATGGCTGTGTTTGGTGAAAAAACTCATAAACCTGTTTCCATACCCCCTAAGTACAATATTTGTTTAATGATAACAGCAGTATGGGCACCAGGAATGCTTATTTGACGAAAAATATTTCTTCACATGGATAAGGTGTACCTAAGTCTAAAAGAAAAAGATTATAATGGCCATCCCTGAACCACCTTTTGCAAGTGACTCTTTGCTGGTGGAAGGACATTACTGTGCTCTGCAGTCAGCCCGGCAGTCATATTCCTTTGCCTGAATGGGAATTATTTAAGTTTGCTCTAACTTAAAGATAGCAAGAGGAACGGAATTTACTTAGGAGCCTGTCTTGCTCCTATGTCAATAAAAATTGCACTGCACTGGCCCAGAGAGGGCATCTTGCTGGTAGACAAACCAGTGGTTGGGCAAGTTCTGCTGCATTTCCTTCCATTTGCACTAAAACATTTGCACAAAGCAGCATTAGAAACGTGCAGCAGGGACAAACTGACATATGGGGAGGGAGCTGGCTGGTAATGAGAGGTAGAAGAGTTGTGTACCTGACAGAGTTACAGCCGATCCTTGGGTCTCTGCTGTGTAGCAGTGGCAAGTGAATGTCTTGAAGCTGGAGAAGTGAGATTACTCCAGGGTGACCAACCTTCATGCTCCTGTAAGCTGCCTGCCAAAATCCTCATATGGCCAAGGGTTAAGGACGAGGAGAGAGCTCCAGCATGGGTTTACCTGCTCCCCATGGGCCCATGCTCTCCATGGGGCTGGGCAGCCGCCTCTGCCAACGTACTTCTTCGCAGAGCTGGTGCCTGAGGTCGCCTGGCAGCTCCTGTGCCTGCACAACCCACTGCTTGCCGTGTGAGACCGCTCCAGCCTGGGACCCACACTTGTCCTGCTCAGGGATCCACTGCTGGCCACCCCTGACCTGTACTCCTCAATAACTCAATCCTTCCCAATGCATACACTGCTTCTGAAAGGTATTTTACTGATGTGGCAAAGCCAAACCCACAAACATTAGGATTTTCCAGAGCGGCCCTCAAGGTCCTTAAACTGGACACTCCACAGGTGCCTGTGGAGAGTGTCATGGGTCCCTGCTCCATGCAGTGCCAAGGATGGGCTCGTTGGGGGAGCTGCCTGGGACTGCAGCGCTTCAGGGGCTTGCTGGGGACAGTGATGGGTTTGTGGCAGAGGGTTGCAGGCAGAGACAGAGCTGGCTGGCAGTCACACTAGTTCTGGGCTTCCCCAAAGCTTTCCTCTTCCACTGAGGTTGCATGTGATGCTGGGTGACCATGAATGAAATAGCTGAGAAATGTATTTTTCTGTTCCAGGTAGGTAGAAAAATCTATTCATTTAAAAAAAAATCTTAAGAACATGGTTATTGCAAACAATCAGTTCACTAATACTAGAATTCACAAATCCAGTAGTATTACCTTTATTTAATAAATATTGATTCAGCATATTATTTTGGTACATATGCCCAGATTATTTCCAACAAACAATTTAAAAATTATGGTTTTCTGAATTTTTAATTGAATTGCAATTTCCCTCCAACAGTAGCTTGACACACCAAATGAAGAGCAAAAATGTCATTCATTAAAATGTAAAAATTACAAATCTAAATTAATGTACTTTCATGTATATAACTGCCCAAATGACAGGCACTGTCTAGTTCTGGTTAGCGAAAAACACAGATTCAAGGAAAAGATTATATATGTGTCTGTAAATCAGCACAGTCTGGAGATATACTAGCCAATAAAGACAAGCCTTTCTCTTGGAAAATAAAAAAATATACATATAAATTTATAATTTTGATCTTCTTTCTTTGTTACTCTCCTTATCCCTGTGTGGCAGATTACCACCTCTGTCCCTTTGGACAATTTACAAAAGTTTTCCTCTTCCAAAGACTCTCAGGTACTGCCCCACTCCAAGAAAACATTGCTGCCCTCCAAATGCCATTGAGTTGCAAGATCTCATGTCCATCCCCAGCTGCTGATGACTTGGGGTTTCCACAAAAGTTGATGAACTGCTCCACGGGAACACACCTACACACCACGCCTGGGCTGCAGGAGCTGCCTGGACACGCAGACGGGCGGCACACATCTGCAGCAGTGCCTGTGGGAACAGACGGGATGAGCTGAAGAAAAACTAAAAGGGTACCTAAGTCAGGCTTTGTTCAGGAGCTGAAACTCACAGGAGTCGGGAGAGCTTTTCCCTGTTCCTCTATGGACTTTGCATGAGCTTAATAGGTGCCACAGCAGTGTGGGACTTGGGACTGGAAAACCCCTCAACCACAGGGACACAGTGCCAGCACCCCCAAACTCTCCTCTCTTCCTGTGGGACCCCATACTTGTAACTTTTGGACATCTACTAATAGTCTGAGGCTTGTTAAAAGTTACCAGGAAGTACAGAACGCAGCTATGGGTCTGCAGCCAATGTGGTATAAACGTACATTGAGTGTGGGGCAGGTGGAATAACTGTTCTGTAGCCCTTTCTGGACTGAAGCCCAATCCCTGCTGCCAGTCCTGTGGGACTAAGCTCAGTGACCTACCCCATATCCTCCAAGCCTGTGCCCTCCGACTAAAGAATAAATTCAGTTTTATTGTCTTTACTTACACTATATACTAACTCACTCCTGGAGAAAAGTGCTATACAAAGCATCTGAGTCCGAGGTGCAGTTGCATGTTTAAGCAGCTGTTGAAGAAAACTACTCATCCTTATGACACTGTTACCTCTGAGGGGCTGCTAAAACCGTGAGCTGAATGGTTATCAGCAACACATAAAAGAACACATATCAGCAGCTGCATCAAAGAAATGTGACTTTGCAGCAGGACTGTCTTCCATTGTCAACCTCTACAAGCACGTTGTCTCCCATTCTGTACATATGCAGCCTCTCTCGGATCCCCTGCAAAATCAGCAGAGCAACAGGACACAGGTGAGACAAACAGGAAGAACAACAGGTTTACCATTTGGCTTTTGCTGGGTTACCCACATCCATCCTGAGCTAGATCCTTATATACATAGGATGTTGTGCCTCTGAGCCAAGAGCTGGTGTAAAATCCTATTGCTATGGCAAGGATACTCCTCAGCAGAATCCCATGCCCTTCCTCTTTTCACTTCTCCTTAGGGAAAAGGTCCTCCCCCAGGTTGTTCCCCCTGCGCTAGGACTGATATATTGGATTTCCATTACGTATAAAATGAGCATGCGAGTCTATAGTGGTTCTCCAGCCTTGGCAGGAAAGGAATTAGGGCTTTTTCAGAAAATCTGTGCTGAATATTGTTCAATGCAAGGGGATAATCATACTCCTGTTTCCGATATGGTCTCAAGGCACTTCCATTCCTGAGCACTAAAATTAGGTTTGTCTTTGGAAAAAAACCATGAATATGGACAACTGAATCTTCAATGGAAAATGTATGCATCAACTCATTTCCTTCTGGCAGCAAGGCTGGAACAAGAGCTACCTGTGTCTTACAAGGCAACTCTATCTTCCTGCTACAAGGAAAAACCCAAGGACCAAGCCCAGCTGACCCCATTTCCAATTTCCAAGCCTGCTGTCAGAGCACGGTCCTCAGCAGGTGTCTGCTCAACCCCTCGCAAAGCCCTCCACGCCCCCTCAGAGACACCCGGTCCGCCCTGCCGAAGGCACTGCCACGTGTGGACATGTAGCCGGAGAACACCTCTGGTGTGCGTGGACCCACCACGGGCCCACGGCCAGCGCCAGGCTTCACCAGGGAAGGCACAGCAGGCGGCTCGGGGCAGAGGTGGGGGCTGGCACCACGCAGGCTCCCACGCCTGTTCTGCTATGCTGACGTCTCGCCCTTGATCTCACCCTTCAGCGTCAGTGGGTTGGTGAGGTCTGGTCCCATGCTCCTAGGTAATAAATACAAGCCCTTGCAGATGCCCGAGCCGTGGAATTTGTAACTCTTTAGGCAGGTATTGCTGGTATTTTAATTGCTTTCTCAAATGGCCCATCTGGCTAATTCTGCCAGTAAATGAGGACTAGAGCTCCATGGTTTCTTATTTAGGATATTTATACGAGCAGCAAACCTTCTGGCTTGTGGCTGTGTTGTGGTTTAACCCCAGCCAGCAACTAAGCACCACGCAGCCGCTTGCTCACTGCCCCCCCCCACAGTGGGATGGAGGAGACAATCGGAAAAAAAAAGTAAAACTCATGCATTGAGGTAAGAACAGTTTCATAGGACAGAAAGGAAGAAAATAATAATGATAATAATAATAAAATGAGAATAATAAAAGAATTGGAACATACAAAAGTGATGCACAATGCAATTGCTCATCACTCGCCAACCACCGTCCAGTTAGTTCCCGAGCAGCTATCTGCCCCCCCCCCCCCCAGGCCAACTCCCCCCAGTTTATATACTGGGCATGATGCCACATGGTATGAAATATCCCTTTGGCCACTTTGGGTCAGCTGTCCTGGCTGTGTCCCCTCCCAACTTCTTGTGCCCCTCCAGCCTTCTTGCTGGCTGGGCATGAGAAGCTGAAAAATCCTTGACTTAGTCTAAACAGGACTTAGCAACAACTGAAAACATCAGTGTGTTATCAACATTCTTCTCATACTGAACCCAAAACATAACACTATACCAGCTACTAGAAACAAAATTAACTATCGCAGCCGAAACCAGGACAGGCCATCTTCAGAAATACAGATTATTAATATTTATTTATATCAAATAATTACCTAGGAAATACAGGCACGGACCAGTGCTAAGCTTGATAACGCGGCATTATACAAACACACAGCAAAGCAACCTTCCGTCCCTCAGTCAAAGAGGCACGAAAGGACAGAGATGTACAGAGCATAAGGAAACAGCATTTATGTATCACAAAAGTTTATTGCAAGGATTGCTGTTTATGATTTATTAAAGATTGTGAAAAAACACCATGTTGAATGAAATGACAGTTAAACAGAGATGACCATGGTGGGTCAGAACAGCAGCATTTCCAGTCCAGTCCAGGACACTATCTCATAGAGCAGCCAACAGGAATCGCCTAATGACAGCGTGAGGACAGGGGAGGCTGCTCCCCAAAACGCTTCCGCAGGATGCAAATTTGCACCTTAAAGAGTTCCTGAATCAGAGGTGTTTGTGTTGAACATCCCGGCACGGATTTTTCTTCCATGATCATGCCTAATTGCTTTTTGAACTTCTGACATCCCTGACATCCTGTAGCAATGAGTTTCAAGATTTAATTGTTTTGCGTGAAGAGGTACCTTCTTTTGAACCTGCCACCTCATGATTTCATTTGATGATCCCTCTTCACCCCCCAGCTGCTGTGTTAAGCATTTCAGTAAATACTTCTCCTTGAATCCAGTGGCAACTTTGTAAAAAATAGAGAATAAACTTCATATTTAGATAATTCAGCTGGATGAAAGTGTGTGTGTATATATATAAAAAAATTATATAAAATACACTGCATGATATGTTCCCAAATAGCAAATGCATGTTCTTTATTATCTTAGCAAGGTCGCAAAAAAAAAAGGGGGGGGGCAAAAATGAACCATGCGATAAAAAAAGAAACCCTAGTGGTCCTACAGCAGATACCTTATCTGCTATACAAAAGTAGCAATGCAGTATATGCAATTAGTAAGGTGAGAACATGCGTAACAGTTGCACACTGCAGACCAAGAACAGGTGTGCTATGGGCATTTCCACAAAATCAGCAGTTTAAGCAAGGAGGAACACATCTTCTAAGAGACCCACTGCACTTCGAGCACTTGCAATCTTGAGTATAGTCAGGAACTCAGCATATTTTTAACATTTTCCTGATAATACATCAAAAATAAAGCAAAAATCTTCAAATAGAAGACTATTTGCTTTCATTATGAGTCATGTTTGTTTTACTACAGTTCTCCTCTACTCACCTCCATGTGATGCATCCCATCTTTCCCAGAGGAAAAGGGGATAAAAAGAAAACCTCACCTTATGTTTCTCCGTTGGTGGATATGGGTTTATGTATTCACTGTGCATGTCCGTACAGGATTGGGAAGCCTCAGCCGTAAGCCCCAAACAGGGCAGGCCTGCATCTTTCCAGCAGAACCTTATCCAGAAAAGGCCTGGCCCTCTAATACCTCCGAAACCATTTTGTTGCATGTTTCAGACTAATGGAGGAGAGATGGAAGACTATAGGCCAACACGGTAAGCTTTATCACTCCGCTTCCTTCACTGGCAACAGCCAGCCTCAGATCTCAAACCAATGCTGTTTTAAAAGCACCCACAAGGCATTAATGCTAGGAACGGTGTTTTTTTCATGATGACATGGCACTGGCTACCCTCAGTTACTCTAGAGAGAGGTGGAGAGCACACTTTGACAGAAGAAATGAACTAAAACCAGCAGGAAGGGTCACCCAGTCCTTGAGGGGAGATGAAGCGACCAGGCCAGGCACCAAGGCCCCGAGGGCGTCGCGTCCTGTCCTGGGGCCTCTCCCGAGAGAGGGGGACGCCCCCTCCGTCCGCCAGCCGCCCCGCTGGCGCCCAGCCGGCTCCTCGGGGCCGGGATGGTGGCGGGCAGCCGTGACAGGGAGCGCGGGAGGCGGCGGAGACGGGGGCAGGCAGCCACCGCCTTCACCGCACCTGCAGCCAGGCAGCGCCGCCCGCCGAGCTGCTATTTATAGTGCGCTATTTTAATCGCGCTCGCTCATTGGCCGTCGCCCGAGTGACGACACCGGCTCTCCCAGGGTGAAGTCCCACCGTTCCCCCCTTCCCTGGGTGACTGGGGTAGCGGCTAGGGTGTGGCGCGAGCGGCGGCTGTGCGCATGCGCAGAGCCCCTGGGGCCCGGGGGGGGGCGTGCGGTGTCCTGTGAGCAGGGCGGGGGAGGGAGCGTTGGGACCCGGGTCTCACCGTAGCGGGGCTGCCTCTGGGGCGGCTCTCGGGGGTGAGGGCCGCTCCGTCGCAGCCTCACCGGGTTGGGGAGGAAGCCACAGTCTTCTTCCCCTGCTGGAGGCGGGGGAGACACGGGTCGTCCCTGCTCCGAGGCCCTCTCCCACATCCGGCCCGTTCAGCTCCCCGCTCAAGATGGCGGCGGGGGTGAGGGGAGGCTCCCGCGGAGGTGGGCCGAGGGCTGCTGCTGCTGGCGGCGGGGCTCCAGGGGCAGGTTGGAGGGGGCAGCAGCCTCCGAGGGTGGAATCGCCGGGGGTCTGCGGGCAGGGGCTCCGAGGCATATTTCAGGGGTTTCATCCTTAGCCGCCTCTGCAGGTGGGGAGAAATCCCATGATGCTGCCATCACTTCTCCGTCCGTGTCCTTACAGCAGTGAAGGGACGGAAGGCTTGCAGGGACAGCTGGGCTTAGGCATGAACCTGAGGGGCAGGGGGGATGTGCCAGCTGCCACAGCTGCAGCTGCCTTAGTTGTTGGTCTAGCTGTGAAAGCGTGCTATGGTACCTCTGAACAACCCTGACACTGGTGAAATGAAACTGTAGGAAGCAGCCAGGCTGTGTCCTATCTCTAGATGTACAAACAAACTTAATTCAGGTTTGCTGATTTTGGTCTCTAGATAGGAGCATCCTCACATCCCTACTCCTCCATGACAGGATGGCACAGAGTCTGATGGATCAGTTCACTGCAGATTTATTTTTGGCATATAGCACAACTGCTTTGTGAACATTTAACAAATGGGCTAAATACGTTGCCACGATTCAGTGCCACTCAAAAATATCTTCCAGAACACCTGGCCCATAAAAGCCATGTGTGACTTTCATGCTCTATTTATAGAAAGTTTGTGATTATGGTTGGGATGTATGCTTTTAGCAGCTGCAGTCCCTTACGTCTCCAGTAGGTCTGCTGGTACATCAGTATGCACCTGAGATTAAGGTCAGAAAACTCTACTGGTAAAGATGAAAGACCAGATTGCCATTCCATGTGGTCAAAGAGCTCAACAGTAAGTAGTGTAAAGATCCAATTGCCTGGCGTTCTTACATGGGTGTGGAAGTTTCTCCAGTTTACCAAACTGTTCAACTAAGAGCACCTTGAGAAAGGTGCAAGTATTAGCTTGGCAACATAGCGTGAGACTGAATTAGCAGTGCTAATTGCCTCCCTTAAGTCTTGCAGGAATCATCCCTGGAGTCTTTGGATGTAGCTCTCAGGAGGATGCAGAAGTCAAGCCTTGTGGAAATGGGTGTCATGGGAAGTCACCAGTTTTCTACAGCCAGTGTGTCTTCTGGCAGACGGGTGGGAAATGTGTCGTGGTTTAACCCCAGCCAGCAACTAAGCACCACGCAGCTACTCACTCACTCCTCCCCACCCAGTAGGATGGGGGAGGAAATCGGGGAAAAGAAGCAAAACCCGTGGGTTGAGATAAGAATGGTTTAATAGAACAGAAAAGAAGAAACTAATAATGATAACACTAATAAAATGACAACAGCAATAATGAAAGGATTGGAATGTACAAATTATGCACAGTGCAATTGCTCACCACCCGCTGACCAACACCTAGCTAGTCCCCGAGTGGCGATTCCCCACCCCCACTTCCCCCAGTTCCTATACTAGATGTGATGTCCCATGGAATACACTGTTGGCCAGTTTGGGTCAGGTGCCCTGGCTGTGTCCTGTGCCAACTTCTTGTGCCCCTCCAGCTTTCTCGCTGGCTGGGCATGAGAAGCTGAAAAATCCTTGACTTAGTCTAAACACTACTTAGCAACAACTGAAAACATCAGTGTGTTATCAACATTCTTTGCATACTGAACTCAAAACATAGCACTGTACCAGCTACTAGGAAGACAATTAATTCTATCCCAGCTGAAATCACAACAAAATGCAACAACATATTGGTGTGGCCCTGAAATACTCATTTGTGTAAGCCCTTCATCTCCCACAGGAATTTGTCTGGACAGGCAAGATCTGTGTTAATCTGGAGCCTGAGCCAAAAGACTCCTGGACAGTTTCTGCCAGGTGATAGGCATATCACATGCTAAGCATGCAGACAGGGAAGAAGGACTTTTTACAGTCTTGTCTGCTAACAACTATAGTAAAATATTAATTCATTGGACTTTGACTGGTTTAGTTCATGACATTTCCTGATTTAGACCACGTTTTGGGCAAGTGGAGTACAATACATAAACTTTGCAGAAGCTGTTTTTATTTGTCCAACTTCTGTTGTAGGATTTCAGAACCTATTTATGTTATGGCTTAAAAATTATTCTCAAAAGTATTGAATTGTTTAAAGATTATGCAACTGGTCATCTGATAGTGCTTAGTAATTTCTAAAGAGCAATCCTGGCTATACACCTTTTATATATATATTTAGAGGTGTCTCAAACATTACATGTATTTGCTGTACATATGAAGCACTGCTGAAAGACAAAGGAATGCATTCCTCCCAGCATCTGCTGCCCATTAATTCATTAAAGGAAAATCTTCTTCCAGAAGGTGGTTCACCCAGGAATTACCATAGTCTATACTATAGGGGTTCCCAGGCTGTCACATCTGTACCGCTATCAAGCCATATACAAGAGCATACTATAGAATTTTACACAACATTTCACAGAGCTGGGCACTTCCATCACTGCTGATCATATCTAGAAAATGAAATTGGGGAATCTCTTGCCTCTCGCATTCAGAGCTTGATTACAATTCCATTGAAGCCTATGAGAGCCTTTTCAAGAATTTCAGTATATTAGAGGACATGCCCTCAGCACATAAAGGTTTGTGGAATTTTTTTATAAAGCCCACTGCTAAATTGTCTTCACTGGGGAAAAAGTTTAGAAGAGGAGAAAAGAAAAGTTTGCTGTTTTAGTATAGATCTGCCTCATATCTGGTTAGCTCTGTCCATGTCAGGTGTCTTGAGTTGGTTTATCCAAACAAAAATAAAACTAGATTCCAGTTTTATAATAGTCTTAATTTAAAGACAGTTTACAATGATTGGAAAGTCAAGATTCACTGACATTAAAGCTCCTGAGGAGGCAACATCATTTCAGTGTGGTTCCTCAAGGAGTTGTTTTGGAAAGATCCACACTTCCCAAATGCTTCAATTAACTAAAGTTTAAGAAGAAATACAAGATTGTATTATCAATTTATAAATCCATCTGTCAACTGAGATGTCACAAAAGCTTTTACTTGGATGCAAAGATTTTATTGTCTTTGAGCTAACAGTATCAGCTGCCTGGTAAGTGGAACACTTCTGCTAATATTTGGAGAATAAACCTTGACTGCTGGGCTTATCCCCTGTCACTGAAGCAAACCAAAAGATTCTCCAGGCTCTTGTTGACTTAACTAGGAATTAAATCAGAACCTGTGCCAAAAGTAAAATGCAAGTAATTACCCAACATTAAAATAGCAAAACTGCATTGTTAGTGGAGGTGTTGATTTTTGTGGGTTTTATCACTGAAATGTCATAATTGTAGGTTACTCGGACAAGCAGTTTTGCCACTGCCACAAATCAAAGGCATCATCAAAGAATGTCAGTGAAGTTTTGCGCTCACTGAATCTCATCTACTGTGGGGGAAAAAAGATCTGTGAGTAGTGTTTAAGAATTACATAGATCCAGTTTCTGCCTTGCCATGGTCACCAGCATAGTGCACTGCTTAGAGTTTTCTGAGACTCCAGAATGACAAAGAACGAACTGTAACTGCTAAGGAACAGCACATAATTGAGGGAAGTTTGGAAATTATGTTATAGTCATGAAAGGTGCTAATTTTAGGTTACAGTTGTTGATACATTTGCATGATCGATTGCATAAAATTGGATTCTACCTGCCTCATTAATAAACAATTTGTAATGCACAGGGAAGGGTAGACTGAGCAGTAGTGTCTGCCTTTGCATTCAGAAGGCTCTTTTAAAAGACTAATGTGAAGGGATGCTTAAATAAAATGAATTTGCCACATGCAGAAGATTTCTTACCAGGCAGACCAAATTCTTGTCAACCCAATGAGAGGCTGAAAATCTGTTTGCAAAGCCAGTCTTGTTGCAGATGTTTTGCACAGGAAAATAATTGCACTTTCATCATGAAAATGTGAGGTCCAGAGTTTAGGGAAATAGTGCACAGTTTTGCAGAAGGGAACACAGAGGTCATTTTGTGTGCATGCTCATTAAGGAAAGGAATTGCACCAGAATGTGGGAGGGTAGAGAGTTAAAATTCTAAGCTCCTATGTCTGCAAGAAAACAGGGCAGTATGTATGCCACAGTGTCTTATGATGTACAGACACCATACTGAAATGATTCTAAAAATGTTAAGGATGAAAATTGGTTTTACTGAAGATCACAGTCACTAGAAGTTGATGGTCAGCTATCACCAAACCGGTTAGTCAACTATTATCCTTGAGCACGTACAGGAATGCCTGCTGGACCCAAGCAGCACTCTTAAGTGTATGCACAGGGTTAAATAAGTATTGTAATTTCATTGAATTCTAGAGGATGCTGGTTTCAAGGATGAACTGAAGTCGGTAGCCTTACATGAGATGCGTGCCTTGCCACAGGGTCCCAAAGAATAGTTCGGATATGTGCTTTAAGGCAAGGAAACACTGCAAATCTGAGGAGGGTCTTGTAGATCCCTGTCTCCGTCTGGGTCTCGGTTCCATTTGCTGTTCAGCAGTGAAACTGCACTGCAAGAAAAAGTGTTAACGTCTGTGGAGAAAGAAACAACTGAATAATGACATTTGAAACCTGCTCTGTGATTTAGGGAACAAGAATAGAGGAAAATCTGCTTCTCATACAGAGCCAGATGTTAACAGGACAATACAGGGGCTGTAGAATTATGTATTTATAAATACTTCTGATTTTGGAAGAGTATTTTAAGGTGTTTATAAGAAATCTCTCTGATGCTGGGAAGTAATGATGGTCCCTTGGGCTTCCTTTCTTAGCCTTTTGGTTTCAGGTACCCCTCCTGGGCCTGATCCTGACTGACTGAAATCCATGAGAGTTTTGAAGTAAGGCCAGGGCCTCTCTAATGCTGTATTCAAGCTGCACGAAGCAGAAGTCCTGTGGAACTAATAGAAACATTGAATTTTAAAGAGCGTATCGGGATCATTTTCAGTTCCTCAATTTTTTCATTAACAACAATGATTTATTTTTAGACTGTCACGGGCTGGTAGCAGTGTGGGCTGGGGCTGGACCAGAAGTGCTTGTTTTTCTCCAAAGTGTTGTGTTTGCTCACCTGAATGTGCCACTACTTCCATAGAAATGCAGTACTGAATGCAACTCAAGTGTTTACACAGCACTGTTGTAAAGCAGGCAGTAAATTATTTCCTCTATGGATAGACCTGTGGGTACATTCTGCTTACTGCTGTATTAACTGAATATTAATTAATGATGAAAAAAAGACAAAAGAAGAATAGTAAAACCAACTTGTTATGCTGTTAGAATAATATAACGTTTACTGGCTGCTGTAGCTGGCCCTTTCTGTCCTGCATGTACTGCCCTGTACGCGTGCTCCAGTGAAGGTCCTTGTGCATCCCACAGCAGTCTGTTCCCAGCCCAGAACACCTGGAGCCAGATCACCCTGTTTATGGGCAGGGTTTTTGTTAACCATGTTACACAGAACAAAACTGTTAGTCTCATAAGGTCCAGCCTTTGTTGTAGGGCCTGGATGGGCAATTCCAAGGAACCCTCACCTGATAAACCTTCTTCCTGGTTGCCGGCTGCCCTTTGATGAGAAAATGTGTCAGGCAAATTCAGGATGAGCCACACCTTACTTCCTTACTGTGAACAACAGGGATCGCTCCACTCCTCCATGCTCTCCTCTCCCTCCTCCCCTGGGGGAGAACTAGGACCCTTGGTGCAGCTGCCTCCCCAACTCCCAGCTGGGGTGAGGAGTGAGGACTCAAAGATGAGCGGGGAGAGTGGAGAGGAGCTGAACCACGGGTGGCTTGAAGGGCACCATTGACTGGCTGAAAGGAAACAGAGCAGGCACTGGGTAAATAAGTGTTGAAAAAGCAGCTTTGGGTTGGAAGATGCAAAAGGAATTTGCCGAGCAGAGCAGACAGGCTTTTGAGTGCTCTAGGAGGACGCACGTGGGTGCTGAGGAGCATAGATCCAAGCTGGACATCTTGTGTAGATAATAATCCTAGAAGGAGGAGTAAAGGAGATACTTCAATAATTCAAGGAGTAGGTTCATATTTACACTCTTTCTCCCTGTGTGATGTGAGCCAAATCTGGCTGACCTCCCTTACCTGAGCAGTGCCACCAAGCACCATCCCACTAGTCTTCTCAAAGGAGCAAGAGGAGTCTGTGCATATCAAAGCCAGATGTAATTAACATGTATATAGAACACATATACATAGAATGTGTATAATGTTACAGAATACATTGCAAAAAAAACACAGTAGAAACCTTGGAATCATTACATTAAAGGCCAAATTAAAAGAAATCTGTTATTTTAAAGAATTTATCCTCTGTCTCTTTTCAGGACAAACAACAGGCATTTAGCTTGAGTTGAAAACTAACAGGGCAACTGTTCTGACCAGGACCACTTCAACTTCCCCTAAATTACCTCAGATTTTTATAATTGCTGAACCACTAATTTGTTCCTCATGTAATCTCAAGTTTTCTAAATAACATAAGACTCATCTCTTCCACCTCTGCTCATGTATAAATAAGATTGCACAAGAAATCAGATAACAGCATCATGGCTAGAAGTAGCAAAATCAGGCCAGTAAGCTCTATTTCCAGAATGGCATGCACAAACTCGTAATCTAATGTTTGATAAGGCCCATAAACAGCTGGATTACTGTGATCCAGTGATCAGGCTGACAGAAGCAGCCTGATTCTGACCTCACACAAGTGCAAAAGAATTTCTGACTTTGTCCCTGTATGCTGCATGCAGGTGTTTGAATAATACTTAAACCATGAACACAGTTCAAGGTTATCATTTCACATTAACAAAGGTTGGCTGAGAGAGTAATCTAAAGTAACCAATTAAGAATTACAATGGGAGCCTGTTGTCATGAAGTCATGGAATTTTCTCCACTAAACCTCTCAGTTACAGGCCTGGTCCCACCATCTTCACTCTGAAGGTCTTTGACATTGGGGCAGGATTGCAAGCTTGAGTCCTGTGGGAAGGGGCTCACTTACAAGCATCACTAGTTTGCATTTAAACAACTTGCAGCTTTCATTCTGTTCTCTACAAGCAGGGTTTCACTGCAGCTGTTTCCCATAAATGGGTTCCACAGAATTAATTACTGGGTCTAAAAATGATTCACTTACCTTTGTCCTAATGTTCTGAAATTTCTTACAGGATGTGAGTTTGACTCCATCTGGGTACTGGAAACGTAGCATTGCATTTCTTCTCAAGGGAGGAATAACCAGGTTACCAGAAGAACAAGAAAATAACCTAAATTCACATTTTAATCCTGCAACGTACTTGTCAGTGTGAGTTTTACTGTGGTGTTTTTTTTAAGGATATTCATTACAGAAATAAAGCATTTAACCACATGTAGTTGCTGCAATTGTTTTCCCACGCATTAAAAATTTAAACAAAAATGTTATACCTGAAGTTAAAAATCTCAATCTCAGAATTTTACAGCCATGGTAAAAATCAGTGGCTAGAGATTTTAGAGCCAGGAGAGATAATAATTTTGATTATCTGGCTTGTCTAACATGAAACTCAGGTTGTCAGTCAGGAATTCCAGTAACTTTTTTGTTTAGGGCTTTGTTTGAGTTAGATTGTCCTGCTGAAATTTAACACCTGCAAAAGCAAACAAAACTTTTTCTTACTTCTTGTTTAAGCCATTATTTACTCACTGTTGCTGTGTGGTGGCATTTGAAACACAATACTTAATTGCTGCTTGAAGGACAGAAAAAGAGATCGTTTCAAACAGTATACATTGGCAACCATGGGGAAAATGGTGGCCATAATCTTACTTGAAACACCACCAGTATTTTTAAAGTCCTTAGCACTGCACTAACGATATTGCATGCTGCATTTTAAGGTAATTTCTGTAACGAAGGGTTTTTTTGTTACATTTCTTTTTTTTTAAGTAAGGGTGCAGACTGAACTCTGAGACAAGAAAGAACTTTGCGCAAGACTCTGTGCTATTTATCTAAAGAATATAGTTTCTTATCTCTCTAGATTCATACAGCACGGCTAAACCCACTACAGTGGTGAGTGAGCAGTAATTCCAAGCAACAGGGTGGAGGGTATTGAGAGCAATCCAGGGAAGGAGCACATTTAGATATCAGGAAAGAAATTTATTCCTTGCTGTGACATTGCTTACTTATGGGACAGCCTCCTGAAGGGATCAGGAGAGTTCGCATCACTCTGAACACAACTGGAAAAAATGCTGTGTTGCTAGAGGTAGTTGCGCTCGGAAAGAAATAGCGTGGGCGAACTGGTTTTGTCATTCCTGTCCACATTGCTTTCTGGGAGCACCTTAGGTGCAGCTCTCCAGGATGCCCCTGAACCCTCCCAGGCACATCTGCACTGTGGAGGGTCCCTGCCTGGGAGACAGGTGCCTTTCTTTACAAGCACGTCCAGCTGTTGCTCTGCCCCGTGAATCAGTTGCACACACACACCCTGTTTTGTTGTCATCTCTAAGGCCCGTTTGGCATTTTCCTGCCTCACGGTGTCAGGCAGGTGAAGGGAGGCTAGGCCAGTGGCCAGGACTCTCCGTTTTCCCACTCTGTGCTGCTGTCCTGCCTCGCAGAGCAGCCATGGAGGGCTGGGGCAGGGAAACCGCCCCGCAGGCCTGGCCTGCCATGTCTGCATGGAGTGGGCCGAGCCCTTCTTGCAGGCTTTCGCAAACAGGCCTCAAAGACCAGTTTCCCCATGGACTGTAGGCAAGAAGCCGCTCATGGCCCTAGGCCCAGAGCACTCGGACACTCTGAATTGAGGCCGTGCCCAGGGTGACTGCGCTTCAACACGCTGTGTCAAAAACAGGCCATGTTACCTGGTATGGCCTACTGTGAAGCCCTTAGTGTAACAACATCCCAGGTGCTCACAGCATTTGGCCTTAAAACTGAACTCTGCAAAAGAAGGCCATAGCTGACATTGTACTTTCACCTCACTCTCCATCTGCCCTGGCAGCCAGACCACAGTCAGGGAGAACAACACAGGGCAACCCACTTTCTCATAGGAAAATGCCACACGTAACAGCATGGCATGCCTTAGGGACAATATGGTTCACCCATGTCTACAAGGTGTTTTCACCTCTTGTGCTCCTGATCTCTCTCAGATCCAGGACTGAGCTGGGGCTGGCTTGGAGGTAATCCAAGGCAAGTCTATGAAGGTCTCTAATGGACATATGTTTGCACTAAGCCACCCAAAGCAAAGTCTGTAAGGCCAAAAGACATAGTTGGGAAAACCAAACTTCTTGGATACAGAAACTCTACTTCATGTCTGATTGCTGCAACGACAATGTTTTTACCACTCCAAGATAATTAAACATACTGAACAATTAGCTCATGAACCACTAGCTCTGGAGTCACCAGATCCTCACCCTCAGCTGATACCAGGTGGAAGGACACAACACCCTGCTTCTGGAGTCCAGCAGCACCTCACCCTTCTCCTCCCACACCATAGCGCTTGAAGGTCAAAACAGAACAGTGGACCAACAAATCTGGCGTAGCTAGTAATTGCTGAGAGGTCATGCAGATGAAACCGTGGCACAGAAGGTGATCATAGGGTTACATGTTATAGATTTTCCCCCCTCATCTCACATTTGTCTTTTATTAAAGAGACTGAAGAATTCATCATACCATCTTTAAAAGATAATCAGCTTATTAAGTAAGTGAAACATTGAGCTGAGCTGTGTTCTGCCTAGGAGCAAATCAAGTCTGTGTGAAATCCTGGTTACGTCTGAGGCTGCACTTCAGCTCTATTTTGAAGGCTCAAGTGGTACTTAATTATTACCTAGGTCCTGAGTTACTTGCTGCAAACAGGTGAAATTCACCTGCTATTTTAAAGGTATCATAATGGTATTATTTTCCAAAGTGTTCTGAGGAGTTGCTAGCCAACATGCTACAAGACTCGGTGTTTATCTTTTGTGTCATGCGTCAGAAGTAATTACTTCACAAACTAGGTGTGTCATTGGGAAGCACTGAAAACTCCCTTTGTTTCAGGTTACCTGCATACCTCAGTGTGGCAGGTGAGCAGTAATCAACCCGCTCCCCTTCTCCTCCAGCAAGGCCTCACAGAAGTTATTTGGTTTGGTAGCCTCTTTGTTTCTGAGTTATTGGCTTTAAGGCAGCTGGGGCTGATTAGATAAGGTGACTGTGTATCTGCAGCCTTGACATAAAATGGATTTAGTGTGCCCTCAGTGTTTAGCAGCGTTGTTGAAAACTAATTAAGGATATATGTAGCCATTTCTAAATTGTGTATGAGCTGTTTGCTATGAAACACAGCTTTTTCTCATGAGTGAATAGTTAATTGAGGTACAGTTCCAGGTAAGCTGTTGCAAAATATCAGAGTTAAAATTCAGGTCTGGTGAAAGTAGGCAGTGTTCTGCTTTGTTTAGCAATGTCACCCTGCTTATACCTGCCTTGTATTTGGTCTTACATCTTTATCAGTGCCCGCCTGTTTTCAGCATTATTGTGTTATCACAGAGCAAACAGAGGATTTCCCAAGAGATAGGTGGATTCTTGTACTTCAGACTCCAGTTTAGTGTCTTACTCATGATATACTAAGGTCAAAACTACTCTCCTTTATCCGCAAGAGAAGCATCCATTGTATATTCTCTCCCAATTCAGCACTGGGAGTTCTCTATGCAGCCTGCACTGCCGTTGGGCAGCTGCAGCCTGAGTGTAGCAGAAATAACTTTAGCTCCTAGTGGTCTTGGAAATGTTCTTGTCTGCAGCAGAAGGAAGTGATGCAGAGTAGGAGAGCTAACGTATAGACCAGTAATAAACAGCAGCCCCAATATTACATATTTTCTGTTCCTCTTGCTATTGGATGCAGCTTTTAAGGTAACCAGCCTTACACTACAAAAGAAACCTGATCTCTAGTATTCAAAGGGGTAGAGGCCTTGTTGCATAGAGCGCTTAAATGAGGCTAGGCAAAATATGGGAAGATAATCGGAAAGAGGCAGTCCTGAGTGGAAAAGTAGGCTAGAGTGGCGTTTGGGACCTTATGAACTTTACCTGTTAACCTCTGCATCAAGCAATTCTTTCTGTTTCAATTAGGGAAAAATATGAGAAAATGGTCTTTTGATAGCTGGCACCAAACTGTACAGTAATGCACAGCTGATATTACTGACTTAGCTGAGGCAAGAACCATGCTAGATATTTTATCTTGGCTGAGTATTTAAATGCAAATTGCATTATAGATAGTGCATCTTCTGAAATTGAATGAGAAATACAAGTACCAGTCAATGCAAACAAATCTCACAACTTACACTGAAAGACTACTTGGCCATGGAGAGAACTGGGCAGGTGGTAGAATCACTGTCATTCAGTCTTGAGACTGGGGTTTAAGGCCTTTCTAATGTTACGGGCTTGATTTGAGAATCACCAGGTGAAACTCAACAGCTTAATTTGTGCTGAAAGTCAAACAACATGGTCCTTTTGATCTTAAAAAATGTGAGTCAGCATCATATCACAGGAAAAGAAAATGTACTCTGTGTCCATTAATTGTACATTGAACTCTGTGCTCTTATTTTAGCCCTGAAATTCTGAATTTTGGCACTCTTAATTAAGTTGAAATAGCTTCTTATTTGTATTTTTGAACTCTTACAACCTCATTCCGATAGTGGGAGCAATACAAGTGTCAGCAGTATATATAATTATAAAACAACTTGGAGTAAAAAAACTCCTGTACATAGACTGATGAATTATTTTTCCCTCTATCAACCAGTGAACATTTATTTTGCCTCTACCTTCCTTACTACTTACACCTGCTCTAAGCACACATCTGTGCTCCATTTGTGAAGCACATGAACTAAGTTAGTTAACATTATTTGACCTGCTCTTTTTGTCAACGCTGTCTTTATACATCTCTACTTTGATGTTAAAAAAACCCAAAACCAAAACTAAAAGACCTGGCCCCCATAGAAAGAGTTCAGATGTGCAGGGTCTGTTTGCAGTATATGGCACTCAGCTCTGCTTTTAATCAGATTCCAAATAAAAAAAGCACAAAGGAATATATCAAGGTAGAATAAAGATTACTTAACCAGGGGAACTCCCTTCCTCTTTCCTTTCTTATCATACACATTAAGAACATTATTTCATTTTGAGACGTAAAAGCTGTGTTGCCTCTAGTTTCCATTTGCTTTGAGTCTTGGACAAACATGGCTGGATTTATACATGGTATAATCTCCACAAATTCAGTATGTCATGAACTTCGTTTACACATTTTTAAACAATGCTTTGTGACATGATTGTTCTCATTCAATAGGTTCAGAAAACTCTCAGTGCTTTTTCTATTTGTTTATTTTTCTTGGTAAGATCAATAATTCATTGTGGATTTCAGTTACAGAGATCATTACCACAGATTTTCCTTCCCTGATCCCATGAGTGTTTAAACTTGCCTTTACTTTGAGTAATATTTTATCTATATTTTACCTATCACTAAGTCTTGCCTTCCCCATCCATTCTAAGTAATTTCTTAGTCTCAGCGTACTCAAAATGTAAATGCCAAATTACGTTTTGTTTCAGTCCAGGAGGAGATTTTATTGCACACTTTGCATCGCTCCCTGTGAGAGTTTCCTGTGGAAGAAGAGTGAAGAATGTTACTAGAGTTGTTACTAAGACAACTCTCATGGGAACTGAAAGCAAACTGGCCTTGGGACATTTCAGAATTTTTGCTGAGGAAAAGAAACATATTCATAATCTTGCTTTAAGCTTTTCTCTCCTTTTATGATGGGTAAGAAGAAACCAGACAAAAGCCTGAAGTCTTGTCTGCTTCTTTTTCCTTCTTACCACATTTTAAAATAATCCTTCATAAACTTCATTTTATATACATTTCTTCATAACCTAGCATGTCCCCATAGGGCTCCATGATGATCTATCAGAGGGTCAGGTAATCCCAAGGAATACTTGGGGGTGCAGCTGGAGAATAAAATTAATGCAAAGATAAGGATCTTCTAGCATGTAACCATTGGATCATTTAATGAGGTTTATTTCCAGACCTGAACCCACCAAACCATTTGTTAGTACAAAAAAACCCCTTGTGGGAACCCATGCTTACTGGAAAAAAACATTAACTGAACTTGGCAGCAGCTTCTCATTTAGGAACAACTGAAAATGAGGCACAAGCTTGGCGCTCTTTTACCTCATATATCCCCTTCAAAAGAAACCCAGAGTATGTCAACAGTGCTTTGTCAATAGATGCTGGTCCACTGTGACCTGAATTCATCAGGTTTTCAATAAGCTCAGTGTGGGTAGTGGGGAAGCAGTTTTCAGTGCAGACAGAACTAGAACTCTCCAGGTCCTTGGCCACTCTTCGTGAAGTCTGACATTTCAGGAATTATAATACTAAAATTTCAGAAACTGCAGTGGGGAATAAGCTACCTATTCAGTCAAGCACAATGAAAAAGAAGCTATTGTCAATAATACCATATGGTTCTTTTTCCTCCTACAGCTCTTCCAATTGACAAAGAAAATCACCTTCTTGACTGTCCTAGATGAGAGCAAACCTCGTTAAATCTATACAACACAGCTCAGAACATGGCATCCTTTCCTTTAACTACTATACTGAATGTCTTTTAACTACTATACTAAATGCACAGCCTGTGACTTGTCAAGAGGACAGAGTTAGCTACTATAGATTTTCAGTTAGTAAAAAAGCCGTGGAGTAAAACTGCAAACAAACCAGCAGAGATGCTGCAAAACTCTTCCAGCTATGCCTTGCCAAACCTGGATGAAGTTTTCTATATGGAGAAACAGGGACTTCAAGTCTGCCTCTTGTTGAGACTATTGATTTTGCGTGAGCGACCAAGAATGGTGTTTTTAGGCTGCAAGATTCTATGATGTTGCCCAGTTCTGGGACGATCCGGCTTAGGAAGTTTTATGTTGACTAAAAATTGTCTGGCACCAAGCCTGTTAAGCAAAAGCCACTTTATAGCGATAGGACTTGCTTGAGCAAATTCTGGCAAATACTTGGAATTCATAAATGTTTTACATCAGGTTGGAATGTTAATACAGATTATAGTAGAACCGGAAAATTAAATGGGTCTTCTCTTTAAAACAGGGAAGGCAGGCTTGATGAGGATGACACAGTTTGGTTAGGGGTCAGTAAGGTACAGGAACTGTTACAGAGAAGAAAACAGAAACTGGGTTCTGCTACTGACCTGCTCAGCAATTGAGATCCTTTCATCACCTCCTCTGCCTTAGTAATTCCTGTAAATTGTTAGTAATGCTATCCTCTTAATAAAGCAGGTTAAGAGTAAGTGCTGGATCAGAGCAGATCTTAATCCTGAAACTTAAAGGCTCCATTTTGATTTGGGTCTTATGCTTAATTGTGAGATCTGACTGAAGATGCTGTAGTTAGGGTGGCTATAAAAGCTCTCTCTTACTTAGCTAATGCCTACATCTAGAAGTAACCAAGTTCCATAGATTTTTCATGTGAAAATTTCCCCAGCTTCTACATTTCTGTCTGGGTTTTTTTCACATTTGTGTTTCTGCCCCAGGCTGTCTTGATGGGGGTTGATTGCTTTGCACACATTTCATGCCTGCACTAATATTCCCTCACTCGGACTCCAAAGGGGATTCAGTCTGTAAGCATTCTTAGACGATGTTTATCAGTATTATACATGGTGCCCACGCTCAAAAAATTTCAGTATGCGGCCTGTCAGGACACTCTCAGGAAAACCAGAGAACTGAGGGCTTTCACCCCTCCTCTGGAGGAGAGGGGAGCTAGATTGGTTTGCATCTGCAAAGGACAAGTAGGCTTCTGTATAAAAGGGAAGAAGGGGCTGGCATTATATACCTTCCCATCCTTCTGAGGGGGGAGGTGGGGAGAGAAATATCAAGGAAGGAGCTCAGGGACTCAGCTATAGAAGAGAGTTCTGTACTGTCACAAAGACACCTTGCTACCCCACCTAACCGAGCGTTTCATAAGGCACTGAGCACTGCAGGCAGGAGGGTTTGAAAACACACCTAGCAGAAGGCGAAAGCCCAAGAAGGAGGCGAAGGGTCTCTAATGTCTACTCCAAGTTGGCAGTTGTTCTGGTTCCTTCCACAGAAGACAATTCTTCCTGTGTAATCTCAGTATGTTCATGGTGGTTGGTTTTGGGTGGAGCGATGTTGAGTAAGCTGGTAGTTATGGATACCATTGAGGTATCTACCTTTCCCCATGTATTGCAGGTGATTATGGGAGAGTGGCACAAGGTTATGTGCTGTGGCAAACAGGAACCTAAAGATTGTATGTTGCCACACTTAATTATTAGTCACCTAAATTCCTTTTGCCTCTAGGTCTGTGTGGTTAGGAAGCAATGGTAAGTGTAAAAAAAAAAACCCAAAAAACAGGGGTTTAAACTTGGATATATAACTAACATATGGAAATAAATACTTACCTGACTGATTCAAGACATTGAAGAGATGATGATCTATTAAGTGAGTGTCCTGGTTTCAGCTGGGATAGAATTAATTGTCTTCCTACTTCCTAGTAGCTGGTACAGTGCTATGTTTTGAGTTCAGTATGCGAAGAATGTTGATAACACACTGATGTTTTCAGTTGTTGCTAAGTAGTGTTTAGACTAAGTCAAGGATTTTTCAGCTTCTCATGCCCAGCCAGCGAGAAGGCTGGAGGGGCACAAGAAGTTGGCACAGGACACAGCCAGGGCACCTGACCCAAACTGGCCAAAGGGGTATTCCATACCATGGGACATCACATCTAGTATAGGAACTGGGGGGAGTGGGGGTGGGGGGAATCGCCGCTCAGGGACTAGCTGGGTGTCGATCGGCAGGTGGTGAGCGATTGCACTGCGCATCATTTGTACATTCCAATCCTTTTATCATTACTGCTATCACTTTATTAATGTTATCATTATCATTATTAGTTTCTTCTTTTTATATTCTATTAAACCGTTCTTATCTCAACCCACAAGTTTTATTTCTTTTCCCGATTTTCTCCGCATCCCACTGGGTGGGGGGGGAGTGAGTGAGCGGCTGCATGGTGCTTAGTTCCTGGCTGGGGTTAAACCACGACAATGAGGCATCACTCTGACATGGAATCACTGCAACATGGAGCCCCAAGGGTGATGGTCTCTGAGCCCATGTGGAGCTACAGACAGGAAAGGATTTTGGGACTGGAAATCTCCCAGGATGGAAATGGGCTTCCCTTTAGATCTGTGCAATACCCTGTTTCTAGGGTATGCAGACACATACTTGTTTTGGCTTTTTTTTCCAATCACAGCGAAAATGTGGATTTTAAGACTAAGGAGTGAAAATATCTCATCTCTACACCCTCCCCCCCCCCACCAAATCCATGAATGCCACTTTGGGTTCTAAGTGAGAAATGCAAAAGTTGGGTTCTTAAAGCATTCCTTACTTGGAAGAGTTGTTCCTTATGCTTGGCAGCCTACCCAAAACACTGGTAATCTGGTCTGGTCCATCTCCAGTATCATCCTGCTGAGTAAAGCATGAATCCCAGCATAAACTTATTGCTTAACAGAGGAGCACAGAGGGTCTCCTCACAAATCGTATTTTGTTAAATTAACCTGATTACTTGGATAAAACTCAGTGGAATTGTTTCATCTGAAAACAGAGGCCATACCTGTTTCCCAAATATGTTTGCTCCCATGGCCCTTTACTTGGAAGCCGTTCAGCTTAGACTATTTCCTCTCACCTGCTGTTGCAAGCTGCCACCCCCATGGCTCCATTTTGATGGAAAAGCCTCCTCTAATCCCCGAGGAGCATGCAACAGGAAAGGAATATAACCGTGAATTCTCTCAGCCTCTGACTCGGCTCCCCTCCTCTCTCTCTCACAGACCTGATGCAGTAATGATTCTTTTATTCTAATGCAGCACTACCCATTGCTGCCTAGTGGACTCTGTGAGAGGAGGTGCCATTTGGATCTCCTCCAATGCAGGACCTGTATTGTTAGGGCTGACCTTTTTGTTACCATCCCTTGATATTTCCCAGGCTCTCTCCTGCCTTACATGTTTTCTATTTAGTGGGTTGTTACTCGCCTTGTTGCATGCCTCCCTGTTCCCATCCTAGGCCTTTTCTGACCAAACAGCCAGGTGCTGCTTGAAGCAGGGATGTTGCAGACAGCAGCTTGGGTACAGGCTGCGTGATTTCCTTAATCTTACAGCTCAAGTACATGCCTTTGCCAGCGCTGCGGAAGAGCTGTGTCCTACAGGCCGTTGCCCATGACTATGTAAATACAATGTGCTGTTGCGACCAGCCAAGCGAGGAGATGCTGTGGGAGGCCAGCAGCTCCTGCAGGGCTGGCAGACGCTTTATCTGCAGGAGTGCATTCATGGATGAGGAGGGAGAAGGAACAAGGGGCAGAGACACAGACTTTGTCATCTTTGTATGCCTATAAATTGTTAGGCTACCTGCATGATTTTTTTTGGTCTTGATGAAAGATCAGGGCCAACTGAAGTACACTCTTTGCTTTCCAGATTCTGAGCTTAGATGGATTTTCAAACTTTTCTCTTGCTGCCACTGCTGAAAATGCGCTTTAACGCACAAAAGCAATCCTGTGTCTTATCAAGTAATCGCATCTCCCGACTCTGGGCTTCACGAAACACAGCGACTATTACAGACTAGCGATAAAGCACGAGAAGCGCCGATGCCCCATCACGACAAGAACCAGTGACCCACTCCCCGTTCCCCGGGCTGGAGGCAGGGGCAGCGGGGCACTCGGTGAGCCCGTGCGGCGCAGCCCTCCCTCAGACTCCTCTCCTTCCCCTAAGCCGGACGGACACCTTCCCGGAGCCGTCGGCCGGCTCGGGAAACGCCGTCGCCCGCTGGGCGCCGCTGGGCCCCCGGCGCGGCCGGAGGCAGGGGCAGGTGCGGGCGCGGCGGCGGGGCTCGCCCCGGCGGCCATGTTGCGGTGGGCAGGGCGGCGGGGGTGCGGGTCTCCCCGCCGGGGTTTTCGGTGGGGGGCCCGGAGCGGAGGCGACGCAAGGAAGCCCGGCGGCGGCTCGGCTGTGCCCGGCGGGGTTACCGGGGCGGCGCCGCTCCCGCCCACCGGCACCTGTTGCCCGACGGTTCGCGGGCGCTCTCACCCCGCGGGGGCTGGGGGCGGCTGACGGGCTCCGGACCCGGGTCCCCCCTGCGTCCCGGGGGGAGAGAGGGTGGCGTCGAAGCGAGGCCGGTGGGGGAGCCCGGCGGCTGGGCGAGACTCGGCCCCACGCTCGGGGGGGGGCGGGGAGCGGCGGGTAATGGCCGTCGGCGTTGAATCACCGCGGCGGCCCCACCTGCGTACTTAACGGCCGCCGGGCGGCCGGCGTGGCACTCGTGGGGCGTGCTGCCGCCGTGGCCGGGAGCGGCTCCTTCCTCCTCCTCCTCCTCACAGGGCGCTCGGCTGAGGCGAGGCAGCCGCTGCATGAACGTTTCTCTTGGGAGCCGGAGAAGCACCCGCAGCCCTCAAAATGCCGAAGCCGGTACGTGGGGCACGGGGGGAGGGAGACAGGCGCTCTGCGGAGCCGTAGCGGCGCCGCCGCCCGAGCCCGGGCGCCTGACGGGGCGGTCGCCTCCCGGTGCTGCGCCGTGGGCTTTTGCCGGGGGTGCTGCCGCCCCCGCGCTGCAACGGCCGCGTCCAGGTCCCCGCCGCGCCCGTGGGCCGAGCGCGCCGTAGCGGGACGGGGCTTTGCCGCAGAAGTTCTCCGAGGAGGGAGGGAGGGAGCGGCGGGCACCCCCCCGCTTCACGCAGGCGCCCCAGAACCAAATAAGCGGCTACTTCAAGCAGGAGGGGAAACGAGAGCGGTTGCGTGGGCCCTCCGGAGCGGCGCCGGAGCCGTGGCCGGCCGGCCGGCGGCCCCTCGGGTGGGCCGGAGGTGCGGGGGAAGGAGCCTCGGGAGCCGTGCTTGAGAGGCCAAGCGCTGGATTTCTCTGTCGGCTTGTTCTGGACACCACCACCTCCCCACCGCTGCCCGCCGCCGGTATTCTAGTGGGTTTTTCGCTTGTTTTGTTTTAAAGTCTGGTACTGCCGTGCCAGTTAGAAACGATAATTCCCTTGAGGAACCAACTGCCTAATGCAAAGCTTTGAGCAGTCATTGGAGCAGACGCACTTTTGAACTCCGAAGAGCATAATCGGAACAGATTGTTGTTGCTATCTATTTTCAACAGAGGCAATAGTTCTTAAAATGCAGTGTAGTGAAGGACTTATGTGTTAGCTACACCCTGTGAAATGGGAGTAAACAAGCTTATCTTTATGGTAATAAGCAATTGATGTTTTACCACCGTAACATTAAAGTTGGTTTACTTTTTTTTTTTTTTTTAAAAAGGAGTGCTTAGGTTAACTTACATTGCAGTTTCTGTAAACCTACCAAAAAAAAAAAAAAAGTGCTCAATCCTTTTAAGAACTGCTAACTCTTCTATCTCCCTGGGTGTCTTTTATCAGTAGGAGGTGATATATTACTGCGTATGAAACTGTATACTGGAAGGACCCTTCCGCAACTGGGGATCAAATACATAATTTACAAAGCATGGATATAAAAGGTTGTATGTGAATAATCTCTCATTGCCTTATTACCCATTTGCTAATTACAGAGTGCTTTCTTGAAATTTCCTGGTCAGAATAATCTGCAATCCTGCTTTAGGACTAAGTCATACTGGAAGCCATGGATAGGTGTGGAAAAACTCTTTAATCTCTTAAAAAAAACCAAACAAACAAAAAAAACCAACAAAAAACCAGCTGTGTTAATCCTTTTACCTGGCACAGCTATGCTCATATTGCCTCATAGATGGTGATTTTTGTTTCTTGGCTGACTAGCCAGTGAATAGCAAAGGTGGATGGTGTAAACCACCTTCCGCTGGGGAAGGACAGTTGTACTCTAATGATTTCTGAGACATGACCTACTGGCTGGGATTTATGGACAAGACCCTGTGTCAATAGTTTGTACAATATAAGCACCTTTTTTTTTTTTTTAATCTGCTGATCAGTACGGCTAACTGCCACCTTACTGTAAACCAAAAAGAGGAATTTTGCAGACGTTATTTTAATAAAACACACTGTTTGGTCTGACTGCGTCAGACTGCGACTGGATTTGGATCCTTCCCAAACCAGCTCATTTGGTCTTAATACAGATAAATAGGATTCCTCTCAGTTTGCAGGCAGCAGGGCAAGAGGAGGTAAAGCTGTTACTCCAGAGGGAGAATGGTACTGGGGATGAATGTGACAACAGCCTTTGGCATGCGTGAGGAATGATGGCATGAACCCTTGGGACGCACAGGGAAGCAGTTTTAGTTTCTGATGTGTATTTGACATGGGTACTAAATATTTATTACCTGCGCTTGTTTGCATGTGTCTTGTCTGCATGGCATAAGTAAATATGATGTTGTTTGGCAGACTTCATGCCGTTGTGCGTGAAGTTTGACACACTAGTCATCAGTTGTTTACAAGTAAAGGTTAAGATGACAGAAAGCAAAATTTTGGCAACACCCACCCACCCCCCAAACCACTAAGTTAAACCTTTATATGAAACTTCTCTTTTAACATGAATTATGCATGCATGCACGCACAAAGCTTACAGATCATGTTTGTAATGTATTCGTTCACAGTAAACAAACAGTAAGTCCATTAACACTAGAATGTTAGTGATTTTGTATTTTAATTGAGTACCAAAGTGAAGTGCTAGAAAGCCAACTGTTTTCCACGTTCTGTGGTACCGTTTAATCACAATTAGTTGGATCTGATGCACGTTTACAGTGCTCAAATTTTAGTAACAGTCCAGAAAATAATTCTGATATATTTGTTAATATAGGCAAGTGTTGATTTATAATTTAACACAGACATTCTGCCATGTGTAACAGTTACAAAGTAACAAGATCGCTCTGAGGTAAGCTATAAATATATAACTTGTACCCAGTTCATAAGGGTTTATGGCTGGGAGTTCATCAACAGTTCAGATACACAATTTCTACCTAGTCTGTACAGAGGTTCGTTAGGCTTCACAGGTGGTGAATTATTCTGTAAGGAAATGCAAGACGTGTCATCTTGTCCAAATCTTGCTGTGTTATCTGGAAACAAGTGAAATGCTAAATAAACTTATTTGTTCAGCCTTGCATCTTTTCATTACTGCAGTGTCTGTGCGCTCTCTGTGTTTTTCCTAAATGCATGTTACTAGTTTATTTCTGTTTGACTCATTGACTAGATGGTGTTTTAGCTGAATTATATCCTTTTGCAAAACAAACCAATCTAATAAATTGTGGCTAGAACAGCATGGCTGCAGGCTAATGAACATTACTTACCGAAGGAGAAGGAAACATGATCTCTGGTCTACAGACCTGTTAATTTGATCTGGCCTGTTAACTTTATCGAAGGTGGGGGTTTTTTTGTTGCCTCTTGGGGAAAAAACTTAAAGCTTCACAAGAAGTGAAGTCAGCTTTGCAGTGGAGCATTTGATACAGTGTCACACGAGCTTTTAATACTTGTGTGCATGTGTATAAAACTGTAAAGAGACGACAGCAGTAAATGCAATCTAACAGCTTCTGGTGCTAAAGAGAAAATACAAGCGAATAATATCCAGAAGCACTATTTTTTTAATACCTTTACTAATGGCCTGTGGTCAGAAAGCTAAGCATACGAATGAAATCTGCTAATGTCTTGCTGTTGAGGGGGAGGTATTATTGATGCAGAGGGCCATCATATGAAAGGGATTGAAGGACTGGGTAATAAGGTCCCATTGCAATAGTTAAACTTGCAGGGGTGGGGAAAGAAGGTCCCCCACTATATAGGATAGAAGGATATGGGTTAATCAGTGGTAGTATGACTGTCTTGTCCATGTCATCTGCAATGCATAGGGTTTCTCTAATGGAAAGCATTAATAGAGGGTGCTAGTGAGATCTTTCCTTGAATATATGTTGCACTTACCTGTGTCCAGGGGAGACAAATTCAAAGCAGAACCTAGAGAAGGGTTTTGGGATGACTAGAGGCAGAAAGCCACCCCACGATAAGAGTGCTTGGCTAGTTTAGCCTGGTAGAATTCAACAAGTTACCTCTTCCTTAACCTGTATAAAATGTAGGGGGTTTAAATTACAAAGAGGAGGAAGAACTGCTTTAAGCAGAACTTGTGGTTTAAGAGACTTTTAAATATTAGAGCAGTTAAGATTAGAGCAGTTAAGGGGGGAGTGGGGGGGGTGGGGGTGGTTGGGTGGTTGGTGTGTGTCCATCTGTCCTGTGTCCCCCCCCCCACGTTGGTCTTATTAGGAGACTGTTCCAAGACCTAACATCCCTTAAGATAATGTTTGACAAGGACACAATTTAATGCTGCTGCCTGTAGGAGTGGGGAACTGGAACTGATGACTCAAAAGGTTTTTCCCAGCCCTGTGTTGTTAATAATGTGCTAGTGTATGCTAGGCATTAAGTGGTTAGACAAGTCCTCCATACCTGTTCGATGTTGAATATACGTGAATTCTGAAAAATGAACTTGAAGACAGCATGCAAGTCTTCTGCCAAACCTTTAGCTGCCTGTGAACAGATCGTGGCATTAAAAATTCAACAAGTTTATGATAAGCCAGCCCAAAGAGTTGTAAGCGTAGTGACAGGAATTTATTCTAAATGCAAATAATTAATAATAATAATAAGTGTTCCCAGATCTTCTCAATTTATTTTTTGACTGTGTATCTTCTAACTACACATAGCAATTTCATCTCAGAGTTCTTCACAGCAGATTGCTATAACTGGACTGAAATAAAAATATTTTTTCATATCCTTAAGTGCTTATGATTAATTAAAATACTCTTAGCTTATGGATAGCTATAGATTTAGTTGGGAATAAAATCTTACCCTTTCCTTATGAGCACCAATTGCAGTACATCAGATGATATGGTGTATGGTGTACTTGATACCAGGAGGTGTATACTCTGGTGCAAAATGGAAATGTAAGGAAGCTTCCATTTGCCAAACGTGAGAACTCCCACTCATAGCTGCAAAAGGAAGGTGGAGGTTTCTATTAATAGTAAGTTTAGGGAGTAGTTCACAGATGACTAAAGTTCTAAGAGAATGAGCTCGCAATTGTGCCAAAAACCTGAATTACTCCATGAGCCAAGTAAGCATTTCTGAGGGCAGTTTGTTCTGGGATGTTAGCTGCTGCAGAGAAATCAAGGGTGTTAACAACGGTTGTGTTAGTCACTACTTAAAGAATTTCTTAGCCTAGTTAAAGGGCAGAGGGGGAGAGATAAGCCTTCCTGTTCTTCTCTCCCCCTCCGCCCACATGAATGTCTTCCTCTGTCCATGAAAAAAAGCTGCAGTGTGTCAGGACTTTTAGAGAATAAGACTTACTGATGACCACTGAAGATTCCCGCATCACTGTCATTCTTGTTTGGCACTCTGTGTCCAAAGAGCTTTATGCGCACTGTAAATCCCATAATCACTCAATTGACCTTGAAGGACGGCAGTGCTGCCCAAGATCACTGAACCACCCTGCATGCTGTGTTAAGTAATGTATTTTAGCTGTGTTGTGTGCTTGCTTTGAGGCCTGGTTTCAGCATTAGATAACATTTAGCCTGTGAGCTGAGAAGTACAGCTCTTTGCAGAAGCAGCTGAAGTCTCTGGCTTTTACTGAGCAGTGTATGGGATCCTTTCCCCTAGGAAAGAGAGAAAACTTGCTATTTGAGGCTGGAAACAAGGCGTAGCTCAGTGTAACAGCTAACCATATTGCCTCCATGTTGCTCCTCTGTTCAGATCCAGATTTTGTTTCTCTTTCTAATTCCTACTTTGTAGTGGGGAAAAATCACCTGCCTTCTCTGCATCTGCTGTCATCTTTGAGAGAGCATGAGTAGCAACCATGTGTTCAGCTGGGACTGATAAGCACCTGATATTATCAGCTGTCAATTAAAATAAAAATCCTGAGTCTAAGAATTAAAATGCAGAACTCTCATCTTCTAATTGAGTCAGCAAGATAAACTGTTGCTTGATGACCAAGGACTTGTATTTGGCTAGCTATTGTGTAGGCTCAATGGAAGAGGTGCTGGCACCCCTACACAAGGTCTGTAACCTTCTGCTAGCTTTGAGAAGGGAGTATGGAATTGCCCTGTTTGAGAGAGGGTTATTGTGCACTTGCTTCTCCCTCCCACTTTCATGAGCAAGTGCACTAGCTATTTTGTAAAACTTAGAGTCATCACTATCGCCATCTCTTCCTCTCTTGATTTTGCATGCAAATGTCCATGTTTGCTGTGGTTGTTTTAACCTCAGTGTGGAACATGTGTGAGAAAGGCTCCTCTGGGGATGCGAGTGGGTGGACATCTAGTTGATGAGTCTTGAGCAGGCTTATGAAATGGGTCTAGAGCTGCTCAGTTCTGCTAAGAGATCACCATTCTGCAGATGCATAGAGCAGATCTGTGAGCTGCCTGCTACCTGAAGAAATAGAGATTAAAGAATCTCACATTTGTATTGGGGTGCCTGAATTTATCCTGTGTAGCCCAGCAGAGGACTTCAAAGTCTGTACTGTAGGATCTGGGCTTCAGAGTTCTTTGTGGGAGCTAAAGTTATTCTTTAACATCTAGCTGAATACACTTTAATTGTGAAAGCTTAGTTTGCTTAACTTTTTGTTTTTGTAGAGATAAGTGATTATAGAAAGTTCCTGGTAGACAAAGTACGTGGGGTGGATTTGCATAATTGATACTCTGATACTCAGTTGTCATGACCCGGGCTGGACAGACCAGGGAGAGGTCATGGTTTAAAAACTGATACAGCTGTGCAGGCAAACTTTTGAAAGTTACCCTTTCTGCCTCCACAGTGTTCTGTGTACACTTTGGGAATCACTGGTGCATGTTTGCTTGCCATCACACTTCTGTAGTGAAGGGCCTGTGAAGAGTTTCATCTTGGAAGCCCTCAAGCTGTTTTAGGGGTCAGGAAGGGCTATTTTGCCAATCATTCCAATCACTTTTCCTGTAGAATCTATAATGTCACAAGAGCAATCTCTTTGTGCTTAGGTGACATTCCAGGACTTGCGATGACCTGCCTTTATCTGGGAGCAAATAGTACCTGTTGCATACTGTTTGAAGTACCTTGTTGGGAAGTGTAAGCATTGTAGTGTATTGGACGTAGATCAGGTTATCAAGCTACCAGAGGTGATCACATCACCTAATCCCACTCATAAATTTCACAAATGCCATGTGGTATGTTCCACCAAAGTCCATGAGGTAAAATGAAAGAGGCTGATTATAGAACAAGTAAAACAGAAGGGTGGGGTATCGAATCAGTAAATCCCTCTTCGACAAATGGATTCGTATCTAGAATGCAGAATGACCATACATCATTACTGGGCCTTGCGTGACTTGTTACACTGCTATTTCTCCTTAAGCAAATGGAGTTCATGTTCATTCTGCACTTTGACTTCTATAAGAACATGGCTGGCCTTGCTATGTCAGGCAGAAAGCCCCTGTAGCCTAATAGTATACCTCTGATGTTGGCCAAAAGCTGATGCCTGAGGAAGAGTATTTCAAAGATACGCATCATTGCTTTCCTCTGAGCTACTGAGGTATTGGAGGCTGAAAGTTCCTATATAATGAGTTACTAAATGGATTTCTGTGAACTTGTCCAGTCTCCCCTTGAAACCATGTGAACTCCAGCATCCACAGTATGCTTTAACAAAGGCTGTCCTAGATAACCTTCACATTGTTTGGAAAGTTATCTACAAAACTCCTTGCTACAGCACTACTTGAAAAAAATTTTTCTTGTTTAGAGTGTTGATGCCGGGTAGTAATTCTATTGGTAGAGCAATGAACATGTGATCCTTGTCCACCCTGTTCATGTAACTCATGAATTTACATGCTCTTACGTCCTCACCTCAGTTAATTTTCTTCCAAACTGAGAAGCCTCAACTAGTTTAGTTGATCCTTGCATGGAAATTACTCCATGCCTTTGAACATGCTTGAGCTTCTTCCAGTTCAGATCTGATGAAAATACTGCTTTGCATCCTGTAATGTCTCCATCTGGAAAGACTACAGTCGTTAAGAACGTTTCTCCAATAGTTGGTTCTTGGTCCCCTTAAACCTGCCAGGCATAATCCTGTGAGAGAGTAAGTCACAGGCTCTCCTTGTGTTCACACAGCCCGCCTTGCTCCAATATAATGTGCCTCTCTTCCACCTTAGAAGAACAATCATTGTACCTTGTGCTAGTACTGTTCATACAGGCTCTACTGAAAGTGCTGAGAGCTGTGTGCTGACAGGCTGTGTTGTTGCCTGGTCTCCAGGTGAGTATCTCTCAGACTTTGGACTCTTTGGAATGGCTCTGGGTTTTCCATGCACATTGCTCTCTGGAATTTATGCCTCTGCATAAGCATTGGAATAAAAGGCACCAGTATTGGTGCTCAGATTCAGGGGAAGCTCTGAGGCTGTTATAGCTTTTATTTAGATTATTCATGCCTTCAGACCCTGCCACTGTTTGTTGTGACTTGGTACTGTGGAGTTCAGCTTTTGCATAAATTGTTGTGTGCCTGTCGTTTCCAAATGAAAAAGCCAAGCAGAAATATGAAATGGTGTTTGTGTTCTGGATCAAGCCTAGAAGACACTCGGTTATTTTTTATTTTCCCGTGCAGGGATTGCAGAAGGATCATATCACTTTATGTAGCTGACTCACATAAATACTGGTGATGTTAAGTTGTTTAAAAGACTCTGAAATGATAAAACTTCAGATCTTAAACCTCTAGATTATCTGCACTTGGCCCTATGCTGACGTTTCTGATGAAAGACCACAAAAGATGATGTGATTCGTTCTGGACTCTGAGTGACTTCTTCAGATAAACCTTATTTGAGGATTGGTGGTGGGGCTTTCTTTAAACTTCATGTGTAAAATCTTCATCTCGCAACTTTGTTGTATTTAATTAGATGCAACAGCTGTCACGATAAAACAGTCTGTGTACGAAGAAGTTTGAAGCAGTGGCCTGTAGCTTCCCTCTGTATTTATCCTCTAGGTACAAAGGACCTATTGTTGCTGCAGTCTGTGCTCCTAAATCCATCCTAACATCTGTTGAGGGCAAATGGCTGATCCAAGCAGTGGTGCTGTGCTAAGCCTGCTGTCACTGGCTCTGTGTTCCTTCTTTAACGAACAGACTGCTGCTTGTGCACAGATATTCCGACAATGCTAATAGAGTATTATACAGTGTCAGAAAGTCTTTAAAGTGAATGTTAATGTATTTCAACAGAACACCATAAACTCTACTGCTGCTTGCTAATGTTGTCTGTGTTCAAGTAAACCATTCCTACATCCCTCATAGAAAGTGAGAGCAAGTATTTTGCATGAAAAACATCTGGGCTCCCCAAGTGTACGGGGCTTAGTTTAAGGGCAATATCCTGGGGCCTTTCAGGCTTAAATGGCATTGCTTTATGTCTTGGTAGATCACAGAGCTGTCCCTAGGTAATTTTACATTTTTTAAAAAATTGAATTTTTAAATTCTAAGAAGGCCTCAATTTTTCAACTTCTTCCTAAGGCGAGACAGAACAATGTAGTTTGCTTGTTAGGAAAGAGTTGGGGGAAACTTTGGTGGGTGGAGAAAGATTTTTCTCTGGGAAGAGTACTTACTTGGTTTTACTGTTTCACTGAGCATCTAATGTTAACTTTACAGAGCTGACCAGAGGTGGAGAATGCTGGAAGTCTGGCTGAGGCTTAGGCATTTGGGAATCAGGGCTGTCAGAAAAGCAGTGTCGTGTGTGCTTGCCATACCTGCGTGAAATCTTCGTGATCATCTGGCGTGCAGAGTGTTATTGCTTGGCCTAAGATAAAGAACTGAATTACAGCCATGACTGCTTCTCAGCTTTTCACACAGATGCCTGCTATGGAGTTGTTATATGCTGACAGAACATATATCAGGCTTTGGTTAAGGAAACTGAGATAGGCGTGTAATTTACTATGGCATCTTCTTCTGCATATCTAAACTAAAAAAGTTTGAATTTACATTCTAGGATTATCTTCATGTTTAATTATAAAGAAGGTTTCATGGTATCTCACAAAGAAGAGTCAAGTGACGTGGCTGCAAAACCAAACTCAATGGGTTGGCTCTCTTGTGATCTGTTTGTGTATGCTGGCAGGGAGGGGGAAGTTTATTCTGAAAATTCAACCTGCTTTGCTAAAACTGGAATTTCTGGATGACTCCCCAGATCTGAGTATTCAAGGTTTTCCTGCCCACATAAGTTTCCCCCCCCCCGCTCTGCTTCATCCAAAAGAGTCTGGCTTTAAGATTTCACTTCAAAATTATTCTTGGCTTTACCTCAAAGCACTTTTTCTTTCTTCACAAAAACTTCCATGTAAGTTGTTATAAGGCTTTTTCACCTTACATGACAGCAGCAAATACCTGGGCTCCTATTGCCTTGAGTAAACTTAAGAAATTTCAGTTAAGTATAGCTGATATAGTTATTGCTCCTTAAATGCTGAGGATTACTACCAAAAAAAATACAGTTGTACAAGCTGTTGCATTAAAGTTGACTAGTATTTAAGGCTAACAACCATGCTGGACAATTTTAAGGTAACTGCTAGCTTCTGGATTATATATATACAACTGTATTTATCCTCAGTGGTGTTTCCTCCTCTTCTGGGAAAGGTGAGCAAGGTTTTAAGGAACGAAGACCACCCTGCTCAACTCTAGTTTTACCTGTTGCAAATGCAGCAGTACCCAACTCTGCTTCACAGACTTGGAGGAATTCCAGTGGAATGTGACTTAATGTTCCCATTTCTTTGCAATGAGGAAGCAACATTTAACACAAAGAAATTTGAAATGGAACATGTCCTTCGGTTCCCCGTCGGGTCTTTTTGATTTAACATGGTATGCTGAGAAACTGGGTCGGTTAAATGGGTGCAGTGAGCTTGCCTTGTCAGTCAAGTGGATGCCAATAAGGCTGTCCCCGTTCATGGCTTGTTAACTGATGAGGCTGTTTTCTCCCTTGTCAGCAGACTGTGTGCTCAGCGGTGTGGAAGGGAACACTCAGGACTATTTTGCTGTGCTGCCACTGCCCTCTCTGAAATGCTAGGTGTTGGGCAGGTAGTGCAGAAAGGATTCTGGCAGGGGAGGAGCATGCGGATCCTACTGAAAGGCTTTCTTCAGTGTTGTGCTGTACATCTCTTTCCCACTCTCATAGGAATCAGATTCTCTTTCCCATAGAAGAGAAATTGCAGGTTTGTTATTTGCCTTCACATTTTAGCTTCTTGGAGATCCTTTACATCATAAAAATGTAGCACTGGGGAAGACTTGAACCTGTGTTGTCTGAAGGCTGCATGGAAGTGCTTATATAGTTTCCCAGTATCTTACCACTCTAGCAATTATGGCTTCTTTTCCTGTTGCCCAGCCTGCCAAATAAGAGGGCTTTTTGGTGTTTTTCTCCTTGTGGGTTTAAAAGTTGCTGTCTGCTCTATAAACGCTTAATGTTTCAGGCAACTCGCATTTGGAAGAGATCAGTTCCATGCTAACAAATCAAGTCCAGTTTGAAACACCCTCCCCATCTCCCCACCCCCAAACCCTGCAATCAACTCCAAAACACCTGACCTGCAGATTAGTGCAGACTTTCCTTGATTAACTTGCTCCCTTCCAAAAGAAGCGTTCAAATTTAGGTGACAGCATTCCAATTGGCAAGTCATCAGGCAAGCAGAGCAGAATAGTTACCTTCTGTAATGCTTCCAGTGACACTCAAGAATGTAATTTTTCCTTCTATGCAACAGCATCACACCAGGAAATGTGGTGTTTTTCTGAGGATTATAATAGACTATATCCTTGTCTACAATACTGTTGTAGCCCATTGTTTGCAAGCCTGTAATTTGTTCATCTCTTCATCTGCCTCATGTCCATTCTCACCTTTCCAAGTGTAGCACCTGTAACTATTTCTCAGACCTACCAAGATCTTTGAATTCCAGCCCTGTCCTCCTAAAGAGTTTCTTTTTCATTCTTGATTGGGTGCTGTCTGTGAACTTCTAAGTGCACTCTGTCTTCCAGGGACCGTGAGAATACTTAGCTGTGCTTTCTTACTCCTTCCACCCCACCACACTGTCATCCCACTTTCAAGACCCTGGCCTGCCATGAAGAGGTCAGAATGTGTCCCTACAGTAGTTCAGCAAGATGAAGGTGCTGAGCGCAACTAGGAGGGAGTCTGTGTTTTGGCAGTCCTGCAGCAGCAAATAGAATTGATCATTTGCTTTGATATTCATGACATTGTCTCCTGCTTTTGACAGAAGCTATGGAGAATTTAGGTGCACAACTTGTCCTTTGGTTGTAATTTCATATGGCTCAGGTTTGTTGTATGCCTAGTCTATGTCATATGGGACCACATCAAATATGTTACTACATGAGGTTTGATCCCTCAGGCAGGGTATTCTGTCAGAGAAGAAACAGAACAGGCTCCAGGTGCTGTGTTCTTGACACATTGGTGTTCATAAGTACTAAAGAATAATATAATAAATAGAACTAATATCTCTCCAGTTGCTTGGGTTATTTGTGCTACTTACCTTCCCAGACTTGTCCTCTCCTTTCCACAGTCTCTGAGCCATTAGCTGTTGACTTAAGTAACTTGTGGAGGACAGAAATGCAGATGCTGAAGTGTTAGCAGGTCAGCTCTGAGCTCTGGAGCTTCTAGGATTTTTTTTCTCTAGTCAAAATTAAAAAATTTCCCAAAATAGTTTCCAGGAGCTGGGACTACAGTTACTCCATCAGTTAGCACAATATTTTTCTTTATTGTTGGGCCTGGAACTAACAAACACTAGTGCATGGAAGGTGGAAGAATAGAGAGCAGTTTCAGTGCCCTTCTGATGCTGCTACGAGAAATTGCTTTTCCTATTACCAGATACCTAATCACTACACATGTCTACAAACAGGTCTGGGTGCTAAGGTTGAAATGAGATTACTTCATCCATGCAGATGCATTGCAACTCAGGGCAAAAAGCTTGTCTGTTATTTATTACAAGTACAATAGTAGTTATTGCTTGTGTGGTGGAAGAGTAGACATGCAGAAGAGAGGATGTAAGTTTAATACTACTGCTTTCTTAATAGTATTCTTAATACCACTACTTTGGCTTATTTGTTGTTAAGACTGTTACATTCCTTCAGCACAAGCATGTCCATGTGCTATACTGTCAGTTTGCGTATGTGCAAGAAACGTTAACAGGCCTTCATGCTGTTTTTCACACTATGTGCTGTGCAGGTACAGCGCTTCAAAACCCCTTATCTCCTCTGTGCTGTGCAGTTGATCTGTTTACATGTAATAGCTACTTTCCTGGGATTTCCAGACATCCAGTGACTGAAGAAAGAAGGCATGCCTGTCTAGGTTTCTCCACTATGATACTGGTAATTGCCACCACTTGGAAAGATACTTCACTAGCATTTGTACTCATAAACCTGCTATTTAAGAGACTCTGGTCTTTATCCCTCCTTGGAAAGAGGAAGAAAACATTCCTGAGCATTGTCTGAGGCATTTAGTGCTGCATAATGATAATGATGTGCAACATGTTAAGTACTGGTTTGTCTTGTGTACGGGTAAGAGTTGGTATTTGCTGCCCTTTATCTTAGGTATTCACTGGAAATAAATTGTATGGTATTTTAAATTACTTGCACAACTTCATGGTGTCACTGAACTATTTTATTATGCAAGTGAACTTAAGGGGTATTTATTTTCATGCATCAGGATGCAAAATATCCATGATGGCTTACTGTGTGTGAGTGCTGTGGGTTTTTCTCCTGTTCTGCCTTCTTTTTCCCCTTCAGTGTAGGATGTTTTGTGGTGGAGCTGCAGTACCAGGAGGGGGATGGTTAACTTCAAAGATACTATGCTGCCTGCAACCAGAGACGGATTCTGCACCAACAGGCTGTAGATCAAGAGTCAGACTTCAGAAAAAAACTTGCCTGTGCATGCGTAGTGTCCAACACACCTGGAAACTGGGCATTTATGCTAGGAAGAGATTGAAGAGGCAATGTCATCTTGGGTTCCCATCTAGGTCTTGGATCTTACACAGAGAAGATGTTGCCACTCAGCTGGTTGGCAATGTGTTGCCTCCTTAAGAGACAATGTTTTCTGAATGTTTTTCAAATGGCACTTTAATTTTCCAAGTTAGATACTGTATGGTGCGCGGTCTCTGAAAGGCTGCAGTGTCCCATAGATTGATCTACTGACTTAGCATTAGAAGAGATGTTGTCTTAACAAAAAAACAAAAGCAAGTAAGAACAAGTGCATGACTTGAGGGCATTGCTAAAGGAGGGAAGATCCCATTCTAAGTACTGTAACTTCTAGTACAAGAACTTTCCACAGCTTTATGATTATTTAAACTATATTCTGAAGTTCTCTCCAGTTTGATCTTTCATCTTACTTCTACTCTCTTGTCCCAGCTGGAAATGTAGGTAACGTGTTACAGTCCACCCTGAACAATCTGAGGTCATGGAATTTGTGTTCAGTCATTTGGTGTAGTAATTTCTTCTGTTTCTGTTGTCTGTTACGATTCATGGAGCTTTTTTTCCGTTTAACGGAAATGGCATTGCCTTTTCAAAAGCATGTTTTTTGGTTAGGAATTTTATGCATCCTAAGATGGGGAAGAGGAAAACCTTGTAATGTTTTCATACACACGAGCAAACCTTCTAAGGTGCTATTTGTTGTTCATTTTAAGTATGTTACTCTTCAACATAAAAATATAACCATGAAGTGTTATGTCATTGGCCTATTGAGGAGAAGGAAGTTAAAATTTACTGTCTAGGGTTTTTAGCATGCTATGTGCATTTAAACATCCTTATTTCATGTATAACAGCCATGTGCTCTTCTCCGCTCTCCACTCACCTGTGTTCTGAAACAATTAAGACCTGCTTTCCTTTTGGTTATGCCTTCAATTTTGTCCTGGGGTACTGCCAGGATTTGGTAGGGATCTTACAAATGACCTGCCTTGCCTACACAGGGTAAGCAGGACTTGTGAAAGTTGTCTTAACTGTGTCTTGCTCTTTTTGTTGCTGATAGAACTTAGTCTGAGTTACTCTGTTTTCCTCCCCAACAATATCTTGAATTGGTTAGCACCTTGGGTTTTGATTTGATCGTCTTGGCACCATGGGGAGTTTCATGTGGTCTGAGCTGAATGCCAAACTGATCACCTCTTAGCCTAACAGATGTCAAGGTTTCTTCAGATGGTCTAAATCAGGGTTTCAAGTGGGTTAAGCTCCACTTGCCTGCTTCACTACCAGCTTCTCTGTGGCTAAAAGCTTGCGTGGAGTGGTTGTAGGACATCTGTTTAGAACACTGTTAAAACCATTATGTTCTTCTTGAAATCAAGGCTAAGGTTTGGAGATGAGAAGCAAGAGGACTTAGTATGGCAGGAAGGAGACCCAAAGGATTTTCCCAGGCAGTCATCAACTCATTGAAGTGACAACTGACAATTGAGGCCCTGTCTCTTCTTGCTCTGCCTGTCATGTGGCTAGCAGCTTGTCTGAGGACACAGCAGGGACACCAGGGAATTCCTCTTTAGCCTGCTGGTTGTTCAGTCCTTTAAGAACACAGAAATTAACCTTTACCACATCTCCCAAGTGTCCTTGAAAGCTTGTTGGATAACCAAGTAGTCATGTTCCTACACGCTTATGGCTTTAAATGATTGAAATGGAAAGCAGATGACTTAAATTTTTGGTCTTAATACTAAAATAATTCTTAAAAGGTGTAGCAAGTAGATGGCTTTAGCACTAAATAGCTCACTATGTAGCTGATCCTTTAGGAAGGGGACTGTATCTGGAAGGGTCTTTTAGGATTGGAGTAATACAGGGTATTTCCCTAGACTAGGGAGTTTACATTTTTTTACTAGCAAATAACCACGAAGGAGATGGAGTAAAAGACGAACGTACTGGTACCAGCTGGAATTCTGTGCTCAGCCAACAACCTGCAAGTTTTCTGGTAAGGAGCGGGAAGCACAGCCTTTCAAGTCCTTTAGCTTGTAAAGGATACTTACTTTATACCCACTGAGGTGTTTTAGCCAGAAGTACAAATAACTTGCACAATACAAAACTGCGGATTACAAGCATATGTTTTCTTGAAGGGGGTAGAAAAGGATTAGAATATGATTAGGGATTTATTGTTGAGAGGGATTAAGCAACAAGAGCTTTTTAAGGTCACATTTTCCAATTGCAGCCTTGCTGTTGCTGAGAATTTGGTATCTGAACTTCCCCCCCTTCCTACACTGGAAACACTGTTTGGGAAACCTTTGGTTCTTAAGGCACAGAAAGAAAGCCTTAAGCACACTTCCATGCTCCATTATCGATCCCAAATGCTACAGATGGGAAAAGGAACTCTTAGAAAACCTTTCTTACTTGTTCTTTCTTGTTGCTTTTAGAGGAATTTTATTTTTTTTGTTGTTTTTAATCCTAATTTAAAGGACACTCCTTTAAAAATACAGCTTGAAAATGACAGGACACCTAAGCAGTCATCTTCTCTGGTTCAGTTCTGGGGTTTCATGACTTGGGAACCATCTTCAGTCATCTTTCTATAGGAGGGTCCTCTGTCATCTGGGAGAGAGCAGGAGAAAGAAACAATATAAAGGCTAAAAGACACTTGAGGCCTTCATGTCTCACTAAAAAATGAACGCAAAATTTTCTATTATATTTGTCTGAAACTAGCTGAGGCAACTTGTTTTATTCACAGTTCTGTGTTAATCATAACATTGTTTTACCTGACATTTATCCTAGAGCTTAAATATACATAATTAAGTGGCTGGAAACTGCTGCAGTGTCAAGGCTTTGTAGTGAGTGATTCTATTCCTCTTCTGCCCCTTCCTCTTGTTTTTTCAAATGTGTGCCTCTGTGCTGGGCACCAGCTGTAGCAGGCTCTCCTGGTCTGTTAGCTCTGGATTTCAGTAACGTGACATTTATAAAATATGGGGAAATTGTCATGAAATCTTATCTGCCTGTAGCTTACCTGTTGTCTGGCCTTGCCTTGTGTCTACTTTATCTTCTCTTTCCTTTAAGATACCAAGCTACAAATCTAACTTGTTAGTAGAACTATACTACGTGATCATCCCAGTTTGGGGGTTTTATGTTTGTTTTGGGGTTGTTGGGTTTTTTGACACATAGTATAATATTGCAAGCAATATAATCTCCTGTAGTCAGAACAGTTGGAGATAATCCTTTCCTGATTTGCCATTTTGCAGGTCCTTATGCTATTCCCTGCAAGCTTAGTTGCTGCTTTTGCCTCTTGATTAAAAGCTAATAGACTTTTTCTAGTCATTAAACACTCTTGCCTTCTGCATACAATAGTAACCTCTGTCTTGCAGTCTACTTCTGCCATTGCAGTAAATCTGGTTATGTTGTTTCTTCACTAACAGCAATAGCTTTGTGAACTCTTGCCCTGTAGTATCATTCAGTACCCATAACTGCTGTTGTTATGTGCTGAGTAGATTTTTATGAGGGAAAGAATGAACATTTATCAGGTTAATGCCGATTGCTTCGTAAGAATAATCTGCAGCCTTTTGCCTTTAAAACCTCAGATTAATTCCAGCTCTAATATAAATGGAAGTTAAATTATAAGTCTTAAATTTAATTTAGTCATTAGGGCCTTTCGTAATCCAAGGGATGGCCTGCAGGCAGCTATGCTGTGCACTCACAGGAGCTCTTATTCCACGGGGGTTTAGGCCTGGAAATGGTCAACTCTGAAATGCCCTCTCATTTAGCCAGAAGGTCAGTCCAATCCTGTGCTGAGTAGGAAAACCTGCAGAGCAATCTGGATAAGACAGCAAAGTCAGTGCCCCAATTAAGTTTGCTTGTGTGATAACACAAATCTAATTGGGGCCTAAGTGTGTATATTATAGAGGTTACAGTAGTGCATTAAAGCGTGGAGACTGTATTGTACATGAAGTTCTGTGTTAACACTGAGAAATAGCTTTCAATACATCTTACGTAATGCTTTTTGTTTTTCTCCTTAGGTCAATGTTCGAGTTGTTACTATGGATGCAGAGCTGGAGTTTGCCATCCAGCCAAACACTACAGGCAAACAGCTGTTTGACCAGGTCAGTGAAGGGTTGGTATGGGCTCTTGTTGTTTAAGCTTGGAGTACATTTCAGACTATAGTGTTATCTTAAGACTGGATTCCAAACCTGCCTTTCTTTCTTCTCTCCGCCTCCTAATCTGGTCTGAACTGAGGTCTCTAAATTCCATCACAATAAAAGAAAAAACCAAAAATTCTTGCAGGTATGCTATGTTCCAGTGAAACCTGTCTTCCTAGCAGTGTTGGGTGATGAAGTGTCATAAGGGATCTAAAATATTTAGACAGCATAGGTAGTGTGTAAAAATGCACCTCTTTGAAATAGAGCTTAGCTCTTATTTATTTCTTAAATTCTGAAGTTGAAATGTTGTCCCTGTGCATAAAACTCTTCAGAATCAGGTCTTCAGGTGGCTGACGAAAGCATAGGCATAGCTGCATATTCATTCAGAAGCTGGGTTGGAGGTAGCCACTTGCCACAAGTGTTCAAGTTTTCCAAACTACTGGAAAAACAGAAGAGTTTGTGATCTCCATGCAGCAACTATAGCAGCATGCCTTGTAAGAAGCCCCTGTACAGCAGGGTGGAGCAGAGACTTGTCTAGCCTTCTTCTGGGGGTTCCCAGGGAAGTGAAAGGCATGAGTAGTCAAGATTCTCCTCCCTTACTGTTATTCTTCCTGCTACTGCATTAAAAATATACACATCTGTTTGGAGATGGACCTACAAAAGTCAGATAAAGACAACTAAAATAAATGAAGAGCACTTTGTAAAACTTTCTTATTCTTTTCTTAAGTAGCTTGCTCTTATAAAAATCAAGCAAGGCCTAGATTTCAGCAGAAAAATGTAACTTGCTGTTCTGGAATTTAAAAAAAAAAGTTTGCTTTAGCTAGTCCTGCTGGAACCCTGAAAACTAAGAATTGATCTATGTAGACTTCAGTTACACATACTAAGCTGTTTATAAAGTGTTACAGCAATTCCTCTGCACTTTTCCCCTTGTCCCCTCCTAGCCTTGATGTCAAAGGGTGGTTGAGCTTTAACTCAAGGAGGCAGAACTGGCTGAACAATGTCCATTCCTTCTAAGTTTTTTTGGTACAATTTCTCATTTCAGTGAGTTAGCTAGAACTTGCTAGGCCTTATGGCAACTGTGCAGTGAGAAGTACTTTTCCAAAACAACAAAAAAAAAAACAACAAAAAAACCCAAACACCACAAAAAGACAAAGAAAACATTTAGTGGGTTCTTGGAGGGAGTGAAAGGAGGAAACCAAATTATAATCACTGCAGAACTTCACAGGACCAAACAGAGTACTACAGATTGTGTTTAGCTTTAAATCTAACTTGAATTCCTTTTGATTATTACTAATGTGGAATAAACTTCAAGTATTCATTGACTGGGAATTTGGTGAAGTGCATATGAAACCTGAATTTTTATGGAACCAGCATCTGGTGTTTGACCTTCCATTCACTGCTGATCACCCTTGCATTGGGGTACCTTCCTCTCTCAGCCCTTTCCATGTTAACCCAAAACAGAGAACTCTGGCTTCATCTTTGAGGGTACAAAAATCCAAATGACTAAAAGCCAGGTTTTTAAAAGCAATGCCTTAGATCAGACAGTGTAAGTATGTCCTGTGTTCCTTAGGACAAGGTTTCAATAAGGACTTTTTTCCCCCATTTATTCACTAATGTTTACATCTGTTAAGAGCCAGAGTCATCTCTCTGGCAGAAGAGAAGCTACTTTCTTGACCTCCAGCACAGAAGCACAAAATCCTGAGAACATGGAAGAAGGCAGGATGCTTCAGATCCAAGATACTTCTACCTTGCTGTCTAGGTAGTTCTGGATTTCTGAAGACTGCACTACTGGGATAGACTATCACCTCGTGAAGATTTGCTTCTTACATTCTATGGCTCAGGTTTAAAACCTGTGATTGGAAATTCTTACCTATAGTCCATACCTTGTTAGGGTGCACTTCTGCATATCAAGAGAAGTGTGGCTTCTAGCAAGGTAGAATTGTGCAGCACAAAACTGGGGAAGGTGAAGACTGTATGTTTAGCTGCAACTGTTCTGACATCTTTTCACTTCTGCTGTGCAAGCTTTTTACTAGACCCTTATCTCAGATGGAGTTTACACTCAGATAAAGCCTGTGGAGGCAACAGGTTTTCGCAGGTATGGGGAGTGGCTCCACTTGAACTGCAAACTGTGGGCGGAAAAGGGCGTTGAAGAAGCAGGCTATTTTTAAAAACCACAAAATGATTTCTTGGCCTGGCTGTCAGCTAGCAAAACTACTCTGGCAGTGCCCTTGTGCTTTAGGCTTTTCTAGCATAAGTGTGTCCTGCACATAAGGTGGATTATAGCTCCCTTTTATAGAAAGGGGGAAATAATGGAAACCTGTGAATATTGAATTCAGCTCTGCTCAAGTGAGACCTGTGCAGAGTTTGCTCCACAATGGTCTGAGGTGTCCCGAGAACCAATGCAGTGGGCTCTGCAGCTGGCTGGAGTACCTCCCAGGCAGTTGTGTGCCATCCTGGCCACAAGGAAATGGAGGATTTCAAATTCAAATGGAGGAGAGTGTGCCACTGGCAGTTGCTGGGAGTCAATGCGTTTCTGGGTGGAATGGGCAGACTTAAGATTTGCTGCTTCATGCATTTGAGGAGGGCATGGAGGTGTCTCCCATCTTGAATGTAATGCCTTGGTTCTTAGTTCTTCCTTGTTTTGCTATGGAGGAAGTTTATAAACAGTTTCCCAGCATACAGTCTAAAACATTCATGTCTTTGTTCTTCGTATTGGAACTCAAATGGTCAAATTGTGAAGTTTAGCTTAATACTTTCTCCTTCCTTGCCTTTAGGTTTTGGGAAGAACTTGAGGGGTCATAACTTCTGCAATATTTCTAACTTGATTTATAGAAAATGTGTACTTTTTCTGTTGCAAGAGTCATTCAGAGATGATGACCTGATAACTGCTTGATTTACACAACTCTCTTATTTTAACAAAGTTGCAACACACTTTTGTGCAATAGGAAGTACCATGCTCAACATACCCCTGCTTTTCTGCTAGATTGAGTAAAGCCCAGTTCTGACCCTTCTAAAAATACATCTATCTAGCTGTCAGAAAATTTGTCTGCTCTGTGGTGAAACAAGCCACTTTGGGGGTGGAGGGAAAAGGATTTTAGTCAAGTAAAGGCTGAAGCATTTTCAGACCCCAGATCTTTTAAAAAAAAGTTGTGGGGTTTGGGGTTTTTTGTTTGTTGGGTTGGTTTTTTTTAACATAAACTCTAGTTAGTTATAAGTAGTTCCTTATGACCCTGCTGAAGTAGTATATATAAACCATAGTCTGAATACAGCTCACAGTGTCTAGCTATGAAGCTATCTCATTTCTTCAACTAGTAGGCACTGACCTCTTTATCCTTAAAAATTATATTTGCTTTGTGACATTTTTCATACTACTAAGCAATTTGCTTGGTCTGCTTATATCATTAAACTTTATAGATTTACCTGTTATTCAACGTCACACAAACAGTAATTCTCAGAGTGCTAATCAGAATGGTGCGTTTTTCCTTACAACCCCAGGAAGCTCTGGCTTCCAGGTACAGACTGCTGGCTTCTAGCTCATCAGTAAGAAAATTTAAGGGAAACTACAGCAAAAACTAATTAAGTATCCTAGAATCATTGTCTCTCTCAAGTCTGCTCTCCAGCTAGAGTGTCTTCAGCAATACTATAAATGGGAAGGGTGAAACAGATCCTTGGTTGAGATCTTAGACTTCTTGTAACACATGTAACTACACCCTCTCAAGTCTTGTCACACTGTCCTGACTTGCAAAGTGGTTTTAAAAAGCTCTTGCCTTCCAACTCAGTTCGGCTCCCTGTGGTGATGCCTACATCACTTTTTGAGGGTCTACTCTGCAAATACATATCTGGATTACTTCATTGATGTTATGTAGTGAATCTTTCCAGATCTCGTCTCTGTCTAGAGCACAGCTTTACAGGTAGATGAGCTGGCAGCAAACTACTGGGCTCTAAGAACAAGCGGTCAAGAGTAGGAGGAGGTCAGGAACTTGTTAGGCTATCTCCTCCACTGAGGAAAAGGGACATGTCCAAACAGGACTATTTTTACTAGTAAGTGTGCCATCCTGTCAATGGATGGTGTTTCTGGATCTTTCGTCTGGTTAGTATTTACAATATCTGAAATGAAATTTATCCTAATGTTGGGCCATCAGTATATTTTGTCCTTCAAAACCAGCCTTTCTGTGAGTTAAAAAAAGAATGCCCTTGACTGAGAATACATGCAGCTTGTTTTAATTCTCAAAACCGCACAGGGAGCTTACTGCAGCAGCTGTGTGAAGCATCCCTCAGTTGCTTCCTCCAGCCAAATAATCTTTGGTGACTGGCAGACAAGATCACTTGAGCTATTAGTACTGCTTACTAGTTGTCGTTAGTACTAACACCATTACAGACCATCTCACCATAAGCTTCGGAAAAGCTACAAACTACAAGAAGTAACTCGTCTGCTTCACCAAGTACAGTTTTAAGCGGGGCCAGTAGATAGAAGCAAGCAGAAGCCCCACCTGCTGCCAGTGTACCAGTCTAGCAGTTGATGGCCTGTCACCCTGTTTGTCTCTCCCGGTTTCCCCAGAATCATCTTGTCCTAGGAACTGGGTGGGACAAGTAGCTTAGCCTGTGCCATTGCTGTCATCTACTATGGCAGCTGTATATCTTTGTCTACAGGATGAAATTAAGAGATGCCAGATGAGTAGATATAGGCTGTTGCCTGCACCTGCAGGTGATGCGGGGATACCTGGACCTCAAGTGAACTGTTACCTACAATAACTCTTTTTTGACCTTTCTGTTGCAGGTGGTTAAAACCATAGGTTTGCGAGAAGTGTGGTACTTTGGTCTTCAGTATGTGGACAACAAAGGATTCCAGACTTGGCTGAAGCTTGATAAAAAGGTAACAGACTTCGGGCTAATTGCTGAACAAAGGTTAAAGCTTACGTGATTCCTGATGTGTTATTGGCTGCAACTTTATAAACCTTGTACCTGTTGTTGATTGTTCCCTAATTCTCATAACTCCACCGTTATTTTTAGAGGGAACTTTGTAACCTCTATGGGAATGATTGGGGTGAGGTGTGGCATGGTGGAAGTTTGCCCTTTCCGTGTGAATTGTAGAAAGCTTTCTAGCATTGGTCAGATATACAGCAGTAACTTGATATTGTACTTTGGTGGGTGGAAGCAGCTCTTCTTGCTGTGACTGGAGGAACATCTTGGCTAGTGATGGTTTTAGTCTCTGCTTGTGCAGGATCAGTTGTTGCACTAATCAGAAAGATAGGTCACTTCAAGGCTTGGCAGTTGTAACAGAACAGTGATGCCTCTGATGTGCTCTTGTTTGCGGACTTGCAGTTCTTATGAAGGTGTGAACTGTTTTTCTTGATGGGGCAGTCAGACATACCTTTTTAATGTCAGGGGGCTGTTCTCCATCAAACACATACCATACTGGATGGGTTTACCATCTGATACAGCATGGTAAATCATTCTCCAGTGACCATGGCTTTGCAAACAGAATTTACTAGCTTAGTTGGAAAACATAATGTGTCTCCCCTGTGTTCTCATACCAGTAAGCAGCCAGAATTAAGGAATTCTAGTAATGAGTTGCTAGTCACCTCTTAAGGCAAATCCCTCAAATCTTTTTCCTCTGTGTGAAAGCAATTTATTCTGTTGTTTGCAACCTTGCTCAGTTGTGGTGTTACCTATGTCCTCAGGTTTCTGCTCAAGAAATCAGAAAGGAGAATCCCCTCCAGTTCAAATTCCGTGCCAAGTTCTTCCCAGAAGATGTGTCTGAAGAGCTGATCCAGGACATCACACAGAAGCTCTTCTTCCTGCAGGTGAAGGAAGGGATCCTCAGCGATGAGATCTACTGTCCTCCTGAAACAGCAGTACTTCTTGGCTCCTATGCTGTGCAGGCCAAATTTGGAGATTACAACAAAGATGTGCACAAGCCTGGATACCTCAATTCAGAACGTCTGATCCCCCAAAGGTGAAGGAGTTGGTTGATGCAGTCTCCCATTTTTTTGGTGTTTTTTTTTGTTGTAGTTTGGGGTTTTTTTTAAAGTCAAGAATTTGCATTGTAGTTAAATACAAAGAATTTCACTGAAAGCATGATTTATTTATTTTTTTAATTGAACTGTATGCATTCAGATTTTTTCCTTCTTTTAGTTCTATCTGTTATATTAGTGTATGTTTTTGTGCTCTCTCCTTGGGTTAGTTAGGGAGAGGAAGTATACTTTGAATTTGGCTTTTCTTTCCTAAACATTGCTGCCATGCTGGTAACTGGCAGTATGAATGTCTTCTCTTTAAGAAGAAAAGAGCAGCATTCAGTCAAGAATGTTTCATCCTTGGAGAAGGTTGTGTTGTGTGTCCTTAATCCTAATGTACAGTCCTAAAAATCTTGTATCTGGAAAGCATGTCCTGAGGCTACATAGGCCATCCCCACACAGGATAAGTGTATGTTATCAGACAAATGCTTCTGTTTACACTTCCTGAAGTCCTGATGACACTCTGCAGCAGTGTCTAATTCCAGGAATGACACCAACTTTTGCTTTGCTTTAACCCTCTGATGTCTACAGCATATATGTGATTCTTTTGCGGTGCTCTGCTTACGCCTCTCATGTCCCTGATCGGTGACCAGAAAGGCTTTGCGGAGGGTTTTTGTTCATTCAGAGCAATTCAGCTCTGCTTCACAGAGTACATCTTTGGGCTGGGTAGGATCTTCCTCTTGGTTTCAGTAAGGCTTCATGGGTGGGACTAATTTTTCAGTAAGGCTATAGCAAAGATCAGCATCAGTGGATACTGTAGAACATAAAGTCTAATCTTGCTAATACCTCTTTCCTTGTGTAGGGTGATGGACCAGCATAAACTCTCCAGAGAGCAATGGGAAGAACGGATCCAGGTGTGGCATGCTGAACACAGTGGCATGCTGAAGTAAGTGTTTGGTATTGGTCCTTAGGCTGGACACTTTGTTGCTGGTTGATGACCTTACCCTTGCAGTTGTACAACATGCTTTGAAATAGACTCCAAGGGTCACCTGTGTGGGGGAACTCTTGGTGTATATTTTCTAGTCCAGCATTGAATCACATGGTAAAACTCAGTAGGATATTTGCACTGGTGCTGAGGATAGTGTCTTCTTCCTGAAGATCCAGCCATCAGTGATGGCTTTGAGTGGAAAAAAAGTAAAGGTGTATGTCTAACCTTATGTTCATTGAAGCATTTGCATTGGCAGATGCGGAAAGTTCAGATACTATACCTTTCCTACTGACTACCTTGAGACAAGGATGAATGCTGAGAGAGATGAATGTTGCTAATTTTCCATCTGGAAATACTAGGGCTTGGTAAATGGGAGTACTCTGTGTGTGTGTGCTCACAGGTGTAATAGTGTAACTTCCAAAGTGAATCCCAGATGGTGAATATTCAGTTTTAACTCCTCTGTTTGATGTGTCGGTTTAGGAAAAGCTACCTGTTTCTTCTGAGGGCTTTGTGCTTTCTGAGATAGTCAGATAAATGAGAAGCTAACATCTGCTCTCCTTCCTGTCTCAACCAGAGAGAACGCCATGCTGGAATACCTGAAGATTGCTCAAGACCTGGAGATGTATGGAATCAACTACTTTGAAATCAAGAATAAGAAAGGAACTGACCTTTGGCTGGGGGTTGATGCCTTGGGGCTCAACATCTATGAAAAGGATGATAAGTAAGGCTTTTGTTTTCACCTCTGAAACCCCATAGTGAGGGCTGGTGTGGGACCCAAGGGACATTTCTCATTTACAGGATCAGGGCAAAGTTTAGAACTCAATCGTGTTCCAATTTTGGATCAGTAGCTGAAGCTGTGCTAGGAAATGAGCTTTCACATCATTTATGCTTTTGTGACTTTCCTGACCTTTGTAGCCTGACCTGCTAATGCTACCTACCATATAAAAAGAGATGTCAGTAGTACAATACCATCTGGTAAATTGTGCACAGTTGTAGAGCTGAACCCTGAACTAAGGAGTCTGCCAAGCTTTTCCTTGAGTCAGGTTGCCAGGTATGCCAGCAGTGGATACAATATGAGAACCTAGATAGGCTAACATATCTGCAGAGTGTTTGGACATCTAAGGCCATTCCTATACTGAAGTTAATGATAGCTGTGTACAACTGCCTGGTTTTGAAAAAGACAGATTATGGGGTGGACACAAAACCAAAGCTGGATAACACGTAGAACCCAGGGAGGAGTTAACCTATATAGTTACTGTGAAGGAGGAATTAAATGAGGTCTTGCTGAGGTACACATAGTTTTAATCAGCCCTTCTGGTAAAGGCAGAGCCATTATTAATTGGATAGTAGGTGGGAAATGATAGACTACATCTATAAATAAACATAAAAGGAAGGTGAGAACAGCTGTGTCTTAAGCCTGCTAGTCTCTTCTAATACTCCACAACTGAAGGATTGAAGGGGAGTTAAAATAGACATTTTCTAGATGAAGGGATGCGGTCTAGGCTGCTTCCTTCTTTCTTTTTTTTTTTTTCTCCCTGTGTTCCAAGTCTTGGTTTCATGTCACTAACCTATAACAGACTATCATTGCAATACAGAAGGGATTTCACCTGTTCTACATCTTTGCCTCCAAAAAGCTTTGACTGCAACCCAAATATTAATTGGAAGTCTCTGGAGCCTCTGTTAAGATGGCAAAGAGAAATGCAGTCTTTTCTGCAATGCTAATATGTGCTGTCACCCAGAAAACAAGGAGTGTCACTTGAAAGAAAAGTAGTTTCGCTCATGTAATACTTCAGTCTTGAATGACTAGTCTTGCTATGTAACCATGGTCACACAAACAGGTTTTTCGAGCTGCAGAAGCAGACAGGATATAGCCATTGACTGTAAAGAGCTATCAAGAACATTTGCAAAACAAATACAGTGCTGGAATAAACTGCTTGTTTCTGCTCTAACTCTTGCTACTATGTAATTAAGTCTTTTGAGCAGATATGGGGACTAGAAAAATAGCCATGTGAACCTCGCCCCTCTGGTTTGTACGTGCAAAATTTGGGGACTGCAGCAAAGGTGAAAAATCAAAGATTTCATTGTTGAAGCTCAACCTGAGGAAAATGAGACTGTGCTATAGGTGTGCGGACCTCTATACTGCAGTGTATGTCAGTGTCCCACTTCTAGGTATTTTCAAGCTTTTTTTTTTTTTTTTTTTTCCTGAATTAAAGAGGGGAGTCTGCAATAGAACTTTATTAATAAAGGGAATTATTTTAGTTGTCCATCATACTGTATTGTCTAGGGTTGAAACACTTAAGCTAATATGATGGAGGCTGGAATAATTAGTTAATCTTAGTCTAATCAAATTGTTTTCTTTACAGTTCTCACTTAATCTTAGACACACACACTTGCATAATCTTGCAGTTGAGTTAAAGGTTAGGGAATGGTAAGTTCTGAAGAGGATGTATTTTTTTTCTTGATGTCTGATTTTAAACAAAGCAAGTTTTTTATTATGCTTGGGCCCAGTGAAATTGTGCTATGTAGTAGCTTTCCATCTCTGTGACAATGAGTCAAATTCCTCCAAAACGGCCAGCTTTTTTCCTTAACCAATGAGCTCCATAGAAAGGTTCTTACAGAGTTCGAGTGGTTCACCATGATGATAGATGTTTCTCTAAGTGCTAAACATTAAATACTCATGTCTTGAAACCATTTGCTAGAAATAATTGTTAGCACTTCAGTGTGTGTCAGAGACACATGTATTGGAGGGGTTAGATAGTAACAAAAAGATTGCTTGTTGGTATTATCATTTATGTAAGACAATTCTTAATCATTAACTCCTATGTCTAGAGAATATACCCTCCCTTGATAAGAGAAGAATAAAAGAATAATAACATGATATTAAACATAAAAATTGAAATATTTGGTTGGGGGGAATTAAAGGAATTAGTTACAGTCAAATACACAAGTCCTTGTAATATTAGAATTTACTGCAGAGCTGGGCAGGTATGTTAAGGGTGAAGTACTGGAATGGCTCGGAAACATTTGATCTCATGAATAACATGCTTTTTGTATGCAAGAGTCTGGAGAAATTAAAGCAGAGGAAAATCTCAAATGATTAGTGAAGCTTAAAGAAGTAATTTTAAACAACCAACAGACCTGAACTCCTAAGCAGTGAGGAAGAGCTGGGAGTCTGAATCTTGCCCTTTGCTTCCTAGGGATGCTTTCCAAAAGGATAGAGCCACATGGTGCAGCCTGTTGCACGACCAATGTGTAAAGTTCTGCTTGGTGACTAGTGGGATGCGCTGAAAGAGCAGTTTACATGGAAGGAAAGAACAGGGCTCTTGGTTACTAGCCTTGTCTGTAATCTAGGGGAGAAAACAGAAGACACCTGCTTCTACCAGTTGTGTTTGTGCCTGCCCAGCACTTCAGAGGTAAAGGCAGAGTGGAGGTAACTGCGCTAGCTGTAACACAGCAGGATAGACTCCTCTGTGGGTGCTAGAAGGTGTGAGGAGCAGCTGAGTTACTTTGGCTTATGCCTCCCATGATGTACGAGAAGCCTCCGGGAAGCACAGCACATATACCTAGAGTCTGCACGCTGTGGATTTTAGGCCCTGATTTCAAAGAAATGAACTTAAAGCAGGTGTTTGGTAAAGCTGAGTGTGTGGCTTCAGTAGAGACCATCCCTACCGCATGGCCAAAGGTCAGTAGGGCAGCTGACCATAATGAGAAGAGACTCTGGAAGGGAGGTGATTGGGCTGCTTTTCCTACTCTCTGTGAGTTTTTGGTTCAACTACTGTCTTCTTTCTGTTGGGAAAGCCATGTGAAGTGTTGCGTCCCACTGAGTCTGTGTGTTAGAAGCAATGTGGGGAAAAAAAACGTTCATTGCAGCATCTCTTAAAACCAATTCTCTGCTTTCCAGACTGACTCCAAAGATTGGGTTCCCCTGGAGCGAAATCAGAAACATCTCTTTCAATGACAAGAAGTTTGTTATAAAGCCTATTGACAAGAAGGCACCAGTAAGTATATCTATAATGGATTCCTGGATACTGCATATGAACAACTAATACTGTTTTATCTCAAAATAAAGTAGTCTTTGGAGAGGAGAAAGCTGCAGATATGCTAGTTGCAAAATGAGCCTTCGTATTTACGGTGTATTTAGAGCTGTCTGTTTTTTGGTGCACCATAAAGGGCTTATGGTGGTATCTAACATGGAGAAAGACAAGGATTTTACAACTGTGGAGTCCTCCTTTTTTTCTAGCAAACTAGGTAGCCTTATGCTTAAATCTGAGTTTCTTCACTAGTTCTGTGTGTTTTCTGTGTAGCCAGATTACACTGAGTCTAGTCCTCTCTCCATTTCTTTCAGTGCATGGAAGCTGGTGGGTAACTTTTTTTTTTTGTTCCTTTAAAAAAAAAAAACAAAACACCCACAAAAATAATTCAAATGCTACTGCAAAACCACATGGATGCATATGGCTTTCCATCTTAATGCTCACTGCTCACTTCCACACTACTGAAAGAGTAAAAGCCAGTTAGGGACCATGGTGTTCATTGACCTTCTTGAATGCTAGGGTAAATGGCAGGGATATGATTTCTGTGCAGCACTGAACCATAGAATGGTTTGGGTTGGAAGGGACCTTAAAGACCATCTAGTTCCAGCCCCCCTGCCATGGGCAGGGACACCTTCCATTAAACCAGGTTGCTCAAAGCGCCATCCAACCTGGCCTTGTAGCTGAAATGTAGCTACCTGTGCATGTTGCTTTTCAATACTTACAAACATGTTTTCAGTTATTTTAGTGAAGAATTAGCAACTTACTTCGACCTGTCGAGAACATAAAGTGGAATAACTGGTACAGGTGGACCTCATTCTGTCAGTCTTGTGAAACTATTGGAATAGTTGAGAAAGGCCTCCTCTTATTCTCTTCCCCCACCCCAGTACTTGGCCTTGGTGGGTAAGTACAGACCTGAGCAATAATAAGCGGTTTGGCTTTGGCAAAGGGTGATGGCTTATAAATCTCTTCAAGAGAAAAAGATCCTCCCAGTAATTTAAAGGATACTAATGCACAGCATGCTGCAGGGCTTTCCTCCAGATAACAACCTGGGTTTTGGGGGGAGAGGAGCTTCTTTCTGTGATGCTGTTAGTGAAAGCCAACAAAACTCCGCAGAGTTAGAAAGCTGTTCTGTCAGGTGTGCTTTTCTCAATAGAAGAGCCTCTTGGACAGGTTGTACACATTACTAAGTATTCATCTCCTCTTTACGGATTATGGCTTTCCATCCACTCCCCAACAGTAAATCTGACTGAGTTTGAGGTGGGAGACTTGCAAGAGGCTGATACAGAAGGGTGTTAACATTGAAAACCTCAGTTATGTTTCCTCTCTCTGTGTCAAATGTCCTTTTCCCTCTGGGTGGTGTTATTTTGAAAGCTATGCCTGAAAGAAGTATTTATCTGGACATAATTCTGAGCATTCAGGAAGTTGTATGGGTCTTTTCATGTGCTCCTATTTCCTTTTTAAAAGGCAACTATTATAACTACAGCAAAATACTCAGTTCACCCAAGATGTGGGTTGGAAGCTCCCCTTTAATTTGGAGGATTCTACATGTCAGTGTTTAAATGGACACTAACGTAATGGTTAGAGTCCTGTCTTACCTTGCCCAGAATAAGCTTTTTAATTTTTAGGCCTGTCTGCCTACATACTCCAACATATTCAGCATATTATATTTAAAATATCAAGCTGTGATGCTCCCAGTTATGCAAGACCAGGGAGGCTGGGGATAAGGAAAGGAGGGGATTCTTTTATGTTCTTAGGTGAATGTTTTGTCCCTTGGTTATGGCCTTAAATGATAAATGCAACCACCATCCATGCCCTTGGTGCTTACTTCCATGTAAGTGAGCCTTGCCTCAGGATAGGACCTGTTTATCACAGTGTACATAAACTGTATGTTTTTAAAATTACTTGTCAGAAGTAGGAGGTCAGATGAACAGCTTACAGGTACAGCTGGCAGTATCAGACCTGTACAGCTCAGAAGTGCTCCCCCCGCTAAATCCTGCCCAGAGCCAAACACACCATGCTGACTGCCTCCTTTGTGGTCAGTATGTGAATTAGGAAAATGCATTGAAGAAAATGGGTCTTTGTCAGCATATTCATGTTCTTCTTAATAGTACCTGGAGAGCTTTTCGTGACTTCTAGTTTTCCCAGAGATAGCCACAACTTGTGCTTCCAAGCTCAGGTAATTAAAAAGCATGATCACTGCTGCCATGCAAAAGTGTAGAGCCTGTGTGCCCCTTCTCAGTTCCACCTCTTGCTAACAGTGAGGCAACCCATAGACAGTGATTCTAAGGAATGGGTACTGATTTATGGTGGTAATGTGGTAGCTTGCCCACTGCCCTTATCACCGTCCACAAAATACACAAAAAAAGGCACAAAGATGCAGAGTTTGTTCACTGTGTAAGTTCAGCCTGCATTGTAAACACATATGGCTGTTCTTTTTGCTGAATCAGAAATTTTAGAATAACTTGTGTTTTGTTACTGCCTGCAACCCAATATTCAAAATAACCCATATGTTTGGCGGTTTAAAAAAAATAGCTTTCATTTGACACTCTTATAATAGCCTAGGTTAACTTAACTAGGAAATGCCATGGAGAGGAGAGAATGATATTGGAAGGTATTTCTCTGAAAAAACACTGACGATGCCCTGAATATTGATTCAAATAGATCAGGAAATTCTACAAAGTTACTTTGATAGTCTGCAATATTTTTTTAGTTTCATGCTTTATCTTTCAGTCACAAACCCATGCAAAGTTAAAAACTAATTACTCAATACTAGAGGTCTATGAGTTGCCCAGATGGTTACCTGCCAACCCAGAATCTTCTGCAACATATCCGAACTCCACAAAGTCTCCTCTAAATGGAGATTGTTAATTTTCTCTAAAATATACCTTTTCTAGAAGAGTAACTTTTCAATTCTATGTAGACTTTAAATGGATAATATAAATAACAATCGTTTTGGCTTCAGATGGCCTGTGTATGTGTCTCGATTACAGTGAAATTAGTGGCAAGATGATCTGTCTGCAGTTAGCTGGGAGAAGAGAAGGCATACTTGGAAAACTGTGTGGGGTCTCTCTTTTAGGATTTTGTGTTTTACGCCCCTCGTCTGAGAATTAACAAGAGGATCCTGCAGCTCTGCATGGGCAACCATGAACTGTACATGCGGCGCAGGAAGCCTGACACCATTGAGGTGCAACAGATGAAAGCCCAGGCCCGGGAGGAGAAGCAACAGAAACAAATGGAAAGGTGAGTTTGAACACAGATGGCAGGGATGGGGTGGCAGAGAGAAATGACACCAAACTGCCCAGGGCGAGCAGGCAGCTGTACCTGCAGGGCAGCAGTCGGTAACGTGGCTTTCGCTTAGGCAAGGCCACGAGCCGTCCCACATTCATAAGGTGTACATGTGGCCCTATGGCTCTGGCTTACAGGGGTGGACTCAGGATATCCTGCAGCAGGACTGTAAGTGTTACTCTTCTGGCTTGGACCTGTGTCCATGTAGTCTGCTGTCCTGTCTGCAGTCTTGAGAACTGCAAGGAAATGTGCAAGTAAAGGCACAGTGGGCTCATGTGTGGTGGTGCATACCTGGAGAGGGGTTCTCCTGGCTCTTGAGTGCTAGGACCTGATTCATGTGTTGGACCATGGGATGGTTGGGAGTAAGGGAGAAACCTTCACAAGGGAGCATGTGTGTACACTGTGAAGAGAGAAGAGGGGACTGGGAGACCTCTTACAGGCAAGGAAAAAGGATTAGCAATTCTGTTGGACTTCTGCCACTGGCTGCAGGTTGCTTGATTCAAGAAATTGTGTTGCTTTTCTCTCGTATTTGTGCCTTGTTTGTCTTCATTCCCTCAGTGCTCTTGTTTTTACACCTCCTTGACTTGCCTTATGACAGAAGTTAACAAAGTTAAGTCTCCTCTGTTGTGCAGTGGAGTTGTGGTTTTCTCTGTCTGCATCTAGCAGCTATTTGGTGTTCTAAATTTCTCTGGTGGGCAACAAAAATACAAATGTTTTTATGAAATGGGGTATCCAAAACTGAGCAAAAATTCTGAAGTGATGAAGGAACAGCCTACATGTGTTTCTGTCTTCTGGCTCTTATTTTGTGGCGGTCGCTTCCCATTCAGTTGCCTGGAGAGATGCCCAGCCAGCTTTCTTGTCTGGCTCTAGATTAGGTGTGACAGTGAGCTTCAAGCATGAAATCTGTTTCTAACAGGCAACAACTAGAAAATGAGAAGAAGAAGAGGGAGACAATTGAGAGGGAGAAAGAGCAAATGTTGAGGGAGAAGGAGGAGCTGCTGGTGAGGCTACAAGAGTATGAGGTGAAGACTCAGAAAGCAGAGAAAGGTAAAGTACTTGTACTGGCTAACCAGACCATGTGTATTGTGCTCCCTCCACAGAAGGGTTATATGGGTCGCTGCCACCTACACCTAGCCTAAATCTGGTGACACTGGGATCTCTTGGCAAGGCTTACTAATATCTACCTATAGAGATAAATACACATGTGCGTGCGCACACACGCTGCTGAGATCATCCAAAGTATGAAAGTACCATAAAATCTGCAGACTGTATTTGGGAACTGAAAGGCATGCTCTGTTTTTCCCTGTTGTCAAGAGAGCCTCTTCCAGCAGTGAGCAAGAGTTCAGCTCTCAAGTAGTTTTTACTTAACTTCTAACAGAAAAAGTACTTTGGGAACAAGTCTTTCCAGTGGAACAGAAGCTTCTGTTTCAATGCACAGATGAACAGATTGCAGACAGCAACATCTGGTCCTTGCAGTAAATTGTCAATTAAAGGCAACAGAATCATGTCAGTGTTACAGACTTCAGTGCAAATACCTTGCAGAAGATTTAATTATAATGTGCAGCTGACTACTTCTGAATTCAGTTACTTGATGCATTATGCAAATAATTACTTGGAGGTGCACAGTGAAAGGGTATTACAAGCTGGAGTAAAGTGATTGTCATGACTTCTGCAGTTACCTGAGACTGTCTGTAGTCCCTTCACTTCGACCAGGCTTGTGGACTAACCATGTTGATCCATCTTTTTCCAGAGCTCTCAGATCAGATCCAAAGAGCCATTCAGCTGGAGGAGGAAAGGAGGCGAGCCCAGGAGGAAGCAGAACGCTTGGAAGCTGATCGTTTGGCTGCTCTGCAGGCCAAGGAAGAGCTGGAGAGACAAACTATGGACCAGATAAAGAGCCAGGAACAGCTGGTAAGATCCAGTCATTTTGAGTATAAGATACACAGGCATGTTACTGTGCCCTTTGAGTAAGGCAAAGCCTTGTTCTCTGGGGAAAAGCATAGTGCAGTGAAGTACTAGACCATGTGATAGCATCATTGTGGCACTGGTTTCTATCATGAGCAATCTACTTTTTTGCTCCTGATTTCCTACTCAGTCTTTATTACAGTGGAGTGTAACACTTGGGTCTTTTCTCAGTCAACAGTGTTTCTTTGCATTTGCTTTTTTTGTTTTGGTTTTGGTTTTTAAGAGTCCTTATAATTCCAGTTTTATTATTTAACAGGCTACAGAGCTTGCCGAGTATACAGCCAAGATTGCACTTCTTGAAGAGGCAAGGAGGCGTAAAGAGAGTGAGGTTGAAGAGTGGCAAATCAGAGTGAGTATCTGCTTTACCAAGTTGCTCTGAAGTTCTACACTTGAGCAGAGCATACTGCAGTGCTTAGCCTGGTATGACTTCTTTAAATATGTGGAGATAAACATCTGTACACCAGCAGAGAAGGGCAGACTTGTGATGAATGTGCAATATGCCTGCAAAACAGTCTTTTTCCAACAAGCCTTCAGTCAAAATTCAAAATGGAAGCTTCTATAAACCTAAAAATGTTGTGATCATCATTTTGGAGCCATGGAGGGGAAGGGGCACACGTATAAATGATGCATTTAATCCATGATGTAATGTCTGAAAACATTACATCAATCAAGAGAAGACGCTGCAAATGCAGCCACACTGCAGGTACCAGTCTTGAGGAGTGTGTGCTGTTGTCAATGGCTTCCTGGTACCTGGGCTGGAAGAGTTTAATAATTTGATGCACTAACACCAAAAATAAACCATGCAAGGCTCAGAGTGCCTGGTGCTCCCAGTGCCCTCTAACTAGCACTGCTGACCACATGGGAGGGCAGAACCACTGAAGCAGCAAGGAAGCTGACTGCCTAGTGTGTAATTGCATTAAAAATGCTAACCTGGGAATCTAAGTTCTTGCTCTGTGGAACCCATATTTACAGCCTACAGCTCTTAAAATGGTGAACAGGATGAAGATAACTGTAGCTTCCCACAGAATTGTTTTTGCTAGACTGTTTTATTGGAAGATTCTTTGTTCAGATCCCCTGCACATTACACAGTGGATGATGATAGCATCACTAGCAAAAAAAAAACCGATGTTCTGCATAAGACTATAACAGAATACTGTCAGCTGTGGAGATTTAATTCCCTCTTTCTTGCTTTTCATAGTAGATTGAAAAAACTGGGAAGATAAGCATTAAAGTCTTGATTAAGCTGGTTTAAAGCAAGAAATGCATTTGAAATATTTTTCACTCTTTTCCCAAAGGCCAAGGAAGCCCAGGAGGATCTGGTAAAGACAAAAGAGGAGCTACACCTGGTAATGACTGCTCCGCCTCCACCCCCACCGCCTGTCTATGAGCCAGTGAACTACCATGTCCATGATAACTTGCAAGATGAAGGATCTGAGTACTCTGCCTACAGCGCAGAGTTCTCCAGCGAGGGGATCAGGAATGACCGCAACGAGGAGAAACGCATTACTGAAGCAGAGAAGAATGAACGTGTACAGAGGCAACTGAGGGTAAGACAATGCTTGGAGGAGATGGAGTAATTGAAACAATCATTCCTGGAAAACACATGATTTAACCACTTGGTTAAGCACACAAAGCATGATAGTTTCTCTTTGCTTGCAGTTCCTGTAGGCAGTTTGAATTAAAGACAAGATATATAAAGATTACTCTCATTGCTCAGGCTTTGAGATTACTTACATCATCCATAGTGTTTATGGAAAGCATATGTTGTATCCATTTCACTGATCTGTCCAGTCACCTAAGAACTGTCAACTTTCACCAAAAAACACTACTGTCGTGAGCTGAAAGCTTCTCGTGTATAATCTGTATTTAATATTCTTTATATTGCAGGCGCTGACAGATGAGCTGGCCCAGGCTAGAGATGAAAATAAGAGGACCCACAATGATATTATCCACTCAGAGAACATGCGACAAGGACGTGACAAGTACAAGACGCTGCGGCAGATCCGGCAAGGCAACACCAAGCAGAGAATTGATGAGTTTGAGGCAATGTAATGATGCTTGTAACAAGAAGGCAGGACTGTGGGAAAGGCAGATCATAATGCTGTGTTCTTGTTTTCTTTTGGGGTTGTTTTTGTTGTGGGTTTTTTTCCCCTGTATGACACTTAACAAATATTCTCTAAACCCAGAGGTGTTTGAATCTCCCTTTTATTCCATACCTTCTATCAAATTTGGTATAGTTAAAAACTCATTGTACCACTGATCCTGATAACTTGCTCATGCCTTTGCTTAGTGCCAAAAGGCCTTATGTTACATCTCTCTTAAGCAAGACAAATTGTAATACACCATGCTTCTAGTTAAGATATGTGTCCTGTGCAGGTGCTGGATTCAGCTTGGTCTAAAAACAAGCAACTGTGGGTGAATTTTGTGCCATATGTCTTTGTATTATTAGTTACAGCGTAAAGTCCAACAGATGAGAAGACAGGCTGTAGAACTCAGGATTTGCAAGCACCTGTGTGTATGTGTGCACATGTGTTTGTACACTCCGTTTTTTTTTCCTTGGTCTTGATGCCCATGTTTCCCTCCCCCCTCCCCTCCTTCCCCCCCCCCCCCCAAAAGAACTGACAACACCTTAGAACTACTTTGTGTAGAAATTAGGCTTCTTCTGGTTGCTGTTCTCAACTGGAAAAATTCTGTAACGATGGTTCAGAAGTGTGGCATAGGGACACTGATACCCTCCTGATGTAACAACTAGGCAAATACTCTGTTGGAATCCAATACGCTACTGTGTTTGCATTCCAGCTTCATTACTGATCAGTTATAGTGTAGTATTTATATATATAAAAAACATGCAATACATGGATTGCAATACTAGTTTGAAGGGAAATAGTTTTGCTCTGTATATTTTGTTACTTTTCAGATTTAATAAGACTTGTATCTGTAAAAATGCCTAAATAACACTGTAGTCTGATACAGTGCAACTGATTATTTGCTATAAAGCATTATTTGTAAAGATCATTTTTTTACTTAATGAAAACTGTTATATGTACACATGATCCAATATATACAATTTTACTGCACCTATTTTTCTAACAAATTTTCTAATTTTTTTTAAATGTTTGATTTAAAGTTTCAGACTCCAAAGATGAAGGGACTGCTTGTTTATATCACAGTTGTATTCTCTCTAGTAGAGAGCATTTCTGTGACCATTCCTTCCCCACAATCTTCCCCTTTCCTTGAAAATCTGTTAGAAAGTGAGATACAGTATGTTGTCAGCTCTTCTCTTCCATTTACAACATCTATGCTGCTTTATACTTGAGTTGAATCTTGTGTGAGTTTTTTATCTGCAGCAGCAAACATCTAAATAAAAGATCTGCAAAGTAACAAAGGACTTGGCATCAGGTGTTTCTTGTGTGGGGTGTATTTTGTGTAACCTGTCCTACTGCTCTTTTAGTTCCTGAGCTTAGCATATGAATCCCTGTGTCTTTAACTCTTAAGGACTTAAGAGTCATATTGACCTGGAAAGGAAGAAAGGAGAATACTTGCCATAATGACTGGAGATATGTAACAGCAGCACTAGTTACAGTGGTAGACAGGAAGTTTCTGCTGACTGTAACACTCCATCTGAGGCAAAGTGAACTGACACAGTAGTTGAGCCTTAAGCTTGCATTTCCACCAGTTCACATGAATAAATTATAACCTTAGCTAAACTCTTGTCCTGTGCTGTATACCATGTGGATCAGACTTCTTAGTACTGTCTTACAGCAGCAGCTGATAAGAACAAGGAACTTCCTACAACCACACTTACTCTATAAGCTATTGTCCCACACTCCCACTGTGGGAAAATTTATACATTCAACTGGTTTCAAGCACCATGACACAGCACATATTTTGAGAGGCATGTGGCCATGGGCCAAAGCTTTTTAGAGTCATGTGAAATAATGGTGGCACTGTAGAGAAATCTGAAGCACAGAGGTGTTAGCATCACCCAGCTGCAGCAAGCAGTTAAAGATAAGCTAGTTTTCAATTCTCTCTGAACATGTATAAAACATCAAGATTAGAGCAAAAGCATGTAACTTTAAGGTAACAGTTATTTTCTCTTAAGAAGTATTCCTATTTGTGATTAAATGAAATAATTAACTGTTCTGCCATGCCCAGAAATGGAAAACTGCATACCATCTGGCAACTGTTGCCTTGTCAACATACTGCATTTCAAACTGAGTATGTCACTCCTGAAAAAACAATACTAACCTTATACTCCAGCTAGAGACACAGATAAAGCCTTAACTTTTGGAGAAATAAAACCTTCAGAACATCACACACTTTCAAATCTATAACTCTATTCCTCAAAAGCTGGAGTAGGTACTGTTGCAGTGTACCTTTCTGCAGACCTGAAAGGTATGTGCCACTTGAAGTTGAAACATCACACATGGGGAAGGAAAAGTTGTGTGGTAATCTCTCATGATTTAAAGTTTTCCTTATTTGAATGCAGTACAAGTGTAAAGTCCATCCACGTGTTTGGGCTGCGGAGCACTTCCTGCCATTGGAGCACTGACTGAGAAACAGGATCTGAAGAGCCCAACGATTCCTCTGCAAGAAAGCAAAAGGAAAGGTCACAGAGTTACTTTTCACTTGGCCTTACCCAACTTCTGGCCCAATTGATTTAGGTAACAAAGAACCTGCTTCTCCCACTTCTATAGCAATTTCAGCTGTTCTGTAGCTCCTAAGGCATTAATTGCAATAAATTATAGTTATACTTGTGAAGCATTATTTACATCCTGTTAAACTAGGATCACATGCTGAAGAACTCAGCCTGCAGAAAAGGAAGAGGTTTTAGCTGTATGACTAAAAGCAGTGGAGCAAGTGTGCATACTAATAGTGCCATTCTGCTATTAAGTCTGCTGCTTCAGTTCACCTTCAGTGACTTTAATGCATTACTAGTCTTAGGGCTTAGTCTTCTTCACTCAGAAGCAGGTAGCCCTGCTCTAGCAGAAAGAAAATGCTGGGTAGGACAATCAAAAGAAGCTTACAAGGAAGCCTGCACAGCACTGCATTATTACTAGTGATACTACTACTCTAAAGTGCATACTGATACCGTAACAAAGTGACCAAGCCTCACTCTTTTGGAGCCTTTCATCTCAAATACTGAAACCAAAGCATGCACTTACTCTCTGGGAAGACAGGTGTGAGAGACTCCATTGGGCAGTCTTCAAGTGACAATGCTTCCCTGCTCAACTACCAGTTAAACAGGGCCTATTCAGTAAGCAGAGGGTTTCTCAGAAATTTCTCAGCCTTGAGAAAGAGAGCTCACTCTCATGTTAGAATAGAGCCCAAAACTCAGACATGCAATAGCCCCTTTGAGCAAGTTTCACTTGCTGTGTCTCCCATTGATTGGGTTGATTTGTGGATGTAAAATAATAAGCACAAATATAAGCAAGGTTGGAGCCTACTAGATCATTAGTTCTTGTGCTTCTTTTTGATGCAATAGTATTTAACATTAGCCAATTCATAGAAAACAGCTCAAGGAACAAGTCTTAAAAAACATATATGGAGCTCTAGATGAGTTAACTCCACCCAATTTTTCTGTGCCTGTTTTAGCAGGGCCAGGCTCTGACCCCTAAAAGTTACCATGCTAACAAATGGCATTCCTGAAAATTCCCACTGACAACCTTGAGCTTCTGCACAGGCCTGAACTAACGCACATGCCTCCGTTCTTGCAGGATCAAAGCCCAAGATCACAAGTTGCTTAGGACAGGGGCTGGGCCTGTATGTGTAGGCCCATAACAGCAGGTAATAAATAGCACACTGTAAATATTATTATTTAGAATGTAAACAAAATGAACTTTTTCCCCAATTACCTTCAATTTTTAGTGATAAAGAACTTACCTGCACCAAGCTTGGCTCCTCCTAGGAATTGATCACTTGAGCTGAAACTTGACTTGTCCCAGACAGTCAAGTGTAGACATGATTGCTGTAGCTGAGGTGGCGTAACACCATCAAAGACAAATAAGTGTTTCCACCAGGGAAAGGCTTCTTTCTTCAGGACAGGAGACTTTCGCTTTACCTCTGCTCGGTCTGGAAGGATAAGACAACTTCCCCCAAACAATGATTGTTCAGAAGGTTACTGATTCTCAACCAGAAAACAGAACATTTGCAATAATCAACTAGGGCCCTTTGGTTTGCCTTAAATAGCAAAAAAAATCAGCTTAAGTGCAAGGTGGAACATAGAGCTAGTGTGTTTATTTTGGGACTTACTCCTTTTCCTGTTTGCCTTCAGTGTGGGTGCACGTAGGCTCTTTGGGTCTGCTTTTGCTTTGCTGTCACTGACTGCTGAAGGAGTCTTTACTCCCCGTTCTGTTATCCAGTACTGCCTGAAACCTGCCTTTCAGTAGATAAAATGTTCACCCATTTCACTGAAGATAGGTGCCACAGCAGGTGAAATGGCTATATGAGATGTTGTAAGTGTACCCCAGTATCATACTTCCAATGGCATCTGATGCCTGACAGCAAGAAAGTAAAATAATCCCACATACAAGCTACTTATTGCATTGAAGAAAAATTAAGTCCCTCCTCTTTTAAAATGTCTAGAATGAAGAGGATAAAAGTTTCCTTTTCAATGTATCCAAAGCTATATTTAATTCTGCAAAGGCAGAGCTGAAAATAGGAATAAAAACACCTTTTTGATTTGCACTTTGTTTTTTCCTCTCCTAATATCTAAAAGGCAGATACTTAAACTAGTGAACTCTAAATTTTAATGACAGCAGTAAATTCTGAAGTTCTATTCAGGACCCAAAGAGCAGGTGGGACCCATCACCATCCTGCTGAGTGCTGCTGTTGTGCTGACACCCAAATGTCACCATTACAAGAAAGTCTGACTAAGAGTGTGAACAATGCCACTTTCATATGCCCATCTCCTGATGAAAACATGTTAATACATACATTTGCACAGAATGTGTGTGACATTTTCTATTTGAAGTGCTAGGTCTCATACATACCCTTTAACAAATGAGTTCGGCATTCCAGCAGATCTCAGCATGGGCAAGTTCTTGGCCCCAAATATCATAACCTGAAGCTGGCAGTTGGGAACTCCTGGGTCTTTTTTTCCTGAAACAGGAGCATTTATCATATGAAATAACCAGTTAGTTCAGCTGATGGCTTAAGATGCTGCTATAAGTAAGCAGGAAAATGCCTAAGCAGTACTACTGAGATAAGGATTCATAGCGCTGTATTAGGATCATTTGAAAGATTTTAACCTGCTTGTACAATATATGATTCACACACACAAAAAAGTAAGCAATGAGTAGCAGGTTGCTTTGTGATTCCTGTTCCAAAGACAGAGCTTTCTGTTGTATTTGTGAAAAGTAAACACAGGGCAGTACCCACAGGAGCGTTTCTCTGAAACAAAGCCAGAAGCAGGAGAAACAATCAATCAAACCCACAGTGTGATACTGCTCCTCTGTTTCAGCTCTAGTTATAAAGCAGAGACCCAATACACAGGCATGCACAGGGAGGAAAAATGGAAGCAAGCAAGCTGGTAACTTTGGGGTCATTTGGAAAAGGGAACAAAATTAACCTAACAGCTAATTAGATCTTCCTGTTGGTCTGCCTGTTGCTATGGTCCTGACACAGACAGCCTTACTATAGCTCTGAACCTCTATATACCTCACCATGATCTAGGGAGTTAAGGAAAATGAGGTTGACCTATCCCTCCCCCCTACAAGCATTTATTTTACTCCACCAGCAGGTGCTTGCTCTGACACACTACAGCAATACTTAATGTACCTTACAAGTCTTTCATTACCAAAAACTGAATCCTGACTACGTTTTGAACCTGACATCTTCCAAGTGAAACAATCTTTCTAAAATGAGACTACTGGAGGAAGCCAAGAGTGCTAGTCTGGTACCCTTGCAGCCATTTCCCTGCCACCTTTTTCCTAAATTGGCAGTCTCTACCTTGGGCAGTAAAACTGTTGCATCACCTCCAGAATAAGGTCTACTGGCAAAACCACGACAGGCACAAGCTTGCCAAACAGCTGGATGCATCATACTGCTGCCATTATAATGTGCAACTTTTGTTGGCATCAAAAAGAACAGAACGATGAAGTTGGCAAATGTTTGAATTTTAATTAATTTAAAATATAATACAGCACAAACCACCATTTGCAGTAGCTGTTATAAACCCCATACAGGAATATTATATGGACACATTGTCAGTCCTTCACTGATCTCAATTATTTTCTAGCCAAAGGATTCATGTATGCTGAAACATTTTATACCTTCAAACAGGAAATTTTTATGCTGGGCTGGTAATGACAGTCTTGCAGACACAAGGAGTTCGCCGCTGTACTGGTTAAAATCATCTTCAGGCTTTTCAAGCTGAAGAGAGAGACATACAGAAATCTGCATTACTGCAATCATTCTATTCCACATCTTTTTCACCGCTTATTTACGTTTGCAACATGTCTTACTAATGGGTTGGATTGACAGCATTTTTCCCCTCGGTCTCAGAAAGGTGATCTTTTCATAGCTTTCACTACATCTTGCTCCAAGATACAACTAAGAACAAAAACTAAAAATCACCTTGGGTTTGAGCTGGTACCAGTTGAACAACTGCATCGAGTTCTCTTCAAAATTCCATGCTGCCAGTGGAATCACCACTTCCCCCAAAAATACCCTGTATTTGAGTGCTCCTGCATGCCACGCAGAGATCTGAAGCTGCCGACTTCCCAACTGGGAGTATTCAATCTTGTACTAGAAAGATAAACAGCTTTTACAAAGCAATACACAGGATGAATGCAGGCCCATGCTCATAACCTGCTCAAAGGAAGCCTAGCCGCAGCATGGCTGAAGGCATCTGGACGCAGACAGAACCATGTTGTCTGAATGTGCTTTGCAATCTGCATATTACCCCACTACTTAAATGCTAAATAATGCTCATCCAAATATGAAACAACATTCCAGGAATACCTTGACCTGCCTTGCTAAAGATTTTGATTATTAATTCAGAACTTTAAATAATTCTTGACCATTTTTGCTGGTTTTTTTTATATTTCTGTTTTACAGTCCCAACAGAATTTGACTGCTCTGGAGGCCAGTTCAAGATTAAGACACCTAATGATGGTGCTGAAACTTCCACTCTAGTCAGTGGACATCTACTCAATGCATTCAGTAGGGACAAGGAAGTAATTCAGCTGCCCACTAATTAAAGCCCTGATCTGCTCCCAAAACATAGTTAGAGCCCTTTGAGATATTGTTGCATATCTACTATACCCACATGAGACTGGCAAACATGATACCCAGCCTACAGGTGACCACCTGGACTGAAAGCTGGAAGCGATGGCATGGACGAGGACATGGCTACCCACACTCAGGCTGCTGAATCATAGCCCTGGAGCCTACATCCAGTTTAATCACCCTGAATCACCCTGGGCTCCAGTGATTCCCAAGAGCACTTACATACCTCTCACACATACAGCTACCTAAATGCAGGTGCCTTAATTTGCAGCTGAATCCCACTAAGTTGGATCTCAGTGTCATGATGTAGTTTACCTACACTAGCGCTATGCTCTTTTGACCATTTTCTGCTAATCTGGATAAACTAATAATTAAACTAATTTAAAAGATTTCTAACTAAACTACCTTTAGTGTTCATGCAGCCAGCTCAGGCACAGCTCTCACTCTCCCTTTGTCAGTTCTCCATGACTCTGGCATTGAAAAGGGACTATAAAATTAGGATCAATTGTTCTAACTTCAGGGTCTTTTTTCTCCCAGCTTAAACCCTATATACAGACTTTGGGCTATATGAGAATTATATACATTACATAAATCTTTTTTTGTTGTTGTCAAATTTTAACACTGGCCTTTTCAAACATTTTGCCTGTTTCACTCACTCCAAATTCTTTATGTACATACACACTGAGAGATGATGGGCCTAACACTGAAACTTTTGTGTAGCTCAAGGAGAAGCAATACAAGTTTGTCTCTCCATTAACTTTGCTTCATATCTCTTCCAAGACAACATGTTACTGAAGAACTCTTCACCTTATGTGCTACTGGAGCTTGCTTGTGCACACAAAAACCAGGTTTGTAGTGATCCGAGTACAAAACTGGAGCTGGGAACAACTAAACTAATCCAACCTCTCCCAGCTGACAGTACTCAGCTTCCACTTCACTTTTGATTAAGTGTCTGTGAAGTGAGAATAATGGCTCCTATTTTCTACACATAGTTTTCACAAGGATGCAAGAAGTAATATTGCAAGGCATTAAGGAATTAAAATAACTACTGTTCTCTGGTGGGATTATTAACATTTGAAATTAGACACTACAAAGAGATGGCCTGGCATCAGTTGCACAGGGAAAAGGAAGCAGACAACATTTTAGAGGTGGTAGAATTCAGTTAGCATTCAGCTAACAGCAGACACGCTCCCAATGGCACTGACAAAAGGGGTATCAGTTGAAAGGGATACTTGTATAAAATACTAACTGTTCTGCAATACACCCAGTTCCTGAATATACAAAAAAAAAGTGTCTATGGAAGACACTGCTTTTGCCACAAGGTAACTCAGAACAACACTGGAATTCATTAAAAGTGTTTTCATGGACAAAGGCAGACTCTTCTAATGGTTTGCAATTTACTATTGTAACTCCAGTAGCATTTTCTCTTATTTGGACTGAAAAACATATTTTTTTAAAATTATTGTTGGCAGTGACTCCTAGACTTGCCCCATCAGGATAATTCTGAACTTGCAGAATTGTACATTACAAAAGGAGACATTACTATGGAAAAGCGCACTTAGTGGCACACAATTGCAAACGGTACCTTTAAAGTCTCATCGAATTCTGGATCCACTGTGCTCTTTTTGACAGCTGTCTTCCGCTTACTCCGAGGAGATTTATCGGGAAGTAAATAAACCTTAACATACCTTGTAAATAGAGAGAAGGATATATGGAAAGTGACCGGGGGGGAGGAACAAACCAAGAATAAAAATTAGTTAGATGAGAGGAGTTTTTTCTTAATTCTTCAACAATTTTATTGACTTTGTAATTTTCCAAGCAATAAAATGGCAACCTGTGAGTTATATCCCTTCTCAGTAAAAGCAGACAGACTATAAGGACCCCTGTACATCATTCAGCTAATGTGTTTCAATTTTATTCTAATTGGGAAAGGATTAGGATCTGAATAGGAACCTTTTGCTTTCATACTCTTGGCATCTGATAAAATAACCACCAAGGAAGTCACTTTGTCAGTTGTAGTGACAGTTTTATGAGGAAAACAAACTGTATTATGTGCTCAAAGAAAAAAAGTATCAACTCAATCAACTGTAGGATCATTGCTGCTTGTTCATGAAGAAAATCTCATCTTTACAACACCAAGTACCATATAGCAAAAAAGATATAATCATATGAATTATTATGTATTATCTGTAACTCTTACAAATGCTAATTGTTACAATAGCCACTAGAGTGAAAGTGGGAGATTGTCTAAAGTGCTCAAAATTGCCCTAACATTGATTCAAGAAAAAGAAGTAAAAAAAATTTCTGGAAGCTAAGTTGGACCAATATCAAGCACCAATGATTCCTTTACCAAAGTTTCTCATGTATAGGTCACGTAAACATTAATACTTAAATATTCCCCTTAATATGAGTTCAGTGGGCTGTATTTGTGTTATGAATTCAAAACTAAAGATTATTAGCAATAGAGAGTGCTTGCTCACAGTTTGGCAGGGAAAGGAGTGATTGTTAACATAATACTAAATATTTTTAAACTGTACTTGTATATATTTCAGATATGATTTAAACCGATTTTTAGACAGCCTCTTGATGAACGTGCTGGGTAAATAAAATCAGCTGTATTTCATATCATCAGTGCAGAACTTACACATCTTCCCTATTCTTTCCAAACTTATCCATAGGTAAAACTACTTTTTAAAATACTCAGGCATTAGAAGTTTTAGCCTCTTGTTCTATCACCCCAGAACAATTTAATTAAAAAGCAGACAGACTTCAAACCAGTCAATGAGCTAAATAGTTCAACAGGTTTTAAACATCAGTTAAAAGTCTGCTTTTCAGCAAGTGTGTTAAGTGAGTACACTGACTGTACTTTTTCTGTTGGCTTGGAAACCAACAGAAACATATAAATATATACCAATGGAGAACAGAGTGCTCACTACACAGACTTCCCACATTGCCTTTCAGGCTTCCTGCAACTGTTTGCCTGGCTTAATTACCAGGGGACTTAAAGAACCTTGACCCACTTCTGAAGTGCTTCCAAACTGCCCTGCTTCATGAGTTGCTGTTCCAGCAAGGCTCCTTTCATTACCAAGCTTGTCTTCATGAACGTCCTCTCCAAGATGCACAAAAGCCACGTTCCTTCTGGGTGAAGGTGACTGCAACTCCACAATTTCAATGTGGTCACTCAAGTGCTCAAACATGGTGTGACAGCAGGTGCAAGAACAGGTAGTTAGGTATTCTACCTGGTGATTTTCTGTGAATGGTTGCTGTATGGTCAGAGGGGATCGTTTAGTAATAAACAGACAAATCACCAAGGCTTAACTATCCAACCAAAAATATCTATGGCATATTTTATCCACAGAAGTAGGTATTTCTTCCTCTCACAATAATACATAATTATTAAACAGATTTAGATTTTAAAATGCATTGCAGTGTCTGAAATTTCTATTCTTATTACAGAAGATGGAAGCACAGAAGTAGTACAGCAATCACCCAATAACACACAGTGAGTCAGCAGATGAATTATGAACTCGACATCTCATGTTTCAGCCACTTATGTATTAATTTTGCGGGCACAACTTAAGAGCTAAAATCTGAACAGCTATTCTCAAGATCCAGAGGTGCTCATCAGTAACACAGATGCCCAACTGCCTGCTCACAGGCAGGGAAAGAGACAATTACTAGCAGAAAATGGTTAGAATGGAATAAGCGCTGGTATGAAACCCATTTGTCTTGCAGTGTGTATATGTAAAAAGGGCTGGTATATATGTTGGATGTTCTGAAAGTACTCATATGGCATACTGTTGTATATCAATTGGTTTCAATTACAACATACATATGTATCTTAAAAACAGAGTATTTTCCTTATTTTTTTTTTCTCCTCTACAAAATACTCACGGGTTACACTTTTTCTTCTTCTCCTCTCCATAAGCCAGGTTCTTGCATCCCTTGATGCAAATTTCTAAGATGCAAGCTTTGAAGATGTATCTTATGGCAAACTCTATTTCTCCTGTGATGTTAGCCTTGCCAAAATTGCCAGACTCCGTGCAAGTGCTGTTAAGACTATACAAACTCCCCTAAGAAAAGACAAATGTATGGGAAAAGTAGCTTCAGATCAAACAGGACAAAGTATTTATTTCCCTCAAAGGTCGGTATCTTTACAGACACGACTGTAGAACTATCGCAAATCACGAAGATTTAAGGTAACCTGTATAAAGCATTCTGTTGCTTACATAACAGCCTTGAAAATTCTGACTGTAATTGCAATTCTACTGCTTTGCCTTTTTCTCTTCAGTAAGGTCTTTAGGCTAAGAAAATGCTTTCTTGGTAACGTCTAGATCCAGAAATTTTCTCCGAATAAAACTGCTATGTAGCTTCCCATGAGAAAAAATCGGATAAGTGTCTGAATGGAAAAGAGTGAAAAAACCTCTGAAATAAAGAACATACAAAACATTGAACTAGACTGCTTTTAATACATAGCTCATAGCAGGGTACACTACTGATACATTAGGTTCTATCAAATATTAAAGGAAACAAAAGTGGCCTTGCACATCCAGTAAACATTCTACAAGATGCCCCAATTCCACATAAAAGTTACATACTCCATACTGCAGCAGACAGTTCAGGAAAGATTAAAATACAAAGACATACAGTTGTCATATGTTGGTGCATAAAGAAGGTGTTTCCTAGCTCACCTCAGCCACTTTGTTCTCCTTTCGTCTATTTTTGCCTATGGGGCAAAGGTTTGGATGCTTTCCATCCACACAAATAAAGAGCATTTGTGTCTAGCATTTACAGAGGTCATGAAACTGCAATGAAGGAAGAGACTATAATCCTTCCTGTGGCACAGCACACATGTAACTTTATGGTGCTATCTAGCCTTCACTGCAACAAATTATCAACTCAGTCAAAATAGTTTGGTCTCCGTTCATTTATAATTATATTCCTCAAGGTGAGCCCTATAAACTTTTTAGATAGCATGTCATGAAGACACAATTGTTGTTGTGATTAATCTCACAGCGACGTTGCTCTAGATTGCCAAGATATCTGTGTTAAATCACTCCTCCCTCTGACAATAAACACCAACCCACACAGGACTGGTTAACCAAGGAGTTCTGCATTGCACAACCCAGCAGCTAAGAGTGCACAGTAGTGTTTATAAGATCATATCTCTCTTCCATGCAGATGCTCTTCTTCATTTGTGCAGCTTGCCAAATATTCATTTTAAAATTCAAACCAACAGCTTAATTAGATTAAAGAACGTATCTACTCTATCTTCTAAGTTGCAAGTAACATACAAACTTGACAAAAGAAGGGTCAGAGTGCTTACTGAGGAAGTCACAAGAAGTGTTAGGACTGTTTTGACCTAATGCTTGTTGCATGTAATCTTGCTCCCTCCACAAGACGTATACCAGTGTAATCAATCTCCCTTGCAGCTTTGTTCAGCTCTGCTCTTTCACTCACTGACATATTTTTATTCATCTGATCAGAAAATGCTTATTTCCCACCAAAATCCTTCATTACAAAGGAATGCAAACAGATTTTTGTCTTAACTCATATGTCCTAAAAACAGTTCTGCAAAAGTCCCTAATATTTATTCCACGGAACCTCTTATTTATTTAGAGAGGCTGGATAGGTGTTCTGATTAATGATGTTTGGACTGAATACCACTACATGTGTCTCCCACCTGATCAGGAGTCACATACATTCAATGTAGAAATCACCCATCCTTTTGGTTCAGTGAACAGGGATTTAGCAATGACTTCATGTATTGCACTTGGGCTGGCATGACTGGAAGCAATGCCATCTGATATTTTGGAAGATATATTTTCATGGAGTGGTCATCAACATCCAACACTTACCCATAAAGGGAACTTTGATGGAACTTGACCTTCCCTTTTATAAGATAGTAGAAAATATTTCCTTTAGAAGCCTGGGCGGTCTATAGCCCAGTTCAAATGGTTGTCATTAGAATCACAAACGTCATCCAAAACTGTTATCCATTTGTCAGTTTAACACCTCAGACTCCACAGTGCAATAAACTATGAAAGCATGCCAAGGTCCTTGTGTGTGTTTTTACTCCTCTGCAAAGTGAACAGGCTAGTTTAATTTTGATTCCTAAATGTCATTTTAGTTCCCTTCTTTACAACACCAGTCATGGATTCTTTGGATACTTCACCCTGCTTAAACTCATCAATAATACGTAGAAATTAGCTTTCACAGTTAATCACAGAGGCTTTAAAGCATATGCCTGATTCATTTATAACTGGCTTCCTTCTCTCTCATTTGCAGTATTCAAAATGCCATCCATCAGAGGATGATTCAATGCCATCCCTTAAACCTATGAACTGCTCCCCTGGCTTCTGTCACTGTCAGCTTCCTCTTCATTCACTGACATTCTGACATTTGAATTTCCACTGACATTTCCATTACCACAGTTCTTGCAGAATAAGAAAACCCTTCTGTCAAATGAAGTTTTAAGAGAAAAAGCTAGCTGCTAGGTTAGAAAGAACCATGTTCACAATCCCAACCCTAATATAAAATGGGAAGAATGTTAGTTGCATTTGCAAAATTCAGAGGAAGCTGATCTGTCAATTAGTCATTATTAATGGATATAACCATCTATCAATCATCCATTATTAATTTGACTGGGCTTATGCTGTAAAAAGTTCACAGTGTTACTATGAGGACCGTGCCAAAGGCAGTCAGTCTTTCATCAGATACAAACTCAAGTAAAATTCTTCCTTCGTTTTGTAATATAATCCAAAATACACCAACATTTTGCACAAAATCTTAGCTTTTGTATCTGCTTCCACTAAGCACCTGTTCTGTTGTGTTTCACTCTTTAACTTACATGTTTTCTGCCATCACAGAAAACTGCATCACTTGTGAGACTGCTTGTTATGTCTTCCTCCTCCTTGCAATTCCTTCTGGTCAGAATTTCACTGTCATTTTGGGCCCCAGTGATGAGCTGTTGAAGACTGGGTGTACTTTTCATCTGTAAGAAATTCAGCAAGTAATTTCTTTTTAATTTAAGAAAAATGCCCTGATTCCTTCAGGAATGCTATGAGAAGAAAACTCAGTAAATAGCTACAGTTCACACTGATCAATGTCATGCAGGTGGCACACTTTCAAAGACCATGTAGTAACTTAATTTAAATGTCGATTTGCAACTCTCTCATCCCAGCTAGTAGTACATTCATTATGTTCTTAATTTTCTAAAATCAACATACCACCACCTACTCTAAGGATCACTACCACAGCAATTACTAACAACAGTCTACTAATAACACACCAAAAGTAGCAATATACAAATAAAAGGCATTATTAGCCTTTAACAAAACAGTAATTTTGGGAAAAAAAAAATCTTGCCTCCAGGAAATTAAAAATAGTATTTTGCATTATGTATGACACATGCCCATGTCTAGCTATGCAAGAATGAATGTAAGTTGAAAGAGACTTGAAAATAGAAATGCTCACAAGTTCTTATTTAGCTTTGACTAAAGAAAAAATTTAAATTTCTGAGATATTCTTGACTTTGCTTTGACTAAGTCCCTTCACCTTTCCAATTTTCCCATGAAACCCCTGATAATTTGTGAAAAATTAAGATATATAGTAGCAAAACTCAAGATTTACCTTCAGCCACCTCTGTTACCAATAACAACAGTTAATAGAATGAAGTGCCAAAAGACTAATACATACTAATACATATGGCTAGAAATATGCTGAAAATAGATTTTATCTCACTCTGGCACACCACTACCCCTGGATAATACAATGTATGAAAAGTATGTTCACAGTTCAATGAGTAGGAAAAGAGTGAGGTAAGAAATTTTACATGGTTAGGATCTAAGAAAATAATTTCTTAAAAGAAATTTTACAACAGGGATTACCTAAAAAATATGCTAGAAAAAATATACTGTGACTGAATCAACAAAAAGGATCAGGACATATTTGCATAAAAGAAACAGATAATATACATTTAACAAACCTGGGAACCCCTCCTGCACAATCAGCAGAAAGCACTAAAGAATGAGGACAACAGAGGAGATAATATATTGAGATTACTTCTGAAAAAACAGGATGTGCAAAATCCAAGCCAGTATGCTGTTGTTATAACACACAGAAATTGTTATGTGTAATAACTGCCCTACCTTAAGAATAGATGTAAGAATTCATTAAGTTCCCTTGTGAGAAGGAAGCAGACAGAAAATGCATTCAGAATATAGTCTCAAAAAAACCCCAAACAAAACCAAAACATCATATTTCTCAACAGAGAAATTGTCTTCTGCTTTATAAAAACCTGAAAATCAAACTTGCTAACCAAAACAACCTACTACACACTGAATTTTAGCTTCTACTTGGATCAGAAAGACTTCTCTATTGTGTTAAACAGAACATAAGTGACTGACGAGGCAGCAAAACTACCAGTGCTAAACTTAGCATCAGGTCACATAAGCAAGACTCCCACCTAGCCCAGTTCTAACATCTGCAGCAGCATGCATTTGCTGTCACAGCAGAGGTAATCCACAGCTACCGACACACCACAAACAGCTTCCAAAGCTTGCACATGTCTGCTTGTTCCCCCAGTAAGGCAGGTATAATTGCAGTTCCTTTCATTAACTTAGAGATTGTGATAGCGAGAGGCCCTAGAAAACACTATTCAGTTAACTTCCTAAATCCATGCCTTACACTGGCTCGTAGTTCTTGCCATTGGATTGTTTTTTCACTATTACTGAAGTTAAATATAATATATTTCAACTTTAATCTGAAGGAATGAAGCTCCGAACATATCACAAATTTGGAAAATTTACTTAAGAAACAGATAGTGCTCTTGAGTCTGAAGTGGTGCACCAGTGTTATACCCTGCACATTCAAAATGGCGGAGTTACAGCTATCACTTCCCAGGCTATTCCTAGGAGAAAAATGCACACTTTCAGCGGGGGGGGGGGGGGCAGGAATACTGTTTTGATTCATTCTCAAAAACCGCAAGTTCCTTCTGGGGTGGAAATTACAACAAGATTTCTACATCATATTTAGTTATAAATTTGAGTAATTAGTTGTTTTGCAAGTGTAATTTAAAACAGGTTCTGTCCCTAAACTTAAGTCATAGTTCTAGTAAGGATGTAAACAACTACCCTTATTAAAGGAAAACAAAAATGGAAAAGAAGAAAAAATAAATGGAATAATAATGCAATAGTGTCATTGACAGAGATTAAAAATAGTTTTTAAAATCACAGTAAGGACACAAAAAAACCCCATTATGTAAGTGCAGGAACAGATGAGTAAAATTTCCTTTTATATTAAAAAAACCCTAAATGGCAAAGATGACATTCACAAGAAAAAAAGATCAAAAGTAATTCTAGCAAAACTAAAATTCTAGCTTAAATGTAGACTGACTGGTTTGAATGAAACAAAAGCTCCCTGACTCAGAGAAATAGTGCTCTGACACACAAACAACATTGAAATCTATCTTTCAAAATCTGTAATGCAAAGGGTGGACTTAATTTAAGTCCTAAATCTTTAAATGGGCAATTAAAAACCCACACAAATAATCTGGAGTCTCCTACTAATACATTTCTCAAGCCAAAGAATCCATATCCATCTTTTAAACAGGACAGGCTGTGTGTAATCAGCAAGCAATGAAGCATAGTTTAAGTTCATATTATCTCCAACTCTGATGTCTCTCAATGCATTAAAAGAGCAGTGCTCTGCCAGTGGAATAAAGTAACACTGAAGTGTGGTTTACCACAACGAAAGCAGCACTCAGGTAGTTAGTAACTGCTGCCAATTTTGTTTACAATATAACTGTATACAAAAATACCAGAGCTAATTTTGCAGAGTTCATAGACCTTGCTGGGTCAATTCAAACCATTAGTCCATGTGGTCCACCTTGCTGCCTCTTCCATTTATCAGCACCTAAGACTTCAGAGGAAAGTGAAAAGTGTGCACCAAGGGAGCTGTGAGTAATATTTGCCATGAGGTCTGGCCCAAAGCAAAAGCTTTTCTTAGCATCTAATTCAGGCGCTTAGCAGAATACATTTACCTCACTCAGATGAACATGGCAATTCAGTAAGTACCCACTATGTGGAAAATTGAGTATGGACAAAGTTCAGTCACTTGAGAGGTGAAAGCTTACAAAACAAAATCTTCAGTGTAACTTTAAAGCAGATATGTAACATCATCTTCAGCCCTGCACAACTTGTGGAAAAACAGATGACTGGATTTTTCTCAAACTTCTCAAGAAAACACTGAAAGCTAGAGACTGTAACCAAAGCAAAAGGAAAAGGGAAGTTGCCCAACAACTAACAGCAGTCAACGTTTTCTCCTTGCCAAATTAAAAAGTGCTCAGGAAGTGTCAGAATGGGTTTTGGATGGTCATAGCTTGGTCCTGTTCAGCAGCAAGAAGGGCAGGAAGAGGACAAGAGACAGAGCACCTCCCTGCAGCCCAACAATCACACCGAGCAGACATCAGCCTCAAGAGAGCCTGTGAGCACCTGAGAACAAAATGACCCATCCTGTCCCTCTCTATGTGAGGGTCTTTGTAAAATCTCAGTCTAACATTTCAGCTCTGGGCTGAGATCAAGTGTGCAGACTCAGTCAAAAACCTTGTGAAGAGTCAGAGTTCTGGCAGTGGTCAGTTCCTGTTATATCAGCTAAGCCCTGCTCGTATAATAAAAGTAAAATTCCACTGTGTAAATCATTATTCTTACAAATATATTCCATTCCTGAAACTGCCCTTACAGTTAGAGACTGTATAATAATATGGATACCCTGCTTGTAATGTTGATGGCAGTGTCAGACTGGCTCCTTCTTTGCTTCCTTCTTTCCACGTTCTGCCCATAATCTGTGGTTAGGAGACGTCTGTCAGCCATGTCATTCTGGGACTTAGAGATTTCTGAAGTGAAAATAAAGAGAAAAGTCACTATAACAAATATTGCAAGCAATCCTGTAGATTTATAGGCTAATTCTGTAGTTTTCAAACTTTCAGCCTGCAATTTTAGTATTGATCTCCTATGAGTAAGAAACAGATGGGAAGGCAAGTGCTTGTCCCATTTTGTATAATTATATTTTGCCTACCTAAATCTTTCCTGCTGTTTCAACTGGAAATTATACTCTTTGCTTGCTATCACTACAGCTGCTGCAAGGAATTGTTGTATGCTATCAAATATAGTTTCCTTGCAGAAGTAGCTACTACAGTCCCTATATATAGCTTGGTTTGTAAAGCAGTTTGGTTTTGTTCAGGATAAAAGCAAGATCATTATAACAACATAAAGCGATGACACGACAATAGAAATTAGACAGCAGAGCATATTGGAAAATATTTAGAAATTTATCCAAAATATGGATGAAAGGAGAGATATTAAATACTCTGGTCCCAAACCACATTTAATTTTAAGAACATGAGTAGCCCTCATTGACTTCAATAACATTACTTATATGGATAAGCTTATATCCATACTTCAGTACCTTATTGAATTAGCACTTCGGTAACATCTAGTTTATTGTCAAATAAACCTACAGGACAACTGGACATATAGTGCACCACTTTTTGCTTCTTATTTCTCAGGGTACAGTCAGAACTTCACTTAAAGGGAAGGGCAGCACTCATCTGTGATTTCTGAAGTTGAAAACTAGCAGGCTTAGCAGCTGTCACTTTGTTGTAAATCCCCGATAGTCTATCATGAAAAATTTATAACTTATAAGTGGTACATGAAATAGCTATCCTATGTTGTAATTCATACAGAAGAAATAAATATTTCTCTCACAACATGAGCCTCTGTGGAGGAACCTCAGACAGCAGACAATATGTCATTATAGTATTCAAAAACAATGGCACTCTTAAGTGTGATTTTTAAAGCCACTTTGGGTTTTGTTCTTAGCAGCAATCAGTCCTCAGATGTTTACTGTGCTCTGTGTACACCATTAAGGCATCATGTGACATATTCATAGGCAGGCTCAATTAAGTCATCTCTGACTGTAAATGAAACCAGGTTTTTAAAATACACAGTGAAATCGGAGATCATAAAAGAGACTGCAGTGAGAGTTCTAACGGAGTAGATACAATCTGAGTAGCTTGACCAGCAGTAGAAGCAGAAACATAAGCTTGCCTCACACTCTCTTAAAATGAACAGGTTACAGAACAGATTACTGTAAGAAAAAAATGATTGTTCGGTTTTCCCATCTATTCCTCCTTTTGCTTCTCTACCCAAACAGTCAGTAAGATGGACACTATCTCTAGTGCCAAGGGCAATTTTGCACTGCAAATAGAACTATAAACAGCAACCCATTTTACACTCACCAAATGGCAACCACTGGATTATAATCTCCTGTTGCTGCCAAACCATGCTGGAACAGGAGGTAACAGCATAAAGAGCAGACTGTACAACAGCAGCATTGTGCTGCATGCACTAATCCTTTGTTCCTGCTGCTCTCATACACGTGCACACACACTGGCTCCAATGATAGAATCAGAGGCATAACAAGGTTCTCCAGGTTTATTTACTGCAATACACAAGAGCTGTGTGTATTAAATTCCTCTGCAAACCAGGACATTTTTATGTAGATAAGATAGACTACTAACTTTAGACACTTGTGACCAAAAGCATTTATCAGAATAGCACCAGATTTCATTAAGAGGCCATATGGTCTGAAAGAGCTGTTTTCTTAAGTCAAGAAAATGAAGTGTTTCTCTCTGTAAGACTTCCTATACTTTTTAATTATTGACTTCAGTGATTTGATTCAGAGAAATTGAGTCAATAGTTTGATTAACTATTAAGTAGGTATTCTTTATTGGCAGCGCTGGATACACGGGGGATTGCTCCACCTACTGTGCACACCATCGGGTCTAATTGTGCAGGTTAAGTACATGTTCTACATACATATTCACTAGATTTCCGAGAAATGTTATACATATTTATTAGTTTTCCGGGAAACTATTAGCATATGCAAATGTCCTTTACGCAGGCTCATTGAAGGTCTCTGGTGGTCTTCCATAGTCTTCCTCACTCGTCCTCTATTTGACTCTCCTCAGGTGATTCTGCGCAGTATGGTCTTTTACATGTTTTGATACATCAGTGCTTGTTAGTGCTCTTATTATCTAAGTTTTCATTAGTGGTGTAAAACCATATGGTTAGTTTAAGCTAAATTATCTACAAGGACGAGAACAAAGGCAGGAGTTCTTATCTTTTCTGGCCCTATCTATTCAAGCAAGGCCTCTACTTGTGCCTTCTCGACAAGATCGTAAATTCATCAAACATTCAATTAAGTTTTGTGATAGTTCATGGTTCCTTCTTGCTCATCACTCCCAAGTACCAGTCTCTGACAGGCTTAATCCTTGACGAACACCAGTCTTTGGTATGTAAAGTTACAGAGAGACAATCATTAAGCAATTAGCAGTTCGTTCTCTATATCAGATTGCAACGGCTTGTTATTTTCTCACAAATTAAAAGGTTCTACCCTAACTCAGGATGACAGCACCCAAGTGGGGTTTCACATACAGCTGAACTGAGCTAACGACTTGCTGCCATCCCCCTCTGCAACCACTGCTCTTCCCTCCTCAATCCCTGGCTCCTGGCCACGTGGCCCAGCACCCTCTGTTGTGCAGGCTCCAACATATATACCCTACCTTAAGCCTATTTAACTCACTAAACCAGCAGAAAAGTACCTATGTGTTTTGTCTGGGTTAATGTTCTGCCCTTTTAATTAGGTAAATCAGTTTACAGAGCGGCCCAGAAACACTGGTGCTAATTCAAGTTAAATGATGGCAGCATAAGGCCAGAAACAGAGAAAGATGATGTGGGGAGAGTAGGACCTTCCTTTTGGTAGCAGTGAATTATTAAATTAGCTTGGTGCAGTTCTGATAGTCTTTACCAGTAACGGTGGGATATGACCAGGTTTCAAACAAACAGAAAGCAGAATAAATTACTTTGCATCAATGCTGTGCTGTCTCAGCTATCTGCTTCCAGTAACAAAGTGCCCTATGCCAGCCACCCTACACTACATTTCTGTTCAGAAGAGACAGCCGTTGTGTCTCTGCATAGCTTTAATATGTGTTCACACAGACACAACATTAAATTTGTGTGGTTGAAGGAGAACAAGCCTTTAGGATGGGTGGAAGAAGTTAGAGGAAAGACCAAACAAGAGCTAAGAGAAGAGTTAGAGGGAAAGGCAGAAAGGCACTAAAGCCAAATTTATTCAGGTCTAATCTCACATTTGGAGTTGTCCAAGATGAAGCTAGTTTGAAAACACTAAGGTTTGTTCAAATACATGCAAATGTGCAAGCCCCTGTAATCTTCATAAGGCTCAGAAGTTGTTTTCCTATGGTCACTAATGCCTTTAATTTGTTCTTCACAAAGGCTGGCTGTCCTCAGTGTAGTTAGCCTTAGAGGTGCATACACACAATCTGCACCCTAAAGAACAGCAGGCAGCATAAGTGAATGGAAGGAACCAAAAGTATCAGAATGAAAGAAGAGCTGTTAGGACTGTCTGGCACTTAGAAGTATGCACTGAAAAAAACCACACAACTAGACAGACCAATAAAGAGGAAGAAAGTCCTCTTGAAAACTGCCAGTGAATGAAAATATTAAACTCTACTTCCATTACATGATAGATTCTTTGACAGGGCCAGCTGGGGTTCAGTCAGATAGATAACATGAAGATCACTACAGTAGAAAGTGGTTATTACTCTGTGTTAACATGAGTTAAATATACTGCACCTGAACACCCAATAAACTTAAAAATAACATTATACAGTCTTTTCACATCTTTACAAGAAAGGCATTCTGGGTTGGTATCATAAGCTTGTTAAATGACTAGCAGAATACTGAAGGAGAATTAGACTCACTGGATTATTTTTCAGGTTCGCTCAGTCTTGGCATTAGGCATTTCAGCCATTACTCAATACCCTTTTTATAACTATTTTTTGGCCAACAATTTGGCCAAAAAATTGAAACATTTGACTATGTTACTCTAAAATGACAAAGCAGTGAAAGCTACTTACTTTTTATATGTGTTGTGAGAGACAAAACCAAGTTTTCCACAGACTTATTAAAACTTTTAGACTGTCCGAATTCCTGCAAATGGGAGATGCCAAGAGTAAGAAAACACAAAATATTTGCTGTTTTAAAGTTTCCATGATCACATATCTACAGACCACATAACAATCAGATGGTAAGCCTGCAGCCCTTTGCTCACTTCTGTAGACAAATACATCTGAGGACATATATTGACATGGTTGAAAACTGTCACACTAATGTATGAAGATGGAAGATAATCTTTTCAGTTCCATACTCTTCGATATACTCCTTGTAGGAAGATCACACAGCAATTTCATAAATACAACTAATTACATCACTGATTTGTTGTAAATACTTCAAGTAGGAAAGTCCTATCTATTACAGATGCTCCTGTGCCTCTGAATCAAAGAGTTTTCATCAAACTCCAGGTGAGCACATATTACAATGTTTACAGGATTGCAATGGGCTTCAAAACCAAGGCCTGAGGACCCAGTGCAAAATTAACTGAAATAGTAATTTAGTGCAATTTTGATGAGTTCTGATTCATGTCCTACTATTCTGTCCACTAGAAACTGTAATGCAAGGCAACCATCAAATTCACTGTTTTTCACTCAGTAACGAAAGTAACAGATGGAATGATTGCTTTATAAATGACTATTGAATATCATAGGATCATGGGATCCTTCAGGCTGGAGGGGAGCTCAGGAGATCTCAGTCCAGCCTTTCTGTAGTGAGGCATCAAAAACCAGGTGCAGTATTTTAGTGCCAAGTACAGCAGTTAATCACTTCCCTGAAAAAGTGAAAACTAATTGAACACATCCCTCATAATAGACTCTGACCTTTCTCTCCTACTACCAATGCAGCATAAAAAAAATTACAAAGGAACATAAGGCAGCATTTTTATTGCAATATGATGCTACAGAAGTTGCTATTTACTGCATTTCTGTGGCTGGCCTTTTCACATGAATGACACCCTAAGAGGTCCATGTATATGTGTATTTTGCAGATATGTACATTTACCGTCAGGTTGCTTCCTGCTGTGGATTCTGTGAAAGGAGGTGGAGTAGGAGGTACAACGGAAATTTTACTGGAAATTTAAGACACAATAAACAGTGCAACAATTAATATATTATGCTAATAGATGGATAAATAAACCATGTTCTTGCACAGTATCTTTATTATCTGCCTTTCCTGCAATCTAAAGATCTGGCTTGAGATCTTGTGCCTTTAAGAGTTGCAGCACAGGCTTATTGCCTGTTTGTAAGAATTAAGACTACTCTTCTATCTTCTCAATCTTGGGCTGCTCTAGGTAGAATTATTAATTTAAAACAATCAGGAAGACCTAATTTAGGACAGGCTGCCTAGCCTTCTATATGGTTGGCAGTATTACAATCTATGTCCCCAGTTAAAACACAATTCCTATGTAACCCATACCATCTCTGTTTCAGAGATGTTTTCAGAAAACAGTTGTCTTTATTTACAATACTAAAAAGATCCTTCCTTGCCTGGGCTCAAAGCTGTTAGAGCCCTTTTACAGCATTCCAGCCATTTCATCTGTTGTAAATAGCCCCCATCTGTGAAAAAAAAAAAATCTGACTGTTACCTGACTGATTCTGTTATCATGGCACAATCACGGACCCTAAAGGCTGCAGGTGAACTTCCTTTTTGATTCTCTTTTACCGCATCTAGGTAAAAGCAAGTCCTTATGCAGCCCTGGTTAGGATCATATCTAGCTGACTATAAGTTTCTGTCTTACACAGCTATGCCTCACCAGATATTATCACAAAATTGAGGCCATCTCTTTGTATCTTATTTTACCTTTTTTTTTTTTAAGGAAGAGGGTTTCTTTTATACAATATAATTTAAGTAGACTGTTATTTCATTATATATCACTAGTAATAATTTAAGTATGGTCATGCTTAGGCCTCTAGCCAAAGTATTTATTCAGTGTATTTATTCAGGATTTTTTACTTGTTTTAATTTTGTAAGTGGATGCGTCTTACTGAATACAGAGCTTCTTGTCTACTATTTATTCTAAAGCTACCAAATCAGCAATATCTCCCATTGAACAAATAATGATGCTATTGCTATTATACCTAGTAAATAATTTTCATCTCTGATAATTTAAAAGTAGCATGTAAATTTGAAAGATAACGGTGTAAAGAGCTATGCAAAAAATTAAGCAAAACAAAAATGCACATCCCTTCATTTCAAGTAAGACACTATTATGCTAAACATAGTACTCTCTTTTGTACTTGAGACCCTTTCTATGGATTGCTGACAGATAAAAGTGGCAATTTTTCTATGCTTTTATCATTTGTACTCCAAAAGTAATGAAATTTGGTTTTCAAAATAAAAAAATACAAACTGCTGGCTGGATTATAACATACAATATATTGTCTATACAAATTCTCAGTGTCCTAGAACCATTTGTCCTTTTATGAGTCTTACCTCAGTTTCTGATAAGATTTCAAGAGCTTTGCACCAACTGTTTCATGTCTGCCTGTGAAGGAGAAAAAAAAAACCCAACAAAAAACCACCTAAAGATTATTTAGCATCAACCACAGTTACTAATGCCTGTATAATACTTTTTAAAATCAGTGTCTTTCAGGAACCGGCCTGTATTTACAGAAACTCATGCACATGCAAGTCAGGAGTGACATCAACCCCCACCTGACGTACCAGCATACATGCCAAGCAACATGCAAGTTTCTCCTGTATCACAAACTGTATCATGATTTCACCTTCACCTCTCGCAGGTGACACGTTCAGACCAGCTCTTCACAAATGCTGAGGACAATCATGTACAGATGCTAACAGGCCCATTCCTACAGACTGCTGAGTGCTCTCAGCCTCCTGACATCCAGGAGGCAGGTAGCACACAGGCCCACTGCACTAAAGCACACTTCAACCATAAAACTCAAACACTATGGAAAGCTTGAAAATGTGTACAAGAGTAGGCATATGGACATCTCTTGCATCTTACGAAAAATTCTTTTCATTTCTACTAGAGACCTGAACAATCACGAAAGTGAATGACTAGCTCACAAACATGAGCAAACCCCTTTGCTAAGGCCATCCCTGTGGGGAAATAGCAACCATGACATGTTCCTCATGTGAGCAACCACATGATGTAAAAAACACCAAGGAGCAAATGCTCCATCGGGCACGAACAATGAAGACTCATAAAAACGTAGTTTGCTCCTGAGTAATCGCAAACAGAAAGAAGGGCTAATGCACGTAACAAGTGGCCAACTGAAAATATCTGGAGTTGCTTTATCACTAATCATTCCTAATACAGAAAGCAGCATGTGATCCATGCTTTACTGAAGATGTCATTAATTACAACGTATTATTTACATTAAAGTAGTAGACCTCGGTGGTGGTAGAAATAATAATCAATTTATTGATAATACAAATTTCAATCAGAACTCCAGACTTAATGCTCTGTTATTAATAAGTAATATTTGGTATCTTGATTTATTGCAGCATTAAATGATTTCTTTAATTTTTAATTTATTAGTCAGTAAAGGCAATCTACCACTTTTATGAAAATATGATTTTTATTCTTTAGGTAGAAGCTACACAAAATTAATAAAAAGCATACTGATGTAACTGCTTTTTTTTTTTTATTCTGCAACATGAGAAAACTTCACTGTAACATGTATTTTTTCAGTTATTTTCCAGTGAATACTTCACTTGTGTTGTATTTTCAAACCAAAAGAGGGCACTGCCTCTCCAGGCTTGAAGGATATATAACTACTACAGCTGCTGTGTTTCAAAGTTTGCCACTTTTTAACCCCTTTAATTATATCAGTTGGTCTAATCAAAGGAACTAAATAAAACATATTTCTCCCTGCAGGCTTATCCTCTGTATATTCTTAGATCTTTGTGACTTCAACAGTATTACTGTAGACTAACTAAGCAAAAAGCTTCAAGTACCCACAAAGTTTTGATAATACAAGGTGAGAACTCATTTATTTTACTGGAAAGAGGGACAGTCAGTACCTTGCAACATCAGATTTAGTCTCTAAGAACAACATAGCATTTTCCAATAACTAAGAGAGATTGTTAAAATTACCAGCTGATTGTTAAAATCAGAAACTGTGTTAGCTAGAATGGAATTCAGTTAAATCTTTCAAATTTTAAATTAATTGTTTTAGCAGGAACTGTAGTTCAGTTTCCTAATATGCTACCTGCTGTCTTTCGTGAATACCTACTACTGAAAATTTGCCCAATTACATTCTTCCGTTTATAAACTTCTTCCTATTCAAGTTTCCCGAGAGATACTTACGGCCCACTGCCTTCCTTTTTACCAGCTACTCTTAAATCTAGATGTGATGCAGATACTGGAAGTGAAACTGTAACGTTTAGCTACAGCCAGGCACAAAGTGAAATAGTTGCCTATCTAAAGTGGCGCTTCAAGGAAGGAAATCCTCTCCACCTCATTAGTCATTGTAGGTGAAAATGAAGACTAACAGCCTCTTGGCTGGCAAAATACATTCCCTATAGAGCAATCCATCCACATGCTCTAAAATTTCTTTTAGGGCTTTGTATTTCTAAGTGCACTGAAAAGACTGAACAGTAAGTAATGGCACAGCTAGCTGAAAGTAAAGAAACAGTAAGTCTTCAGCTCTCTGTTGATTTATAGCTATATATGTTTTTCTTTATTCTATTCTGTCATTTCTTTAAGCTTTAGAACTTTCTCAGGGAAAACAATTGAGTTTTAACTTTGACAAACAATGGATGCAAGATCATTTCCTTCCTGTGCATATATTTTAACATTTCTATATTTATTTCATGTCACTGTATTTCTTAGAAGTCTTCCACACTCATTAATTCAAATTGATATGGCCAGCAATTTTCTTATCCTTATTACTCACACAAAATAAATTATACTTTAAAATGCATTCTGCTAGTTTGTGCTCATGTTTTATTTAGTGCGTAGACAGATGCAATGCATGATAATTTCTCAAAAATCTCTCACCAAGCAGAAAAAACATTAAATACAGTGGCAGACTACATTCTGTGTTTCGCTTAGGTAAGGACTACACATTACACAGCAGTTTATGGTCTGTTCCAATGATTACCTTCACCTGGATATTTCTTCGCTCGTTCCTCAAAGAACCATTCACCAGCCTTTACTTTCACATCTCTGAAAAACAAGAAAAAGACATTTAAATCAACATTTTCCAAAGTGCATTTCTTTGTTTGATAAAATGTTAAATGTAACATTTAACTTTTGTTAAATGTTTGATAACTATTTAACAATCCAACAATCTTTCTTAATCCTACCATAAAACTAAGATTTCATGACTGCTCGCTCCATTGACTGATTTTGCTGTGGGTCTGCAAACAAAGGATTCCTCCTTTCCATTTTTTTTCTTTTCCTTTTCACTACATAGGACTACCCATGGAAAGCAATACATACTGTTCTAGGCATTGCTCTGAAGCCAGGAGTCCTGGGTCCACTCCAGTCTATGCAACCAACTTGCAATACAGCCCAGGCACTTCCACTGACTGGTATGCTGACTGCTTACAGTTGCAGCCTAGTCTGAGGAGTGAGGAAAGTCATGATAGCGGACACGCTCCCAAGCAGAACTTGGGATGGCTACCAGGGAGCACTCAGCTCCACAACCCTGATGGTGTGATGACTTCATGGCCCATCTCTCTCCATTTTGTGGAGACTAACGCCAATGATGTCAGTCATACACAGGCATCAGGATCACAGGATCAGAAAAGTAATGATTAACAAGTACAAAATGGTATCAGATTAAATAGCTCTGTCAAGAGCAGATTTTCAGCAGATTTGACTCTTGCATTTTGTTGTCTCCAACTGACTTAGATGAAGTCTTCAATCTGAACTCATCCATTATTAAAGAGACAAAAAGAATTTTTAACTGAGGAGAGGATTCTCTGGAGTCTTCAGGTTCCAAATTCTCATCTAAATACCTTACTAATTTTTAGGGCATATAAAATATCTCTGTTCCTTGTGGATTTTCTGATGCTTATTATAGGATGAAGTCCCACTGCAAAAATTTCCTCAGTGCAGGCACCGCTAAACTTTCTTCTCTACCCAGCAGTTCATTTTCCTTCTAGGAAATTAATCTCTATTACCCATCCCCTCTGCCAAATTTGCTTGAAATTGGCAACAACATACAGACAGTAAATTCTTGTAGAGCTTGCCTCCTTAAGAAAGCAAAATCTCTAAACACGAGAGCTATAGTGATATCCACCAAAGGCCAGGCAACAAAATCCCTGGGTCTGCCATTTCACACCTCACCTTACTCTGTGTTAAAATAGACAAACTACAGGTAGGATGCTGTTTGTTCTTTCTGCGGCTTGATTTTAAAGCATTTCAGGCATTTAAAATACACCTTTGTAAGTAGCAATGCAGAATATTAAAAAAATTCACTACCTGTGTAGACTGTACTATTTATTTTCATGCCTAACCCTGGATCCTTGTGTGTAACTGAATACAGATTAGTTTGAAAATGAGGTTAAAATAACTTTGAGACAGGATACTTATTTACTTTGGATGGAGATCTATTAACTAATAAATGTCTGAAATCTCTAGCTGCACTAGATCTTCAAGGCCTCTGCATTGGTAGTGCCTCCATTCTCATCTCCAGCCTTCCTTTTATGTTCTTCCCACTACCCATGGTTATCTTCCCAGAGTTTAATCTCCAGTTCTGCACAGGCTCATGTGATAATTAGGCCACTTACAGGATGAAAACAGATCTAGAAATACCCTTTTTTTTTTTTTTTTAGGCTAAAGAGTGTATTAAGCTAAGCTATGACTAAAAGTGTGACAATTAAGCTGATAAAAAACTATCCTTGTCAGGTAAAACAGACTACACTCCTTCAAAGTAAATGTCTTTCTAGACTTCTAGAAGACAGGATTCCTTTTAAAAAAAAAACAAAAAACAATAAAACACACTATACCAACTCCATTCACATAAGTGATGGCTCTTCCAGGTGAAAGATACAAACTTTGTCAGTCCACAAGGCCTTTTAAATTTCTTATTTTGTAAACAACGAACATTCACCTATCCCTGCATGCACTTTCACTGAGGCATTTAAGCATGTTCATTACAAACATGACCCTAGTGTCTAGGAGAGTGTATCAGTAGTGCTGCTGCTGCTGATAACATTTTGTTCAGGAAAAAATACTCTAGCGGTAACCAAGACTCAAAATTACAGTTGCTCAGGACTTGAAAATCAGCTCTCATGCTTCTTAGTCATCCTATTTTTCCCTCACCAGGGTAAACAAAAAGCACTGAGTAGTATTTACCACACTACTGCACTCCCTACCCTTCTCAAGATTTGTAGTCTTGATGTAAAGCTCACTGAAGGCAACCGAAGTCTGACTGATTTTAATGGACTTTGCATTGTGACTAAACAAGATCAAATGTGCTGTCTGTTTGCTATAAAGAGAATTTCTATGACAGCTAAATAATTCCTCTATATTAGCAAGACAAAAAAAAAAGTAATTTCCTCAAGGAAAAGTAAAAATGCCTTTTAATTCATTTAAATAATGCTTTCCTGGTTTTACCATTAAATATCTGGACAAGCTTATGAAATAATTAAGGTTGTGCAGCACTATATAAGGCAGCTTAACAACTAGCTGCTCTCTATAGGGGATTTCCACTGTGGCCACCAAATAACTGGAAGTCAATTTAAAAGAAGAAGTAGAGGAAGGTATCTAGAGGAGGATACGGAAAGTTAACTTTTTAACCTTTCCTTTTAGTGCATATAGCGTGACGCACATATAGTGAAATATGTGCACCAAAATCTAGTAACTGCTTTGTATCAAATATAGATTAAACTAATCTGCCTATTTATGTATAAGCTGCAAAATAAACTGAGGATTCAGAGAACATCTTTTTAGTGACAGTTTATAGTCTCTTCCAAACTATAGAAAATTACTTCAAACTAGTAGTAGAAATTCACTTAGCTTAAGACCAATACCTTGCCTTACATTTCCCAGGCATTATTTAAATCTCATTTCGGCATCTTAAGAGGGAGTAAAGTAATGCATTAATCTTGTGTTGGCATCAAGTAAAATTTCATCCAAATCCCCACCCTTTGTACAGGGATATATATCATCCAGCACAGCTGTTGATTCATTTCCAAAACTATCTTTCTTTGCCTACATAATATTACTTTTCATCAAAGGTGGAAATATAGCTAAACCATTTGGTTTAGAAAGATTCTGATGAATAGAATAAACTATGATGAAGTATTTTGATATAAAAATTGTACCAATACAGTAAAAGATTGTTTCCTGGAAAACAAAACCAAGGTGACATAGTAAAAGGAAAAAAAAAAAACTAATTCAAGGTAAACAGATATGGATTTCTGACCACATTTAAACAATTCCTGATAATGTTATTAATGCTTTCTCAGTTTTAAATTTATATAAAACATGACTTCAAATTGTTCATCAATCCAGGTTCCTCACTCCTGTAGTATGAGGCAAAAAAAAAAAAATCAAGATTAGGAAATCATTGAGAAATTGGCTATACTACAGCAAAATACTATACCAAAACACAGCAACTTCAGCAACTTGTTATGATGCCCTGGTTCAGTATTGAGTCAGGGGAAGGAGTTGTATCTGCAGTTCAGAAACTAACAACTATTCCCATGCTTTGCCGTTACCATCTTTGTCATATTACTTTGGCCTACCCTGAAGATCCATTCTGCTAACTACAGGAAGGGAAATCCTGACTACATGAAGTATAACACAAAATTCCCATCAATTTCACTGCTACCAGGACTTCATCCAACATTTTCATTCCACCAGAGGCTTTGTTTCATTAATTGTTTAAAGCAACAGATACACACAAAACCAGTGTGCATGCACTGGATAACCAGTGTAAACCAGCACTTATCCAAACCAGTAAAACTTCTTACCCATGAGCATAACAAACGGTGCATTTCCAAAGGCAGGGATTCAGGCAAACACGGCATTCGGAGCACACTCGATGACTGCACCCATTGCATACTGCACCTCTGTTCATCAATAACCCAAGTGATTTCTGACAGCGAGCACAAGATCTCTCCTGGTATTCATGGTTTACATTCCTTGCCCCTTTCCATTGAAGCTGCTGCAGCTGCAGTTTCAGTTTCCTAATGCCCCAGGTTAAAAAAAAAAAAAAAAAATTTTAAATAGACGAAAAACCCCATGTAAGTCACAAGCTAATACCCCTAATATCCCGATTGTGCAATAGCATTACTAGTGGGAGATATGCTCTCAAGTCTGACCTCAACTGAACACTGTCTGAAGGTGTCTACACACAGCATTTTTGCACTATGACGGTATATGCCACAGCTGCGCATACAGAGTAGTCTAGTATAAACGGGGTTCTGTTCATGTCAGTTATGCAGGCTCAGGGCAGGGCACTGAAAGTGTGTAAGTGATTGTGTATTCACATACAAAAACTGAGACTAAATGGTGCTCCCTTTCATTTGATTGTGTTTTTTATCATATTTATCCAAGAATCAAATCTTCCATCAAGTAAAAATAATCATAACAAATGCATCATCTAAAAGTTAAATAAAGAATACATCAGACAAAAATATCAAAACCTCTCCCTTTCATTAACTTTGCTTCCTTTACACGTACCAATAATCAAGATCTACGTTTTTATTAGCTACATCATCAATGGTTGTCAGGGATTTTCTAACCAGTTCAGACTTTCTTTATAAGCCTTTACTTACTTTCCACAATCATTTAATATGTCCAGTAATACTTACATAAATGTTTGCCGTAAGCAAAGTTTGAGTTTCTACATGTAAGAGACTAAAAATTTCTAACTTAGCAACATGAATACCCTGTTTTACGTGGGGATGCAATGTGACAAAGCAGGGTACAAACTGCAGGGAAATCCTTGCCCTAGCCCTGATATAAAGCAAATAAAATGTTGGAAGATTACCCCTTATCCTTCACAACTGAGATGCTTGCATAGTGTGAAATAATTAAATAGAATCCTTCTCCTAATCAATGATACCTATTGACACTTGTAACAACCTCTGAGACAGTGTGGTGCACTTGCTACCGGTTGTATGCGAGAAGGGACAACAATGGATTCAGCACAATGAGCAGGTATCCAATGATTCTCAACTCCAGTCTTGCCACAACATAAGTTAAATAAGCCAGCCAAAGATGTGAACATGTTTTGTGTTACCAGGACTATATAGACACACATAGAAACATGATGAGAGTGCCATAGGAAAAATACAGGCAGCAACTGAGCTTTCCATGAAGGCTAGAAGCAAAATTCATCCAATAGATTATTCACTGAACAGTATTTGCTCGTCTTTATGGTAGAGTAGTCAATAGTATGGCGAATCCAAGAGGCTCTGGATAACCCTTAGTTTTCCCAAAGAATAAAAAGCCATTAGCTATCAAGAAGTTAAAAAAGGAAGACATTTGGAAGGACAGCAAAGAAGAAGAAGAGTACTTCTGAGAAAAAAGGAACAGAAATACAGGAATAGGGGAACGGCAGATACCTTATTCTTTCCTCCTCTGTTTTTCTCACCATCTGGTCACGGTACAGGACTTCTAGAACAGCCTCTCGTTCCAATTCCTTAAGGAAGTTTAGATTAAATTCACAGGCCATTTTCCCCAAACTTCACTTATTTTGTAGACTACTGTCCTATGGTTCTACTACATCCAGAACGATGGATACTACGTTATAGAGTATAATGCAGTCTGAGTGTTTACTAAGTGCCTGCGCTCTTACTTGATTGGTGATACGTTTACTGTGTCATACCCCGAAGAGAAAAATAACCGTGTCTGTCTTCACACACATCATCATTTAAGTGTCTCTGCTACCCAGGGAATATGAACAGTTAGCAAGGTCACAACAGTCTTGTCCTTCTCACATGAAAAAACTCCTTGTTCTTTTCTTTTTTCTTTTTTTTGCTGAGAGTGGTTCCAAAAGAGATGAAAGCTTGCAGCAAGGTCCTAGATAGGGCTTTAACTGTCACCAGATGGAGGGAGAATTCACCAAGAGATGGAGTAAAGGACTGGGGGGAATGCTGGGGGTTTTTTTATTTGGTCTTGTAGATTTGAGATTTCTGGACCTAGGGAAAAAAAAGAATACATGTTATTATCTCTTCTCCTCACCTCTGCAAGACATTTCAAATAGTATGTGAAGACCACATTTTGCTATATGCAGACCTTTCATGCACTAATGCAGATGCAGGATAGGTTTTAAGACAGTCTCATTTTTCAGACAATCTCACCATATTGTCCATTAACACTCAGTCATGTACCTTCACATTTTTTATACAGTCAACATAAAACAACCAATAAAGAAGCTTAAGTTAGTTTTCAACACAGGCCTACAGGCCCCGTGACTGGAAAAGTCATACTGGTTGAGACAAAGATGCCCCCTTCTAATCTCATCTTACTGAAAAGACAAAACATCACAAGCCTAAGAGGAAAGAGGGAAAGACACCCTCTAAGAGTCACTTCTATCAATTACCTATATCTGTTAAGTCTAGATAAACAGTTTAATACCCAATAATGCTATTATCTTTGTTAATACACACAAACACTAAAGAGTTAAGATATGTATTATTTCCACCTCAGTGCACTAATGATTTTGGCCCCAAACTGATGCTGTTAATGTACAAATATATGAGAAGTATAAAATTAAAAAAGAATCACAACTGTATTTTGGATATATTCTGTGACCTCACTTTTGTAAAACTCCCACTAAAATAGAAAATAATTTTAATATACTTTGCAGCGAAGTAGAGAAAGAAACTGATTATTCAATCTAATTCAACTTACACAACATATTCAGTTTTAATACTACTGTCTATTGTCTAGTGTGTATTACAAGAAATGTAAGGCAGTTCCACTTATGGTACACCAAATATTAAAGATGTGTATATGAAAACTGGTTTAACGTTTCAAACTTAATCTAAGCTAAATAAATACAGTCAGGCTCTAGGCAGAAATTCTAGACGCTAGGACAGAAGGGTCACACTTTTCCAAAGCAGTTACTGATGCTTCACTGATGGACGTCAGCTGACAATCTGACCAACTATCTGCATTGCTGCATCATTATTTTAAAATACTGTGAGTTTTAAGTTTAAAAAAGAAAAAAAACACCAAAACTTCAGATATATAGTCACAATGTATTTTTGTCAGTGCAGGGAATTACTTTACATACAGTTTGCCCCAATTAAGTTACTTAATTTCCCACAAAAAAAAAAGCAGGAGGTGATAATTTGTATTTATAAACAGTATGCATTCCATTCTTTTATAATTTTTCGTGAAACCGTTCAACAGACACCAAAAGGACAAAGCATTTCACAGAAGCAGTGTTAACAAAGGAAAAAAAAAAAGATTGGTTTCCTGTGCAAATAAAAGAAACAGAGATAGGCATAATCATATTCTATTTCCTTACCAACTGCAATTTCACAGGAAATTACTCAGTTGAAACATAAAAAGCCTGAGCAATTTTTTAACACAATATATGTAATTTTCAAAGGCCCCTGCATCTTTCACTTGCTTTCATCTTTTACCTCAAGAATACCTCCCAGGATTGATGAGCACATTTAGAGCTTTCAACTCCATTTAAGTCAATACAATCTGAAAAGCAGTCAGTACAAACTTGGGGACCTCTGCACTATACAGGATACCAAAACATCCATTACAGCTTAAGTTACGTTTTCTATAAGCTCCTAGGATTTCCAATGGCTAGCGAATCTACAACGTCATCAGAAAATCCTGCTGAAGCATCAGTAAAAGCTAGCAAATTCATGATAGTCACTATTAGGTGGCTCCAATAAAACCACCCTAGTGATCTTAATGAAAATATATGAATGTCTTACAGAGCTGTTAAGAATGTGCCACGGTAAAACAGTTACCAAGAACAACATCTGCAGTTAAGCAAGCACAGAAATAGTTGCTATTTGATACCTCCTTCACATTCTTTAAAAAAAGGGCTACCTTTCTTTTTCACAGAAAGAGCACAAAGTTTTCCATATTTCAAACCTGGTTTGGGAAATGGGTTTCAGATGACATCTTAGTGTATGAAAAATATTGAGGGCATACAGATTCTTATTTAGAGATGCATATGAACTTTTAAAAAAAAAATGTTTTCAGCTATTCAAGCTTGCACAAATTTAAATGGTGTGAGAGAAGGAACAGCTTGGAGCCTCCCCTGTTTCCACTTTGTCTTGCTCACAACTATTCCCCCTAGCCAGGGCAGGATTCTTCAGAAAAGCATTCCAACCTCAGCCCATCATCAAACACCATCATCAAAACCACTTGGTCTACTGCTGCACTTCATACCCTATTCACAGTGATAAATCACAAGCACGGAATTTAACTCCAGCAGTGGACTGCCAACAGGGACCAGGATGGAGAGACTAGGATCATCTTCTGGCACCAAACAACACAACAAACTTACTGCAGACCCAAGTGCCAGGAGCCCTATGTCCTACAGTATCTGCACTATGGTGGGAGGGAAAAAGCCACTGTGGCATTCTCACTGCTGGCCAAGACCATCACACGCTGCAGAGAATAAAACTTAAAACACAGCATGTAGACAGCAGCTCTATCAATATTGCACATGGACATTCCTACAGTTAGTTGTTTGAGTTTTTTTTTTAAATCTTCATGAAGGTTTAAGCTCTGACAATTGTCATGTTCCGTTAATTTTTCTTGCACATTCAAAGATAACTCAATCTAGCTTACGGATGAGGTAGCTTTAAGAATAAATAATTATATCCCCCCAAATGGGAGATAATCCTTGTGCCCCACAACAGACTTGAACTCATAATCATTTCACAGAGGTGTTCAAATTGGACTGAAAAAATCTCTCTACCATTGTAAAAGAAGAGCTTTTCTAACACCGAAGCCATCTGCATTAGATTAGTTTTTTGGCAGTAATAAAGAAGTTGTGTTTTCAGTAATGAGCCTCCTTGACAGGAAAAAACAATCTTAAAAACCTTTACAGATGCCCTCCTTTCATGTTTACCCACTGAAACCAGCTAGCTAGCTGTTTTACACAGCCAGCTAACCTCAAAGCCAAGCATCTTCTATGTAAACCCAAAAGCAACAGCAACCTTTTTAGTAAATACCATGACACTTCTCCCTCTTCAGCACAAAGCCCACATAAAATATTTTGTTTAAGAATCATTTTAAATAATCCTGTGTCAGGCAGCTTGCAGATGGATCAGCAGCTTTTTGAAAATATCATGTGAAGTCTCAAAGCCATCATAAAGGAGATGGGACAACCAACCTGGTCACGGCTTAGGAGAGGGAGACATGCATGCACACAGTGCCATCTGAGAAGACCATGCCTTTTTTTTTTTTTTTTTTTAATATCAGGCTAAAATAGTATGTAGTTATGTCACTGAAGGTCAATCAAAAGGCCTACCTAAGACAAGATTAAGTTTGCAAAAAGGTAGCTTAATTTTTTAAGTTTTTGAACTTAGAAATGCCTGACTTAGCAAGCTTTTTCTCAAAGCAATTTTGCATGTAATGTATTGGTGATCTCTTTCAGATCCTTAAGCATTAGCAAAATAATGACAATTAAATAAGTATAAATAAACTGATCTTCTAAAGTCACAGCCTTCATTGACTTGAGATAATTGTATTACTTCATGCATTAACCCAGAAGATGGATGTAATACATCAGTAGCTAGGACACAGATTAAGAAGGTTCAGAGTAAAAACAACCACAAAAGCCACTGTAATTTGTGGCTATTTTCTATTCTGCAAAGGCCAATCACATAAATTTATTCTTAGTTAAGAAAATTACAAGTGTTATTTCATGCTACCTGGCTGCAACAGTTTAATTTTCACATCCTCGCACACACGCACATGCAAATTACTTACAAGTTCTTTGATAATGTTTTACTAAAGTTATGTCTTGGGATTTTAATAACATCCCATCCCAGCACTTCAAGTAAAAAAACCAAACCAAAATAACACAAACACTTAAGTTCCCATTATGGTCTTTCCATTAAATCTTTGCAGTTGAAAAAACACCATCCCAGTAAGTAAAAATGCATCCCCCTGTGCAATGTCATATAGAATAGATTAAAACGATGTCCTTACCTTTTCAGCAGCCATCAAAGAAAGATGCGTGGAAGTAAACTGCTTTTAAGAGATGAGTAGCACTCTTATTATTTATCTTTCCTTAAAGAAAACTGGTGGCTGTTCTCCACCCCCTTTCCTTCCTTTGGGCACCGAAATTAGACTGACATACGTACAGAGGAGCATCCCCGAAACAGCTAAAAGCAAATGCATTCAGCAAAGAGCTCTACAGTTACAACAGCTTTTGCCAAGTCTCTGGTTTTGTTACCAGCAACAGCAACTAGCAATCAAAGAGAAGTTACTCATTTTTCTAACATTAAAAAGAGACTTGGCACAAGACACTACAAAAGCTGACTGATATCATCAAAATATGCTCAGTCTTCAAGCCACACACAGGAAGAGAAGTGGCTTTGAGTTCTACATCATTTCTTTTTCTGATACTATAGATGTGAAACTACTACTAACCTCAATGTCCCCAGGACTCACACAGAAAACTCTGCTTGTATGGTAAACAGCTCTTTCCTGGAAACAAAATAGTTTTCTATTCAGGTCTGAATGACAAAGCAATTGGTATAGGCAGAAGTTCAAAAGAATTCATTTTTTATGCACCTGCAAAAAGAATAACATTATTTTACCTCACAACTAGAAATCTGATCTCAGATAACTACTAAAAGTTAAAATATTATTTGGATTGGCTATACCAATTCAGACTATTACAGAACCAAGTGTGAGTAATGAAATTCAAAATCACATCCAAATTATTTCAAACTCTGGAAAAGAAGAGAGGCTGTTCTTGGAGGTCGATCTCCTTTCTTGTTCCTGGCTCTACCAGATAAACTGTACATACAATGCAGAAGCCCTTCTTAGTGTTTTGGGTGTTTTAAGAAATATTATTTTCAGTTAAAATTAAACAAAGCCCTGCAACTCTATTCACATGGCAAAATTAAACAGCCTGCAATTTTATAACCTCATTAAGTTAAATAGGATCAAACATATCCACCTGTGTATGTCAAGTTTAATTATCTTCAACTGTATCACTAAAGACAAAGCAACTGTTAGCGAGGCACAGAGTTATGCTCAGCAAAGAATGTTTGGATGATTTGGGCCTTCATTTCAGGCAAAACTTTAACTAAATGAAAGACAAGAAATAACCTGAGGATTGTAACTACCCACAGTGACAGATACATAGTATCACAAATGCAGTCAGATGAACAATAGCCCTACCACTAGCTTTCCCCTAATACTTAACCAAAGCCTTAATTGCTACAGTTTTAACTCATTGTATTTTTCCCTCTCCCCTGGACATGGAAAACTACTGCAGTATTTTATACATGCTAAGAATATAACCAAGTTATAGCCTTTTATTCTTCTGTCTAAACAAGCACCACTTGTTCAGCCTTCCCATAGTCCTCACTTTTTTGCCTCTGCTTTCTGGCTGGTGGGAGCAGTGAGCGCAGGCCTCAGAGAGGGGACGAGGGCAAGCTCAGCAGCCAGCCACAGTCCTGCCGTATCCCAGCAGGGCGCAGGCAGAGTGGGTGCTGCCCACAGGCTGCCCACACCATCCCAAAGCGAGGTGACTGGTCAGGGTCTTCTTCTTCAGGAGAAACAGGAGGCAGGGCCTGATACGGGACTGGAGACAAAGGTCAAAATGTAGGGCCGAGGTCCACCAGAGACAGGCCTGGAGCAGAGGACACAGGGGTAGAGGCCACAGCTGAGGCTGATCAGGGCAGCTGAGGTTTGTTGGCACACTCGGGCCCTGAGGCTGTAACTCCTTCAAACTTCTTGAAATACAACACCTAAAACTGGACACAATATTCCTTGTGGGGTCTTATTGCAGAGTGCAACAGGAAAGCTGCTTCCCATGTCCTGCAAGCTATACGTCTGTTTACACGTCACAGTATGGCGTCTCCTTTTTTTAACAGCACCATATGACAAATTGAGGTAAATAGTACCTAATACAACCCCCTACTCTCTTGTCTATGGAATGGCTACCGAGTGAGCTGGTCCTGCTCTGTCTGCATTTATAGAGCTGGTTATTCCTGCCTCACTATAGGCCTTTGCACTTGCCCCCAGTAAGTTATTTTCTCCTTCCTTCAGACTATTTCTCCAGTTCATCCAGGCCACTCTGAACCTGAACAGCATCTTCCACTCTCAGATGTTGGTATCATCAGTAATTGAGGCAATCTGTAAACACTACATGCACACACACACAAACCCCATAAACTGTGAAAAGTGTGCCCTTTGTCTAGATTCTTATTCTGGCTGCTAAAACTAATGGCATCCAATTATGTAGATGCTGTGAGAATGCACATATTCTTCATGTCTTTCCATGTTTTCTTCAGTTTCTGGGCATACATGACACACTCAGGTCAACTTTCCAAGCTCTGTTTCCAGAAACAAGATGCTGATCCTCCTGCCCAGGGAGGGACCTCTCGGCTCCAGCTCTCCGCAGGCACGCCCACTGAACACAAATGGCAAGCTATCTGTATGAAAAACACAACTGGTGCAAACAGTCTTCTCCCTCTCCCTGGCTTTGGGGCGTTTGGCAACGCCATGGCGGCCTCATCACCCCGCCGAGGTCCCGGCCAGGCACCTCCGCGCTGTCGCTATGGAAACGCCGCCATCTTGGAGGGCGCTGGGCAGGCCGAGTCCCTCCCCGTTGCTACACATCCGAGACGCGGAGAACGCATTGCGCAGGCGTAAGGAGAGCGGCGGGAAGCGGGGGGTGGGACGGGACGGTGCAGGAGCGCGCAGGCGCACGGAACCCAAGCGGAGACGGGCGCGAGGCGCGCAGGCGTAGAGCGCCGACGGACGCCGGGGGTCGGGCCCCGCGGGCAGCACTGCGCAAGCGCCTCGGGCTCCGTGGCCCGGCGCGGGCGGGGAGGCGGAGGCGCAGGCGCACTGCGAGCAGCGGCCGGCGCGTGGGGCGCAGTGGTGAGGGGGCGGTGCCGGGGTGTCGGTTGCGGCGTGAGGGGCTCCACCGGGAAGATGGACGACTTCCAGTCGGGGGAGGAGGTAACGGACCGGACCGGACCGGGGCGGCGCGGGGGGCAGGAGGAAGGCAGCTGCGGGGCTGCGCCCAGCTTCTCCTTTCAGGGCCGGCGTCTTGGGTGATACCTGTCCGCCCCGGACCTCCCCCCCCTCGGTCTCCCGCGGGCGATCCCGGGGCCGTTGGCAGCCCCCCGACCCCCTGCTGCCCTCCCCCGGGGTGACGCCGGGGATCGGCCGTGTCTCCGAGCCGCGCGTCCTGGGCAACGGCGGGAGACAGGCCTAGCCTTTGTTCCTGCCGCCCGGGGCTGCTGCTCCCCACCCCCCCCCCCCCCCCCCGCCTCTCCCCAGGCCGGCCGGAGCCGTCCCGGGAGCTCTCCGTCTCTCTGGCGCTGTGAGCAGCTCTGGTTACCGGCCGGACCGGCAGGCCAGTCCCCTGTCTGCATTTGGGGTGTCCGCTGGGCTCCTCTTGCCTGGCGTCGACCCATGCCTGCTCCTCTCCCGAAAGCTGCCGCTGCACATCACTTGGAGAAAATGCTCGAGGGGTATCGCGGCTTCTGGCTTCACCGGCAGGATGAAGCAGTGTGCTGTGGTAGAAGGTTTGCTGGTACGGTTTAGATCAGTGGAAGGCTCGAATAACCTATTTTTATGCGGAAAGAAGGGTTCACGCAGATAGTCTGCATGTTACAGGCGCACTAATGAGACATTACACCCCGTTAACGGAGATACAAAGTCGGATAGATAAAGGGTCTTGGTCTTTATCGTGCTAAATGACTCCCCAGCAAGTGTTGCTCCTGGAGGGGGACGGTTTTTCTGAGCTGCGACAATTTGCTGCATTGTTCTTAAACAGCTGTATGGTGACTTGGTTAGACAATAGCAAAGCAGTGTGAGGAGTGAAGGTGTGTCCAGCTTGTGCTATCCTTAAATCCTTGTCCTGATTGCCGGGCCTGGCCTATGTAATACAGTTACAGGAAATAAAAAAAATATATAATTAACATACTCGAACATCATTCTTATAGCTGTTTTCAAAAGCATCTTCAGAATTACTAGAAAATAATACTGCTCTGCTGTTTCCATTTGTTGCCTGGCAGCACCTGTTTTAAAAACGGTATTGGAAACATTGTGTCTGCTTTCCTTGTGCCAGAGGGGTAGTACAGGGAAATCATAAAGCTCCTGAATTTTTTTTCCCTTTTTGATACAAAAAGGGTTTATATCATCCTATTAAAAGATGAAGTAGTAGTGTTGCATTATTTGGCAGCTCAGTTATACCCCATAAACCACAAAGCTGGATATCAGAACTTTATGTTCTATTTTGTTGTGCATCTAAACCCATATACGCTGTCATCCCAAAAAATGAAGAAAGTCAAGAAGTAACAGCAACTCCAGAACCAAATTCTCAAATCTATCTATGGCTCTTTCCCACTTGTTTCAGTACAAATTAGGTATCTAAATACCTTTGAGAACAGGGGTTGAATTGAATTCAGTTTACTTTGGTGAACTGTTTGTGCTCATTCAAAGGCATTTCTGAGCAGAGATCTAGACTTTATGAAGAAAAAACTGTATATGGTTTATCATTTTGCCTGGCAGCATGCTTGATGTCTGCCAGCATGTCTGGCATGCGTATTCTTAACTTATGCTCTGTGGGAAAGAGTATTTTGATAATTGTAGCTCTTATTTGGTTAAATACACTGGTGCACCTTAAAATGTAAGCACTGTAAAATTTAATACCATGAAAACAAATGGGGGATATTAAAATTAAATCAAAGTCAAGAAGCTGAAAATAAAAGCCAGTTTGCCACAGCACATAAAAGCTTTTACAAATGTTGAAGTGTATGAGCAAGTTGGTGCCTCTGAATAGTTACGGCAAAGGCACTGCCTGTCTGTCTCCTGGGGTGTGCTGTTTCTTCTGTCACAGCGAACAGTCAGCTGCTCACATGTCTCTCAATGTCACATATAATTGAAGCTGGCTAGACTGTTCACCTTCTGACCAAGGGTTTATGAATATAATGTTCAAATTCTCCTGAGCAGGTATAACTATGTCCTGCTTGAACACCTGAATTATGTGGTTTTTCATGGTTGCCAGCTGGAGAAGCTGGCAGATTTCCCAGTGAAAACTCAGTCAACATATGCTTGATTAGGTTAATTTTTAAATCCTTATTCAGTCTTCTGAAATTAATTAGTTTGCTGCTGTGTACATTTCTTTTGTCTGGTTCCTTTCTTTTGGTTTGTGAGGCGAGGCTGTGAGATGCCAGTAGTAAAAATGCAGTGCCTGGCTTGCTGCCGTGCTGTGCGGGATCCCACCGGTTAGCAGGATCTCACTGGTTGGCATTCCCAGGCTGCTCAAACGGCTGGGGGGGGTGGCAGGATGCCCCTGCAGCGGTGGTAGCTTGTTTTAACCACCTTACATGGGAGACAGCAATAGCTGAGGGACTAAAACAGGAAAATATACTAACCATACAAGTAAATGAGTAGTAGTTTTAAGATTAGTAAAATATTGGGGCTTTCTCTGTCCCCATTCCACATGCTTAATCTCTACTCCCCAGAGCCTGAGAGAAGGATGAAGGTGGTGGGAAGTCCAGCCAGCTAGATTTCCCTTTTGGTTTCCAAGGGGCAGTATTCTTCTTATCCCCAGCTAAGATTGTCGTGACAGCTGTGAATTGATGTTTTGTCCACATCAGTGCCTTGGAGATGTTGGTTTCTTTTAACCGTAAGCAGTGTCTGCACACTGAAGTTATCTCTGCAACCCCACTGTGAATTGTGGACGTTAATGCTTATCGTAAAATGAGAATATATATGTACAGAAGTGCTATACATATTAATTTTTTTCAAATTTTAACTTGAAAGCATTTAAAACTTTGACTCAAAAGGCCAGCCAATATTAGTTTATCTGTTAGTTTTCATTACTTTGCTAAGAATGTTAACTTGACTGAGTTCGGGGAGTCAGAGTACATATGAATAAATAAAGGAAGACTCGGTATCTTCTGCCTTGCAAGAAATCTGACAAACATAAATTAAGCTTCTAGTGCATGTTCTTAACAAAGCTTGAACTGTAAACAGAAGAATGTGTCCACTGATTATTGAACATTCTGCTTTTTTTGTAGACTTCCTTTGTTGTTGATGAAGTCAGTAGCATCATTAAAGAGGTAAACTAACTTTTTCATTTTATTGGTGTGGAAGTATAGTATGTTGTATGCTGTGTGCTAAAAGGCATTCAAGAAAATCTGATAACTGATATGTAATGGATTTCTAGACAGGTTGCTATCAAACTGTAGATAATTGTTGATTTAACCAATGTGCATACTTTAAGTGGAAATGACACCTAGCTTTAGTTGTGATATGTATTACAAATCCAAAAGATAATTAAAATAATTTCATATGCTCTTCTTTGGTTGCAGTGTATCCCTATCAGAATTTCTAGGGGGATGTTTCAATGTTAAACCTTATAGAGATAGATTTTGTTTCAGTAATACAGGTTTTTTTTATAGGCTGTCTGCATATGCATGTTACTGTGTTCTTTTGAGATGCTTTTCCTCCAAAACGAGTTCTTGTTTGAAATGATTGCACTATTCTAGTTGCTAAGAAACATGAATTTCCTGTCTAGAAAATTTCCTAAGGGGTTTGGGTTCTGTGTCCAGAATTCCTCTTGTAAACAAGCCAAATCTTTTTCTTGTTGCAAAACAACTGTTTTGGTCAGACTCTGTAAATTAAATACACATGCTTTAATACATGCTTCTGTCTCTTCTGAATCTGAAATAATTTTGTGGTTATGTTTTAAACAATTTCTGTGAGGAAAAAAATGTATCAGTGAAAAACATGCAGCTTTAATGTACTTTTATTTGTATCTTAAAGCAGAAACCATCCTCATAAGTAAAATGGATTATTTGGCTGAAGGCTTCTGCTCTGTTAGTAATCACCAACTACATGGGTCTTTTGTTTTGATTTGAGGTTTCGTTTCCCAAAAATGATTCTGCTGAAAAATCTGAGGATCATTTCCATAGAAGAATATGTGTGAATGAGCCGTTGTTGTGTGCATTTTTTCAGTCTCTTTGGGACTGTTTAAATGCAAGATGCTTTTCATAACTCTGGCTTCAGGACATTGGGACAGGAATTACAAATAATCGAAATACCACAAAATGAAGAGAGGATGGAATCTATGATAATTTCCCTTATGCCTAGCTCAAACTCTGACCTGCAAGTTTTCTAGTAGTTGAAAAGACTTCTGACAATCTGTACGGACAAGCAGTATTTAGGATTTTTTCTGTGGGTATGGGGTCTCATCTTTAGTGTTCCATGTTGGAATGGGTGCCTTGTAGATTGATAACAGTGCAGCTTATTTTACGTGTTTGTCGCCAATAGGCCATAGAAAGTGCGATAGGTGGCAATGCCTACCAGCACAGCAAAGTGAACCAGTGGACAACAAGTGTGGTGGAACAAACGCTAAGCCAACTCACAAAGCTGGGGAAGCCTTTCAAGTATATTGGTGAGCTCAACTGTCTCTTTTCTGTTAAAGCTGGTACAGCCAAGTGCACTGATGGGTAGGGGGTGGGGGAAGATCTTAGCAAGAACCATGTCTGTAAACTACTCATAAGCATGTATATATGCATATGTGTGTATGTATGTACTGTGCTAAGCAAAAATGTAGCTAAATGTAATTAACATTAGTGATAAATTAATAAAAGCTTCTCTACTGACTAACAGTGACCTGTGTGATTATGCAAAAGAATGGTGCTGGGCTACATACAGCAAGCTCTTGCTTCTGGGACAACTCCAGTGATGGTAAGGAACAGAACTGTTGCATTTTTCAGCTTGCAACTTTAATGCAAGTCCCCTTGAGACTAGGCAGCATACTTTTCTTTTTTGCAAAGTGCTGTGGTTTTGGAGTAATAGCATACAGTTTGGTATTTTTTCCATTTGGCTGTGATGCTAACTCTGCTATACATGAAATGCTTAGCTGTTGTGAAAGCTTCATTCTTAAGATTCTTAATGTAAACGATTACAAACATGCATATAAGGACATGCATTTAAACTCTGTAACTTTCTTCTCTCGCTGAAACCCTTTTTTGTATTTGTAGGAACCTGCACTGTGAGATGGGAGAATAAGACTATGTACTGTATTGTCAGTGCCTTTGGACTTGCAATATAATTGCCTTGAAATCATTCATCCTTCTCTTTTCTACTCCAGCACTTGATTCCATCTCTACTCAAACTGTGAATACACTGAACAACTTCTGTTTTTAATGTACTTTTTAAGTAACTTTTTTCAAATGTAGAAATGTGAAAACATGCTGTTACATGTTTTATGTTTGTACTTAGTACCGTACCAGTGTTGCCATACTGTCTTAACACTTCAAGAACTTCTCTTCAAGGTGCTAATACTGAAATCTGCTGCAGTGTAAACACTTCCTCTAGATTTCTTTTTTAAGACCAATATAAATGAGACACCGACTTTCACACTTTGTACTCTTGGTTAGCATTAAATTATTCAAATTCATAACCATTGGTGTGACTCATTTAAACTTAACTCTCTTGTTATTTAAGGAAAAAAAAAAGTTCCAATTATTTTAATTCTCTTCAAGGTAGTTGAGGTACATACCAGAATACAAAGCACTTCCATAATTTTGCCAAAGTCACTACAAAATTGCAAGAAAATGAGATGATGCTTATCAGAAAGTAACTTGGCTGCATATTTGGGACTTGTTTAATCTGCTTGCATGGTATTTAGGGCGTGGAAATAACTGTGTTCATTGAACAAAGACAGGTAAGAAGTTTTTCACATTCTAGAAGTGCTCAGCAGGCTAAGCACAAGTAATCATTCACTACTGCAGCCAATTACATGTGTTAAGTAGGTCTTCAACTTACCTGCTACTTTCTAGATAGATTTTGCTGAAAGTGAGTGTGATGAGTTCTGATAGTTGGTGAAACATGATCCTTTCTGAAAGGGGGGAAAAACTGCCTCAAGGTGACATGACTAAATAACTTGTGAATAAGTCTCCTGCCTTCTAGAGTGAAGTTGCAGAGGAATAACAAGGAAAACAAGTTTTCAGCATAGGCTTGGGTAAGGTTTTCTTTGTCAGCTAATTAAAGAAATGGGAGCATGCTATGAATTTCAGATTACCTCTGTGAACTGCTATGCTGCTTGTGTACGCAGTAGCTCACTGCTGTTGAAGTTGAAAGAATTACTTACAAAGCAAGTACAGGAGAGTACCTGGGCTAGAGTCAGTCTGAGTGGCCTGCATTTGCTTATATTTAGGAAGCCCTGTCAAATGTCTTCAGAATCTGGCTCTTAACTAAAGCTGTTCACAGTGAGATGACTGCTGATACAAGAGTATGTTTCCACGATCTGGAAAGATGTAACACTAAAAAATCAAATGACAGTAGAGGATTTGGTTTTTTGTAGTGCTAGGTGTAGAGGCATGCTCTCTGTGATAACTCTACTCAGTGTATCCAAACAGACTGTAGAAAACCCTGTGCTAGGCAGGGCTTCAACCTTCTTCCTTCCTATCCATTTCTGCTGTCAGTAGGGCAAAAAAGTTGTCTTTATCAGCAGGTTTGGGCTTGGTACTTTTGAGACTCTTAATATACCTGTAAGGCTTATATATTACTGCTAGCATACCAGTTTCAAAACATCTCTGTAAACACACCTCCTTCATGACAAGCCACTTCTTTATTCTAGGATATGTCCTAGTGAGTGCTACAGGGCTATTCTGAGGAGTATACGCCTTCTATTTCTGTAGCAGAGAGAGTTTTAGCATGGGTTTGACTAGAAACAGAATGCTGAGTATTCAGTGTCAGAAATGATACAACACCTGTAAAAAGAAAATATTAAGATAGATTGAATAAAGTGCCTGAACTAGTGTCACATCCCAATTTCTCAGGACAATGACTTAGGTTTGCCAATTCCCAGGTCAGGATTAAGGTGAAACGACACCAGGGATCCTTTAACTCACAAAACTAAATTTTTATTTGCTCACAAGAACTGGCATGCTCACCACCAAAATTGGTATGCTTACAACAAAAATTGGCATGAAACTATGTCAGTAAATGATGTAGTATGTGCTAACCATGCATCACCGAACATATACTACAGGCCTTGCTTATATGGGAATTAGTTCAGGGAAGACAATAAGGAGAGCCCTCCGGCTGGGTCTGGAGGTTCAGAGCAGACCCCCTTGCTTTCTAGGCTCCTTCTCAGAGAGGAGCCCTGGGGGGGCTGGATCCGCTCCTGGTCCCAGGCGTGGCCAGAGGTTTACGTCTAAAGGGATGAGGTGTGGGGGTTATGGAAAAGGAAAAAGGGAGCAAGAGGGAGAAAACGGAAAAGAGAAGGATGTCACCGGTCCTGGCTCCAGCGTTGCTCCTGCTGGCCGAGGGGTCCCGCTCCAGCGGGCACATGCACCCAGGCCTTCAGTTTGTGTCCTTTTATCAACCTTGCCCCTCCTTTGGGTGGGCACTCCAACTCATTAGGCTAATTAGGTGTCATGAGCGGTTTGTGAGCCTTTGGGCTTGGGGGGTCGTTTGGGGAGTAACTTCCCCTTCCCTGCATGGTGATCTGTCCTGCTCAGCTTATCAGAACAGGGAGCTGCGCACCCTCTGGCACAGCCTCCTCCTCCTGTGGCTGATGTCTGTGCTGATGGGCTGCTTCTCACCTGGGGTTCCTTGCTCGGCAGGGTTCCTTGTTGTGCAGAGTTCATTGTTAAGCAGAACTTGCCCCACCAGAATGTTTGAGGCATTGACTCTTCCAGTCTCTCACAAGTAGTCATCAGGGTGAGAGAAACCTGTCATGAAGAGAATATATCTTTGATCTCTGAATTGCTAAGGAAATTTTACATCTGGATGGTTGGATAATTTATCTCCTTTCCATTAGCATGCCATTATGATGCTGGTGGTGTAGTACTTAGCTATTTATTTACATTTAAAAGAAATAGTTTTGTGCACTTTGAATCAGTATTTACTTCTAGAAACACTTAGCTTTTTGGTCAAGACATTCAAACATTCCTTGTCCTTTGTTCATGTTAATAATCGCAAATCCCTTGATTATTTTTTTTTTTTTTGCCGTTTGTTAGTTCATGCATATGCTGAACTGCAGAAAAAAAAAGGTTTGAGCCACTTCTCAGTGTAAAAGCTGTATGGGAAGAAAAAAACCCTGTTGTAATTAAAACAGGAGTTGTGCTACAGAAATGTACAGTTTTATAGATAATTCTACATGTGAGCAATAATGAATGCTTCCAGTGTAACTGTTTTAGGACTACAGAAAGGGGTTTAGGGGTTGTAGGTTTTTGAGTGTTGTTCCCTCCACTCCCACGAATTAAGATAGAGCTTTTCTGTAAAACGCTATAACCATTGTATATTATAGTCTTGATGTTGTACAGCTACTGATTTTTCAATTTTAATTATCTTCAAATACCATAGTTTTAATCACCTTTTTCAAAGACTGCTGGCCAGCTCATCTCAGTGCCAAAGTAAAGCATTAGGGTGAGGAGCTTGCGGAGTCTTTGCTCTAGGTAATTAATTGGCTGTAAAAAAAAATTAGCACAAACTGTGGGCTGGAATATTCAGGAAGGTAATTGTAAGGTCAGTCTCTTGTTTCCTATCTCTAGCTTACTGCCATGGCTTTTCATATGACGACAGCTATAAAAATCAGAGGCATGTCAGCCCTGATCTGGAGGAAGGGGGAGGTGTGTGTGTGGGGTGTCATCATTTACTGTAACTGCCACAAATGAGTATGACCTGTCTTCCACCATTAACTATTTTAACTAAAACCTAAAGGAAATGGCTTCAGAATTAACTGATGCTGGTGAATTAGCACTACCATCTCTGATATTAAAGCAGAAGTAAGTTTCATATCCATTTGTGCAGAGATGTTTACAGCCATTTTATTCAGCACATAATGAGATTTCAGTCTCTTCTCGAATTTATATGAGGAATGGCATCACCCCAAATAGACTACAAAAATGATCAGTGTGTTGCCCTCTACCAGCTATGAGCAGACTCTTGGAAGACACAGAGCTATAAGAACAAGACGAATGACATCAGCATCTTCACCATCTCTCAACCTTTTTTTTTACTACTGGCCAGTGGGTTGAAGGTGGGGCAGCCCTTCCTGGGTGTGCTGAGAGGATGCACCACTGCAGGGTAAGTAGAAGAACTTAAAGTCCTGGTGGCAGAAGCATCTGACAGCAGCTCAGGTGAAGCATGCATGTTTGGCAGAAAGGCAGCTGGCACTAACATTCACTGGGGGAAGTTTTACTGCCAGTGTGACCACAGCAGGCTTTGCAAAGCCACTGTTAAACCATCTGAGAATGCCAGTTCCCCTTTGTAAACTGGCTAGCATATTTCTTAGGAAAATTAGCAACCTGTCCTTCCACCTTCAAGCCCAGGCAGAGTAATCAAAAAAAAACAACCAAAAAACCACCAACCCAAAACATAATTCCCTAGTTAATCTGTGCTGACAGAGCCTCCTGGATCCCATCCTTATGCAATTAACCAAGCTTAAATATGCATGCCAAAATGTATGTATTTTCAGTTTCCATGTAAGTTATGAAAATGGTACAGTTAGCCATTCACTAGAAGGAAAATAATACCAAGATACAATATAAAGATATAAAACTTTATTATGAACATATTTAACAATGATTATGCACATGAAGTCTTCCAGGAAACTCAATACCCAACTTTTGCTTGAAGTAAATTACTAGTTTTTCCTTCATATTCCGTATTAGCATGAAGTTTTCTGACATAAAAATGGATAATTGCTGTCATTAACACAACTAGATACATAGGATATTTACCACATGTCCTCATGCACACTTTCTTAAAGCAGCATTTAATTACAGCTTCTCATTAAACAGAGCATTTATCTTACACATTTTTATACCATTTTGGTACACAATTTTTCCGTATTTTCATTTTACATATTTACAAACTTCTAAAAAAAGTTTTACAGTAATGCAGAGGTTATTACTGGCATAAGCAAAAGGAAATGGGGGAAAAATTAGGTGACTATGGATACAAAGTTGTCTTTTGGCTCAGAGAAAAACAACCGATCAAAGTCATTCCTAGCTGGAACCATGCTCCCATTTTCCCCAGTATTAGTGCCACAGATTTGTTACACTAGCTGTTCCTTACTGGTGTTAAGCCTTACACTTCCTCTTCTTTGCCAGTCCTAGGAAAGTTTCCAATCAATTCCAATACCAACTGTATCTTTAAAGCAAATACTACAGAAAATGGTTGCCATGAATGGTTCACACTCAATGATTACTGATTTCTTAAAAGTCCCTCTTGATCATTGTGTACATGGAAGTCTTGCAGTTATTTAATAGATGGCATCTCCTTTAGACCAGGGACACTGTATGCTGTGGGACCTTTTTGTATAGTTTTCTCATTTTATACAGTCCCACTAGTGATGGAAATACTTAATTACTTTGGCAGTAATGAAAGGAAAGCCAGGCTAGTTTCTTGTCCAGATATCTTCTGTTTCACCCTTAGGTTACAATACTTTACTCAGAGGTAAATTTATGCCACCTACTTCCAGGCTGTTTACAATCCATATTGTAATATTCCTCAGATACTGTCTCTGCTTTCCAGTTGTGGAAATAAGAGGAGTGAAACAGATTTCTTGCTAGCAAACCCATTTCTTCATCTGCTTCACTGCTTTTGCCTTTTTACTGTATATTGAATTTGATGCCACAGTGCTTCAACCAAGCTTACCATTACACTCTAGCACTTCTGAAATACACAACTATTTTGCATGGCAAACATTGCTTAAATATAATCTCTAAAAATTAACAAGGAAACTATTTTCTCACTATTTTCATAGTGAGATACTTAATGTACACATTTCCTGTTCTCAGCTTTCCTATTTCCACTTTGAATGTAGTGATGTAGAAAAGTTAATGCAAACAAAACGGCAAGTGAAATAGGCTGAGAACAGCTTAGGAAAAAATCATCATCTCAAAGTTAGATTAAAAATATTTTCTTTAGTTAGTGAAATCCCAAAGCATGACACTGTATTTCAGGATTAATTTTAACAACCAGTTTAGACTGTGATAAGAAACATCAGTATACTTTGCACATTGGTCAAATCAAACATTTTATCTCTTCAGAACAATTTAGAACAGAATTAAACAATATCGGAGCCAAAAAGATCTGAATATATAAGGATCATGTAAATATCAATTTTTAAAGACCTAATTCCTGTACCCACTATTACTCCAATGGAAGTGTAAAGGACTTGGGGTATGCAAAGGATCCCTAGTTGCTTCCCCAGTCTGACTCTGCAAATTCAAACAGCTGTAAGCCTCAAAAGAGTCATCTGGGGAACAGTAAAAATGAGAATGGGCTCTCCACTTTAGGATACAAAGATCATCTCCCATGCTTGTTAAAAAAAAGTCTAAAAGGAAGTGCTGAAGGTACAGCTTGCTACACCTCACTGGAAAAAAACACCACCAATAACTTGAAATACTTCTTTAATGTTTTCCTGTATGTTCTTCTAAACTGATGCCAATTCATTAAGAAATTAAAGGGAAAAACCTTCCCCTCCTCCCCAGCAGTTTCCTTGCTTTAGCCATACAATAGTGCTTTGGCTTCTAACAAATAAATGATCCCTGGTACAGAAAGTTTTAAATTTCAAATACCCTCAAAAAATTCACAGCTGTACATCATTTCAGAAAGTTTTCTTTCTCACACACACAGAGTATCTCGTCTTTAGCAGAGCACAGATTTAATCTGACCTATTCTATGATAGCAAGGATGCAACCACATGAAGCAGTTCCTTTGGTCCTCTCTAAGCAAATTGCTATCCTGTGAAGTCTCCCCTTCATGATCTCAAACAGCTACCAGGAGGTTATTGCAATGGGAATGGTCTAGAACAGTTGTTGCATCAAAGCAGAACAAACCTACTTTTTGCCCAATATGATTCAGCAAGTCTAGCAGGACTTCATTTCACTCTTCTGCTTAAACTACTTCAATGATGAGTACAGTTCCCTAGTGTAAGCCAGCACCATCTTCTGCATAATACATTAACAGTGCTTTTGAGAGTCTTCTACAGCAGCAGGGCAGAGAAATTTTACAAGAGTAAATCACAGGTATGAATCCATGAAAAAAAAGATACTTTCAGACAGGTCAAATACCTCAAAACAAAAGTAGTTAGAAACAAACAGCATCCACTTAAATAAAGAACTGAACAATGGTGTAGGAGAAAGCCAACTTTTAAATAGAGAAGCAGCAGCATTGTACTAGGAATACTTAATTCCCATATAACTGTTCCAGCATAGACTGGAATACAGATAATCACAAAATATGCTAGTAAAATTTCTGATCAGTACAGGTGGTGACTGCGGTATGACAAAGAAGTTGAACTATGCACAGAACATGCTCAAAAGCTAACTCTCATGACAGTTCAATACATGAGCAACCACGACTGGTCCTAGGACATAGATTAACTATCTATTAATACAACTTAAGGAAAAATTCTGATGTAGAAAAAGCCTCTAAAAATGAAATGTCTGGAAATTTGAAATTGTAATTCTCTATGAAACTTTCATACAGTATTCTCTGTATGTGTAACAATCTCCTCCAGCATACAAAAAACACAGAAAGAAAAGTACTGGCTTCCTTCTGAGATTTGTTGCTGCTTAAATATTTCCATTTGAAAGGGCTGTTTGAAAAAAAAAACAAAAACCAAAACAAACACTTCTGTTGCAGCAGTAAAGCATGTTATGAAACATATATTATACAATATAATTTTGCACCACTGAGGCTATTTTGGCTCACTAGAACTTGACTATTTGCATGTATCTCACACTTACAAATCTCAAAAACTCATTTTAATGAATTTTAAAAAATGGTCTTAAGTCTATATCGCTTCTTTGAAGGAAGAATGGAAAGCTTGTGTTTTCTTTCATTATAAAAAAAAAAAGAAGAGAAAGCCCCAAAACACTTCATTCCCTGCCTCCAGCTCAAAAGACTAAGGTAGGAAATTGAAAGGAAAGACTAAGGTAGGAAATTGAAAGGGAAATGAGGCACTTCGTACAGCAGTGGACAATATACAAAGGAGCTAACACAAATGCAACAGATGAATGACAGTATGCTGTACGTGATCCTCAAAAAAAACCAACCCCAAAACCAAGCAGCCAGGAAGCAATTTTAAAATCAGTATATAATCAGTGACACTTTTAAATGGAAATAGATTTAAATAGATTTAGTCCACAGGCATCCTGCTATCACACATTTTGTAAGACGTGTAAAAATTTTGGTTTCTTAAGTTTTCACCACAACCTTTTCAAGCATTCTTTTTTTCAGTTTTAACTTTGTAAACAGAATCAGAAGCAGGATGTCGTTCCTGGGAGTCGGTGTTCAGATGACAGCAGACTGTAAGGAAGCCAAGGAAGTTGTCCATCTAGGAAAACTTCAAAACTGGTTTAATTCCAGCTGAACAAGTCTGTCTACATCAAAATCAATCAATCACTGTCCGATTCCTCTTTATACTTGGCTCTAATAGCTTGGCCATTCTGAAGTGGCATTTCTTCATAGTCACTCCTGTGAAACAGATCTTGTTAAAACTTCTGAACGTGATGTTTAGATAGAAAGCCCAACATAAACAGGAAAGTTCTAAACTACACTGAGGCTTCAAATTGTTATTTAGAAGCTGGTATCTGTTTTCCTTCCTTGTTGGGGATATGGACAACATATATGACTTCTCTCCAGAGGGTGATGCATAATAAAAGTTATTCCAGTAACTACAAGCCACTTTTCACAAGGATTCGTATAGAGTATAGAAGCAAGCTGGTACTACCACTACTCATCTAACTAAACAAAGGCAAGCTATCTCAGACAATGCATACAGCTAGTTTAGCACAAACTTCTTCAGGTGACTGCAGTATTAACCCATCCTCACTGTTCCAGCCACTTCGGTGTCTTTCGTAAGAGGTGAAAACATCAAGGGCAGATCATGAGTTCATTCAATGTCTAGCACAGACACACCTGACCAGTATGGCTCTTAAGTGCTACTACAATTCTCATATTACATAAACTCACACAAGTCCAGTAAGTTTTGCTAGATTTGATTATTCTTATTTCAGTAAGTGATGAGCACTTAAGAAGAGCCATTCTCCTTCCCTGAAGCATTTACATATGAGCTGCCTCTTTGCTAACTCCACCTGACTCCTGCAATCCTGCCCAGTTTTAAAGGAAGTCCTTTCCTTTCACAGCTCTTGCTGCCTTCATTCCATGACCTACCAGCATCCTAATACTTTCTTACCTGTTTGTATCAGTGCCATGGCAATCCCTTTTAGAAACCAAAAAAAGAAAAAATAATGTGCATTCTCACTGCATTTCTGTTTAGAGAATAAGGCTATGTTTCTGTTCTTTAGGCAGAATACTTTCACTAACAACCTACAAATCCTTATTTTATGAATATGGAAAAGAACACTACAAAAATAACACAACAAAAATAACTCTCCATAGGTATTTTATAATCTTACCCATAAATCACATCATCATCTGAATCATTCAGCATAGAAAAAGCAGGATTGTCTTTCAACTGTGATTCTGGAAAATACAAATAAGGGTTAATTTAGCCTATTATAGAAACGTGGCTGTACTTCTAACTCAACACTGTAGCAACAGACTCTACAACTTCCAAGGCAGTCAGGACTACAAACTAAACAAAACAATATCCAAACAGGAATTCTCTCCTTTAAATTTTTCACCCTTCAGCCACAACATCATGGTATTCTTAAGAGTTAAGGAGATGATATAAATACGTCATCTTATTTTTAGATAGATATTGTCCATGTTGTTTAAGTGGATTTCCTCCCTTGTGCAGTTTCCTATGTTATATTATTTCAACCTGCACGTAAGAGTCATTAAGTCAGACCTCATTATTCTTAATTATTATTCAAAAGTTCATATGTATTTAAAAAGCATAGACTTCTTTAACTTCTTGGTCATTTCTAAGCTACAAATGTAGTAGACTGAAGTTGTAATCCCTTGTATGCAAGTCAATGATTAGCCAGTTATTTTTCATCCTTGTAATAGATGAAGGAAGGACTTGTACCTTTATTGTGAGGTGAAAGGAAACACATATTTTCCATTGGCTATTTATGACAATTCCCTTTACCTTGTTTTAAGGCCTTAATTTCTTGCATAGTCTGTGCTGCTTAGCTGCAGTTCATAAACTGGTGCAAGTAAAATTAAATCCAGCAATTTGCCATAAACATTGCCTGGCAGCCTGTTACTTTCTGCCTTCTAGAAACTAATACTTCTTGCAACCAACAGCAAGTTTTTAACTTTATCCTCACCCAGCCATTTCTCTTTCTTAATGGAAAAATAGCATTTTTCTGTAACAGTTCCATCCATCTCAACTCTAAAAAGTTTAGAGAAAGGACCAGCTCCACTATTTAGTGCCTTCCCTGTGCATACCTCTCAGCATGCACAATGTGATTGGACAGGGTGCTAGGTTATCTCATCTAGGCTCCTTTTCCCATGAGAGGTTGGGACCAGCTGATCTTTCCAGGTCCCTTTCAACCTGGGCTGTTCTGTGGTTCTATATTTTGAACTCAATGCTTAAAGCAGAGAATGCACTCAGTACAAATATTTGTTTTACAGATCTTTATCTGTTAGAGAGGGATAATACTTTATAATCATCATGTGAATCAGATTACATCCTTTATGTAGGAACGCAAAACCAGAAGTGCCACCGATTCAATCCTTTTATTTCCCTTTACATGGGCCCTGTGCAGCCCTCTCCCCATAGCAAGTTCCCTCAAATTCCTCCCATGTTAGCAATCGGCTTCACTCCTACTTTTCCAACAGCATGTTACCTATTTCAGAGTCCAGTTTGCCAGCATGCCAATATATTAACCTTTGTTAGAACAAAGGACAAATGAAGTATTGTTGCTCCTTAAGGATTGTCTGTCAGTGCAAACGTTAGTGCATCGTATGCAAACATCATGTTAACTATAAGCTTGATCTAAGTGTGTAAGAATTCAAGTCTAGCTAATCAGTTGTATACATTTTATGTGTTCCTTCACATATCCAATACTAATTTGCTCAGGAGCAGTGCAGATAATTGCTTACACTTACCATATAGTGCATTCTTTGAGGGGGAATACACGAAGGCTAACGTGTAGAGATAAAAGTTCAATAAACCATAAAATGATAAGAATTCTGCTGGTGGTAGGTGTCAAGGATATTGCTCAATATAGCTCCATACATATTAACTTTGGGAACAAGACCCAAACCATACATAAGCTGTTTCAGTGGAAAGAATGTTTACCTTACTAAAGTTTGAGAGCATGAATGGCTAAACAAAACAGCATGTTTTAAATTCAGTGACAACTAATGTACTCAAGCTATTTCAAGGTAAAGCTCCCACTGAAGACAAAGCTTTAACACAAGTAACATTTGCTGAGATAAGGTCTATTCTTGAGTGGTGGAGTGCATGGTAAATTGAATAGTTCTGCCTTCAATGCTAAAAGAAAGCTGAGTAAGGTGGGTGTTCAGGTGGGGGTTTTTTTGGTTTGCTTTGTTTATTTTTCAAAAAAAGTTCTTCCTTGGCACAGCAACTGAGAAGGAAGGAGAAAGGACTATCTGTAGACAGACCTCTGAAGATGACTTTGTGTCATCATTTTGGGAAAATACTAAAGGATTTACATATTGTTTTCTACTAGCTCCCAACACATATCTAAGCTTATCAGTAACCGGAGCAGTTGCAGTCACACAGACACTTTCAGAAAGTAGAATGAACTAGGCTCTCATGGTTCAGGTCCAGAAATGGTTTGTAATCCCGTTGCCAACAGAAGTCAGAAATAGTCTCTCTCAAGTCACTTAAATTCTCTGCTATGACTTTTTCTACATGTAGACTTGGACAAATACACAAACTCATTTTCAGTGACTTCTAAACCATTAATTTCTCAAATATTTTGGTACACCCCATGCCAACTGATAGGTATACAGCAAACTGAATTCATGCAGCAAATACAGCCAAATCTGTCACAATAACTTGTTAAAATTACTTGAATGCATGCATATCTAGGCTTTCATTCCTTTTGAAGAGTATCAAATGCAGTTGTGATTTATGTGATGTAAAAATATTAGACTGAAACTGTCTCAGCTCATAATCTTTACAAAGAGCCATTACAAAATGCTGACGTGAAACCTCGATCAAAATGGACTGAACTTCAAAAGCCCACCTAGAAGTCAAAGGTTTCAGTCCTTTGGTACATAATTTTTAAATACCTTCTGCATGAAAATAGATTAACATTCCTACTTGAGCAGTATCACAACACAAGGATATAATTCTGATAATGAGTTGACAGCTCAGCAACAAAGTTGTCCTGTAGAACTTGTGCTCCAAAGCGTAGGTAGAGTATAACAATGCTGTGGGAAAAAGTTAAAGCATATAGGTGTATTGTGCCTTTAAACCACAAAATTGAAATGCTAGCTTGATAGAAGAGTATATGAGAAAATAATTACGTTAACATGGTGACCATTTATTTTAAGACACATTTGCTTTCATAGTTCTAAATTAAGAATGACTCTTTTGTGATTAAAAGTCAGCAGTCAACTGAGTAAAGCAGACACCCCACCCCCACCCCCATGGTCTATTTCCCTCAGATTTCATCTGCTACAGACAATCCAAGAGTCAACAATAATTTGAAATAACTGCTTGGAGTGGGGGAGACAGATATTAACAATAAACTAAGAAACTAATTCTGAACTTCTGCTTTGACTAAGTGAAGCTTACAAAGCTCCAAAGGAGGTAAACAGTGCACTGCAGGCCACTCAGCAGTACAGAAAATATCTCTGCTAAATGAACCTCTAAATCTGGCAGTGTATTTGCTGTGGTAATGGATATAATATAAAGTTAGCTCTAAAAGCTCCAAGAAGGGTTAAAAAATTAAGAAATGCTTGCCATAACAATCATATCAAAAGACATTCCTCAGTTACATTGACAATTTTATTATCAACAAAATGTATTCAAAGCCCTGAAAAAAAGGTTATAAAAGTTACAGTACTGAGAAATGTACTTTGAAAAGCCTTACCTAATGACAAGCACTACAAAGGTTAATGCAGTCAAGAATTTTAACCTGAGATCTGAAAAAGATTGAGAAAAGTTGTTATTAGCGAATTTACACCTATATCTAGGAAAAGGAAGCCTGTTTGGGGAAGAATCAAAAGAAATATTCCTTACCAACATAAGGCATGTTACGAAGTTCTGAGCATGCCCTCACTATCAGGAACAAAAGGTAGAGAATGTATGTGGTTGCCACCACAAGGAAGAAGATTTTCATTCCCTATAAGAAGAATTTTTATTATTTAACGAGATTTGGTCTATTCCTTCTTCCCTTGATAGAAGTCATTATTTCCCAAAGCACAACATAGAATGGTCCATTTATTCAGGGAAGGTAGGCTCATGTAATGAAGTACAAAACAAGGGTGGCTATACACCAAGGTATGTTTGGGGGAATGTAAAGAAAGGATGTTTAACAAAAGTCATCATTTTGTTCACTGAGTTCACAGTGAGCTGAATCTCAATGATTTTCTAAAAACACAGCTCCTGAGAACAATACAAGGACCCATATAAATCAGATCTTCTTTTACAACAACAAAGTCTGAAATTTACTAGGACAGAGGATCTTGGCAGGAGTAAAGATGTACAAAACTGACTTAATAAGAGGCTTAAAAATTTTTCTTTCAATCCCAACAGTCACAAGTCTGTGACTAAACTTGTGGTGTTTAATCTCCAGATTTGCAAGACAATTTACTCTTCTTACTGGGACGGAGCTCAATATAGCCTACGCGTGATCTAAAGCAAAATTAAAAGTACATCATCAGAATAAGACCATCTGACCCGCATTTGCTATTTTCTAAATTGTGTTATAGATTTTAATAGAAGAACAAACCCCACCTCCTTGTATTGACTAACTCCACCTGACAATTTAATAGAAAGAAAACATTTCTGACTTACCTGGAAATTACCTGTGTCAACCCTGTATTGATATGTAGGATCATGTACTTCATTAACACTAGAAAAGATTCAAAATGAAAAGTGGTACTTACACCATTACAAAAGACAAGGTCAAAAAGCCATACTGACCAAGAAGCCCACTAACAAAGAAAAAGTTTAAAGTTACTATACAGGGTTTATAACTAAAGGTTTTGGCTGTATGAACCGGTGCAACGCCATTGATTCCAATGGAGTCATGACAATTTACAGTACATAACATCCTCCTTCCCAAACCCAGTTTTGAAGGAATATGGAAGATTTCAGTTGTGAGCAGGTCTAATCTCCCCACTTGTTTTTTAGAAAATGTGTAATCTTGTAAATTCCTACAAGCCTTCAGGATTTAGTGTTTAAATTTTGTCCTTGGTGATAAGAATTATACTTAAGAAATAACTGTGGTATAAGCCCTTCCCTCATAGCAATTCTGCTGATAGCGCATAAGCACGAGCATTTCCTGCAACTGCGCTGCTTTCAACAATGTACAACAGCAGGAAGATAGTTAGAAGGCATCTTCCTTCTGAGAAATAAAATAAGAGGCAAACACTTGAGACTAAAACGGTTTAGAAACTACAAACGTACCAAAACTGAGAAAGTTTTCTGGGTGGAAAAAAAAGAGAGAAACACTGAACTAAGCAAAAGAACTGAGTTTTGAGGAGAGATAGCATAGCTTGACTGAGCATTGTCAATATCAATTGTGCAGGTTTAATAGTTGAGAAAGTTTGGTTAAACCATCTAATAGTTAACTACAGAGAAACTTGTTGCTTCAAATACTAAAAGCTAATTGGGACATAGTGCTAGAGGGAGTATTGTAGGGAGCCGTAACACCTAACAACTTCATTCCTATATCACAATCAGAACATTAAGAAATAGATACCATTAATTATAAACAATCTTGTCATTCTTGAATACTCTCAGCTCATTACTTTTGCACTAAATTTGAAATTACTTACGTTTGCCATATTCCCAATGTAACAGAGGCCAGCCACAACAGTCCAACAATAAAGAATTTGGGCAGATAGAAAGTTAAGCACTTCCTTTCCCCCTGTTGAGGAAACAATAGTGTCTTGAAGGAGTGAAGCCATGTTTGAGATTCTTGACAGAATAAAATAAATACCATCTTTGTTTTGTTTAACATGAACTAGATTAAGAGACTTGCCTCCTGTATTTTTAACCTGCACAGGTGATTACAGAAGACACAAAATTGTTTCATCATTTGTGTTAATAAGATGCAGTAGATTTGGAGCATCCTATTTGTAAGGTCCCACATATTTCACTGATACTGCAAATATAGGAATATGCTCCAGAATTCATATTTATCTTATGCAGTATTTTAAAGTGGTTTAAAGACAATCAACCACCATATACAACAACAAAACCCTTCAAACAAGAACAAAGCAGAAGGGCATCATAATTCTGAAGACTGTCTTGCAATAGTTTAGACTGTCCCATCTATCTCTAGGCATGGTAGCCTCAAGACAATGTACTTCTCCACAAATCATTTTAACTCCAAAGCTTCATGTGTCACATTGTACTTTAAGAAAAAAATAAATGTTGAAAAAACAAGTAGTGTCTTCTCAGTAAGTAGTAGATAATGTTGCACCCTTACCTGTACTCTTATACCATGGTAGACACAAAGCCAGAACAACAACAATGCACACAGAAACAGTGACTGGAATAGATCATCCAGCATTCCAGGAAACCAGCTGTTCACCAGAAAAGAAAGGGGGAAAAATGGATCTGTAACAAAATAAGAAAAAAAAGTGAAACAGAGGGGGAAAAGCACAGTCTTTTCCATTATGGAAAGTAAAGCAGAATGTATCTTCAGAGGAACAAAACCCCCTAGATTTTTCAAATTACACCAGTAAATGAAATTGAAGTTTGCTGTATCTTAAAGTAATTTACAAAGAAAATGGTGCCTCCAGCAGCAATCCTCTGTGCTGTAGAAATAATCTGAACTGGTTGCCAACATTTCTAGAAGATTTCAGGTTTTATCAGACTTTCTACTGAACTGCTGTTCTTGGTGATGACCTAAAAAATTATCATAGAATGACTGAAAGGTAAATGTTCTTCTGGTACTGCTAAAGAGTGCTAGAATTTGATGTGGTTTACTAGACTAAAAATAGCCTCCATTTTTAACTAAAGTGCAAGTATCTGAAAAATGAAGAAGTAAGACTTAGCAGACAAATACAGAAATTGCATTTACATGTCACTGTATGAAAGCTTCAGTATGGTTGCAGCCACCTATTCCAATCAGAGCTTTAAACAAATAAAGCTGACATTCACGTGACTGCAAAGAATGAAATCCACCTACTCATTATGCCCTTGAATTTGATACACTTAAAAAGGGTAGGGTTTTTTTTAATTGGTTTTCTGAAGTCTTATAAATAGCTGCTTATAAGTTCAAGGCCAAATTCCATTTTGCCTTCTCTCTCTCACGCACTCTCTTGTTCTTTTTTCTTTCTTTCTTTCTTTTTTGTTTTTTTTTTAAAAAAGGAGCTCTTCTAAAAATTCCAGGATACAAGTACCATTGTAAAGTAGCAGGAGGGGAAGGAGGATGGACATCCATTTCTGTTCAATACCCCAGTCTCTCATGGAGAATTTCCGCAGGGAATGTGCAAACAGACACTATAAAACAACAACAACAAAAATTTGTAAGCAAGGAATATAGCCTTATTGGTTTACCAGAGTAAAGAGATAACACAGCACATTGCAAAGGCTACTTCACGAGGTCTTTGCCACTGAGAACATTGTAAAACAGGAGCCACATCTCCTAGCTTCTACTTCTGCTTCAAGTTTGTTGACTTACCCCAATGCAAATTACTTAATCTCTCAAGCAAACTGAGAAAGAAACCAGCTAGTACTACACAAATCAACAATGGACGAAAAATGTTGCCTAATTACTGGTCACATACTAACAACAACTTCCACCTAAACTAGCTTTTTAAAACAACAGATTCCATATCACATTCGGTTACCTGCTGAGTGACATCATCTATGTGAGAAAAATGCTATGCAAATGTTCAATGCTTTAGTGTCTGAAAATTACTCTGAAATTTCTGCATTTTACATTTTATGGGTTTTGGTTTTTTTTTTTCCCAAACACTTCTTTTCCAGGGGCCAAACCAGGTTGGAGGGGAGAGATAATCTAAATCATGCATAATTTAGGTTGTAAGGGACGTCTGGAGGTCATCTGGCCCATCCTCATACTCAAGGCAGTGATGACTTTAAAGTTAGATCAAGGTCATATTCAACTGAGTATTTTTCATTTTCAGAGACTGAGAGCTCACGCTCTGGGCATCCTATTCCAATGTCTGAGCCTACCTGCACTGCAAAAAAAAATATTTTTTTCTAGCATCTAATCACAATTTCCTTTGTTTAAGCAAAATTCTTTCTGTTCAATTCAAAATCAGAGTTTAGAAAAACAAGTTTTCCCATTTATCCTATTTTCTTAATGTCCCTTCAATACCACTTGTAAAAACATAAAAGCAACAACTATTTTAGAAACATTTTTTTACAGCCATTCAGTGATATCTCAACTGTGCTGCCTGGGGTTAAGTTACTAAACACAGCAATACAGAGCAGTGTTATCAGCTGCCTACATAATATACTCCAGAAAAACTGAAAAAAAATCTTACCGTGACGACAAACGTAAGAACTACAAAGACAAATCGGAACCATATTTCCACTTGTGAAAAAGTTGGATTGTAGGTCTTCCACTACAAGAAAACAGAAGAAAATAGCCCAGTGGACAATGTTTTGACAGGGTACATACAACATCAATAATTAGCACTTTCTGCAGATACTGAAAAGTTCTCTGGCTTTTCAAAATTTAAAGGTATAACCAAATTCCACTGTGTCACCATAGAGAGACAAAGATAAATTCATACCCATATGACTATCTGATGAAAAGATAACCAAAGCAGCCTAATATCCTTGTTTCTTTTTTAGCCTGCCACTTTGTAACACACTCAGTGTGCTGTCGTATGTTAAAGCACTTCTCAGGACAAAAAGGATATTCTTTATTGATTTCAATTGCACTTTCATTCAAAGTGTGAATGCCAATAATTGAGTAAATCCAGTATATTCTTCTTTATTGCCAAGGTCAGATGCACAAATTGATTATGAAGAGGTTGATAAGGTACAGACATGCTTCCTGTCATGGGCTTGTTTTCTTAAAGCTTATTCTCTTGTTTCAGAAGTGGGGAAAAAAAAAAAAAATCAAGTAAGGGAAGAATAAATGAGATAACCAGGAATAAAGAACTTTTTTCATGGGTTAAGAAGGAAAAGCTCCTTCTCCTCCTCTAATTATTAGAAGGGCACAAATATTAACTATAACGTGTCAGTTTGCATAAACTCGGCTCTATTGACAATTTATCTCATACGTGGCATGCTTCTCTTTTGAAGCCACTTTTGAAATGTAAACTCCCAGGTACAACATGTGCTCTGCCCATCTGAACAAGAAGCTTTCCCTTTCAATGTATTAAATCTATCAACCTCTGCCTTGTCTTTTTAAACCACAAACGTAGAATGAAAATTATATGTAGAGAATCCTGTTATACAAAAGGCAATCTATGATTTCAACTGAGATCACCATAAACCATTGTAATAATGAAATAAATTGACAATTCTAATTGCTGCAGGAAAACAGGGCTTTGAGTTTGGGTTTTTTGGTTTCGCGCGCAAGTCTGCCTTGAAGGCAGCCTGCAAAGCAAGATACTAAACCATACAACTATAATTGCTCCAACACTTTGTCCTGTTTGAAATCTGGAACTAAGCAAAGGGTTTGTGAGTTTGGTTTTTTTTTTTCTTTTACAGCTTATTTTTAATAATGTGCTTTATGCACTAGAATATTACAAATATTAATATTCAGGAAGTTAATTTAGTATACAAAATAAAATTTTGCTTTACAGTAAGATTTTTGCTTGCTACCTGCTCTGACATACCAAGTGTTGCGTACATGTAGAATATAGCATAGTAACCTGTATTATAAATTCGGTTTAGTTCCATTTTCTCCCATGCAAATGTTTCTAAATTTCTTTCTGGAGCCAATCAGCACACACTGATGATGTAACTGTTTTATAAGCCATCTTCAGCACTATGAATGGAGCTAGTTATTTCACTAGGGATTATTTTAGTGAATTATTTTATTAGCCTGCTTATTTTAGCTGAATAAACATTTTTTTCTTCCTCATAAGCACAATTAAAAAAAAAATTCTTCATTTTTCTTTGAGTTTGATAAATCTTTCTAGCTCAGGGTTTTGTAAAGTCTGGAAAAATCTTGCTAATTCAGACACACCTACTGGAAAGGTTGAAAAAGATGCCATGCTTTAGAGAGGCAACATTTCTATAAGCAAATGCAGAAAACTGGATGTTCTAGTCTAGCTTGCCTACTGTTAAAAATATCTCCCAGGAATTAGACTAAATTTATCTGTTCCACAAAACAGCATTAGCAGTTCTGAAAGAAAAATCTTTCCTTATAGACTTAAAAAAATTGGTGTAGACTCTTATTAACAGCGAATGCTATAATAGTTCTGACATTAGTAGTGACAGAAAAATAAATTATGATGCATCTCTATGTTTATCTTCAAAAATGAGATAACTTTTTTATTACAGTTAAAGCAGACTTCTACAGCATTAGTAATTAAAGAGGTTTCTTTTGCTAGTATAAAACTTTATACTTACTGTGAAAGTAATATTCTGAATGGTGTACGTTAACTTATTTAGATCTTCAAAGCTAACAAATATGTTGTACTGAGTGTAGTTCAGGTAGCCAAGGTGAGCAACAATGATTTCACTGCATTTCTGTGAACACATACAGTGAACAATAGTATGTAAAAGCCCTCAATTTATTCCAGAATACACACTGTTAGTATAGGTTGGAGAATTTGTTTCTAGACGGTCAGATATTGATGATATTTTTTATATGCCTTACCAATCTTGATCAGTTATAATAAGACTCAAACAAGACCTGCAGATAAATAATTTCTTGAAAGATACCAGGCAAAGTAGAAGAAACTAGTAAAGTCAGTCAGCAGGATCAAAGGTTGAACCAATAAACAAGGCTAGCTTTTCACTTAAGCTGGTGAAAGCAACTGCTTGCAGCACCAGGAAGGATCTGAATAACTCTATCAGTCAAGCTCTAGGTCATCAGATTGTGAGATGGGGCTATCTTGTACTAACTCATTTCTAAAAGTTAACAGGAGGAAAGAGAAAACCCAAGCACATCGCTCTCTTGGCTGTGTGTAGTTAAATCTAATGGCACACTGTTCATTAATTTCTGAAGATTTCATATATATGTTGTGTGTGTATATATATGTAAAAAGAAAACATTTGATTTACCCTATATCCTTATTACAAAAAAACTTCAGCTATGCCTTTCCTAAAGGACTTGCATCTGGAGAAGCTGTTTTGGATGTCTCCAAGTTTAAAAATTTAGAATTTTTCTCTCCTCTGGAGCCCAATATCTAATCTTCTACTACAATATCCCTCTCTTCAGTACTGCTAAATCTATTTAGGTAACTAAGCAGGACACACTGCTTTGCTGGCATAGAGCTACTCTAGCAAGAAAGAGGTGTCTTTAAGGGGTAATAGACACAAGTCATAGAAGTAAACAGAAAAAGACAGACAGGTAGGTATCTGGGTCAGCATTACTAGCTAGGTTGCAATTATAAATAAAACTATACTCTAGAGTCTTTCCTGAGACATGCTTAACAGATATATTCTTCTCATTTGTGATGTAATGTAACATGCACACAAATAGATTTAAAGAAAATGTACTGCATCAGAGTTTTGTTTAAGCAGGCACATACTTGTGCACAACTGAGTAATCTTGTCCGATTGTGAACTTGATTATTAACATACGGTGTGCTTCCATCCTTCACCACCCCAAGTACTTTGACTGTCATAGTAACATTCTTTTTGAGGGATACTGTAATTAAAAGAGAAAACATTAAGCTATTGCTACATGCAGAAATGAAATCTCAGAGTTCCAAATATAGTTTACAACACATATGATACCCAAAGATTACTCAAAGTTATTCAGTTATACGTTACTGGAGTAGGGGTCCAGTCTATTAATAAAAAAACCACAAAACTTTTTATTTATAAACTTAGGCAGTAAGTCACAAATGCCCTGTATTGAACCTTGACAGATTAACAACTACTAATACAGTATTTCTTACATATTTACAGGGAAGTCTTATTGAAAAATTAATATCATTACAATCTACACCTCTAATTCCCCCCAGAATGAAGGAAGAGAGACACAGATTCTCTAGATACTACTGCTTTCACAGGAATACCAAACAACTTATCCCATATACCTGTTGCTTCCAGTTCTCAAGATCAATGCTGTCCGTGTCTTTACTAGGGGCAGGGGGTGTAGGGGGAGAAAATGTGTCAGAGGGAAAACCCACCAACCATAGCCAGAAAGCAACAGGATCATGTATGTGACAGATGAACTTAAAGATACAATATACAGATAGCAGTTTTCTGAGAATTAGGTAAGAGTCTCACCATCATGCTGATCCAACTCAACTACGCAGGTCAGCCACAGCTGCTGATTGTAAGTAGACAGTGGTGGCGAACTTAAATTAAATGGCTTCAGCTGTAGAAAAACCCCACAAGGTTAGCACTAGCCATTATTCTGTTACATGATATATCTGTAGTTACAATGATGAAAGGCATGTTAATTATGTTTGTGACAGTATTTTTTGGAATAGATTTAATATGTGCTACTCTGTGGACAGTATGATAAGCAGCTCAAATATAAGTCTTCTGGAGAAGTAGCTTAAACAGCACACATATTTTGCACAGCACTGAAGTAAGGACAGGTACGACTACTTAAAGTACATAAAAGCAGCAGCAATAAAAGAAAAAAGTTCAGATATGAAAAACAAAATCCTGAAGACCTAGCCTGAAATTAAAAAGTCATTTCTAGCACTTTACATCAAAAGTCAGATTTGTGACCCCTCATCTGCTACATAGTTTTAAACCTGCTCAACTATGATTACGAAAACAACTATTTTCCACTAGGTTTTCTAAAAATCCCACATTCATTTCAAAAGCATGGTAGATACCATTAACAGATAAAACCTACATGCAGGGAAGACTTCTATTTGATATAAAAATATGCTTTTAAAAAAGAAAAAATCCACCCATAATACAGTACCAATCCAAACATATATAGGTGACTAATAGACCAAAAAAAGAAATGTTCCAGTGTATTTAATGAAAACTTACTTTAAAAAAAATCAAAACAGAACAACAAAACCTTTTTAGCACTTTGACAAAAATTACTTTAGATATTAGTTTGACAGTGAAGAGCTAGACAGAAATAAAAATGCAAGAACTGAGAATCAAAATATGAAAGCTTTCAAGAAAATGAAGGTGAAGGTTCATGTTAGGAAGCCAGATCCCATGTCTTGGACAAAAGTAAGAGACTAGAAATTGCTGCTGGGCCACTCATGAAATAACACAGTGGTACTACAATACTGCACATTCAATTTGAAACGGGAAAGCACCATGTGACCAAGAAGTTTTCCAGGAAAAATTTAAATACTTAAAATAAGTGGGGGGGAAGGAGAGGTATGTTTAATATTACTGACATCAAATAAAGCCATTCATGTAATCCAACAATACTTATTAACTCTTACCTTTAGGGTGTTATTTAAGTCAGTTCTTGCCACAGAAGTTTCAATTACATTAGGACCTACACAATATATAAGAAGGAATAAAGAAAACAATATTGAAGTATGCGTATTACTGATAAGTAATGATGTAAATATAGGATTTCAAAAGACTGTACAAAATACCTCCCTGCAAAGCAGGTAAATATTATCCCACTTTTCAGTGTTTAAGCTGAAGAGTAAATCACTTAGACATTTCAATATCATTAATAAACTTGGCCTGAATGTTCCTTTAAGCCTCTCTGCCATAGTATTTCTAGGCATGATTAAATAGGAAGTAAATTATAAATCAAGAACTCCATGTCAGAAACCCAGCATGTGTACTCTAACTACAGCAAACCACACTATTTTCCCCACGCTAAGCTGTACACTGCAGTCATGAAAGTACTCAGCTACAGAAAAAGCTAGCTAAGCACCAGTGGCACTGTTACAGCAACCTGAAGCTCAACAAGGGCTGCAAAAACCACCTGAAAAACCAGGATATCTAATTGCACTATAAAGTTTCTATAGCCAAACTGTTACCATCACCTGATTCACATAGCATCCATAATGCATTGCACTCAAGGCTTGGGTACCAGGGCAAACACATCCCATCGTATTTGAGTGCATGATGCTAATGCCTTTTTATGTACGTGTAGTGTACTTGCTTGTTCAATCACAATAACAGTACTTTCTGGCTAGTGCTGGATTATCATCGTATCAGTTTGTTCAGGCCAAGATACCCACATGTTTGTTTAGGAACACTTCTCAGTCCACTCAGATTGGGCCCCTCCTTCTCTACAGAAATCTGGGGCTATAATATATTGTGTACGTGATCACATAAATAAACATAATTGTATAAAAGTTCTATAAACAATTTCTCCTATAACAGACAATCCATTTAATCAATGGAGTTTCATGTCCAATTGTAGTGGGAGATGTTCAGCTCGCTACCAGACTTTTTATGCAACCATTCCTCCAATCATTCTGGATACAGACAAACACACTTAACATGTACTATCAACTGCATCCATCTACTCACACCCTACCTCTAATTCTGTATGCAGTAAATGGAAAGCAATAAAATCATAATTTATGTCAGAAGAGACCTCCAGGGGCCATCTAGTCCACGTTCTTGTTTAATTAGATCAGGTTGCTCAGGGCCATGTCAAGTCTTGAACATCTCTAAGGACAGAGACTCCAACAACCTCCCTGGGCAACCTGTTCCAGTATTTAATCACCCTTATGGTAAGAAAAATTTCCTAATATCTAACTGGAATTTCTTGTGTTCCAGCTTGTGTCTGTTGCCTCTCACCCTATCATCATGCACCTCTGAGAAGAGTCTAGCCCCATCTTCTGTGTATCCTCTGATAAGGTTGTTGTAGACAGTGGTACAGTTTCCCCTTAGCCTTCTTAGGTATGCAAGAACACATGGTACTGGGAAGAAGAGGAATGTATGCATGTATGTACATACTCAAAAGTATGTACTCATGCGTGCATATGTACATAAGCAAAAGGACTAAACCAAAAAAATGAAAGGGAAGAGTAGGGAAAGGTCTGTATCTATATTCCGGGGTGTTAACAAACACAGAGGAGATGTATAGCAGGTAGGGACATAGGCAGGATGTGTATTTGTGTATATTTGGGTCACTCTAGAGGCTTCCCAGTCACGGTAAGATTTCTCTGTCCAAATGCTCTCTCCCTTATGTATTCGGCCTGGCAATTTAATGTAATTTATTAATCCTCAAAACATGCTGTTTCAGCCACAAACAGCATTAAAAAAATATGCAAGAAAAGCAGTTTTTCACAAAGACCGTGGACTTCAAAGTTACTACAGAGAAACAATGGAAAAGAAGGAACTTTATAAATGAGCAACATGGGATCATTCTGTGCAAGAAGTACTTTAGGTTAGCTGTCACGACAGCTAAACATGCAGCACTACTTGGGCTTCCATAACCACTCTAATTATAATATTAACCATCTCACAGGCTTTAAATGGAAACATGAAGAATTTCACCCATCACACTCAAAAGTTTCATATTAGAATTACAGTTCAACTTCACTAAGACCCATCCACTATAAAGTCTGTTCTGCACCATTGAACTTTCCGGTTCTGAAGTACGTATAAATAGGGCAGAGTTTTGGAAGGCATTTTTGTTTTGAAAAGCATAATTCAATTTCAGTAAGTGCTCACAGTTGATAAGTCATCATATTTCAGTAACTAAGTCTTAAAAAAAAAAACAATAAAATGAGCCTTTTAAAAAGGTTCTTTTTACCAGAAGATATGAACCAATATTGGGGCAGAAAGACCATAGTCCCAGTTTTCAAGAGCAGCAACCACAAAAATAATGAGGTTCTACTGCTATAACTGCTACTCCTCTAGCAAGCAATATATTAAAGCTTTTTAAAGCAACTGACCAAAACAATGCTGTGGTCATATTATTAAAAAATGGTGATTAAATTACTTTTGTTATTGTTTTTCTTTTACTCTTGTTCAGTTCACAGAATCACATCTGAAAGCAAAGAACCACCCTGAGGTGGTGAACAGGAAAACTGTGCAGGTACAGAAAATGAGCTCTGCACCTTGAATTTTCCTTACACTTGTTTCACCCCAAAGGTAACACAGACCCATTGGGAAAAGGGAAAGAAAGTAAGTGTAACTTGGGAAAAAAAGCAAAATAAGTCTGTGTCTGTCTTGTGTTACAAAAACTGAAGAGCAACAGCCACCTCAGATTAAACTATCTTGTTTTCTCAGATGAGAAGCAAGACTTCTGCTAGGCTTCCCAAACTGCAGATAGAGCTGTTGAGTATGGGCAATGGCATATTCAAGTAGCACAGAAAATATGGATGTATCTCCCACTTTTTCATTTACTTAGTGGGTTTGGTGAGTTTTGCTCAGACTGCACCCATTAATGAGGGAGCACTCTATTGTTAGTGCCCCTCCCTCTATTCACAGGAAGCAAGGAGGTGTCAACAAAAGCCACCGGAAAAACATCACAGTAAATGTTCAGTGGGTCTCCTCCCAAGGTAAACAGCATTCTTTTAAAAATAATGAAGTTATAATAATGAACTGTGTTCACACTCGGTCAACAAAACTATCCAGCAAACCAATCTTACGAGGACAAGAGTCCCACAGCCGTGCCAGTTCCTGAAGGGGATCTCAGCCAAGTCCTGGGACCCCAGCAGGGTACAGATGACCAAGTGTTGCTTACAGCAGACAAGTCCCCCAGACCAAAGGCAACCACATCATCAGATCACTCTGCACGCAGACGCAATGTGACACACCAACACAGCTCTCTTTCAGGTTCTGCTACCGATTAAGAATGAAATGCTCAGTTTTCTCTTCCAGGAGTACTGCTTTTTGGTCTTATGTAAAGCAACTTTCTTGCATTTCTTGCAACTGGGCAGTAAAAACACACAACTACAAATATGGTTCGCTTTTTAAGCCAAATGACACACAATTGAGTAATTCCATGGTTTCTTCCTTTATCATTAATATAAAATGCATTTTTGCAAATGTATTTATACAGTATTTTAGTGGCCAAATAATGCCCTTCAGCATCCTTAGGCAAGTCACAGGAATACTGGCGGTTAACCTTTAAGGACTGAAAGTCTGTTTGGACCTTAGGCTGCTGCAATAAATCAAACAGCAGGAAAGGAGGTTTTATTTCACAGACAAATTTTATTATTTAATGCTATTATGAAGAATGTACTGCCTACAAGGCACAGATGGACACAAAAAGCCCAAACAGCTGCCTCCCATTAATCCCCACTTCTTTCCAAGGCAGGCAGGAGCAGAGGAGTTCCAGGCCTGGGCAGTCCATCTCATTTTAAAGAAGTGAAGGATAGAGCAGAGGTAGAGACAACCCTACAGACAGGTCAAGAGGTGTCAAGAGTGGCACAAGAGAAAGCAGTAAAGTGGGGGGAGGTGATAACGTCTTTAAATAATTCTTACATGGGGGGCAGGTTGCTTAATGAGTACAAGTCCCTCCCTTCCCCCCTCCTTGTCTGTCACTTAACTTCTGTGTTGACAAAGCTACCCTGACAGCAGAGTATTAGCTTATTAGCACTGCAGTGACAGCATGATGACTTCTTTATCAAGTACAGTTTAGACCTGGAAAAGCTCTCTGGCATGAAATACAGAGGGCTCCCACGCTTTCCATCTGCCTAATGACACTCTGCATCTTTGTTGACCAGATTTCCACAAATCTCTCTGATCTCCAGGATAAGTATCCAGGCACTAAGTGCTTAGCCTCCCAGCCTCCCACATCATGACTCGCACAAAGGTCTTTGAAACCAGAGACCTAAGCTTACATATGTTCGACAATGGAAGTTCATATTTTTACATTACTAAAATATTTTATATTTCTGTGGCATTTATCACCCAAGCATTTAGAAGGCTTTACAAACAGTTATCAAGGAAGGAAACCAAGTATTAGCACCACCATTTTACAGATTGAAATACAAAGAAGAAAATTAATGTAGCAGTCTGCTGAAAAATTATGTTACAGCGAAGATAGTTTTGTTTTACTTTACTGACTCTCCCCTGCAAAGCAGTTGCAAATATCAAATCTGCATAGGTAGTACTCCTATGAAAAAATGAGATGGAAGAAACACTTCCCCCTCCCTGTCAAAAGTAATGCTTCCTCAGACATCTCAGGGGCAGTAAGCTCATTAGCATTTAAATAAATCTGTAAATACCAACAGTTTTAGACAAAGCATACAAGAATTGTAATCTTTTAAAAAGACAACATCCTTACCTGCTATTCCTATGAAGACTGTCAGACCAAAACAAACAAAGAATACTACAAAGACCAGAACAAAATGCCGTTTGGACAGTGTATATAATCGCATCGGTGCCAGCCTACAGGAAGCAAGAGAAAGCACAGATTTAGCTGTCAGTCATTATTTCTATAGAGAGGGGGGAATAGGCCCCATTCATTCCTCCACAAAGAAAATTAAACCAAATGCTGAGGTAACATGTAACACTAAGAAAAAAAATTAATGCTGCTTTATAGAGCAAGGATAACTACTAGGAATTATTAGACATGTGTATGTGCACGCACATCTGTGCCCCAAAATGTCTGAATTTTGCTCATTCTTTCTATGCTAGGGTTTTCTATTATCCTAAGACTTGAGCAAGAGAAAGCATTTTTTAGAGGGAGAAAAAGTTACATTTTTTTTGTTCATACATTAATAATTTAAACATCCAAGATAGCATGTTTGCTGCAATGACAGCTTAACCCAAAGGGACTGACATCACTAACAACTCAGTTACCTGCACAGGATCTTGATGAGTTTTCTACACCCTATATATACACTTCATCCCTGCAGGATCACCCCTAACAAGGAGTAAGGCAGAACTCCAGATCTGTTAGATGTGCATGCTCAGGCTCTGCATTCTTGTCTGAGCTCCACCAAAGCTTAGGAAAAAGAAACCTGAACTTAAGTTTATTATTAGACACTTAAATACAAATACACATAAAAGCAATGACATCTCTTCCACAACTGTTTGGTGGTTATCATTAGGTTAAAGACAAAATAGAGGGGGAAAAAGTATTGAAAGGACAAATTGTATTCTCTTGGAACACGTAACTTCCAGTTCAGTTAGCTTAAGGGAAATATGATCAAAGAATTAATCCTACATAATGTACCCCTCCTCTATCTTCCTTTCCGGTAAATGCATAGTTCAACAAAAGGACCAATCCACCATGTCTCAAAATACAGCCAACATGTTGTTTTGAGTTATGCCAGAACTGAGCCACCATATAGCTCATTTTCTACTGCTGTTCCAGTAGGTATGATCATAGAAAGGTGTACAGTTTATATGGGAAAGCTGTAGAATTGGGAGGGGGTTGGTGTGGTGGTGTTATTTTCCGATGAAGTTGCATGAGCACCATCACAGAAAGAAATGAAAGCATAAGACTTTAATGACAGTGCTCCCTTTCAGCTTGGAATGAAACTTCTTTTCACCAGCTGAATGGTGCTCTTACTGGTTCGCTACACTAATGAAGAAATGCCCAAAAAGCGGTGGAATCCTTTCCATAAGCCCAGCCTGAATTCTGGGACCAGGTATCCCCCTGCCTGCATGCCTGGCAGCCCTTAAAAGCAAGGCAAACAATTAACTTTACACCAGTAAAAGGATTTAAGAATAACCTCTATTTTCTTTAAGAATCACTGCATTCTCTCCAAATGAGACACTACAAAAATAATTACATTATTCCTTTACTGTAGAGTTTGAAACATCCAAATCTTAATTTAACTCACAAAGGAGGTGAGGAAGGGAGGAAAACCCCACAGAAGTAGTGAGAACTGCAAGCAAGTAACTGTAAATGTTACAAGTTTGCCCAAACTGGCTGTCCAGGACTCCGGACACAGCACCTGCAAACACACCATTATGTGGAGCAAAAACCCCACACCAGTCAAAGAAGTCAGAATAGCAAGCAGATTGTACAGCCAAAAAAGGTAAATTGTACATGAAATTATCACAAACATAAACAGGAACAGATCAGACCTCTGTCACAGAGATCGTCTCACAGACAAATATGATTTTAAGTTGACTTTGAAAAATGCCAATTAATAGAGGCATTTCAAACCAGAACTTGTGTGCACAACTTTTGCAGGGATATAATGACAGTATTTTCCTTAAATCAATGTCTTAACACCTCAGCCTTCATGCACTTAAACCACTTTAAAGCTGTTACATCTGTACCAGTACTAAAACAACTAACTAAGGTACATTTTCCTGTCTGTTCCAAGGGCTCCTTCAGTTCCACAGATGACCTGGTATTCCTTGTCTGCCTAAGTATGGGATATTATCTTGAGATACCAAAATACTAATCTTAAGAAGAAAATCCTTGATTATATAAAAATCGTACATAAATTGTTGATATGCCTAAATTAACTATAAGGGTTCAAGTGGATACCAAGCACACACTGAGGATCACTCAGTACACAGAAACTAGGTCTGGATGGGAAAGTTCATGGGTCAAGAATAGCTGACAACTGGAAGAGTATCATATACATGCAGGAAAGTATGACATATGTTCATGCTGTTCTTAACAGCTTACATCTGGGCATCCACTTGACAGCTGCAGTCTGATGCACGATACTTCTGACTTGCTATGCATATCCTTCCTTCTTTTGATAAGCCTCCTAATTTCCAGGTTTTTGCAGACTTTCAAAATGCATAACGTGAACACGAACAGCAGCTTCATCTCCACAATCCTTACAGGAAAGTCACCAGGGTTCACCACCCAGCCAACACTGACAGGGTTACAGCTATTGGCAGTTAATCACCCTGGTTCACTCATATGCCAGAGCACAGATGCGCTTGCAAGCTTTTGAAGAAACATGTTCCAGACATTGGCTCATTCTTTATTCCAACTCCTCTCCAGGTGGTGCAACACCCAGTAGTCAAAATGGGTAGGTGTACACCTACCTAAGCACAGTCACGCTGGCACTTAAAGAGAGGAGACCAGAGAGAGTAGGGGCACACTCTGTGTTTTCCCTTCTTCTTTTATACTGGTACTCCTGAAGTCTCATTTAAGCCACTGACTGTATGTGCTACTTTACAGGTCAGTAAGGCAAAGTGGACACTTTTTGTAAGAGCAAATGTAAGAAGTTGGCCAAATCTTAACTACATTTATCATGACAGCAAACAGCAATTTATAGCATTCCAGCTGGATGATGTATTCTTCATTGCCCCTCGCTGCAATAACAGAATTTCCTTGTATGCTTTAAGAGTCTCATTTCAGCCTATCACCAGCTCACATACAAAGCAGATAAAATGATCTTCCTGTATGTTTGTTGTTCAACATCTGCCTTTTGGAAAGAGATTATATAAAATTCAGGAATATACAAGTTGGTGCAAGTTGATGATCCCCCACTAAGAGCTTCCTTCTTACATCTGAAAGGCCTAATAAAGAATAAAATGTCTGAAAGGCATTTATGGGAAAGCAAAAAAGGACAGTCACTCTGGAAGCACCTGTTCAAATGAATAAAGAACTATGCTTTGCTTTACCAATGGAAGATGCTTTAATCAGCCTAGCCAAGGCAGTCCAAAGCTCAAGACTAGCCATCCAAGCGTCTGCAGATTTTTCAGGCAGCTTTTACCACCTGTACTGAGTTTCATCCCAACTCAGACAGATTTTATAATTAAATTGGATATGTCTGAAACTAATTGCAAAGGAGCAGAAAGCACTGAGATACAAACAGAGAAATAGTATACTTAGACATCTCAAATAGTAGTCAGTAAAAACTAAACTTCACTAATGCAATCTGTGATAGAGTGAACTATGGAAACACGCACCCATAACAACTGCAATCTTTCAGTAGCCATTTGTATGTGAGATCTAAAGGTAGGTTAACTCTTGCTCTTTGAGTAAAGTTTTGGCTCAAATGGTTAAGCACAATGTTTCTCAGGCTATTCCTCATCTTCAAATCACTTCTCATGCCTGCACAACACAGTCTTTGCTAAAGACCATCATGGAAAAAAAAAAGAGCCTTTTACACCATAATTTTCACTTAAGAATCTCATTTCACAGATGGGAAGGCTGTGACAAAATTGGGATTAAGCAGCAGGTAGCACAGAGTTGATATTAAAATCAGAAATAACTCGCTTTTATGCATAGCAGTTTTTCTGACATACTGGCCTCAATGTCTCTGCCTCCAACTGCTCTTTTCTATTTTAGGCTCACTCTCAAACAAAACCATCAAAACCACTTTGATCTAAATTATTATACACGCTACCTACATTCATAGTACTGGGTCTATCTGTACACACAACACTTTCTCACAGTTTAAAGACATTGCTTGCATTGGTGTCCCTCAGAAGACCTTGAACAACTTCTTGCAGACGTATGCCACAATGGTTAATAGCTAATGAGGCAGCACATGACTACATAAAAAGATGCATACAACTAATATTAACAGAACTACGTAGTACTGTTATATGACGACTGACAGCTAGCCATGACTATGCTAAACAGATCACCCGTGTGGGGTGGGTTTGGCTTTGTTCGTTGTATTCATTGAAGCCTGAATAATTAGTCACGACTATGGCTCTGCCGATGCGAAGACAGATCCGGGAAAACAAGTTTTTCTTTTTCCTTAACAGGCACCATCTGAGAGTATGGGCTACGGAACACAGGGGGGTTCATTCACCACAGAGGAGCAAAACCGGCAGCGTTCCTCTAAAGGAGTGGGTGGTCACTCTCAGGTTTCTGACCGGCGAGCCGTAGCCTCAGGAACAGTAATTTACCCCTCGGTGATCTTATTTCCTTAATGAGATTAATTAACGTGTATAAACTGAATGACAGGGTTCAGGTCTCTACAGGGGAAAAGCTTCAATCACCGCACCCGGCCAGAGGAAGGCATTTCTTCTCCCCGGTCCCGGTCCCGGTCCCGGTGCCGGTGCCGGTCCCGGTCCCGGTGCCGGCAGCCTCGGGTCGGTGCGTGCCCCCCAAGACCGAGCGGACCGCTCCCCGCCGCCAGGCTCCCCGCCGGCCGTTGAACGGCCGTTCCCGCCGCCGGCGCCCGAGCCCGAGGGCAGAGCCGCCGCCGCCGCCGCCGCCCTCCCCGCGCCCCGCCCGGCACGCGCGAGGGTCCCCGCCGCGGCCTCGCGCCCCGCTCGCTCGCTCGCCGCCGGCGCGAGCCAGCGAGCGGCGACCACCCCGCTCCTCCCCCGCCCACCACTCACGGCTCCATCCCGGCGCCGCATGCGCGGTGGAGGAACCTCCTCCCCCCCCCCCGCCCCCGCCCGGGATCTGCCACCGCTGCCGTGGCACAATCGCGAGCGGTGCCTCGCGGCGGCTTCCGCGTGCGTCACCCGGCCGCCACGCGACTCGGGCGACGTCACGGCGGCCCCCGCCGCTCCTCAGCCGCGGGGCCGAAGGGCGACCCTGCTGGCGGGGGGCGGCGGCGCTACGGCGAGCCGGAGGGGACACGGGCCTGCGCTCTGCGCGCCGCTCCCGGGCGCAGCGGCCGTGCCGGGGGCGCGGGCAGCGGCTGGCGGCCCTGGCTTTGAGCAAAGTCGCGGCCGTCGAGGCCCGGCCTGCCGCCCGAGGGGCGGGCCGCCGTCTCCCGCGCCGCAAGCCGCAAGCGCCGCTTTTCCACAGCGGGAGCCGCCGGGGCGGGCAACGGGCGCGGTCACGGGCCGCCAACCCGCCCGGGCCGCCCCCGACGGCCGCCCGGGGCCGCGGGAGGGCGAGAGAGCCTGCTGGGGAGGGCCGTCCCGTTCGGGCGCTGAGCTTCGGCGCTTTGAACCCCCACCTCGGCTGTGGTGAGCAGGCCTTGAGCGCCAGGGTACGGCTTGACCCGCCCTGCCCAGCGCGGGGTGGGGGGGGGGTCCTGCCGTTGGGGTGACAGCGGTGTTTTCCACATTTCCAGGGCCCCTTTTCAGCTAGTATGGCACTAGTAGCAGCCACATTCATCAGAGGAAAAGTCGACCTTATATACAGAAGACACATAGGACAGAGAGGCGGGTCTGAATCCGCTTTAAACCTATCCATTTCAGGCGTGAGGACTGACGTGCATGTTCGCCATGGAGAAGTCCCTTGTTTAGTGCCCGTTAGAGACGGCCTCCTGGTTTGCAAACGATTTTTTCCCCAGCCTGATCGAACGGCGGTGGCTTTTTCAGTGGAATGAAAACGCCATCGCTGCAGTCACCTGCATGCAGCTTTGTGGTGGTCAAGAGATGTGGTTAACATATTGTGTTCGCAGAGAATTCAGTCAGCTCACAAGCGCCGGAAATTAAATCCTAGGAGTAAGCTACTACTTTAAACACACTACTTAATAAAAATCTCCACATCGCACCTAAGTGTTTTATTCTTGCACAAAGGTTGAGATAAAGTTGGGGTTTGTTCTGCTTTCCTACTAAATGTCCCGAGACTGGGCAACAAAGATGGCTGTCAACCAGTCCATTTGGTAGCAATGATGAAAACTAGGCGGTTTTAGGGATTTTGCCGAGTTACATTCTGTATTCGTTTTTGATCGATAGCTCTAATGTTTGCTTATAGAAAGCCAGCACTGCAGTTACTGTGGTAAACATGTGGGGATAGTCTAGGATAGACTGGTGTCTAGTCCAGGATAAAATTGAGAGTAACTTCCTGGCTTTGGTGTTTGGCATATACATAAAGTAAAGCCATCTCGGGATGACCCCAGAAATGTTTAGGTAGATCCAGTCAACATATAATTTAAAAATAATTTTTAAATTATCTCTTCAACAATCAAATACTTCCATTAAAAGCTTACTTAGATGGTAAGATGGTTTTATTGCAATTACTTCTTAAAGGTACTTAACAGTAATAATATTATTCATCTCATTCACTTGCCCTACAGGTAATTCATGTCATTACTGGTGACCTGTGGGACCCAGTATGCCTCTTGTGTAACACCGCTAAACCCAAAAGAAACATGCTGGGAATTAATTCAGTCATCAATACTGGTATTTATCCCATCAGTTAGATCTGTGGTTTACAGCACTGATGATTATTTAGTAATCTCATAAAAAGGGTGTCTTGGGCAATACATAATACCAAGTGATGAAGGAAAGGCATTTATAAATTTTAAATCAATGAGAATCGCTTCTTTAGGGCAGAAAATAAAGCTTTGAGTAATCAGGACAACCTAACAAACTGTATCTGCTCAGAACAAGATAGCACTACTGAGCCACAGTTTGAAGTCACTAGGTCACGGGTGACTATGGCATGTGTTGTGTAGCTTTCAGCACACTTCAGGCTTCTCCAACAAGTTCTCCCTGGCCAGAAAAGGATGGAATGGTGCTTATAGCATCTGTGACCATTTCCAGTGTTCTGAGAAGCACAGTTACAGAGTTACGAATCCTGCCATTTATGTGCGCACATCTGAGCTGTTTGGGTGACTGCTCCAATCCTTCTGGCACTCAGGTTTCTCACTAACGTGTATTAATTTATTCTCCTCAAAACAAAAATACATTCTTCTCATTGAACAGGTAGGAAACTGAAGCACAGAGAGACTGAGCCTTGCCAAAAGTCACGTGGAGAACAGCAGGTGTAGCAGAGCTTGAAATCCAGCTCACTTCAATTGGCCATGGGACCACAGTTCTCTCTGCCATCTACCAACTTTCAAAGGGTTGTGAATACATTGCAAACACATACGTTGCACCCTGTAAGTTTTGTGAAAATAATGGCATTGAGTTTACAAACTAAACACTTGGAGGGAAGGCACTGCGAAACCCCTTTCCCTCCACAGACACGGAGTCAGTCAGAGTCTCACCCTACTTTGCTCCTTGCAAGAAGGTCCCTCACTCAGTGCCTCGTCTGACCCGCTCTGGGGTGAAATAGTGCAAGAAGCTACTGTCTGCCACATCTATTGCAGAAACTGGATGTTGTATGGTGAACGAGGCTTGCAAGAAGAGGCAGGCTGATCTATGAATAAGCAGGCTGAATGCTAGCTCAGCCGGGATTCTACTTACACTAACCACCTTAACACTAACGCTATACTTTCATGACCAGTTTATACCTTCATGGCTCATACCTAACAGCTTTAGTGACAAAAGGTGAAATCCCGCCTCTCTGTAGCTCTTTGATTTTTGCCAGCACAAATGTTTGTGCAGTAGAGTGATGAATCAAATAATGGAAATTATCTGAGTTAAAAGTCACTCAGAAAAAAAAAAAAAGGTGTTCTGCTGGATCAGTTGCTTGGTCACTGTGCAGTTATAGGAATATTTGTGGTCAGATGAGGAAGAGAGCAGAAATGTGTGAGCAGGGAAAGGAAAGCTAGGATGGCTTCTTCCAGCCACAGAGCCAGCTTATGGCAGCTTAAAGCAATCATGAAGCTACAGCCTTAACTCTCCTCCTCCTCCTGCTGTTTCAGGCCTTGTAGCCCTAGCTGTGTACTTCACACTGGGGTCATTCGGGTTCTTCCAGTTGCCGGGACCACTGAAGATCCTGCCTGGGTCTAGGCTGGAAGCAGCATGAACCTTCAGTCAATTTGACTGCAGTCCTCCAGCAAGGTCTTGCTGATCCGTTGGCTTCTCACAGACTTGCACTTTGAGCAATTAGGAAGGATTTTTAAGAAGGTGGGAAGAAGTGTATCATTATCACAACAGCCCTCTCTGGCAAACTTCAAGTTTCTTCTCTGAAGCATGCAGGCATTAGTTTCTCTAAGGAAAAACAAAGAGCTTCTATTTATTGCTGAGTCAAATGATGTGCTATTCTCTGGTCTTTTTGCCAAAGGAGCAGAACCACTGTGAATGAACTTCTCCCACACGTTTCGGAGATTAGCTATGTTTTAATGAACTGGAAACACTCATAGGAGATGCTGAGGAATCAAGAATATTGGTATTACCTATAATTACCTCTTCTGTTACCTGTATAAGCAACATCAAACATTAGTTAAAGCTGCAAGTTAAATAATATGTTTCATGATGTCCTATATATAGTCTTTTCTTTTTGATGTACAAAATGTCATATTATTGTATGATAGGAGTTTAAAATTTATCCCTTATTTAAAGCAGGGCCAACTGTAGGTCATTTATCTTAATCTCTGGGTATTATTACTAAATTCAGCATCAACACTGTGCTTCCTTGTATAAGCTGATTGGCCAGTGGGGTATGTTCATTAACCAAGAAATTGATTTTTAAAAAATACCAAGTTGTTACTTATAGTTATGCAATTCTGATGTCAGCCCACAATCTGGGCACCCTCCTGCTCTGTCCTCTCTGTCGGGTAGGCACTTTAATTGCTTGCCTTCCTATCAAAATTTTTTCAGCATGCTGAACTCTTCGATGTTAGCTAGGGGATAGAGTTATGAAACTCCCACTGAAATAATTGCCAGCTGATTGGGAGGCCTGGTGTCTTCTGGTGAGCTTTGTATATCTCACTGGCAACATGTCCAAGAGATAAAAATGTAGATGTTTTAGTAACAAGGTTCTAAGCTCTTTCTGTACCAATAGTTTGCTTTAAATTGCCTAGTGCAGTGCAGGGAGCCATCAGCTGTCAGCCCTCTGTCAGCTCTCCCTGCCCTGCCATCCCGTCCACGAGACACGCTAGGGGAGGAAGGAACATATTGGAGTGGGAGGAAGAGACACCACACAACAAACTGTTCATTCAAGTGGCTTGTTTGGAGCAATTTTTCAGGGGTATAAATTAGACCAATCCTGAAGTTGCCATAATAAACCTGATCCACTTTGTGGCAGTCCCCAGGACTGATGGGAGAGCGTAACACTTCTCCCTTCTTCTACCTTCTCCAAGCTTATCTACTGCACCAAGCATCCTCTGGTGTACCACAGACTAATCTTAGGTGTACTAAGTCCAGACCAACCTTGTATTGGAGTTACAGTCTCATTTACAAGCATACTACAAAGTCCCATGTCTTCCTAAGGGAACTATTAGCCTAGGACAGATGGCATTAATCAGTATGCTGAGCCATGGTTAACCCTGCTCTCTCCATCTCAGATGGCTGGGTAAACTAGCACTTGCTCGTGGGGAAATACATCAGGAAGCACAATGTAGAGATTATTCTGGGCTGTTGGGCAGAACAAACTCACTAACATGGACACCCCTTCATCTCTGTAGTGTGGATGAGTGTCCTGGGGCTCTGCAGAGTGAGGATGGTGTAGCTTGAGATGGCTGAGGAGCCTGCCACCCTTAGCTGTCACCCTTGCCCAAAGAACAGGCTGCTCACAGGCAGCTGCTGCACCACATGTTCAAGAGCACAGTGCTTTAAAGGAAACCATCACCGAAAGATGTCACTAAACTGGGACAGCCTCAGAGCTGAATCAGAAATGACTCAGCCATCTGTGCAGCGAGAGCACAATTACTTGGGATTACAGCTTCATCAGCCGTCTCTGAGCTAGGTCATCCCCTCACACTGAATCCCCTGTCACTGAGAATGAGCACATACCAGCACAGCGTACAGCGAGCACTCCTGAGTCAAGAAAAGCTATTTCCCTGCCAGTCACAAAGGGGCCTGCTCGGTGTTTTTCCATTTCTGTGTCAGCTCTGCTCCAAAGCTTTCCAGTTTTGAGTTTTCCTGTTGGCACTCAGAGAAGGATGTCCTTACAGAAATCAGGAGTGAGGCTGCAGCAGCCAATTTTTTTTTTTTTTCTAGAAAATCTTGATTACTTGTAAACTCATGCCCCCACCCCCGCCATCTCCTTCCCTACCACTTAATGAACTAAACCGCTCCATTTCTGAAGAGGCAATGGAAACCACCAGCTGATGGCCCAATGGGTTTGTTCAACCAGCAGGAGGGGAGAGTTAAGTCTGGCAGTGGTTGATAGCCTCACATTTGTGAATACAGTATATGAGAGGGGAAAAAAACGTGCTTTTATATGGTTTTACCATCTCTTCATTTTGTTAGTCTAGTATATTATTTGCTTTTAGTAACCTGATTAGCTTAGTGAACCTCCTTGGCTTGAAGTAAAGCCACACAGCACTTCCTTGGTCAAATTTCCAAAATTCCTTCTGCCATCAGAGCAGTAAATATCTCCAGTACATCCCTGAGCGTGCTCATTTATAACCTGACCAAACGTACTGAATAAAATGGAGAGAGAGAAGAGGATGAAATGTCTAACTCTGCTTCCCATAACTGAGAGTTGGCTGTAAGAAGAATGCACGGTAGCATCAAGAAACCTTCCTCCCTACCAGGAATCTAAAAAGCAGGTGCCATTGCTACATCTATCCATAACGCTGAAGGGAAGCACTCATCAGAACAGCAGGTATGCAGTAACAGTAAACTTATTTTACGCCAGGTCACTTTGGTTAAGTGCTTGGGAATGCAGAGAAGTACTAGCATGACTTCTAAGTCACGAAATGTTATTTCCTTGCCAAGAGCCCAATATTACTCCATTTCATTCTAGACGACCTGCAGCTGATACCTCTTGGGGATACTCTCATTGAAGAAAAGGCAATCTGGCACTAACTTTACAAGCTCATTTGATTCGGTGGAGTAGCATCTTCCCTTTTCCATACAGAAAGTCCCTCCATACACACTTTAAGTCATAAAAGTGAGTTAATAACAATTTACTTTGGAGAGCTCAGTTTCTTCTGGAGACAAAGCTGAACATATGCATCTCCTGGGACCTCTTATTTGTTAATTCAAAGCTTATGTCTCCCCTTTTTCTTGCCAACATTCATTATTGCACTGCCAGATGCACACAGGTGCATTTCCATCACTCCTTATCACCTCCTATGGCTTCTCATACCATGCTCAGGTATAAGGAGCCACTGTTTTGACAGGAAGGACCGTGGTTATGTTAAACTCTGCCAAGCTGCCAGGCAGTGTTTCCAAACTCTGTGACTCTCTGTAGTCTTCGCTGTCGTGAACAATGAGACAAATTCAAACTAATGGACCTCCTGCCTCTTCACTGGGAAAAAACAGACACAGCGTACTGAAGTCAAATGATCTCAGCAGAAGAACTGGGGCACTGCGCACAGACAGAAGTATTTATGCTCAAACTCATAGTAGAATAGAGCTGGAAGAGACTTCACAAGGTACCTAATCTTTCCTTCTGTCTCAAGAGAGCATCTGCCAGATGTATGTCTTTCTTGGCATGCAATTGTCAAAAGTTTTTAAAGACCTGCAATGATGGAGACGCTACAGTCTCCCTGGATAATTCTTTCTATAGTGTTTTACCATCCTCCCTGTTCAGAAGTTTTTTCTTAATGTCCAGTATGAACTTTTATTCCTTCAATGAGTATTAGTCTGTAATCTTTTGTCCTCGGTGAACATGAAGTTTTTCTTTACAGAAATTCCTATTCCTCCAACTTGGCTGTTTCTTCTTTTGGGGGAGCAACCCCAAATTTTCCTCACAGTTATGTGTTCTAGGCCTTTGATTATCCATATCTCTGTCTTTATGCTCTCTTCCACTGGTAGGCCCTTGAAGTGTGGTGCCCAGAACAGCTCCAGCTAAGGTCTGGAGTGGTGACAAAAAGTAGATGGTGTAATTCTCACATCTTACGAACCATACTTCTGCTGTACACCCCAAATTACTTTACCTTTTTCACATGTAAAAGACAATGTTGTTGTTGAAAGAGGTTATTTTATAAAGCATTATAATTCCCATGCCCTTCTTTACCATAAATATTATAGACCTGTTTGTTCCCCAAACTGTATTTGTGTGGCTGAATAGCATTCATTCTCTGCGTAGTTCCCGGCACTTGCTTCTTCTGACTTTCGTTCTATTTTTTCAGACCCTTCCTCTGACCCCAAAATCCTTTCAGTGTATACCCCAGCCCTCCAACACCTTTGGAGCCCTTCCTAGCCTTGTGCGATCTCAAAACGTTACTACTCTCCAGCCACCACTGGTCATTCATGGAAACAGAAGACGGGGCCGGGCGCAGAAGGAACGTGGGTGTAGCCGACTCAGTGCCTCTGTCCCTTTTGATCTCAGCCTTTGCCAACCGCTCCGAATCCCTAGCCAGTTTGGTAGCTATTTCGGGATCGCTTCACGTTCAGCTTGCCTCTGCTTGCTACGGCAGCGGCAGAGGCGTAGCGTAGAGGAATGCAAACGGCGATTGCTTCCGTCGCCCGCGTCAGGACATTGATACGCGAGGGCAGGAGCACAGGTGTTGGACCACGTCCCCCCGGGCAGAGCGGACAGCCCCGTCCGCCGCCCCCCGCTGCTGCAGGCCCGGGGCTGCGGGGCCCGCCCGCCTGGGGACGGCCCCGACGCTGGGGCGGCTGCGCCCGGGTGCGCGGCCGGGGGTCGTGGCGTGCAGCCCGGCCCCAGATCTCCTTGTGCGGCTCCCCGCCCCCCCCCCGCCCCCGGCCCCCGGCCCCGCGAGGCCGGCCCCCTCCCCTCCGGAGCCCCGGCGGGCGAGCGCCGCGGGGGCCGCCCCGGAGGACGCCGGGCGCGGCCCCGGTGGGCCGGCAGGGCCCCGGGCCGGGGGAAGAGCCGCGCCCGCGCCAGTACCGGTAGTAACGGTCATCCTTGTAGGGGGTGAGGTCCTCCTTGATCTCCCGGTAGGTCTCCCGCACCCGCCTGCAGAAGCGCTTGACCTGGCCGCACAGCGGGCTCCCGAAGGCGGCGAAATCCGCCTCCATGCCGCCCCGCGCCGCCTCAGGCCCCGCGCTCCGCCATGGCTCCCCGCCAGAGCCCGCCCGGCGCTGCGCGGCCGCGGGGCGGGGGCGGCGCAGGAGCCGCGGCGGCGGCGGCGGCGGCGGCGGCGGCGGCGGCGGCGGCGGCGGCGGCGGCGGCAGGGGCGGGCCCCGGGCGCACGGCCCGCGCCCGCGGGGGCGGCGGGAGCCGCTTCAGCACCACGGAGAGGGGCGGCCGGTGCCCGCCGCCGCGGCCCCGGGGACCAGCGGGGAGGCCGCCGCCCCCGCCCCCGCCCCGCCGGCGCTCGCTCCTGCGGGACGGGGTGCCGGGCGGGTCCGGGCCGCGGGAGCGGGCGGGAGCGCCGGGGGCTCCGGCTGCAGTGCCCAAAGCCTCTCAGCGCCCCCCGCCCCGGCAGCTGACGCCGGGCAGCCGGGTCTCCCCCGGCCCAGTGTCCCGCCCGCCCTCTCCCCTCCGGCCCGCGGCTCCCCGGGGAAGTAAGCAAAGACCTCGCGTTACCTCTGCTGAAAACATCCCGGGTTTTTGTTTGGTTGGTAGTTTTTAAATAAAACTGCTTTGTTCTTAAAAGCGCACCAGCTCGATTCAAAATTAACGTCCTGCTTTTTACTCTTTTACCCAACCTAAAGGAGGCCAGTTTGCGCCACCGAAGAAGGCCTAACATATGCGTGAAAGAAGTCCTGTGCTAAATCCACTTTTCATGGTGATAATGCTGTCAACGGTCCAACATCGAGGATGAAGCCGTTCAGATTTTCAGAGTGGCTTCTGCTGAGCTCCAGTCAATTTGCAGAGCGCCACGTTAGCTTCATTTGTATTAAACTTTTCTCCGTAAACAAATTCATGTTTAAACTCTGTTTTAAATTATTCTATCAGTTCAAACCTTAATAATTCCCATGAATTAATGGCAATGATGGTATCCGTATTAAATACAAAAATGTGTTACTATTGATGTGTCATAACTGTTTCTAAAAAGTATAAAGATAGAAGCCTGCTATACTGCCCCTCCCATGTAAATATCTTCTGCACTCACGTTCAGGAAGTTGGGCTCGGTTATTTCCCAGCCTTGCCCTTAGTCTGTATTTTAACGCATACTAAGACTAGAACATGCATTTTTACCTAAAAGCCCACTTTGATGTCTCACCAACATCTGGTGACAAAAGGTTATTTATTCCCTGTGGTGCAGTGGGAGAGGGACAATGCATCTCCTCTGACAGGTAGGGAAGAGAGAGAGGATCACCTTTGACTGAGAACTGCTGTTTCCCAACTCTGAATATTTCTAAGCCTGAGAAGACACAGCAGCAGGAAAAAAGCCACAGGCACCTTTAGGCTGGAAACTAGAAGGATCCTAACAATCACAGGACTGCTGCTCTGGAGCAGTCTCCGAAGAGGAGCAAAGAGCCCAACCAGTGGTAGAGCTTAACCAGCTTCCGAACAGCTGCTTTGAAACCTCGGGACAGGCTCAGCAGGTCCCTTGTACTTCTGTGACTGCCTGTGTGTTATAACTTGCCAGCACCCTGCTCGTTACAGTACATGTAGCTGATGTAGCCATGTAGGATTTTCCTGGAAGTGTTTATTTCAGGGTGAATGTTTCATTTGTGATTAAGATTTAGCCATGTTTTCCCTCAAAGCAAGAATTAAAATTCTTTGTTATGTGTGATAAATGTGCTGCTTCCAGCTCTCAGGCTCAGAGGTAGGAATTATCAATGGGATCTTTAAATGCCTGCGGAAAGGAGGAAATAAAACATTTAAGGCTTCAGCTGAGTAAAAAAACATTCACTGCTGGGAGTTATGTAATCAGTGTAGCAAAGTAATAAAAAATAGGCTCAAAGATTAAAAACTGATTACCATTGAATTACTTACAACCAAGTGACCTCTATTGCATTTATTTCTCAAAAAAACCCACCCCAAAAAGCAGGGTTTGCTTGAGGGTCCAAAGCAGCAGTGTTCCAGAGATGCAATCTAGTTTCCTCCCTGTTGTGCTGAACATTATCCAGACCATGTGTCTGTCCCCTACACCTTGAGGAAGGTGAGGAAATCACACCCACTATGGAAGGCTGACAGTCAGGTTACACAGAGGAGGTGTTAGCACTGACCATGTATTAACTCACCAACTTCTGCTATCAAAAAAACCAGATGGTGTTTCAACTAAGAATTACCAGACATTACAGGATTAAAATTACTAGGCTTGTGAACAGTGAAGTTTGCGTGAAGACACAAGCTAATTGCGTATTCCCATCACGGTCTGTATTAAACACTCAAAGACGCTAAGAAGGTCAAGAATTCATTTTGAGTCTCGAAAACACTTCAATACATCGATAAAACAAGAAACACACGGAGCTGTATGTGTGCACTAGTGTGCAAATCAAATGTTTTCAGTGCATGGCCCCCTCTGCCTGGGAAATGACCAGACACTGAGAGCATGCAGAGCTGCACCGGCCATGCCTTGTGCAGCCGAGAAAGCACCCAAGGGCTAAGGACATTGGTGGTCTGTGAAGCTCAGCCACCTGCTCTTGCTACACAGTAGCAATGCCTAGGTAACATTTTTAAATTAGCTCCCATACAAACCTTTTCTTCAAAGAAATTTCAGTTTGTTTTTTTTTATTAAATGAGAAAAATATTAAAACAGACATTTACTATTAAACAGGCACTTCTTTTAAAACTGCCAATCTATTTTCTTTTGTCAAAAGCTAATGAATGGAACATTTCAATCAGCTGTTCGCTTACCCATAGCCCTGCTAAAATAATACTGAGACTCCTATACACCTCAGTTAGAATTTAAGCTTTTGGAACTCAATTGATCCCCCGAGTGCTTCTGGACTTCATGAGGGAGAGAAAAGCCCCAAGAGTCTAAGACTAAGCTGTGATCAAACTCAACATCTGTTCAATGCACTCATCGTATCACATCACATGGACAGAGTTTATTTTGAGGGTGGAGCTTAACAGAAGTCCCCCACATAATTTTTCTTCCTGATTCCCCCCCTGTGTATAGTTAGCCTTTCACAGCATCAGCCACACGTATTAAATTGTGATAGTAGCTAAATACAAAGCTTGGCAATCCACATAAAAGCACCAGAATTATTACTCTGGGATCTTTCAGAAGAAATAGCAGCTGGTGCTGAGAAGTTAACAGCATAAACACTGCCAACTCAAGTCCCTCTTTTTTCAGCAAAGGAACAAAACCCACAAACAAGCAGAAGTCCAGCTTCTTAGCAAATACTTTCTCCTTCAAAACTGTTTTGAGCCAGAGAAAGGCAGTAGTGGCAGCTGCTGGCTGAAAAGGGCAACTGTCTTTTTCTTTCTGAGTGGAGTTAAGGACTGGTACATCAGATGGCACAGAAACAAGCGCATATCCATACTGACTCTCCCAAGGTAAGAGAGTCTGTGCTGCTGTTACACAGCTGCAAGTATGTCTCTGAGTCTTGGCACATACAGGAGTTGTCACCGAGTATCCCCAAACAGCACGAGCAGAAACTGTGCTGAGCCCCACAGAAACCTCAGGACTTCGGTCCACCCTGCCCTCTTCTTCACTGTTGCCTTGATCCCAGAAGAGAATAACCCCTGCCTCACCCCAGGCCATCATGGCTTGACTGTCTCCTCCTGTCAGAAGACTACTTTGTCACAGCTAACCAGTTATGTGACGACAACTGTTAGCACATACCCCTTGCTGCGCACGCAGGGCTCACAGCAGCATGCTGGGGACAGAAAGGTTGGGGGAGCTCGGCAGGAGTGCGGTGCTCACCATGAAGTGAGGCTTCTCATTTATTTGAAGAGGTGGCACAGAGACATCAGCTGGGACAGCCCCTGACAGATCATCTGCAACAAATGATCTCTGAGCTGACAGAGGCTTTGGAGCCACAGCTGCTCTTGTCATCGCTGGGAGGAATAAAGCTCTACACAGCTGGCTGCAGCTGGCAGTCCCAACCCTTGCAGCAGCAGCAAGAAAGACTCATTGCTCTCTTTTTGTATCTTTGGAGATGAATATTCCCTGAATCTATCCTGCTTTGAAGAGATGTGAGGACAAGAAAATAAAACAAGATTTATAATCTCTTTTGATCAAAATTTAAGAAGAATCTCTAGTGAGGTGATTTCAAGGATGACAAAGAGGAAACCCTAATCACACCTGATTCACACTCTTGTGTATCTCTTACTATGGCTAAGTTGCTTTTCTCTCCACTGTCACGTCGAAAGCAATGGGAAGACTGAAATGGCCTAATTGGGAGCATGACTAGGTTGTCTGTCCTATACGTAAATTAACATTTTAATATGGTGTTCCAGTGTGATTACTGGCTTTCAAATGTCAACTATACTTGGAATAATAATTACCAGTGGCATATATTAGCTTAAATATCCCACTTGTATTAAAAGGAATACTTGTAAGGGAAATAAAAACTCAACAACTTGTGATATCCAGATAACAACTACTGAAGACTTAAGAGTAACTGCGTATTTTTAATTGCTACTTACTTTTTGTATTTTGGTTACCTTAGTCAATGAAATAGATCACCATCTTTACTTTTCAGTTCTCACACAGCATATTGCTGCAAGTATACTTCAGAAAAAATTTTAAACACGATGTTCAAACCACAGAGCTGTATTTTTCTAAAAAGTTTCACAATGTTTGAGAAAATATGTGTAATGTCATATCCTGCCAGTTTTATTGTATCTATTTGAAGCAAAACATATTTGTTTTGATTTTAGGATGCCTATTACCCTTCCTTTGAAAGTCAAGTCTCTTGTGAGATATAATCTCATCTCTCGAGAATATTTAGAATTAACTGACTAATAACCATGCAAATTATATAACCTCAGACTAAAAATGTGTGGTGGGTTGACCCTGGATGGGCAGCCAAACTCCCACCCAACTGCTTGCTCACTCCTCCACCCTCCCCTGCAATGAGCTGGACAGGGGAGAAAATAAAAAGAACAGGAGCAAAAAAGCTCGTGGGTTGAGATAAAGATGGGGAGATCACTTGCCATTTACTGTTGGGGGCAAACCAGACTTTATGTGGGGAATTTAACTTAATGTATTGTCAGTTGAGATAAATATTTGAGTACTGATTTGGATACTGGGAAACAAAACCAAAAACCCCAAACCAAACGTTTATACACTTAAGGAAACCAGCTTTTCTCCACCTTCCCCAGGCTCATCTTCATCCAAGCACCTCTCCTCCCCAGGCCCCCACCCCGATTATCACTGCACATTACACCCAGTCCCTTCAGTGAAGCAACAGCGGAGTGGTGGGGATGCAATCAGGACACAGAAGTTTCTCTCTGCTGCTCCCTCCTTCTCACTCTTTTCCTAGCTCTGGTGGGGGTCCTCCACAGGCCACTGTCTCTTTTGGGTTGTACCTGCTCCAGCACGGACTTACCCATAGGCCGCAGTCCCTCTTGGGGTTTGTACATGCTCCAGGGTGTGTGTGCGTGTGCGTGTGTGTCCTCCACAGCTTCTTGGCAGTGGTGGGGTGCCTGCCCCACCATGGAGCACCTCCTCCTCCTCCAACCTTGGTGTTCCCCTGCTGTTTCTCACTCTTTTTTCTTCCCTCCTCCTGTCTCTGCTCTTTCTTAAATATGTTTCCACAAAGGCTCCACCAGCTTTGCTGATGGGCTTAGCTGTGTCCTGCGCTGGGTCCATTTTGGAGCTGGCTGAAACCATCTGTGTCCAACACAGGACAGGCCCGGCCTCCTCCCCCTGCACCCCCCCCCCATTCCACCAGCACCTGGGCACCTGCACCCCACACAGTATGTCATTATTCAGATAGAAGACTTCACAATACTTTTTCATCATTTAGAATACTCCTGTTTCTGAACTGGTTTTTGCACATCTCAAGGGAAGCAATTAAAACTAACATGGAAATAGTGAAAAGTGCCAGACATTTTGGAAAACTTATCTTCCTTTAGAAGCAGCTTATTACCTACATACACAGTCACACATAAATTAATTATAAGAACCTTTAGGTACCGCTAGATCTAACTAGAAACAGGCAGTATCACCAGGGTCTTATTCTGTGCTTGGGCATCTCCTTTCTCCAGCCAGTCTGGAGTTTCTGGTCTGAACCACAAAGTTGAATACCCAGTTATAAATAGCACATGACACTTTTTTCCAAAGTAATAGAAAAACATATATAATATAGGTTTGCAGCCCACTAGAGTGAATTAGCTCTTGCTTGCACAAACCAACGTGTCTCCTACTCAGCCGTTTAGGACTACAGCTAATTTGTAGGACTTGGGCATACTTCTAAGTTCCTGGACTGGGCACATGTGTGGCTAAATCATGAGCCCACAAAAGACAGGGACTCCTCGTCCTCAGGCCCTCACTTCTCCTCCCCTTGTAGGAAAGAAAGAAACCTGGGTGTGCAGATGGCGAAGGAGCAGGAGTGTCCTCCAGCCAGGTCATCATCTGGCTGATGGGGGCACTGAGACCTTGGCAAATACTGACCTATGCCTCTGGAAGCCAATTTGCCTTTGGTCATTGCGTGTTTCACACATTTACCTCTACATCTATCCAAATGCATTCTGCTAAAGCAGTCTTGATTGGAACACTTCACAGGATGGAGAATCCATGACTTCTTTGAGCTTGTTCCAGTGTTAATCATTTTCATCATTAGGTGTGTTTTGCTTCTTTTTGTGCTTGGCTTCAGCCCCCAGTCATTAGTGCTTGTTGTACCTTTCCCTGCTAAATTAAAGTGCGTTTTGATACCATTATTTTAGTTCAGTTAAGTTTTTTAAGATAGTGAGAATTATTTAATTATGCTCTTCCCTGAAATAAGCTAGACAAATCTCTTGCTGTGAGGCATTTTCTTCAGTTTTTGAACTTCAGAGTTTTTCAATACTTTCCCTTCTTCCAAGATAGTTTAAAAGCCTGGACAGCAGAAGGAGACCCAGTATTTTATCAGGTAAAATCACTTCCCTCCTTCCACTGCCCTATGTACCAATCTGAGAATTGTACTAGCTCTTTTTGCAAGGAGATCTCAGGATTGCTAACATATCATATTGAGATTCATGTCTGCTCTGACCCGTGCCTCCAAATCAGACCTGCAGCTTTCGGAGTTAAATTACTGATTTTGAAGATAAGTCCACATTCCTTGCTCTTAAATGCATAACTTCGCATTTGCCTACATTAAAAATGCATTTTGTCCGTCATGCTTCACTGCCTTGTCCTTAGTGCTAGTTGCCTTTCTGGAAATTTTGTGCTATGTCCAGATTTGATGAACCACAGTCCTGTATTTGCTTTCAAGTCCTGTTTACTGTCAAATCTAGTACCCGCCTCTGCAAAATCCCATCAGAAACAGTCCACTCAGTGATGATTCCATGTTGCAGGCTACTTTGTGAGATCTCTTGGTTCATTCCTAATCCATTTAAAGCGCACCTTGTTCACACTAGTTATTGCTAATTTCTTTATTGGAACCCCAGGCAGCATTTCATCAAATGCCCTGTGAATGAAATTTTATCTACAAATTAAGGTAATAGCCTCAAATAATGGTGTCAAAGGACACAGTGGGATAAGATCTCTTTTTTCTCCATAACATATCACCTAAAATTACTTTCTCATGGTTTACACCCTTATATCCCAGTTTTTAACTGACTCCTATAACATCCTTTTTATTATTCTGCCTGCTGCTGGGGTCAGCATAGCTGGCCTGCTACCTACTTCCTTTTTTCAAATATTGTTAGCTAAGCATTTTCTCAGGCTCCTGAAATTTCTCAGACTGTACAAAATCCATTAAAAATGCACACCAGTTGGCTGGACTTCTCTTCAGCCTGCTCTATGCCACTCTTGACAATGAACTAGCCAAGTCTCAACCTTTTGAAAAAAAAGAGTGAAATAGGATAAACTGATACAGGTCAATTCTAATTATTACTGCAAGTCATTAACTATACTGCCTGAGGAACGAGTTTGGTAGGATGTTTAATTCTGTACTTTAATTTTGTACTTAATTTACCCATCTATTTTAGCAGAAAAGAAAGGAAGGTGTTAAATGTGCTCAAGTCTAGCAATATGTTTTCCAACAGTAAGTAGTATGTGACACCATCTTGCATCGCTCAGGGTGACAAAATACAGCTAGTAGACTCCCACATTTTTTAAAGTTAGCTCATGTACTTTGTAGCTCATGTACTTTGGAGAGAAAGCTTTTTCTTTAGAACTAAAATTGCAGAACTGGCTCTGGAGCTTGGCATCTCTTGACACACTGCCTAATGCCTCCATGGACCCTTTGCCTCCTCATGTGAGAAAGGAATTTCTTTAGAAGCATTTTATTTCAGGGCTGTACAGTAAGTTTCAAGCTATAGTAGGATTCCATCCAGTTATTGCTGTCCACAAGAGAGAGCTGAGAATTATTAAAATTACAGCTCTAGGGATCAGTCACAGTTTAAACCAAGTCCACCTCCTGGGTACTGCTCATTGCATCGGTACTAGGAGCAATTGGACACAACACAGCTTGCTTTTTCTCATCTTTGCATTGCTCTCAAGACTCAAATTCTTTGATGATTCAAGCTGTCTTTCCTGGCTGCCTGTGGGTGTACTGTCTGGTCCCTCAGGGAATTACAATGAATATTCCTCCTGCTAGTTTGCTCATATCTACTCCTTTGCAGTCCCAGGTGATTTCTGTTGCAGAATGAATCTCTGTTTCACATTTACTTTATTTTTGTGACATACCATAAGACACTGCTGCAGCCTGCAGTTCCCTGATGTCCTCTGGCTTTCCAAAGATGGTATTCGGTCCCTACAGCTGCAGTCTGTATGTGTTCTCATCACCAGCTCGATAGGAAAGTGTCCCTCTCAGTGAATTCATGCAGGCATGATGAAATAGGGTGAGCTGTTCTGCCTTCCTATTCCTACTGCAGGTGCACCTCAGGAATTGGTGTTTGCTTTGTAGATGCTCCCTCTTCACTCTTGATGCGCTGCTATGAAAAGCCCCTGCCCCCTCCCCATTACTATCACTGATAGACCAGGTTCCTTTGAGGCTTGCTGGCATGCTGTGTGTATCACATGCTAGAAAGCCGGGGTGTTGTATTGAAGTTGTTTTTATTTTGATTTTTCTTTTTAATTGGCTTGATGAATACATCAGGGGGAACAAAGAACAGGGCAATAAAAGGGAAGCTATTAGAATGCAACACTAGGAGCTGAAACGATGGCTTATTCAATCACTCCGAGTCAGCCACAGATTAACTGTTGTTACAGGGCTTCTCTGTGTCACTGTGTTAGAAAAGTCATTGTCAGGAACCACCTGGGAGGAAAATCCAGTTAATTTGGTGAGCTTGCTGTGTGTAAAGCTCCTGGGAGCAGCATTCAGCTCATGGAGTCAATGAACCAAGGTCAGAAAATTCAGCTGCTGGTGTCATTTGAAGAAGCAAAGTTTAATAATGCTTTTTGAAGACATCAGCGTTGCTGGACTTTGTTCAGATCCTACAGCCTTTGGTAGCTTCAAAGTGATAATTAAGCTTTTAAAAATGGTGCACTGCCTGTTGGTGACATATTTTTGCACTGTAATAATCAGTCAAAATTTGTTTATTAATACAATAAAAATTATATACATTCATTGTTTAAAAGCACCATAAACAGACAACATAGTATTTTGCCTTAACATGTTCATATACTGTAAAACACTTGTAAGATTCTATTTCAAACAAAATAATTCACCTCCGTGTCTTACAAATCTTCAGTGAAATGATTTTACTCATATCTCTTTTCATCTTTAATCGTCTAGCAGGCAGAGGGTTGCAGTCTGCACCCCTTTGTTCAAGCAAAGGCATTACTGATTTGGACATGTGCATTGACCATGGAAGACATGCCTGATAATAAACGTGAAAGGCAGCAGTAGTGGTGATGATCCAAACATCCACTCCCTGTCCAGATTCTTCTGGGTGCCAGTTGTTTAGCCACAGCTTGCAGGACTGACCAAAAGAACTCTGCACTGCAGCAACTGCCTCCAAATTCCAGTGTAATTGTAGACAGTGCAGACTGACACAGTGCATGCCCAAAGACAGCTGAGACCTACTTCATTCATTTTGGAAGAAAGGCTAATAAAAAAACCTTATTGTTGTGCCCATCACAGGATTTCACATCACCTATGTTTCAAAGACAACTGATGAAATTGCCAGTGCTTGGAGCTACACCTGCATGAATTTTCTATCTCCCAACCTTCCCTTACCTAGCAGTGTTAACATCCCAAACAAGACACATAAGCTTGTTTCAGCTCCACAAACATCAGTGTCAGGGGAGCATTTAACTTCATGGATGCCTGTGAATCTTGTCCAGGCTTGCGTTCCAGTCATCTGATATTCTGGCCAAGATATAAAATCGTTGCACCCAAGGCTAAGCTCAAGAATACTTATGTCTTCAGGGGTAATTGTGGCTGATTTGTGCCCATCACTTGAGGCACAGACTGCATGCAAAAAAGTCCATCAGCTTTTCATAAGAGAATTTAGGTACGCCTGAGTTTTTTTCAAGTCACTGATTAGTTCAGGGACTCATTTACAACATGGAGAATTTATCATATAAACTTACTCTCTTCTGCCACAAATTTGATGAGGCCTGAGTTGCTGATGGGATTAAAAACCTTTCTTCATTGCTACACAGTTCTGTTCTTGAAATGAATACATGTTTTGCATCCTCTGTTGCATCTCTCTGCACCTTTTTTTGTCATCCTTTGGAAATATCAAACATTACCTACATTTGCAGCTTCTGTATCATTTCGTTAGTGCTAAGGACCCAGTGATGTCAACGCTTAGTTAACACTGTTCATTCTTCGGATTAAATTCATTCTGTAGTAACAGAGTCAATGATGATCTCAGCAGGAGTCATGCTTGTAACCCATTCAATATCGCCAGTGCCCAGGGAATACACAGGGACTCCTTTGGCTCTCTGTGTTGCACAACCATTAATATTTTTCCTAAGAAATTCCTCCAACATCCTTTCCTAAGCACTTTCCAACTCCGTTCTTTCTGTTGGTACTTGAAAACATCTTATACTTCTACTTGGACATCTAGTCATAATGTTTCTATGAAGGTGAATCACATCTAAAACAATTCCTCCTGATATCACAATGTGCTTCTTCCCCAACTTTACATACTTTAATAGGTTATCCACAACATCAGAGGGGAAAGTTGCCAAGCAGTTAACGGACTGACAGCATCTGCCTTATTAGCACTGACTGCGTTTATCTCATGCCGTCAAACTTTTCAAACAAAGCTTCAATACCCACCTGATATTTTAAAGTCATACATACTTACAGGTCTTCATGAGTTATCTTGAAATTGATCAGTTGAATCATGGCTGTCAGTTGTTTCGTATGATTACTAACTCATTCATGTAATTACCGCTTAACTATTTTGAGAGCAAATTTTGTTGTACATCCTGTTCTTTGAATCTCTTCAGCTGATTACTTCTCAATTGCCTGCTACACTAGGATTCTTCCAAAAGAATGTAGAGATCCAATTTAAAGACACTTGATGTCATCAGTTGTCTGTAAAACTCTACTCAAAACCATTTTAAACATCTGTTCTTTTGATTAAATTGTTTTCAACTCTGTCTCTTGCACTCAGTAATCTACATATGGTAGATTAATGCAACAACTTTGGGAACATGATAAATATTGCTTTATCTTCATGAATTCCATGTTTTCGTCTTTCAGACCTGGCCTCCAGCTTAGGACAGCTGCACATCTTGGATCTTTTCTTCATTGGCTTGCTTATGACTTCACAGATGCAAGCAATCTTGCTATGAAGTTGTTCATCGTTGGATAAATATTTTCCTAATGGATGTGAATTGCTCTTAGTATGCAACATTTTCCATTTCAGAATATTTAGATTTTAGGTCATCATTCTCACCACCTACCACTTTATTTTGATTCTCTTCATATTTAATATTCACACAGTAAAAATTTCCACAAACAAACAAACAAAAAAAGGTTCCATGGCCACTATCTTTCTAGCGATGATGGCAAAGATGACCATCATTGTAGTTTTTGTATTGATATATCTGAATACAAGTGATTTATACTTATGCATCAGTTCATGAGGTTTTTTTGTCCTTACTTCTTCTGAAGTAAGGTACATTGTGTCTCATATGCTGCTGATCCACCCCCCACAACAGCTTCACTGACTTCCCAGAAGCCTCTCCTTTCTCAGTTGCTACTGCCTTGCTCTTTGGAGAGCTGCTTCATCATGCGCATCCTGCAGTACTTCTGATGATACTCAGTCTGTGGCACTTTACTCTCACTCGAGTCTTCCATGATCTCCAGAAGTGGAATCTAATTGTGGATTCTGGCAGCTCTCCAAATGACGCTTCCTCAGTTTATGGCCTGAGGGGACACTTCACTGTCATCTGGAACTTCTGATGTTCATAGCAGAACTTCCAGCATGAATTATACATAGGCCACAGTTTTTGGAAAGATGTCCACTCTTTTTTCACACTCACTAATATGTTCTGTTGATCAGACACAATTCATATCTGCTAAAACCTGTGTATTTTTTAAGCTGCAGATAAAATTATTAGTATCAGATAAATAGGAATACTAGCAGTGGATTTATGAACAAAACTGGAATCTTGGTTTTAGTGACTCTTCAAGCCAAATGTCAAAATGAATGTTTGCCACTTCAGATTATACTAGCTACCACAGCAGCTCAAGGAGAAAAATCTTAAGGTATGTTCATAGATCTGATAAAACAAGGATGCTTGCCTCATTAGAAAGCATCATAAAATGAGATAGAGAAGTCCCTTAGAAGTCATATCACAGTTATGTGACTTCTGAAGATGAGACTCTGGATTTGGCTGCCTCCGTGTGAGGCAACTGGAAGACTCCATGATGTTTAAATCATCTTTAGTATCTTCCCTTTGCTATAACTGCCTCATATAGACTCTTCTCTAAACTAAACATCCTTTCAGATTACAAAAAAGTAAGAAAGTCCTAAATAGCTTTGAAAGGAAAAGGAAGAAATTAATCTCACAAAAACTGTGCAACAAAGGGAACAAAGATACTCTTGTTTTAAGAGAGGACTATCACCACAGAGTGCAATGAGAAAGGAGGAGAACAAAGAAATGTTACTTACTGCAGTTCAAATCTAACTTTCTTCCTTATCCACAGGGAAGTGAGAAATGGAAGAAAACATGGAACAGCTGGAAAGGATAAAAATGTCAGGAGATGCAACAAAGCAAAACAATCCCCCAGATGAATAGGTTTCCCTTTGATCAAACAAAAAAAAAATTTGAATCGTGTCTGTTTTAAACAGAACAGAAAACGAGAATGTGCAATAGACAGCTATAATGGATGAGGAGTGAGATGAAAGGTCTGAGATGAATCTCGATTGGTATGAAGTGCTCCAGTTTTTTTTCTAATCTTGTACAACTCCCTCACAGCTAGGTAATTACTTAGCTCCCGAGTCTATCCCATTAAGATTGCATAATGAAAGCTGGGCTGCTGTTGAAAAAATTAGCAGTAAGTAAAGATTGCTATGGTATTATTGGTAGTTATTTTGGTAGTAATGCCGACTTTTATTGGAAATATGCTATTGACCAGAGAACATCAACAATAATAACCTGTCTTGGTGAAAAAGCTCATGATCTAGCCAGTAGTTATTAAATCATATATACAGGCTTAACTATATGTATAGCTGCTGTATTCCCAGCTTCTTTTTTAAAAGCCCCTGCTTAAATATTGTTCCCTTGTTGTCTGCACATGTCCTGGCCTCTAAACCAGGCAGCATAAATAGAGGGCACTGGGCACAAATAGCCCTTGTGTTCATCTAAATCATAAAAATAAGATAGCACTATTACCAACAACAACCACAATCCTATATAAAAAAGAACAAGTAAATGCTATTAATCCTTCTACAAGGCAAGAAAATGATCTCAGGAATCTTTCTAGGATATTTTCCTAAAGGATCACATGTTTATTTGTTTACTGCAGCCCCTGTTAACTGATAAATTTTGCATTTGTGTCCTCAGCCATTTCCAGGCAGGCATGTTTCAGTAGTCATCTCCCCCAAACAAGCCACCTCCCCAGATCTGTTTGCTTCCTTTCATGCCTCCTCTCTCTCAAGAGCTAGTTACAGGTCCAGCATTCTCATTTAGTCCCATTTCTGTACCAACATGCAGAGAAAGTGATGCAGCATACTTGAAGTTTATTTACAAACAACAAGTGACTACATGTGTTAAATTTAGCTGGTTGCACCCAGCAGAGAGGGGCCTTCCAAAAATGATCTTCCAGAACCACAAACCAAACTGCATTAGCTTGGTTCCATGAGCAAAGGAGATAGAGATTGTTACCCTGATTGAATCAATTACCAGTGCTGTAGCTGGCAGAATCCCCCAAATTAACACTAAAAAAAGGGCAGGGAAGCAGAAGATGACTATATTTTAAGTCAATATCCTACACAAAGAAGGAAAAACCTGAAAACTGCTGGAACCTTGATCTAAATGGAAACTGCATGAGTCAGCTTAGTTCACCTGGCCAGTTACTAGCTCAGGGAAACACCAAAACTAGCCAAAGCAAAAAGGGAAAAAACACAAGGCCAAAGCAGAGTGCCATGACCAGAAGCTATATTGCTGTTCCATTTCTCTGTCTCTAAACTTAACAACTAATTTCCTAATTTCTGCATTTTAGTAGAAGTTTAATTTTACTGGAAAACTCATCTAGAGCTAAGGGAGATTTCATGAATGTTGGCAGACCCCCAGCACTCATCCCCTGAGCAGTGCTAATGCTAGAAGAGGACTTTTCATGGTTGCAGTGCAAAGCATTCAGACACCAGGCTGGAAATCCTCCCCCTTTTCCTCATTCCCAGAGGCTGACACTCCAGGTTTAAGCTTGTTTTAGAAATACTGGCATATGAATGGTGGCACTGGTTCAGAGTGAGAATCCATTTAATCCCAGTGTTTTGTCTCCTACAACAGCCATTTGCAGATTCTTTGGGAATAGTGACAACTGAGCAAATTCATACTCATGAAGTTCGTGGAGCACTGTCTTCCATGGGAGGGACCCACGCTGGAGCAGGGGAAGGGTGTGAGGAGTCCTCCCCCTGAGGAGGAAAGAGCAGCAGAGACAACATGTGATGAACTGACTGCAACCCCCATTCCCTGTCCCCCTGTGCCGCTGGCAGGGAGAAGGGAGAGAAAATCGGGAGTGAAGTTGAGCCCAGGAAGAAGGGAGAGGTGGGGGAAGATGTTTTAAGATTTGGTTTTATTTCTCCTTATCCTACTTTGATTTGATTGGTAATAAATTAAATTAATTTTCCCCAAGTTGAGTCTGTTTTGCCCATGACGGTAATTGGTGAGTGATCTCTCCCTCCCTGTCCTTATCTCGACCCACGAGCCTTTCATTGTATTTTCTCTCCCCTATCCAGCTGAGGGGGGCAGTGACAGAGTGGCTTTGGGGGGCACCTGGCATCCAGCCAGGGTCAACCCACCACAACTGGCCATCACAGCATTTTATTCTGTTGTTAAAGATGACAGGACAGAGGAATCCCTTGTGGTAATGTTAAAGTTTCCAGTATATCCATGACAAAATGAGAAGTACCACAAACCCCCAAAGTAATTTCCTTGAAAAGGAAAGCAAGCAGAGGAGAAATAGCACAAGAATCGGCTGATATCCAGGCAGACAGAAACATTATTACCACAAAATCTTTTCCATCCATCCTCCCATATGAATGACACAAAGTGTGATGGGCTGGTACACGCATCAGGTTCAGTGGAACTTGGCAGATACAGTTATTGAAAAGAGAAAGCATAATGGCATCTGGCTACTTATTATTCAGGTCATTCCAGTGCAGATTTGTCATCTGCTTTAAAAGTATTTCAGGTGCTTGACAAGATGCAGAATGCAACAAAAACAAGTCAGGAATTTTCTAGTCTGCAAAATTTTATTAAGCAACAGCTGGACAACTCTTACAACTCCAAATCATCAAGGAAAAACAGGGCAATCAGTCCATCTCTCAATCATGTAGACAGTAAAGAATTTGGACAAACCACATTTTTTATAGGGAAACCAACAATGCTTTCTAGGCACCTCCTGCAAAATCTATTACACAAGATACATAAAAGGAGAGGCAGATTAGGGTAGTTTTTAAGTACAATGGAAACCAGGTATACCATGGTATACTGAGGAGAAAAAAAAAAAAAAAAAGAAAACTTGAGATTCCAAAAAATATATTTAAAAAATAGTATAGGTATGTAAAAGTACACACACTGTGTACCAAATTTTCAAAAGCCTTAAGAAAAACATGCTGGGCTTGCTAACTTCAGAATGCATGCACCTGCATGAGTATATGCTCATTAAATTAAAAAAAAAAAAAGAAAAAAAGAAAAAAAAAAACAAATCATGTTCAGAGTTATAGTACCAAAATAATGCATTTATAAACAAATGCAACTCCCCTTCTTTTTCAGGAAACACTACAGTGCCTTTTCAATCAAATGCATCCCCATGCTATTCCACAACACCATATATTTTATCTACAATAAACAACGAGATCTTGAACAAACATACCCTTCCCCAAACGCACAACACAGAAAAAGAAGCAGTGAATGCAGAAATAGTGAAACAAAAGGCAATCAAAGGCAAAACATGTATCAAGCAAAAAAAAGAAACAAAGGGAAAATTAGGAAAGTTCCGAACAAATAGCTTGAAACAACATAGGTAGGAATTACACACCGAGCACTATTCCAATGAAATACCTGAAACTCAGATGTATGCACACTGTTAAAAAATGTTTCTCTTTTATCATTACTTTAATCTTAATCCATGTCTTAAACCATCTACTTGGCCAGTAAGATAAACATTCCGCAAATAGACAACATTTGTCAGGATTCAGAATTGCTGAGTCAGATCATATTTTTAAATTTGTAATAATGTAAACTGGAGGGCAAGGATTAAGAATAAGCTGGCAGGCTTTAACATCATACCATCTAATTTTTTCACTGAACACTCCGGATAGGTAAGTATTCAGTATTTTCATTTATTTAAGTCTCACAAAATCATGTTGTTTTGATGCTGCAGACAGCTCTGGGTCAGCAAATCTGTGCACTTGCATAGTGCTCCACAACAATCAATTTGCCTTGAAGCACAAATTCCACATTATAGATCCATTTGCAAAATCAAAAGTTGAAGGGTGAAGTTTTTAATTTTCTTGGCAAGAATTGCTTCACTGAATCCTATTTCATTCTTTTATTTAGTTAATTGCTTTTGTCTTAAAAATCTAATTTTCTAGTGCAGCAACAGAATCAAACTACCCAAAGAAATTATCTCCTGATATATCTTCAGAGATACCAGGCAACACACAAAGCTGAGTCTTTTAATCTTAAAACTTCTCTGCAGGATTTTTTTTTAGAAGAAAATTAAATAAATACAAAGATAAAATAATTCACATAGCCCATTGTTCACAAGTAGTAATTAATCTTATTCCTTTGAGAATGGTGCATGTAAATTCCGATCCTGCAAAGAGAACCTGTGGCACCTACCTGCAACTATTCCTGAGGGTAGCAGGACTCTAAATTGGTATTTGCTGATGGAGGATTGTGCTTGTCTTGAAGGTGAAGGGACTTGAAAATGAAAAAATTCATCTACCAGAAGTTTTCCATTTTTGTCAGCGGTATGGTAACACTTGCTCTCTTATACTGGGAAAACCATTATGCCAATCTCTAGATAACATAAACAGCTTGCTCACCTGTGACGGAATCCTAGAAATGGGAATCAAAGGCAAAAATCCGAATGACTACTCTGTGGCCAGGATTTTACTTCTAGCATTCTTCAAGGGAGTTATACAGAACTGTTGATATAGTTGTTGGCTAATGCTTTATAATTTTCTTAAGTGGATATATGGGTCATATACGTAATTCTTTATAATCACACAGTAAAGGGAAAGTACATTTTGGGTTGGATTCTACTCTCTTACTTATCTTGGTGTAACCATGTGGTGAGGCTAGAAGTTGGCCCTCTGTCAGCATGTCATACAAGTGACTCATCTGCTACTAATCTCCAAGTCAGATATACTGGTTTGGAGTGGTTTGGGCTCTGCAGAAATGTATAATTTCCAAACTGTTGCTCTGGGAAACACATTCTTTAAAGCTAGTGAAAACTTACTTTGTCTTCTCTCTCCTTTCTCTCAATCAAATCAGTTTTTGCACATGCCGCTCTCTTCGTATGAGGATTTAAACTGTTTCTGACAGGTAACAGGGCACCAAGATAACATAGGATCACACACATCAGGCTGCAAAAAGCAAATGCACAGAAATTGTCTGAAGCAACAATCAGGCAAGCTCCGAAATCTGTTTGGAATTTCTGAGAGGACACTAAAAAGACATAACAAAGAAAGCCTGGACCTACGGAAAGTCTAGGCTTAAGGTTTAGCAAAGTCAGAAATCTTTGTCTGACACCTGCAGACCTTCATGCATCTTCATAAAAACAATGGAACAAAACTGGAGAGAGAAATGAGAAACTGTTTTATTTGTGGTTGCATCACAGAAAGTTTATCTAACTGAGATGAACCTGTGTGCAGATTCACTGATATTCAGGCAGCCCGTGGCACATGTTACTGCTACCTCTGGAACTGAGTGCAAAATTATTAATGTGAAAATTCCTTTTTTCCCCTCTTTCACCCCTCTCCTTCTCATAATTTCTTAGGGTGTTGCAGAAACATGATATTGCAGAAACACGATATTCTTACTGTTTCCAGCTAAAATTTGCCTCTCCATACATGGTGCACTTCACATCAGGCTTTTAAGTATCAATTTTTAGACTCTGTTAGGAGCTATATTTCGAGGACATCAGCCATATTTTTTCAAAGGAATCAAGTTTTCTGTTGCAGACCTTTGCAGCTCCAGTGGAGCAGGTTCTGACTTCAGATGGCCACCATGGCCACTGGCTGGCATCAGGGCTTTCTCTGCCCAAAGCTGCTGCAGCGAAACCCCACAGCAGCTTCACGCTGCTCTTGGAGCAGACCTAGAAGGAGGAGTGGAGGAACGCCTGCTCCACCAGGTCTCCGACAGAGCCTCCTGAAGAGGCAAAGCTGCTGCAGGCAGTGTCAGGGCTCAGCTCCATCAGCTCTGTGCAATGCTAGCTCAGATATCAGAAGCACTATGGCTGTGTTGGAATCAGCTGAGCCCAGCTGAAGAAGGAGTATTATTAGTCTGAGCAGAGGAAAATGCATCTACTGCTATGCTATTTCTTGTGCCTCAGCTACCTTATTCGAAGCCAGTTTGCTTGTATCTCTGCATAGCACTGAATTATGCCACCGCCAAACCCTACTAAACTATGCAATGAACTTCTTACAAACTGAGCCTATATCGTTATATCCTCTTTTATCACATAACCTACCTTATTTTACATCTCAAGAAAAAGCACTGTACTAAGAAGAGGGAAAGCAAATCAAGCCTTGTATTTTTAAAACCACTCCCAACTGAAATACACAGTTAGAAACAAAGGAGGAAAACAGTGGAGAAGGACAGATTTCTGCAGGTCCCAAAGAAGTCATCTACACTCTGTAGTCTACACGGTCCTCCACAGCAAACTCACTGTGTTCAGCTGCCAAAAAAATATTTTTGCCTGCCTGCATTATGAAATTTTGCATACTATCCAGCAAAAACAGGTCTTCCTATATGCATTTTTAACTTCTTGCAGCAAAACATACTGCTAGCAAACAATTACTTACAAAGATACTCTTTAAATATAAATAAGAAAGTGTGTATAACTCACTGATACATACTAATAAAATAATCCCTAAATCACTTATTACATTATGGAAGATAAATAATTTGTCGTTTGGACATCAACAGGAAATCTGCATTAAATTATCTTTAAAAAAACACTCTAAACTCCCTAAAAAAAAAAAACCAACAAAAAACCCCAACAAAAACCTCATAAAACCCCTAGACTGTCACAATTATTGCACAACTAAAAAAAACTTTGGAAAAAACATACTTAACTACTGGAAATTACTGTAGGTATAAAAGAATGAGATATTTCTGAACACTTTGCTACATTCTTCCTAGAAGAACTTAGCTATCTACAGAAAACCTGGTTTTTACTAACAGAATATAAAATGTAACATCTATCTTTTGGTTGAATGCAATAGCGATCTTCAGGATTTAAGTGATTATTGGGGGCGGGAGGGAGCTTTTAAATTAGTTTCCTATATTGTATCTCAATGAAAAATAAACCAACTGTCACTTTCACTTGTTCTTTGTATAATTTAGGATCCAGTCACACACTCAGACATTTACATAATTCCCATGCCTTTCACTAAAATTCTATATATTTGAGAGTATTTTCTTTCTCTAATACTGGGTATTCTCTACACGATTAAAATCCTCAATTAAAGGGACTCTGCTACATTATTTTCAAAAAGATAAAAGATTACCTTATCCTATAGGATCTTCTGACAAGTAGATGGGAAGGATGGTGGAAATTACATTTATTTTCCCAATTTTTTATAATTATTCCTTGTGCTTTGCTGGGGCAGAAACCAGGTCTCTTTCTATGCCAAAGCTCTTTGTAAGTGCCATCAGAAGAACACAATCATGACCTAGGCCAATGAAACCAAATTACTAACTCTGCTATTTGTTGTATCGGGTTTCATTTATTGGTTCTCCATTAGCATAAAACTGTTGGTAATTGGAAAAATTTGGCAATGAACCAAGTGAAGAGGAATACTATTCCCTGGAAGGTTAAAGAAACTGCATGCAGAAGTCCTTCTATTTAGATTAGATTTTGTTCAGAAAAAACATTAACGTTGTTTCCGTGTACTAACAATTTTGGCTTAAAACTACAACTGATGTTTCTTCCAGCTGAAGATTTCTAAAATGTGACTGAGTGGCCCTTCCCTCAGCAAGCAAGCCATGCTATGTTTCTTCTCTTACGGTGTTCAGTGTGTGCCTGTTATACTCTAATTGGGGTATGACTGCTTAGCACAGACGTTAAGGCAGGTGAGGACTCTTACCAGCCAACTTTCCTCCTTGTGCATTGGAATCAGTGAACTGAGAATTCAACCTACTGTTTGTACAGCGTGTAACTCAATATAGACAAAGGGCTTAATAGTGCTTCCTCCACAAAAATCCAAGGGAAACACTTCCACTGATTTAAAGGGACCAGAACCAAATCCATTTCGGTTCCTCTGTTCCACACTCATTATACATACAGGCATTCAAACTGCTGAATAAATCATGCATGTGAGGAAGAATACAAATGGGCCCAGACAACTGATGGAAACAAAATGAATTCATTAAAGCAAACAACAATCTGCTAGATGCCAAGGGGAATGTTGTGCCTGACCACTCCCACACACAAGCAGAAGCTGCTGAGCTTTGGGATAATACAGGCTTGGTACCATCTACTTCCCCCCTCCTTCCATGCTACCTCTGCCTCCTCCCTCCAAGGAAACCATCTTGCAGGTGGTTTTTCCTGGACTTACCCTGCGGGACATTACCTGTGGATGCTCTGCCTTGTCATCTCCCTTGGCAACTCTCTGAAACTCCTCTCTGACTGGCATTACTCGCTCTGTGCTGTACAGCTCTAGAAGCCTCAGCAGAACAGAAGTTACAAGCTCACTGCATGTTGGTAACTTCTACTACAGCAGGGTCTTATCTTATGTGATATGTTCCTCTAGAATGAATCAAATGCAACACACATCTGCCCCTACCATTAGGATTTAAGAAAAGCAAAGAGAGAAAATCGCGCCTATTCATCTTAAGTTATACCAAGTTTTTCAAGAAATTAGTGTGGATGAAAGCAGCCATCAACACCTCAACCAACGTATCTTTCACAGTGTGCCTTTCACTTCAAAAGAGTAATTTCTGAAGGATATCTGCAGTTATGTTTTGTAATCTAATGTCCAAATCATTACTTGAATAGTTTCAGGTTTTGTGTATTACTGGGGAAACTACTTCCATACAAAATCATATTCCGTAGCAAAATGCAGGCAAGGAGGAAAGAGAGAAAGCAAACAAATATGTGCACAACACATGGACAACACAGAAACTCTTCTGTGCAAGCTACCCTTCTGAAATGCTCAACAGGTCTGCATGTCCACCAGAAGGAACTGCAGAGTCATGCTATGGTTATTAAGCCTTCCTCTGTAACATTCCATGTAAACTTTGGCTTCCTGATCTTAGCTGGAGCATTATATTCTCAAACCACAGTCACAAAGACTACCCAAGTAGCTAGGTGATAAAAGGATGATTCTGTCCAATTTTTCCTTCCTCTTTCAACTCATTTGTTCTCCAGCCAGCCATGATGTTGTTTCCTGTAGTGAAATTGCTTTTCTGATGAAATTGCTTCTTGTAATGACTTGCTACACTTCTGTCTCCTTCCTAATTCAAGCACTGATACACTGTTGTAGAACTTGATTTATACTGATTGCTAAGAAGACTGAATACACCAGGCCTTCTCATTCACTTGAAAGACTGTTTATAAAGTGTAAACACATTTAAATGAGGAGCATGTACAGGCATGGCCTTAGAGGTACATCTGGTCATACTGTACCTCTCCCAACTACAGGCCAAATTGGAGAATACTGCTGATCAATATGAACAAAGAAGCAACGCTCATGATTATTTCCTCCCCTATTTTCTGTCACCTGCTGAAAGATGTTTATCCCCAATAACAAAAGAAGCAACGCTCGTAGTTATTTCCTCCTCTATCTTCTGTCACCTACTGAAAGATGTTTATCCCCAATAACAGCACACAAAACAAGCAGACATCAACTTCTTCAATACACTGGGTTTTTAAACCAGCCATTGGTAACAATTGTTTCTCTTCTGAATAATACATCATTATTTATAAATTAAACATTGACCTACATAAGCCTCCTTGGAACTTGTAGTGCTCAGTTATTATCAGAGATCAGAGAAGAAACACGTGTCTTCAAGTATTATAGCTTCTTTTTTTTCTTTTTTTGCTGCTATCACTGATGTAGTAGTAGTAGAGGAGTAGTAGTAGGAGTAGGAGTAGTAGTACAAACTGGACCAGAAAAAAAGTTATGTTCCCTGTTTTAAAAAGAACAGCATGATATAAGGCAGTCTATCAAAAAGAGCAGTCTTTTTTAATCCCCCTATGAGCTTACATCAGCTACTGTAGCAAACACGGCAGAACCACCACAACAAGCCAAAAGCCACACTTCTCCACATAACACTGAATGGCTCTCAACCCTTCGCTCTTTCTGAGACCCAGCACAATGCTTAAAAAGAAAAAAAAACACCTGAAAACAAACAAACAAATGAACAAACAAAACAGAAAACAGCCCCCCACCCTCCATCCCATGACTGATTAGAGTTAATGCCCTTCTGTTGGGCACCAAGAGACTTTTCCAGTTTTACTGCCTTCTTCACTCCCAGGCACCTCTGCACACCTAAAGCAGGCTGCCCTGACATTTTCCGGTTTGGACTTTATGAGAAGGTTAACATTTTCCTCTCTCCAGTCTCTGCTTGTTCATTTGAGGCGTTGAGTCACATTAGCCAGAGCAACAGCAAAGGCTTGCACTGCAGAAAATGGATACTGAAAGTCCAAAATGTAAGCATTGCCATCAATCCTTCCAAACTGCATCACCTGGGAAGCAGGGGAAGAGGAGGAGGGAAGCAAAGAGAGAACAAGGTCAAAAAAAGTGAACCACAGAAAAGGAACCAGAGAAGAATAAAAGCAAAATGTTTTTGCTCCTTTGTATGAACACCTTACCTCCTGAGCTAATATGAATGGGGCTATTCACAGAATGGGGTATGATGCCAAAGAAGAGTAAGAGCACTGTGCTATTGGTCTGTATAGAGTATTTGACTGCAATAATTGACTCTATAGACTAAATAGGCTTTAAAACATGCTAGACTGTATACAGCATTGGTGTAAGTAGATTGTCACCAAGTACTTCAGCAGATGTTGGTTACACCAGCATCATGCTTCCTGCAGGAAAATACCATTCTCTCCCTTGGAGAGATCCTATCATCAGCCCACCAGGAAAACAGATTTTGTTTTCAAAGAAAAGAGCTTTCAGGGAAGGGGAATAACCAATCTCCTGACTCCAGCACTTCATAGCCGTTAAGCTGTATGTTCTTGGCAGTTATGTTTTCCTTTGCATAAACTTCACTAGCACATAATTACACTGAGAATGAATTAGCAAAGGGGCAGTGGGAGCTGTTTGAAATGTAAAGCAAGGCTAGTCAGGTTGGTCATTCTTCTTCCGCAGGGAATATCTGAAGTTTGGCCTATTATTACTGCTTTTTCATTCACTTCACCAGAAGCCCAGACTGTATTTGCTCTACAGTGAAGATCCTTCAGCTAGAATGGAGGCTGTCTGTGCAAGCCATGTCAGGCTTTGTTTCCCCAAGAACAAAACCTGTGGCCGGGTCATTTTGCACAGCTGCCCGCCCACAGGCATGTAGCCACAGCCATTTAACTGAAGAAGAAAAGGGTATAAATGGCTCTGATCACTGCCTTTTTAATGAGCTGCTGTTACAGACAAACAAAACCAAGAGACTACCACTGGTCATGCATGTTGGATATTTAAGACATCAAACTCCCAAGTTAAATCAGAGGGAGTTGAGAGCCTTGATGCCTTTAATAAATCAAAAGTGACTTACAGAGATGGGACAGCTGGACAAGGAAATAAATATGTGTCTCCTGAGTCTCAGTCCAGTGTCCTGCTGATTAGTACCACTTAATAGCCTGTGTTTGGTGTAGTAACATCCCACTCGGGCCAAGGTGAGAGAGCCTAAAATTGAATGTTTTGATGTTTTGAACTATCTATAGATTCGTCTACCCACAGGCGGTTCAGAAGCGGCCCAGGAGCACTTTGTTCTGGGGAGGGTCAGTGCCTCCCTTCTCTAGCATTAAGAACCAGCCCCAGAGGCCTGGTAACCCACAAGGGGAAATTTCGCCATGGAGGGAACCTAACTGCCTGTCCATTGTCTCTGCCTTAGCTATCTGCTGACTGGCTAACCTTTGTGAGCGTCGCAAGAAGGGAGCAGTGTTCACTCAGCTAGCTGCTATCCACAACCACCGACGGCAAATGCAGCTACCGTTGGGGAGATCTGTTGTGTTTATTACAAAACCCACCCACCTTCAGCAGTGAGAGCCAGTGAGACTAAAGGAGGCCCTTATTCCCATGTCCGACTGCAGTAAGACCAAGCATATTTTGTATGTTTACTTTACAACTAAACTTCACCCTCCATTCTGAATTTAGACCTTTGACTGCTGGTTTTTATCAACCATGCGGCAAAGGCTTTTTTCACAGAGCAGCTAACATGAGTGCGAGGCAGTCGGCCATGTGAGAGGCAGAGCTTGTTTCTGGCATGGCTTTCCCACACCCTGGCCCGCGTGTGCCACCCCCTCCTACCTGTCGTCCTTCCAGCTCAATCTGGAAGTTTTTTGCTGACTCCTGGGTCACCCGCCCTCCAAAGTCCAGCTGGTAGACTTGCGTTGCCTCGTTCCACAGTGGCTGCTTGTTGGCCATCACGTACACAAAGCCCTGGCTCCCCAGCCTCCCATCCTCCTTCTCACTGGCCTTCCGGCACTTGAATTCATCCAGCTCACTGGCTGTCCTCAAACTCCTTTTGGTTTTCCAACCCTTTTTGCTGCCCTGGCTCTGGTTCATCAGTTCATCCCCGCTGATAAAAAGCTCTGGCTCGCTCTCTGAACTGTCCTGAAACTCATTGGTCTTGTTTAGCTTCTTGGACTTTAGCTGGTCTTTCTGGCTCTTGACCTTCTTCTTCTCCCTCCCCAGTCGAGGGCTGGATATTAGCGAATTGAAGTCGGTCAGCGTCCTTGCCTCCTTTTTGACCTTGCCCTCGGTGATAGCCTGCACGTTTCCTTCCTCAGCTCGACTGTCCAGGCGCTTCCGGCTCTTCTTGCTAAATTTGTCCGTCCTTTGAGGGATGGGGCTTTCTGTCAAGGAGAGCACCTCCTGGAAGGTGTCTGCCGTCTCCACCATTACTTCTGTGCCCACGTGGCCCTGCAGCTCTGCCGGTGGGGGAGACATCACTGGCTTCTCCACCACGAGAAGCGGCTTGGGGGGCAAGGTGCCCTGGGGGTTCTGTACGGGTGGACAGGCGCTATAGGAGCTCCATGGGTGCAAGGCGATCGGTGGCAGCTGTAAACTAGAGCAGGCGCTACTTCCTGGGTACATGGGTGGCAAAGGGCAATAGGAGAGGTTGGACGGATAACCTGGCTGAAGCACAACTGTGGGCTCCTGCTGTGCAAACTGCGTTGGGGCCAGAGCTTCTTTGGGGGAGCAGGGGGGCTGCATTCCCTGAAGGGGAGGGGCACTGTAGCTTCCTGGGTAAGGTACTCCGACCCCGTAACTCGTCTGGAAAGTGGCAGTGGGACTGGTTGGTGACTTGGGGGAAACAAACGGCACTCGAGACATATCCAGATGTTGAGCTTGACCAATGATGAGAGGAGTAGGTTTTAGAGGGTTGGGCACTGAGCTCTGAGATGTCCTTTCCTGAGGAACCCATATCTCTTCACTCACCATAGGGTCCCACTGGTACGGCGGTGGCCGTTTTACACCAAGGGCAGCCTCTGTCAAGGACACGGGTACGTGACGCATTGTTTTCTCCACTGGGCAGTGCTGAGAAAGGGCCTCATCCTCCGTGAAGGCAGAGTTGATGTAATCTGCTCGGTCACGGGAATTGTCAGGTGGGCTCAGCAAGCTGTACGAGGACTGGGAGGCCAGAGGCGAAGTACTGACAGAGTGAGCGATGACAGAGCTGTGCTGGGAGGTGCTCCCTGTGCTCAGATCAGGTCTCATGCCACCAATACTGGAAGTGCTGCTACTAGCATTGGCACTAGTGATGTTGCCCACACCACCAGCGCTCGCGTTGCTGCCGCTGCCACCGCCGCCACCGCCGCCGCCGCTGCATTGGCTGCAGGTGTACAAGGCGGTGGGTACTCTCTGCTGGTACTGCGCCGTCACAACATTGCTCTTGGCTTTTGGGGGAAGTTGCAAGGTGGCTCTCTGACCCTCCACCAGCTGAGCCATTTTCAGGGCTGCCTCTCGGCTGTTCCTCCGCAGAGTCGCATGAATGATACTGCTGTCCAGCCTCTGCGCGATGCTTCTGCCCTGGGACAGCTGGCTGGCGATGTCAGGGTAGGGCGGCGGGTCCCCGGTTGGGATGGAGTACCGGGGGACCGTGAGCCGGTTTAGGGTGGCACTGGCGCACGGCTGCTGCATCTTCTTCTCGGCGGCGGTGATGCGCAAGGTGGCGGAGCTGCCGGGCCCTGGCAGGGTGTAGGTGCTCTGGGCGCAGAGCATCCTGGTGCGAGGCCGGCACACCTCCTCCACGTTCCCGCTGCTGTCGAACGTCGTTATCCGCTCGTACCCCAGGGGCGTCTGGTAGTGCCCCGCGGGGTAGAGGGAGAACTCCCCCTTTTTCAGGCAGAGGTCGAGGGGCGGCTGCGGGGGGCCGGGCGGGGGCGGCAGGGCAGCGGTCGGCGCGGCGGGGATGGTGCCGGGGTAGGGCGGCGGGGGGTTCATCTTGTTCAGCTGCAGCTCCTGGGCGGCCCCGAAGACGACGGCGTCCCCTTCCAGAAGCTGCGGCGCCGGCCGCGGGGCCTTGGCCTTGGCCGGGGGCTCGTGCTCGCGGTCGCCGTGGTCCCGCAGGTCGGCCAGGGCGATGGCTGGGGGTGCGGGGGGCGGCGGGGCCAGGGCTGGGGGCGCGGGGGCGGGGCGGCCCAGCTCCCCCCCGGCCAGCACCCCCGCCCCAGGAAAGCGGCCTGGCGGGCCCGGGAAAGGCCCCGCCCCCTCACTCCCCGCTTCCGCCGGCGGATTGGCCAGCACATCCAGCTGCACGTTCTGATTGGCCAGCAGCGACTGGACCAGGCCGATGCTCTGCGTGGGTGACATGGCCTGGGCCGAGCTGTGGATGGGGGCGATGGGGATGTTGACGGTGCACGGCGGGCTGCTGGCGGGGGCACCGGGGGCGCCGGGCACTGCAACGAACAACACAGTGCGTCACCCGCCGTCCCGGCCTCCTCTGCCCCGGGGCCCCTCGCACGCGACGGTGGCGGCGGCGAGGCCTGTGCTGTGGGGCCGCCCCAGCCCCGGGCCTAGAGGGGCGAGGGGCCGCGAGCCTTTGCTGACTGCAGCGGTTAGGCAAGCGGCTGGGTAGCAGGCACTGAAATAGGGAATTTTCCTGAAGCAGTGTTGCATGTATTTTGGGGTTTTCTTCAGCACCTAGGGAAGACCTGCAGGTTGCTAAAAAACATTTAACGGGAAAACTTCATGGCAACGTTGGCATAAAACTCGGAAACTGGGGGGAAATTGTTTTTTAAAGCTAGTTGGAAGAAAAAAACACTGCATGTGTTTTGTAATTTGTCATTCCACTTTCCCCTCGACTTTTAAAGTACCTGCTATCTTTATGCACTTGCTTAAGCGCTCTGCTGCATTTGGATGGACTGCTATCAGATCTTAAAATCAACGGATGAGACCTTAGCTTGAACAAGTAAGCTAGCCTGTCTCCACTGATTCCCATTGTAACAGCTGGTAGTCAACTTGAAAGTAACTTCTTGGGAGTGATGCTTCAGAGGTAAAGTTCAGAACTCACTTTCAGTCTACACTATGATTGCCATGGACTTTCACAGAGCAAGGAGTTTACCTGATGGGTCTGAATTACCATTCGCTTATCAGCCAATTTTAACCACTGCTACTCAAATCAATAAAATTTTTGCTGAATCAGGACTCAATAGTTTTCAGGGAGGTTTTTTGATAATAAATACATCAACAAATAACAGAAAGGAAAATCCACTCACAGACCTGTGGCTGCTGCCACCTCTTCTTTGTCCCTAGATCTAGGGCCACTAACATGGCTTCCTGGCTTCCTCTAGAGCTGCTGCCACCTGATGGTGAGGCACAAAAAAGTCCCTGCTGGCCCAGGCTGACTCCCTCTAGAGCCAGTCAGGTATCACTGTGCCATGCTAGACCCAGCTTCAGGAGGAAGATGAAACGATGCTCCTCAAGCCTGCCCTGATCTGACAGCAGTTATGAGTTTTGACTAGGATGTTTGTTGTCATCAAGAAAAGAAAAAAGAAGTGGAGGAAAATAAAAAGAAAGTCAAAGACGTGCACTGAAGGCACTGTGTAGTATCTAGTATAATGTCCCCAGAGTCAATGACCTTAGGAAAGCTGGAGAATACAGACAACAGTTGGGAAAAAGGAAGTATTATTATCTCTTGAGTATCGCGGGTGACAAAGTAATCAGTAACGCAAGAAGAAGGAAGATGAAATATGAAGAGAGGAATATGATGGAATGAAATACAGACAAAACTTATAAAAGTTCTTGAAAGAAGATTTGTATGGAAAATATGTGAGGAAATAGATGGGAAGCCAAAAAGATTCAAGAAGTGGGTACTGTAGTCAGGGCAACTTCAGCATCAATGTTTGGACAGGCTGCAATCAGAAATGTGAGAAGAAGCAAATGTATATAGGAAAAGTTTCCCACATGTGGTGGTGGTGAACAAGTGACAGTAAGGCAAGAAGCAATTCTGATTATTTTAAGCAGAAGCATGGAGCTTGCTCAATTGCTTGCAATTCCTTTTGCAAAAAGCAGTGAGAGTGATTCCAACAGGAACTACCACTGAAAAAGCTGGAGCGTGGCAGGGAAACGAGGACACTGGAACCAAGTACATACAGGTGCAGAAGTCAAGATAAGAAGGAACAAAATATAATAATGAGGGGGAACAATAAATACTGTATTAAAACCCCCAAGAATCTTGCAGATTCTTTATTAGTTTTCCTGTACAAAACTCACAGAAAATAACAAGAGAGTTGCATCAGCAGCTTTATAGGAGGAAAAGAGACTAGTGTAATATCCAGGATCCTGGAGTCATATCCAGAATCATTTAAGCGTGCCAGATTCTGTGGAGACCTCTGATTTGCAAGACCAGATCAGGCAAGAGATCCATTAGTCAGGACTCCTCCAGCCACTGCCCAGTTCCTAATTAATTTCTAATTAAAATTCTAGTCATCTACCTATGCCCTATAATTACATTTTTGATAGCATTAGGCTTTTATCAGCACCAGTCATGAATATGGTAGGTATACAGACAGGTCTGTGGCTATGCTGGCAAATTTTTATGGTAGTTCTGTTCGTTCCTTTAGAAGACTGACAGCTAAACTTAACTGACCCTAAGGCAGTGTGGTTCTGTGGCTGGCTGGCAGGCCGTGCTTTCATGCTGAACCCTGCAGGTTCGTAATTTATCTGCCAAAGCTTGAGGTTTAATTGTTAGCTTGGCTTGAGAAACTCAGAATGTTGCTGTCATTGGTACTGAGTGCCTTATCGAAGAAAATCTCATTCTTCTCAGTGTTGCTTAATATCCCAAAGTGCTTAGATCCAATGTTTTTTTCAGTTCTCCAATGGTTTTTAATTGATTTGTTTGCATAATTTGCAAGTTAAATCAATTCACTGCCCATTTGCCTTGCCAAATCTTTACTGACTACTTTAAAAAACACCTGTCCCAGGAGTACCTCACTATTAACACTCCACTGCCCAAGAGCAGCTTTCTACTATTTTTTTTTAATCTATCATGTAATCATTATTTACACTGCAATATTTTTTCCCATTAGTACATGGCACTTTTTTCCTTTAAATGCAGGCTTTAAAAAAGGATATCCCCAAAAATGTTTTTTTAAGATTTAAGTAGCCTCCATTTGCTAAGGCAGAAATGAATTTTCAGAAGAAACTACAAAGAAAAAAGTGGACAAGAAGAGGAAGGCTGTTATGGAAGACAGGGTAGTATGATTCTTTTACTAGCCTTCTCAAAGAGCTGTAACAAAACTCTCTAACAATTTTCCCTACATTTATGTACTGTTCACCAACCTGCGATTCAGCTCTTTTAAAGGAGATTGATATTGCAAATCTAATTCTAAAAGGAATTGATATTGCAGATCTAATCCAATTTTCAAGAAAGAATGCAAGGACTTTATATTAACTTTTTTTTTCTATTTAATTTTTGTATTACTTTCTGTCAGCTTGGACCACGTTTCATAACAGAAAATGTTGAGTGCTTCCTATGCATAATATATATACGATCATCAATGTCTCTATTATTTTCTTCAGATCCTACAGATGAATATCATGTAGACATAAATTAGGCAAGCCAAGCCCCAAATTGTGAAAGAATGGGCTTCATTTTAAGCACACAAGTATTTCCTTAGAAGTCCAGAGGACTACTCTGATGCTTGGGTCAGACACAAGCTTTGGTGCTTTCAGCAGTCAAAACCTTGGTCTGAAATAATGGGATTATTTCCATTTATTTCAACAGACTCTAGCACAAGCCTTTAATTCCTTTGCAGTGCTCACACTCCTTCCTCCTTAACGAGTATTGGCATGACGGCCACTCCTGTAGTTCCAGAAACCTTTGACCTCGCAATAGGAATCCCTCACTGATGTGAAAATTTTGAAAATGTATTAATTTATCTTCTTGTCTATTATTTGTTAATTTTATTGGCAAGATGATTTTCTTTTTTTTTTTTTTTTTGATTGGAGGAGGTCCTGAGTACTTCCAGTCCTTTTACCTGCCTTTTACATTCACATCACCTGCATCCAAGCCTTCCCTGCACTGCTTGAATGTTCTACCTTACATCTCAATGAAATGAGAAATTCTTCCCGATCGCCTTTGTTTACAGACTACTTTACTATTTTAGCCTCTCTGTAACACTTGGTATTGATAAAAACCCCAATGGGCATTTATCACTTCTCAGGGTGGCTAAGCTTTATGGGAACCTGCCCTCCAACCCAAGCTCCTATCAGCAGGCTGTGCTTTGCTGCCATCAGGTCACAAGAATGACCCTTTTGGGCTTCCAACACGTTACAAATCTGTCCTACGAAGATGCAGAATGCAAGGCATCAGTCTACAGAGAATTCTTAGTGAACTAAATAGAAGATGATTAATTTTCCAATGAACTGGAAACTTAGCAGCTGTATACAGATTATATTTTCCACATATTTTAGAAAACAATGTCCGTGATACATATTAGCCTTATTCTAATTCCGTTCTATAGGACCCCATCAGACTAAGGGATTTTGATTTGTGTGTTTACCAGAGGGGGCTAGTGACACAAGTGATCTGTCCTCCATCTAGCTTAACTCGTAACACGGTAGACCTCCAGCTCTTCCTTACCTGGTAAATCATCTTCATCTTCACTGAAAACATTTGGATTAAAGACAGGCAGGTTAATGTAGTCCATTGAAATCTTCCGCACTTCTGGGAGATATATTGTCATCTGCCTGGGCTGCAGATGCAGCAAACTGGTTTTATATATTACTGGAGAAAAAGTATAACAAGAAATAAAAAAATTAAATCTGTTACACAAAGAGCATCTACAGCTAAGAAAGAATCAATTTAAAGCAGACAGAAGGGCTATGACTATTTTTATTTAATGTATTAATGAACAAATGCATGTATGGGCCATTCTTAGCCAAATCACTATGCAACACTTTGCATAAAGAGGATAAAAGAGATTGTTACTTTCAGCTATTTCTCTTTAAATAGAAGCAGCATCTCTGTAGTTAAATAATCTGCAGAAATAATGAATTACTTAATCTTGTATTCACACCTATTTTTACACAAGGAAAATAATTTTTCCATTCTACTTTTGGAGCTCTTCACCACAGGTTGCTACAGACTTATGTGAGTTTAGGGGAAAACTGGAAAGCTCTCAGGAAGGAAATCTGTTGAGGGTTACTACATACAAAGAAACCCCTCCTGGCTCAGGAAGTCCCTGGGACCCAAACCATTGGAGACTGGTAGAACATTTGAAGGAATTATCACTATACACTTACTCTATGCTCATATCCTCCCTACCTATCCATCACTGACAATGACGGAATGAGAATGACCCCTGGTCTGACCCGCTAGGGTCATTCTTACACTATCTTTTGACAATCACTGCAAACGCAGATGTCAGAAAATTGTAAATTACTTGAAAAAAAAGTGGCTGGAACAAACCCAAGGGTTTCCATAACACTTTATTAAATAGAAGGCCACTGCCCTGTAGTAGTAACACCAGTTGTCCCCAGGGTGACAACATCCTGGGAGGACAACTTTTGCCTGGAGGCTGGGCCAGAGAAAGTCCTCTCCCTGGTAGCTGGGACTCCATCTCTTGTCTGATAGTAGTCAATATAGCCACAAAAGATACCTATTTAACCAATTCTGCATCCAGGGCATTGTTATGTAGTCCTGATCTAATGATATATAATGCAACACAGGAAATAATTAAGTTTTCCAAAGAGCTCGTAAAACTCCTATACTTGTGTTAATATTTCAATTCAGAGCACAGTTCTGCTAGGTGGTAACCTGTTCTTTACTTAGCCTTCTTCCTTCCAAGAAGACTATCCAGGGAGAAATGGCGTACACAGAAGAAGGTCACGAGATTAGACAACTGCTACTTTTAATGAAGGCTACCAATTTACTGATGCTCCAGCAAGAGAATCATATGATAAGGCTATGCACTGACTTGAAGAATCTTGAGCATGATGCTATAAGAGCTTTTTTAACGTTACTTTGGTATAATTAGTAGCTAAATTACTATAAAAATCTGACTTTTAAAAATATTTCTATTACAGTAACTTAAACCCTATAATTTTTATAGCCTTGCAAAAATTTTCTTCATTTGTTTGGGTTTTGTTCAAATAAACTGTAAAAATAAAGGTCTGGGCTTGACTGTTAATTAATCTTTTTATTACAACTGAGACTTTTAACATTTTATTGATCATCTTGTTATTGTATTTATAGATTTTCATCTCTTTTAGTTACAGTGAATTTTGTGAAATCTAATTCCTACTGTCCACAGAAAATAAGTGCTTTGTTAAAGAAGCCTTTTGATCACTTAAAAAGAATCACATGGCATAAGTTTGTTGTTTGTTAGAAAGAGTGTGACATGCAAAAAATCAATAGAGTTTACTTTTACCTGCACCAAGGTTAGTTGGTAGGAAAGCAGCCAAACCCACAATTTTAAATTTGGTTCCCCAGATATTAGATGTGACCTGAGCTAGGTAGTTGTGCTGCAAAGCAAAAACAAGATCATTTTCACCTAATAAAATCTGTATCAAGCTCTAATAAAAAACTGCAAAGCAATCAAGCTATTGCAAATGATAATACAATTTCAGCTTCTCTTATTTTATTGAAACAGCCTAATGTGCCTATGTAGCAACTGTTTTACCCAGTCATTAAGATGCCTCTTTTTGATATCTGAACACCATCAGAAATGATGTATACAGCAGCCACAGAGGCTGATTAAAGCTGTTGAAGAACTGAACGACATGACGGCTGCTTAGTGAGAATAGGTCTGTTTTCAGATACTTCCTTCTCCTGCACACCAAAAGCACGGCTATTCTGTATTTCAGAAAGTAATACACCATGCCTTTTGGTTCTATGCTTATGAATCACTTTATAGAAAAATAAATAAGACAGAAATCAATTACTCATTAATGGCAAACATATTTTTCCTGGAGCTTCCAAAACAGCTTCCCAAACCACTGCTTCCATGGTGATCGAATTATGGGTCTGAAAGACCAAGAGATTTTCTCAAAGGCCAAGAGTTATGCTGTCAGCATCAGGAGCAGGATCTAAGCCTCCGGTCTCCTGCCCTATTCAAAGGACTTTTGGTCCTATCTACCACTGCTGTGTAACTGATTTAGAATGTTTCAATATAAAGAAAAAAGTGAATCGACAGAACAGAAGAAAACAGCTGAAACGAAACAAAACAAAACAAAACGAGTGCAGGCTGGTAGTAATAAATACGTAACCCAGCCAGTTCTACAGCCTGCTAAGTTTCATTTATCCACAGGACATGAATGCCACAAAGAGCACAAAGTGCTAATTCCTTGCCTTCCTTCCAATTAAGGCTGTTCCATGTTAATTATGAAACAGAGAACATGTGGCCCTCTGAAGCAAACAGTTCCTTATCTCTGCAATCCCTAGCAAAGCAGAGAACTATGGTGGCATTAAGACAGCTCTAAGAAACTGATGAAGCATTTTCACATACACTTTCAAAGAGCCAACAACATCACCTAGAATAAAACCTCTCGCATGAATTCACACTGACACAAGTTAGTGGTGCCAGGATTTATCAAACAACACCTGATATTCCATTGACATTTTTGAACATTAACACTGAATTGGAACATGCAATTCTCTAGTTGTTCCATCTAGTTACTGTAATTAAATGAAAATTTTTTATTGGTGATCATTGGATCTATATCACAACCTGCTGCATCTGGAAGGAGATGCATTTGGACTCAGGTCTGGTAACAATGTTCACAATACCTGAGTAATATCTTCTAAAGGAAACTCTCTTCGGGTTAGGCTTGGTGAACCAATAGAAGGTTTCCTTATTGGTAACCTTGGTGATCTTGATATCTCCTGTGCAGATCGTGACATCTTTGGAGATTTGCGAGCTTCTATATTGATTCTGCATATAAAGCAATAATTAGAATCATCAACGAGCATGCAAAAATGTACAACATTCATGCCTTTGAACGTAAAGATGTAATGAAGACAACTGGAATGGTGTCCTCTAAATGACTAATGAAGACTGTAGAGTCTACAGGATGGAGAGTTACAGGTCAAATTTAAAGATATATAAGGGCTGACGCACTTGCAGTAACAGACATGCTTTCTGATTCATTTAACAAAGCTTACAGCAGCTCTCCCAGATACAATATATCCTCCACTAATCCATAAAAAGGTGTAGGGCTGAGCTATTTCAGCTATGCAGACTTTGAGCAAAGCCTCAACAAATGGAAACATGACACCTCAGCTGGCAGATCTCCATGTTAGTACAGCAAACCAAGGCTCCACAAACTTTGACAGTGTTCTTACTCTAAGCTAAAAGTTATTGCTACCTCCCACTGTATAAAGGGGGTCATGAATAAGAGATCAAGCACCTGAAAAAGCTCGCTGGTAGAAAAAAATAATGAACAAGAGTTACATTTCAAACATTCGGTCTTAGAAAACCGAGGACACAGGACAGTTGTTTTTCCTGCACCATTTCAGTTTTAGGCTCAGGAACTGATGGTTCTTTTGTCAAGTACTACTAAGCTAAAACTTCGGTATTTCACACATTATGTTCACAGATAAAGGGATGCATTTTCTTTGCCTCATACTAGGACAAGCTCATAATATAAGGTCTTTGGAAAAGTGTCAGCTGCAGCTAGAAGGCATCAGGACCTCAATCCCATAACATGAAGCTGGCAGATAGATGTCAGTGCCTATGAGAAGCATCACAGACATCAGTGAGGCTCTGTGCAGGTGGAGGGTTCTGTCTATATACACAATGAATATAACAAAGAGCTCGCAGGAAAGCAACCAGACAAATAATAAGCTTATTTTACATATCGTTACAGAAGCTTGTCAACCCAGTGTGTAGAAGGATCTGTTTGTTGAGGCTCCCTTGCAAGGTCACCACAGCAGCAATGCCACCTGTGCCAGGATCTATGCCATCTATGTATGGACTTACAAATTTGAACATATCCCTGAGGAAACAAAGGCTTTAACTAGACCAGGGACCCTAAGCACAGAGCGGGTAAAACCACAGATTGTCTGAAGGACAAAATATAACCTATGGTGGCAAGAGTTTACATGTGGCAGAAGCAGTGGTTGGAGAGTTTATAAAATCTTTCTTTGAGAGTGCTTGGGGAGAAGTGGTGCCCTATTGCTTCCCATTACCTTTTGCCCCAGAACCTTCCCCAAAGTCCACCTCAACACCAATCTCTGAGATTACCCCAGAACTGCACACTGTAGAGGACCCTGCTTCTCCAAAAGACTCTTCTCTGCCCAGAGGAGTTTGCTTTTAATTTTATGAGGGGTCAAGACAGTGTTAAGAAAGGAAAAGGAAAAGGAAAAGGGAAAGGGAAAGGGAAAGGGAAAGAGAAAGAGAAAGGGAAAGAGAAAGGGAAAGAGAATGGGAAAGAGAATGGGAAAGAGAAAGGGAAAGGGAAAACCTGGGGAAAAAGAAGAAGAAATAACCAAGAAATGATTACCTGGGGAGTTTGGGTGATTTGCTAGCTCGACTGATTTTGGGAGACTTCTTTGCTGCCCAGTCATCACTCAGTTCGATATCACTGGAGTCCGAGCAGTTGCAGCTGTCAATCACAGTGGAAATCAAGCTGTTTCCATAGATTTCATCTATCAAGACAGGCCCCAGAAAATGTAAGTGCTGCTTCAGAAAACTGATATCAATTACAACTATCAGTCATCAGAAGCATAAATCCCATCCACAGGCAGCAGTTGAGATAAAACTATGCAGAGAAAATTAACCGTTCTTCATCCTGCCTAGTATAAACTCCAAATTTCCACTGCTTTGAACTCAAGTGAACATGATTCAGAGGGGTGAATAGCATTCAATCAACTTCAAAATTGAGACTAAAGAATATTTTCTGCTAATGAGCAAGCTATGCCCCCCTATTCAAAATACAGGAAGTTCTCTTTTGTAAAACAGAAGACAGCATGATATAAAATTCAGAGGCTTGAGCCTAGGTCATGCTTCAGATTTTTTTCACATCAGAAAAAAAAACATCAGATGCCACCTTCCATGTTGCATATATAGATTTTCTTTAACTCTTGAGGATGTAATATCTAAAGTATTTCTAAACCATTTTTTATAGAGAGCAACAATTAAATTCTACCTGCTTTTCCATCTGTTTTAGGATCCATGATGACAAACTCTGGCCGTAACTTGCTGATACGACGTCCTTTCAGGATAGGCACCAGTCCCCCAAGGTATTCCAGGTACAGAGTATAACATGGACCACCAACTTCTGGGTCATCTTCTGTCCGCTTCATCGTGCAGTGAAGCCGTTCATTACCAGCTGTTGGGTAGCTGACAAAATCTCTCATATTGTTTGGGTCTGGGATAGGAGGCTTAATTAAAGGAAGGAAAGAGAAAGTTTCCTATAGGTTACTGTTTTGGGTTTTTTTTCTGCTGTGACTTAATCCCAACACAACCAACTGAATCTGAACCCAAGTCTAACTTGGCAGGTCAAGATCAGTACAGGTTACTGTGTGAGTTATGCAGGACTCACATGCAAAACAGAGTGGCTGTGTATTATTTAGTTAGGTCAAAAGCAGCTGTACAGAGAAAACTAAAACTAGTTACATCAAAAAGGAAGGTTGGACCTGTGATTAGACACTGAATTAGACAATAAACCTGTCTTCAAGTCCCGTCTCTATCACAAACTTCTCTTTTAACTTGGGTAATGTGGTCAAGTATAAGTCTCAAGAGTATCTGGTCTCCTGCTGGCCCTCCAAGTGAACTTGGGCTCAGGTTCCCACTCCTGGTTAGTACTGGTACATACTATCCCACTGTGCTACAGTGCTGTGAGATCTGGAAGAAGCTTGTACTTCTTCTATCACTTCCAAGCACATGACCCATCTTTGCTGAGGGCCTATTTGCATGCAGCGTGAAGATACACGAGCACAAAGCTCAGGGTGGGTTACTTTGCCCTGCTTGCCGGCACGCTGTATTAATCCATGAAAAGCTCAGTCCTAGAGCAGTTGGACTGCTTTTGTCTAGGACGATATAGCCTGTATGACACAAATGCTACTAATGTGTATAAGTCAACACAGTTTCTTTCAAAATGAAAGTACAAGAAAAAAAAGTAGGAGGAAAAAAGGAGCCTCCTTAACCTGGAGAGATGGATATGGGCTGAGGAGTGATCTCTAATGCAGTCCTCAAGCTGGAGGGGGAAGAGGAATGTATGCAGGGAAGAGGGTGCCTTGCCAGGCACTGCAAGCACGGCTGACAATGGAGGTGGGAGCATGTGGCTGGGGGAGAGCCGGAGTGAAGTATAAAGCAGCGTTGAAGAGGCTCCAGAAACACCCATGAATGAGCAGCGGCACATGGCTTCTGGGAACCCTGCTTCAGCCTCTCAGCTACGCAGCCCCGTGGCCGCTCCCCACCCCGGCATCCCCCTGAGGAGGCGACAGAAGGGTTGTCGGCAACGGTGTGCCCCTGTATTTCCTCTGCCCCTCTGATCCCCTTCACGGCTCCCAGACTTGCTACAGCCAACTGCTGCGTTCAGCCCACTCCACCCCACCCCTAACAGCCAAGCAACCATCACTGATGCTCTAGAGAGCTGCAGAGCTGGCTCTGGGACAACATGGAAAGCATCCTGGGGAGAAGCAGGCATGCTAGAAAGAACTGAGAACCACTGGTCTGTTAAATGCCCTGCATCTTTGGAGATTAAGGAGTTATGGTTACAGCAAGGCATTTATTTTTCTCTGGCAAATGAAATGTTTCACAGTCACACAAATTGCCCTGATCAGCAGTACCCAAATGGAACTGCGCTGAATCATTATTTTATAGGCATAATTTGTTCTCCTTTAAGCTGGGCCAACTCCACTGAAAATAATTGATTTCAAATTATTTGTTCTAGCTCTGCATTGTTTTAACAAGGACCTGAAACCGGCTCAAGAGAATGCTGTAACATACACAAAAAATATGTAACACAAAAATACATGTTTGCATCTAGGGCATTTACCAGCTAATGCTCTGGTTTATAGGCTGTGATAAAGAGTTTGGGAATCCTGAGATGTGACTGAGGACAACGCCATGAAACAAAGGGGCTGAGCAGATGGCTCTGCTAGTGCTACAGGAAAAGGCATAATATCTGGTTTATTTTTCCATAGCACTGTTGGAGCAGTAAGGTCAGCAAAACTCACTGTCAGTAGAAATATTTGGGTAGCCACAGATCTTAAGTACAACTTTCCTGGTGATACAAAGACTCATGTAACAAGTAGGGAGGCAACAGTTTTACCACTGTGAATCTCTCCTATAACCGTGACACAGTATTACCATCAGCATGAGCTTCTTCAGAAGTCTTTGTGAGTCACCAGCATATTTTACCCTTGGGATGTCCTTGAAATGGCCACCCCCATAGACTAATGCAGATCAGCACACGTGAGCCTTCTTTTCAGATTTTAATAGGCACCAAATGGATCAGTGGGCTCTTGAAGAGGACAGGAATGACCCTTAATCAAGCTTTTAAAATTATAAGTATGATAATTATAATATCTTATGATTTATCCATTGTCACTTAGGAGCACCATGGGGGACAAGTCAAGCAACCCTTTCCTCTGCCCCCCGCCCCCCCCCCGGTTTCTTTCCTTTTACCTTGATTGTTGGTATAAAGGCTGTGGTGAGGTACGAGCAGAGCCGAGGGGGCAGGGTCAGTTTGCTGATATCCTTGTCATCCCGCAGACAGCTAGCGATGGTCTGCTGGCACAGCAGTTGCAGACTGGAGACCCTGTGCTCGACTCTGACAACGTATAATGCAGGTCCGGAAGCCATCAGCAGGCGCGAATCCCTGTGACCCCAACAGATCGAGATGATGGGACGCTGCATGGAGAGGAAAAGGATACAACTTTAAAAGAGCCTGTACTTTCTCCAAAATGTTGCACAGCAAGTGATCACATGAATTTAGCACTGATCGTGTTACCCTAAATCTTCCAGAAACTTAAAAGTGCATACTACTGCCCACAAAAAGGGAGCAAAATGTGAACATCTGAAATTATCAATAACAGCAGTTGATGTTTATACAGTGCTTTTTACTCACAAGGCTTAAAGCTCTTCACACAAGGAATTGTCTATCAAATTCAATACCTGGATAGGAAACGTGACTCTAAAGTCACACTTAAAAAGCAGGATCTTTTGATGCCCTATCTAGATGATTTTTTCAGTCATCTAATCAATCCTCATCCACTGGTAAAGGCTCACATTTTACAACTGAGAAGTTAAGTTATATGCCCAGAGACATTTAGGAAACTAGTGGACAAAACCCAGTCGGCTTTGTTGTCTTGCACTGAGTCTTCTGTTGCACAGTGTCTCTTTTGAACTATTCGCAGAGGAAGTGAACTGTGAAAGAGCACCAGGAACAAAAGAGAGAATGGCCTTTTGTCTTTTGCTTGTCTACACTCTGAAATGTCTAAAATTCATGACAGTAAAACCAGAAAGAGTCAGAGGCAACTGGTACTAAGTGTCAGAATGTGGAGCAGAACAACAATAAACAACTCAAACACTGCTTTGGACATTATTCCCTGCTGCATGAACGTTAAGAGTTCATGTGAGAATACTGAGTAGTGCTTGCAAGGAGCTCTCTGATCTCTCTTCCTAAACCCCATCTTTTTCATGTAAAGCACCAGTCTGTTGTGACCTCTTATAGCCCTGCCACTACTACTTCTGCCCTTCATGAGTGTTAGCTGCATCCACCTGTCATTTCTTGCTTTCTGTGTTACAAAGCATCTCTATTTGCATACATACACATACTGTATGGAATTTCAATCCCATAGCTGCTACCTCTATACAAATAAACAACACAGAGTAAAGAAGAAACTCTCACTCCATGAAGAATACCGTGCAGCAGGCTGTAATCAGTGAACTACAAAAAGGTTTATTCCTTCCTGTGAAGGGCTCCCTTCTTTTCACAATCTGTGACACTCAAAAGTTCAAGCAAACATGTTTTTCATCTGAAGTATGAACTGTATGTACTGAAAGGTCAGGGTCTCTTTGGAATATCTTTGCTCTTCACAAGATGCACCAAACAAGAATTAACTATACAGAAGATAAGGGTCAAGGCACCATCAGTAGTAACTTTTATCCACTCCTCTCTAGTAATACAGTACCCAGGGTTAGATCAGCCCAGAAGTTACTGATCTAGTCTGGGGAAAAAAGCTTTCCCTTCAGTTACAAATTCAAGATGCTTAAAGTGAGAAACTGGGACAAGATGTTTTTATGTGAATGATATGAAGCAAAATGCAGCTGGCACAGAACTGTATCAATGTCTATCATCAAGATAAAGGGTTGGATGAAACAACTTTTTCAGAGAAAAGATCTTTCTTCCTATGTCATCTTATGCTATATTTAAATCTCAAGGAAAATATTAGTTTTAAAGTGGGAGGAATGAAGAAGCTTCTTTTTCATTACATCTAGGCACCACCACACACACACACACACACACTTCCATGGAGGCACAAACCTTCAGGCTGCCTGATATGCAAACAGAAAGCAGCAACATGTGAACCTTGTGATTTTCACAGTCATTGCTAAAGGCATTTTGTAGTGAAGAATTTCAAAAGAAGTAAGAAATCCTATGTGTACCATCAACAATTATTACACGGCTTGTCATTACCATGATCTGTGGGACAGAGCCTTAAATTTGATGAGTGATCACTTAAAGTATCCCTTACTGATTGGTATTTTCATGATTTGAGAGTGTGGCTCAGCCCTCATACTGCCTGGCAGTAATGAGACAGTTCAAGCTGCTTGCAAAATAAATGCAATTGAAAAGGCACTGACACAAGTTAGGTATCTGCCACATCTACTATATGGCAGTCTGAGAAAGGCACCAGTAGAAGTGACCCTGATTTCCCCAAAGGCTGAAACCCAGCATGGGCAGAACTATCTACCTGGGCGTTACTGTGGGATACAAACTGCATTCTTCTGTTCACTTTGCATCAACTAAAGCTTACCTATAAATACAGTGAAAACAAACAAGTATGTGACTTAGCACACAAATGTTTATTTATTGCATAGAGTTAAACACCAAAGAGAAGTCTAATATCTCAGCTATCATAATCCAATACAGCACATTCAGGTAGCCCTACCATGAAGTCTACTATTGCAACTACTATAACCCAATATATCACACCCAGATAGGTCTCTGTTCATCCAAATAGAGTCAAATGAAACTAATTCTCTCCTCAGGTTACCGCTGCATGCAGAGAACAGCAGAGATGCAGACAGCACCAGTGCAAGAAACTTCGCAATCTTAAACATATTCCCAAGAAACACATTTTTCAGAAGCTTTGAAACACTGGGTGGGACCTCTGGCAACACAGCACTGTGGAGCTGGGGAAGAGAAGAAAGTCATAAGTCAAAAGACATTGCCTCACTGCATGATTTCACCACAGTTTCCCAATAGGCAACCATAGTTCAGCCATCTTCTAAACTTCTGAATGTCTGTTTCCTTTATATTCTATTTATGTATTTTTATATAAACATGTGAGTGGGTGCATGTTTAAATACACATGCACACACACACTGCCTACAAGTGTTCGTAAATCACGACATTTCTACTCCTGCATTTGTACATTTAATCTCCCCACACATCTCACATTTTAATCTTAATATTTTCAATCTTATCAAAGAACGCTTTTACCATACTGGTTTGTTTTTGCTTACTGATTCTCCAGACACACCTTGCTGCCGCCTTTGATGGAATGGTCAGTCCCCCAGTACTCCTCAAGCCTAATATCCAGCAACAATTCATTTACAGTGAAGGGCTAAGATTTAAGATAAGGTTCGGGGAAAATCAGCCTGTCATTACAGGCTTGGAGAAATAAAAGATCACCCAAATGCCAGATCTGACCTGACCTTTGAATGTACTGCTCCAATAATATTTTTCAATAGCTACGCTTCCCATCCTTTCCCTTGAAGGACAAGGGATATGAATCAATTGCAGCAAGTCAGTTATGAGCTGGCCACAGCTTTCCTTCCAAACTCTGCTGAGAAAAAACAATTGAACTCCAATGCCCAATGCAAAAGTATTGCTCCTCATAAAGCATCTGCTTATTTGCATTGTTTAGCAAAAAAAGGAAGGAAAAAAGTTGTTAATACCCGTATTACACTTGTTAGAAAATGAACAAGGAGATTCTAGCACAGAAGAATTTTATTTTCCATGTTTGCACACTTGTTTTTTTCTGCTATGACCAAGGAAATGGAGCTACAAATAGAATGTCTAATGATAATTTCTAATCTCACTTTGCATATAAAAATCCCATCAGGTTTTGAAAAATTTCAGCACAAACTGTAAATACTCGAATGAATCCCAGGGTTTAAATACAAACATGTAGGAAAAAAAAATCCTCAAAAAACCCTTGAACTTCTATACATAGATAGGATTCAGCTCTATGACAATTATATATTAGAAATCATTGGCTAAACAGCAAAAAAATGAGACGTTTTATCAGGAGAAATATTGACTGAAAACACATCTCAAAAAGTGGCCAACAAGGAGCTCTTTTGCCTTTTTTTTCAGAGTGGGCTTGAAAATCAGCTACATCTACTTAAATTTGTACCTCCCAGCTGGGCTGTCAACTCCCCTTAAAAAAAGCACGCAGGAATGGATATTCCTGCTCAAGCTCTGTGGTTGCTTCTTATAATTCACTCATCTGTCTCTCTTACAGGGGAGAACATAATTTATATACCTTTCATCACTTGTATGCAGTTCAGTCAACGAAAACACTGTTCAAGCTGATTCTTGCTGCCTGCCTTGAGCTCAGAAATCCTGAGCCATGGGGCTTGCCTGCTGCTTGCACTAATCCCTTGTCTGCTGGCACTGGGAGTCCCACTGGTAATGAAATAAAAATGGTATTCCAGGGCAGAAAGCCCAGCAACAAGCAGGATTCTTCTCAGCAGAAAGAACCCAACTGCAAAATAGTACCTAGTGAATGGTAAGTAAAAATCTGATGCACATTGCCTATTTGCTCTCACTTTAGACTGCTGGCCTGGAGACACACATTTTTCCCTCTGCTTTTCTCAGAGAGAAGCTGGAAAGTGAAATGGCTGCAATGTCCACCCGGCTCTTGTGAATTGCTTGTGCACACCTCTGTACTGCCACAGCATTCATGGATGGCTGCTGGAAAGTAACATAACTTCTTCATTCTTCTGTTTCCCATATTTACAGTGGCAATAATATTAACTAGTAAGAATTGATGGTGATAAAAGCAATAAAGACTATTGATGTGGTCAGAAATTACACTGCTGTGGCCTTATATGATTTTTCATGCAGTGAAGTCTTATTCTGTTTGCAGATGTTTCTTATATCCTCTCTGCTTCTACAGTATTTTTTTTTTTAGATTTCAATACAGCAATGAGATTCCATTTTAGCAGAATGAGTCTTTGCTTAGACAAGTGTCTCCATTTTCCAGTCCTGATTATGATCCATTCCTGCAGCAGGCAGAGAGGAGCTTATGGCCTATATGGAAAATATCAAGGTCCTTATTGATAACCTGAAGAATGTTTCACCAGCTAGTTCTAAGCTGTTGCTCTTGTTTCTCTTTCTGTAAGAAAATAAACTCTTCTTGAAGCTTTGTTGTCATCCAATAACAACTAAATAGGATTAATTTCAGGCAATATAAATGAAAGGCAACAATAATTCAGAAGCAACAAACCTGAACGTTCTATGCGAAATAAATGAAGACAAAGTAAGCAAGGTCAGCTCAGCTGAGTAACATAAAAGGCAGCCCCTACTCTCAAAGCCTTTTGATCTGAATTTAACCTAAAATTGCAACCTCCTTCTCAGGCCTTAGTAAAATAGCTTTTACACAACTACCAGGTTTCTGCAGGATCACATAATCTTAAATCTATCCATTCAGATGCCGGGACATTTCCAGCAGAGAAGCAGCCCATGAAATGCTGTGAAGGCTGCTGCTGACAGCTGCAGGTTTAGAGCAACTGGGTCTTCTTCTCAAAGACACCTGGAAGCCTCTCCCATAAAGATTTAGCCTTTGGTACACCAGTTTGAATTAGAGTTTAAAAATATTACACTGATAAAAATGTGATTACAGGTTTTCTACATCTAATCTTGTTGCCTATACAACTGATTCTGGAACATGCGCGGCTCAGTTCACTCTTACCCTTATTCTTCATTGCGCTTGAGGTTTAATCTGTTCTTACATCAGTTACACAGTGGTATAAAATCATAAGCTAATGTAAATTTACTGTAGACTTATAGGTGCATAGATGAGATCAGCATCAGGGTTTCTAAATCCACATTCTTGTTCCCCTGGTCCTCTCTGGGACATATAAAAAAGAAAATTTTGAAAAGTGAAGAAGGAACCAAACCATAAGCCACAACTCTGAACCATTAGACAGAAAAATCTCACAAGTTTGTTAAAGTTGGCAGTTAGGTAATTTTGAAGTGATCCTGTCGGAGACTCGTCTGTTTAAAGTTCAAATGGGAAGATGCAGAGCAGCTGTATCCACTCAGAAGTGACAGCAGGTACAGTTAGTTGATTTAATAAAGACCTGTCTGCACATCAGACGAGAAATTCTGAAGTGACAGAACTGGGTTGCAGCATTTCCAGTAAACAATTTTAGCAAGACTGAAAAACAGTCTTGAATGAGTTGATTATTCTCATCCCTGCTTGATGCCAGGGAAACGTTATGAGTATTTAACAAATAATGTAAGAAAGTAACATTCATCCAATAAAAAAATTATGACCAGCAGGGCAGCCTGCTATTGTAATCACATTTTTAAGTGTTGAAAAAGCAGGACCATGAAAAAACTGCCAGCTAAAAGAACTGGGCACATTTTTGGTACATCAGGTTGGTGTTCGTGTACATAAGGGTGAGTGTAGTAAGAGCGAAATTTTACAGAAATTAATAGTATACTTTTGAATAGTTATCAGCTAATCAACAGCCTTTAAGATACACTCTTTGTATAAAATAAATAACCAGTATCGACTCTGTGGAGTCACAGTATGGATCCAGTTTTCACAGAACTGCTTCCAATAAGATAAAAGTCTGGTGTGACTTTCTGAAGTCCCTTCTGAAATATTTTCATCATTCTTTCAAGGTTCAAACCAGTTTGATTCTGTGCAGCAGAAGTTCAATATTTGCCCTACCCTTACCAATGCTTTTTCAGCTCTTTCCACTATATTCTGCAAATATATTCTTGCAGCATGTCAGGGTGGCAGGCTGAAGCTCCAGAGCGGGGAACAAGAGAGACTGTTACACTATGCCAACCCCACCACTCTGTTTATAAATGTTGTTTTTCATGCAAAGCTACTGCATTCATTTGGATACTTCTCAACAAGTGTGGTGTCCCTATCTAAGGTTTTATAGTCTGCAAACTAGGTTTAAGAACTATATAATCCTACACTGAAGGTAAGAGCTTAAGAGAGTTAATCAAATGAGACAGAGGATGCCAAAACCATACTAAAGCTGGAGAAGGTGGCACATAAAACACCTTGAAGGGATCCATGACTGTTCCATCAAGATGAGTAACCTGCAGTACCCAAGTCTATTCTGCCTTGGGGTTTGCAGTGACTTTATGTTAGGTAACGTTCCAGCCAAGTTGCATATAAATCCTACATAAGTTTTAGACTGAGTTTTGTTATAAACAATAAAATCTCTTGTTTCCTGAATATCCTACCAAAGACAGGACAGACAAACAGCAGAAACAAAACCAATTCAGGATATTATAGTGATAAAATTTTCAGACGTCTGCATTATCAAAGAATTGGGACAGAGGACCACATGGAAAATCAGTTTTGCACCTGTATATGTTCCTTGCTGCTCTACTTTTTTTGACCTTTATATTCAGAACAATGCTTATTTAGAATAAATGTGCTTTTCCAGTCACACATTTGCTTGCTTCAGAAGAAGCAGTTTTAGCAGAAGAGTTTGAGATGAGGAAATTCTTTTCTTTTCTTCAATTCTTTTCTTCAATAACCAGTGACTAATTTTATAAAATCCCATTACAAGGCTGATTCTTATGGTACAGAAAACTAATTAATTTACTCTGATGAATTTGTCATCAGACAAATTACTGGGACCACTAACTCACTGTGTCGTCTTTGCATATACATATTTGGAGCAGAGGCACAGCATAACAAAAGTTACTAGCAACTTTTTCAGAATAGCAGTTTTTATCTGGTTTTGTTAGTAAACCAAATACTTAGCAATGTTCTAGCATACCTGTCACTTAGCTGGTAATACCGCTAGACCAGCATTCAAATACATGGAAGCATAAAGTCCACATGAGCAGATACAGATGTCCTTCTGAAAGAACCCTCACTTCCTCCTGCAGCTGAGTAAATATGAATTTAAATGCACTAAATAAAGAGAAAAAACACTGACTAATAAGAAGAGTGTCTCTAATTTTAGGCAGGTTTATGGACACAGTTTTTAAATAAACATAAATATGTCAGTTTGAATGTTATTTCCCAAGGAAATGAGACTCCATGATTGTGCTATTAAGCGGTGGTTGCCACCCCCTGACTCCCCCATCCCTCACGTCCAACCTGGCTTACAACTTCTGAAGCTGTCGGCTTTTCATCTGAAGTTGACAATGAGGGAAGAAATCTCCATGATATCAAAACTTCAGTGAAAATTAGCAGTTGGAAAGAGCAGAGAGGCTCATGTTAGTATTTTCACTATGAGAAATACTGTAGTATGAACTTGGCAGTTACCTGTTCTGTATGACTTGTCAGTGGCCCTATAAGTATATAATGGCAGAATAATTAGCCCTCACACCAGCCACAGTATGTGCTTTCTCCCAGCTGATTAGGCAGAAAGAAAGGAGAAGAGCTGAAAATAGGAAAAGAAGTTGAAACCATATAGGGAGAATGAGAGGAGATGAAGGTATTTAAACGAAGGAGAATTTGAGGTTACTGGGAACAAAGCAGTAAGAGAAGAGCCTGCGCACCCCCCCCCCGTCCTTGAGGCAACCTGATCCCATCGGTTCTGATGCTCAAACCACAATTTGATTTCACAGCTTGGCACCGGACTGTTACACTGGTTCAACAGCTAACACGGACATACTGTAGTAACAGAATATTTGCTTTTCACCTGGTCTGGGAATAAGCAACACTGGTATAAATACGTTTTCTCCCCAATTGATCCAGAGAGGAGAGGGCTGTGCTACTTTGCTGAAAGGGCTGTGTTTAAGACAATAGAGCTGTGTATATGGGTAAGTCCTTTAGGTACCTAAATCAGCATTAGATGTCGCTGTACGTATTTATGTTGGCTTTAGAGACCATTACTTTATACATTACAAAACTAAAAAATTCTATCTAAATTAGAGTGCTAATGTTAATAAGCACAGGTTAATGCTAAATATAAGCAAACACAAAAGCTTAGCAGCTGGTTTACTACGTCATCCTTTTGTATCCATCCCAGATCAGGGTACTGAAAAAAAAAATGATAATAAATGGTATCATCATTAAACATAATTAAGTAAATACATCTATAGCACTTTCCTCCACTTTCAGATTTCAAAGCTATTATAAATTAAGTTTCACTAATAACAGTCAGAAATCGGAATGGAATCACCCCTACTCTGCAGAAAATGAAATAAACTGTAGAGAGACATTCAGCTGGGTTCTGAAATACCAGCGAAGACCTATGAAGTATGTTGTGCTCCTAAGCAGCACACAGAACATGTGTTGACATTTACTTGTCAAGTAATGTGACTGAGGTTACAGTGGAAGTCTGTATAGAAGGTGGGAACAGAAACAAGACTTTCTGATTCATCCTTCTCCATCTGATGCCATAAAAAGTAAAATATTGCATCAGATCAACTGATTGTATATTAGAAAATTATAGCAATAACAAAGAGAGAATAATCTTGCAGTTATGATACTGGACTTGGAATATTGTTGTCCAGCTCCTGGCTCTGCTATAACATCAAGCAAGTTATCTAGTGTTTTCTCTGCAGTCACTTACCCATAAACCAACAGAATTTCCTTTTTCTATCTTGCCCAATGATTTTGGGAAACAGACTGTTTGTCAGTATATATTTTCACAATACCTAGCACAGTGGGCCTTAGAATCAGATGCACTCTTGGATGTCTGTCTTAATGCAAACAATATTTACAGTGCATTTTAATCTATATTATATTTTAGAATGTGTTCAGGACATTTTACAACCGTTTTCACATTGCAGGTCTATACCAATGAGCTAATGTGGGAAAAACATGTCAGCAAAGCATTGAGAACTGCCTTAAAAAATACCTCCTACCTGCACAGGTGTCTCCAGAGTGTAGATATGTTCCCCGCGCACATTGTAGAACTTGACAAGTGCGCTTTTCAACAGGGAACCATTGCTGAGGTCAACCAGCTGGCTTTGCTTCTCCATGCCTGCTACTGCAAGTAGGTCTCCTTGTGTACACCACTGCACCACCACATCTGAAATCACAAAGATGGTTTGCAATAATCACTGATTAGAATCAGTAGGAACAGCATTTCCAGATGCTGTAAAGTGACTTGAACAGCTAAATCATGCTCTCATAAGTTACTTAAGTACTTATCATTGAAATAGTAGCAAATATGCCGCATACGCACTTCCGAGAATGACTCTTTTTACTTTGTAAATTGCAAAAAATGTGTTAAAACCATTCATTTTTCTCTCTATGGTGAGCCTATAATGTAATCAGTGGTTGCTCCTAAGTACCTAAGGACAAGAATTTATCAGAGATGTTAAAACTGATGTGGAAGATCCTATGCACATCCTTGGGGTAAGTAAGTGGAATCACGTTAATACGCAGATAAATAATCTCACTAAGAGAGCAGCAAAGAGTATTTGTCTGGAAAGGCCTACAGTGCAAAAAAGCAGCATATCTGGCAATGGCTCATATTCTTGCTGGCTGTGAAATAACTTTTAGCATAACTCAAGCTAGAGTTATAGTTTAGTATAACATCAAAATAAAAAGACTTTTGGATTTTTCTCCATATATACATATGGCCTGCATGTCATAGGTTTTCTTTTGACACTTGACTTGTGAAAATCTACTCATTTGTCTAGCATGAGTTTGCCAGAAGCACACAGGGATTACTTAGTCTCTCATGTACATGAATATGAATATACGTATCGGTTACTTCTCCTACAGGCACCTCATGATGAGGAACGCCCACAGCTTAATTGGGGGATGCTAATTTCAAACCCTTATATCCTCCAGCTCTTTGTCACACTTCAAGAAGAGCACTAAAACAGTATTTTGTGTTTCTGCTTGTGTTTCAGAGGCAGATTTGTATGTGCAAGGAATACCGAGCTAGTCTTTAAACCTTTTTACTCTTAAACCAGAGGTGAAAGGCAGATATTTTGTGCTGAGACAAAGTGAAGGTAAAGACAAAACTTTTGTGCTCTGGGATGCTCAATCTGCCAAGAACCTTTTGAAGAAATTTGTGGGCGAGAAACTATCTTCAAATGAAGAAGCAGGAGAGAAATGAGAGTTGGCAGGAAGGATCTCAAAATTGTTTCAAGTTGTCAACTTGTCATTTTCAGAGACTTTTATGTGCAATTTAAAATGGTTTTGTATTATCTCAACTTTCTGATATTTCTCATGGGAATTATGCTTCTGTACATATCAGAGGCAAGACACATATTCCTCAAGATAATTTTTTCACAGCTAGGCAATGTATGCCTCTTTTTTTCTCCTAGTCCTCAGCCCTCTAAGTAATCTACAGTGGGATTTAATTCATCTTTCTCAGAGAATATAACGATAGGCAGGTTAGAAATCAATGAGGCACGCTGATCAACTCCACTTTTGGTAGCTGGTTTAACTAAACAATTACCAAAGTGAAAAAACAATCTCCTTTGGATACATGTCTTCAGATAAAACCTTCAGTCAATCCCCATACCGAGAGGAAGAGGAGCGATTACTGCATCCAGGAGTCTTCTTTCTCTCAAAACTCGTAGAATTAGGCTGCTGCAAAGGCAGCGAAGGGCTGGACGTGGGCTGCAGCATCCCCCTGGGACAGCACGGCTCTACAGCATGCTGCACTGCACACGGAGTCTTCAATGACTATCGAACCTTGATGTACAATAGCTCAGCTGATAACTAGGTCTCAGCACAAGCACAGAGATTAGAAATCAGAGGAGGTTTCATCTAGGGCAACGGTCTGCAAATGAATCAGGGGATCAGAGCCATCCCTGAAAACTACTTGCCAGCCACTACAGGCATGTGTATCAGCAAACTTTGAAGAGAGAGCACTCTAAATGTGCCATAGCTCTACAGGTAGCAGTTGTAGCTAACTAGTACCACCAGTAAGTAGATGCACTTCAGCAGTTCTGCAGGTAGCAGTGCACTGAGAATCACAGAGATAAAAAGCATAAAGAAAGGAAGGATACAAATGAACGGTTCAGGACCTCCACTAGAACTAATAAAACTTCTAGGAGTGTTCAAGCTGGATGAAAAGAACTGGTATTTGGGTATCTCATTCAACAGCAAATGTTCTTCTGCATCAATTTAATATGAATATTCCCAGTAAAATGACAGCTATGCAAAGCTAGTAGAACAGCAAAAATATATCGGTATTGCTTGAAATAGTTTTATAGTTGCCTGCTTTAAAAATACTTTCAGTATGCTGCTCATCCAGCAGCCCATAAAGACAAGGGCATCTGCTGCAGAGACCACAAAGCAATACTTACAGATTTCAAACAGAAACACATTAATTAAGACTTACACACAATACTAAAAACCATCCACTCTCAGCAGAATACCAAGTGGCTGGAGAGGATGGAGACCTTGAGCTGGGTGCTTTTGCACATTCTTGCATGTGATAACAACCAGTAAAATTATAGTCACTTGAAAAAAAAATTTGATAAGAAGGTACAGAAAATGTTTACATCTATATGACAGTTATATCTAAAACACTTTCCACTGTACAATGGGTAGCTTCAAAACAACAGTGATGTCCCAATCACCTTTCTCTGTCTCATACATAATCCCAATCCAGTAAGATGTTGCACATTCTTCTTCTACTGATGCCTGTGACGTAGTCCAGTTTACAATTCATAAAAAATATTTCTACTATAGCTTGCACAGTAGTATTTTGCCAGAGGAGGGTGATGTAATTAAGGGATCTTTTTTCCGTTAGTGAAAGTTAATGAGGAAAGAGAAACAGGACAGACATCCTCAGCAAGACAGAGCCATGCAACTCTAAACAGAGAATAAGCTGGAGTTTGTTTCTCCTACTGTTTCCAGCTGAAAGCGAGACTAGATGACAAGTCAAGACTACCTCCTATCCTATCTATCTACTATAATTCTGTGGAGATGCTGGGCACACCCCTCGGTGGATATCACAAGAGCTTCTCTAAATTGGTTCCAGTTTCCCAGACTTTAGGCGTCCTTTCAGCTGAAGAAGTTTTCTGGATCATAGGGTTACCCCAGGATGCTACATTTTGACAGCCATGTGCTTCTTGTGTTGACACAGATGGAAGCAGGAAAAGAAACCTCAAAGGTGATTTTTTTAATCTCCTAAGGCTACCCTACATAGTGGATCACCCCAAAACTACTAGGCTGGTGTTAGGACAACTTTTCACAAAAAATATCCCAGTGTTACAGAACAGCTAAGAGTCTGCTGTAACAGCTTGCTTTATTTTTTTTTCATCTAATATAAAACTAACTTGCCTGTGGAGATGAAAAAGAATCAATGGAACCTATATTTAAGCATGTGCTTATTTGCCACAGTGAATTAAAACTTCTCTCCAGGCAAAGCACTGTAAATTGTACTGAGAGTACTGGCAAAGTAAAGGACTTTTTGATAGGTAAGAACAGTAAAAATTTCCATGTGAATTAAAGATTTTACATGGAATACTGATCGTACAAACATTCATGCACATCACTTAGCAAGATGTATAGTAATTAATCAGTGGAATTTTCCTTCTCTCAGAATAACTTGCCTCCTGATAATTAATAATTCTAGCACATTTTCAAAATTTGTGGGAGTCAAAGCAGCATTGTGATTCATACCCGACTACCAAAAGCATAGGAGGAGACCTTGTGAATTAAAGATGGAAAGGAAGTGTTACATAGCAGAGGCATTCACACAAAGAAGCATAAACGTATTAGCACATTCAGCTGAAAACCAGAAAACAGATCAATTGCTCTACAAAACTGCCATGAAAACATGATCTCAAAAATGGAAACATTTTTTCAAAACACAAAAACTCTATCAGCCAACTGCTGCTCTTCCACCAGCAGGTGTCACTGCTGGAAATGGCAATAACAGCGGCCAAGTGCTTGCTGGGTTAGGAGAGACAGTCGCAAAACCATAACCTATACACACATCATTAAAAAGACAAGAAAAACAGAGCATAGGGAGGGGGTGAAATGGTTTCCTTTTGTACCTTTCAACCCTGAGCGGATGATAGTCGGAGACAAGTCGTCATAATTGTTCATTAAACTGATGTCTCCCGATGTGAAGCTGACAGTAAGTAGTGGTTTGGTGTTCTGCACCGGGACTGGATACGCAGCTGGTCCATCTGCAAAAACAAGGCTTTGGAGTGAGCAAAAGGCAAACAACCAGAAGTAATGACATCCAGGCTGAAATACACTGTACTTCAGCCTACCACCATCAGGAGTGGTTCCAAGCCTCAAACTCTACCTGCTTATTTCTGCAATGTTTATGGGCAAAAGCAAAGCAGGTTTAGCTAGTTCATTTGTCTCCTTTTGTGAAACCCCAACGTTTTTACTTTGTGAATTTTTACTGCAGTATATCCAATGTGATTTATGCATATGCTATTATGTTATACAGTGGTGGTTTTCAATCCTTCTCCACTGTCAACTCCCTGAAGTGTCTACAAATTGAAAACCAGTGCTTTGGAAGGCTTCCTTGGGACCCAAGTTGAAAACGAGTGTAATAAACAACATAATCACATTAAAAGCTATTTGTTAGATACACTTTCTGCTTGGGCAAGTGTTGGGGACTCCTCCTGAAATCACATAAAGACATTCTAAGAACTTCTAAGAGAACACACTGACCTTTCACAAATTACTGTATTCTAAAAGTTAAGAGCTAGGCAGCAGCATGAAAAGTTACTTGCCATCCTGCATAACAGGATCCAATGCACTCAAAGGTAGAGAGGAGCCCAAATGGAACACTTGGCTTTAAAAACCATTTCTGCAAAGTCTCTGCTCCTCTGGGCTTGTTTTTCAGCATTCACTGAAATTCCCTTGTTCAAATACTTCATGACCAATATCACCATCTGTACCGTTCACTGTTTAACTCTTTTTGCTTACAGTTTCTGACAGGAGATGCTGCTGGCCCCTGCTAAAGTGCCTCTCAAGGTCCAGCCAGCAACTTTTAAGTCAACCAAAATGGCAGAGTGAGTTAAGAGTGGTATTGCTTCCTCAACTTGTAAAAAAGCTGATCAGAAAGCATTTTGGAGAGAGATGTCTAGTAATTAGCATCTCTGTGTGTATTTAATTAAATAAGAAAAACCCATCAAACTTCCAGTCCTTCCTACACGTCTGTGTGAGTCAAAGGATTGTCACCTTTGAGAGGTTTATGCTGCATCTGCTCTAAAGAAAACACATCATGTTTGGGTAATCATCAAAATAGGCTTGCAGGCTTGTTACAAGTCCACCCCCCTGCCCTGACTGACTCAGAAAAAGCTAGCTCATTCGGATCATTTAAGTTCTCATGTGTGTACTCTGCAACATTACCATCCTCCAGCTGGAACCTCAGTATTTTAAAAACACAATGAAAAAAACAATTTAATGCTGTTCTCTGTCTTGCTTTAGAAGCTTGCTAGGAGATTTGAAGTTTGTTTCTTTCCTACTAAGGTAAGAAATCTCACCCAGTACCAAAAGTGAGGCATGAAAGCCAAAACAAAACTCAGTTTCAAAAGATGCTAACATTTTACCAGATGGTCACATTATCTTCTATCATTATTTGTTAAATACATATGCTTATTATATTGACATATATACACACGATTCTGGAAAAGGTACATTTTTTTGACGGAACCCCAATTAGAGTTAAAACTGTGAGAGTCCTCAATTCAGTGGTTCAGATCTGAGATGCAAATTCAGAATTATTTCTAGCTAATATGTATTTAAATTTTTCATTGTACAATCACTGTTAGTTTAGTTCTTTAGTTCAGATTTCATGCACTGGAAAACAGAAACAGCTTACCTAGATCTTATAGACTAATCAACAGCATTAACAACATATATTAGCATTACTTGAATAAGAAGGATGGGGCTGACTGTGCATGGATACCTAGGCCTTCTAGGTCTTTGCTACTGATGATTTCCAAAGAGTTTAAAACCAAAACATTTCACCCAATGAGTTATATTTATACTTAATGGGAGGGAAGGATTTCTTCCTAACCCTCAAACTGGCAAAGTGCTCTGAAGCATGGGAATTAGTAACTCCAGACAGCTCCAGTCACTCTTCTTCTACTCTGTGTAACTGCAAGAAATATTTTCATTTCCAATCCTTCTACGGAATTTATTGGGCTCTTTATATCAGGACTATCAAGGATGGGACTATAATGATGAGCATTACAGAAATCCTATGAAACAGAGATAAAATTAAAGATGTAGCACTTTCCACTACCTCTAGTACTGGTGTCTTTTCACACGAATCTATATAATAACGCATTAACTTCTGTGCACTCCGACTACCTCCGTACATACGGACCGTTGCAACACCTCACATCTGCTTATCAGTGAAACCTGATACGCCCCTTTCTAGTGTTTTTCACTCACCCTCACTAAAAACTTTGAGCTTTGTGCTGGTATCTCATTTGTGCAAACGGAGGCAGAGCAGCACAGATGAGGTACGACCCGCAGCAAGCCACACAGTGAGGCTGGTGGCAGAGCTGGGGACAAACCCACTCCCCCGTACCAGCTCTCTGCTCCAACCCCCATGCTACCTCCACAGGAACGCACCATCTCTCGGCCTCTACCAGCTTGAAACTGCGGCCATCCTGCTGTTGTAGTAGAGCATGACAACTCCCTGGTGTTCGAAATGTCTTTGTGAACACTTGCAAAGCTGAAACAGAAGGACGTGCGCACAACACTACCTTGTGGCGGGGAATAGTCGTCAGAGTCCGTGTCGCTCTCGCTGCTGTCCTCCACCAGGAAGCTGGGGTAGTTCCAGGACATGCTGAGGATGCCATCTGACTCATGAAGGAGCACGTGGGCCAGCATTCGGCCATGGCAGTCCATGACGATAACCTGTCCATCAGCAGTGCCAAACAGTACCTGGAAATAACACAACAGCCCTCAGGCCCACCAAACGTCAGCCACTGGACCCTCCTTCAAACACATCTTGTAATTAACTAGCTACACTGGAAATTAATTGAAAGCAAAGCAGCCAGGGATGTGAAATGGTGCCACAATAGGGCACCGCAACCAAAGATGTATATGAAGAATGAAGTTAAAGCAGCAGGATCTAGAGGTAAGTGCCTAAAATCTGTGAGCAAGTAATGTTTCACGGTGGGGTGCGTTTTGTTCACTTTAATATGAACCATTACACTTTATTTGAACTTGGCCATTACTGCAACTAAAGCGAGCTGGCAGAAGGGCTACCACAGATTCTGCAGTATTCTTGGGTTATACAGAAACTTCTAAAATTGGTGGCAGAAACCGAGGTATGCATCAGTCATAACAACATCAAAAGGCACAGCTGGCAAAAGTGAGGTCTTAGCAGAGATTTCAAACAGCTTGTAAGAACTAGAAAGCTGAACAGAGGAGGACAGGTTATTCAGTTGATGAGCTGAAAGAAGTGGGAGAATGTCTTCCAAAAACAGAGGCAAAAAGCAATATGATCAGTCAACTGGAAGTAGATTATTATAGCCCAAGAGGAAGGCAATATGTTACACATTCAGGAAGAGATGAAGAAGAGCTTCTACCCACCATTTCAAATACAAAGTGGATAACGCAAGTTTTTTTCTTGCCCCTATACAACTCCATAGCCGATGTGCACTGACTGAAGTCAGACTGACTGGAACCTACAATTTCTTTTTTATAAGCATTTTCCGTCTTGAGGCTTTTATATATTTGATGAATTTTAGAAAAACATCAGGAAATAGGGATTAATAAATCCACAAAACAATAAATGCATTAGCCAAGGCTGCTGCTGCTATCACATAATTCCATATGAGGCAAATATGTTTTAAAGCAAGTTTAAAGGCACTCATCAACTTGAAAACTAGCCAGCATTAAAAATGAAGCTAAAAGGAAGGTCAAATCTTATACTCGCCTTTCAGTCTACCACCTATTTCCAGTGCTTGTAAATTTAAGATTCTAACAATTATATGCTCAGATCAAAAATTCATCTAGCCTTGTATCTTACCACTAACAGTGGTCAAGTATTTGGGGAAGAGTAAAAGAACAGGATGCACTGAGCAGGCACCTCCCCTGCACACTCACGTAGCTTCCAGCAAAAAATACTCCCTCTTCTTTGATAACTGATAATTCCACTTGGTAACCTTTACCGCTTAACACTAAAAGAAATATAGAATAATTGTTCCTTACTTACATTCTCAACATCGGTCACAATTTTATAGACCGCTATTATCTAATCCCTTAACCACCTTTTTTTCCAAGCTGAAGAATTATAGGCTACTTAGGATCAACCTGTGCAGTTGTTGTTCAAAGCCTCCAATCACCCTTGTTGACCTCTGCTGTCAGAGGTCTTCCTTTCTATCTTCCTTCTGAGATGTCATGCCAGACTTGCAGCATTCGAACTGTGTATTGTATCAGACTTACACAATAGTACTCACCTAGGAAGTAATTGTCATGGATGCACTTTTAAAAGTTTCAGAAAGGAAGCATGGCTTCAAAGGTCTCAGTCATAAATAAGAAGTACTAGAATTTTTTCTATGATCAAGGTGATGCTCAGGAAACACAGAAGGTTGTAAACCAGAATAGCAGTTTAGCAGAGGAACTCCAGTGGAGTCATTAAAATCTTAAGAAAATCAATGGAGTTGTTTCACATTATCAGAAGCAATGAAAAAACTATCTGGCTGCATTAACTGTCATCATTACAAGTTACAAATATTTTTGTGTTAAATAGCTGCTAGGTTAAAACAGTGGCTAAAGTTTGCTACAAGCCTCAGATTGCTATTTTTAGACATAAAAGCAAGAACGTGACCTTTGTTCATCTCACACTCCCTTCCTTTGTGGTCCTTTATTCTATTCTTCTTCCACTTGTATCATCCCATCTCCTTTCTCACTGTTCATTATTTCAACTGTTTTTTACATGCATAATCAGTGCACAGCCAGTTTCACGGTTGTCCTGGTTTTAGCTGGGATAGAGTTAATTGTCTTCCTAGTAGCTGGTACAGTGCTATGTTTTTGAGCTAGGTATGAGAACAGTGTTGATAACACACTGATGTTTTCAGTTGTTGCTCAGTAGTGTTTAGACTAAAGTCAAGGATTTTTCAGCTTCTCATGCCCAGCCAGCGAGAAAGCTGGAGGGGCACAAGAAGTTGGCACAGGACACAGCCAGGGCACCTGACCCAAACTGGCCAAAGGGGTATTCCATACCATGGGACATCACATCTAGTATAGGAACTGGGGGGAGTGGGGGTGGGGAATCGCTGCTCGGGGACTGGCTGGGTGTCGATCGGCGGGTGGTGAGCAATTGCCCTGTGCATTATTTGTACATTCCAATCCTTTTATTATTGCTGTTGTCTTTTTATTAGTGTTATCATTATCATTATTAGTTTCTTCTTTTCTCTTCTATTAAACCATTTTTATCTCAACCCACGAGTTTTACTTCTTGTCCCAATTCTCTCCCCCATCCCACTGGGTGGGGGGGGAGTGAGTGAGCGGCTGCGTGGTGCTTAGTTGCTGGCTGGGGTTAAACCACGACAACGGTCTACTTTCAGAACATAACCACTCTCTTTCAGATCTCTACAGAACAAAAGTCTTCTACAAAGCCCAAATCCTACTGGTTGTCATTGCTAGCTTCTCACACCACTTGCAGCCTACTCTATAGATTAGTTTTTTACCAGTCTCCTAGGAGTTTTATAACTGCAAAATACCCAGACAGAGGAGGTGAAACTCTCTATTGTTTCTGAAAATAGCTGTATAAGAGTTCTGCCTCCTAAAATCCTGTAGAAACAGTTTACAATTGGGCAGGAACAAAATGTTGGGACTCATCACCCAGAGTTCAGTCTCATCTCAATCTGAAGCTAATTCTTTCAAGTAGCACTGCCCCCAATTCATTTAAAATTACAAAGTTCTACAGTAATTTCCAATTCAGTTCAGAACAGCTGCATGTGGGCATCTTAATTCTTGCACTGGAACCTGAGAGAGCTCTTTAGCAACCTAGAAATGTCAGAGGGCACTCTTCATCTCTTTAGCCCGGCCACAGGTTTCAAGGAGCAGCTTTAAGTTTTGGGGTTATTGTAGCAATACAAGCTTCAAGATGAAAGCATTTATCAGGCTGATAGTCCCGCTGGCTGAACTCCTGCTGAAGCTGTAAAAATGTCTAATGGTGTTTTCATCCATAACATTACTCAAGTTATAAATGCCACACTCAAGCTACTTATGTCAGATGAATAAAACTCTCTTGACCTTCAGAAAAAAGGTTTAGCCACAGGGTATGCCCGAAGGATCCAACAGAGAAATGAAAAGGTGGTATTTTAGCTGCCTAAATTCGTATTTTTCAGGTATTTGCAGATCTAGGAGGTCTGAGGGAATGTTGGAAAGAGGTAATGAACAAGTTACAGTGGTTTGTTAACCCCTGAATACAAAAGCTAAATGATAATAATAGTAATTTTAAAAAAAATCCCAAGTCCTTATTTTGAAGTTGTTCTTTGGCCCCTTGTTCTGTTCCTCTACTCTTGTCTCATCTCCTCTTCTTTCATACTGTTCATTATTTCAACTGTTTTGACATGCATTACCACTTGTAGAATTGCATTTGTAGAACTATGCATAATCTGATAACAAAATACCTAAAATCACCCAATACATTCAAAGTGTGAGTCAGTTACACAACATAAATACAGTATTTCTTTTCAAAACATATCAAACATAATGAATCCTGCACTACAGTGAAGCTGGAGGTGATGAAAGGTCATACAAATGCCGAGCAGTCTCCAATAGTGCCCTGATGCTGTATGCTTTGAAGGGAAAACTGTGATAAACAGCACTGGGATAATTCACACACAGTTTTCTAAGCATATCAAGAGCTGAAAGTTGGGTTCAGTCCTGAAACACAACTGTCTGCATTCTCCATGAAACCCAAGCTTGTGGTGATTCCAAATCCAAATACCTGAAAAACACCCTCCCCTGAAATCTGCTGACCTCTTAGCCTCTGTGGTAACTTGTGATGAGTTTCACAAGCTAGTTTTGGTAAATAAAAAGGTTTTTCATCTAAAGATTTTTTCAACTAAAAACAGTTGTTAAACCATTATCCATGCAACTATCATTTAAGACTGCAACCCCCTTAAATGCCCAAGATTTCAAAGACTCTTCAATTAGCAGTCTGAAATATACCATTTCCTAAAAGACATGTGGTAATCAAAAGATGGGGTATTCTGCTCTGAAGTATTCATCTCCTGAGGAGATGAATATTAGAACAGCCAAGAAGCTAAAAAATTCAGTCCAAGGAACAACTTGAACCTGTTCAGTGACTTTGCTATGTGTGGATCTGTTGTGCTGAACTGTCACTATTCCTGTAAGATCTGTTGTGATGCTGTAATGCGTCTGGACCAGATTCAGTACTAGCAGAAAATGGTTCGGCAGCACCGAGATCAACAGAGCTACAATGGAGCGACCAAAGACCTGGTGCACTGAAGGTCCAGCACAGGAGGCCCACTGCTTTGTAAGAGAACTGTGATTTACTAACAGTGTTGTCGTTTTAACACAAAACACATTTTGTTGCTATTTAATTTGGTTTAATATAAGAAAATTGAACTCATCAACAGTAAGAATGCTCAAGCTTTATGTTAATTTGAATGTACTAGCCCAGTAGGAAAGGGGGAGATCCTGCCATCTCACCACATCTGATTATATGCAGTAGCTGAGAAAATTAAATTGTTATGATGTATAGACTTAAGTCAATGAGGCTGTGGTGACTTACATCTGCAGGGAACCTAGCCACTGTCCATTCCTGCATCTCTGCCTGTCCTCATTGCCAAAGAAGTTTTCCAGAACGACAGTCACTTTGACTTTTATAACTGAGGATAAACCAATCCCAGCAATAATGTATTCAAGGACTTGATGTATATACAAGGGGTAAAAGATGGAATTACTTCCAGTCTCATGTCTTGATTGTACAAACTGAACAGTCAATACTGTTACAGAAAGATATTGATAAAATAAGATGCTCCCTTCATGACATTTAGTACTAACGCTGAAGGTTTCTCATGCTGCTGGTTAAACAAAACTCCCAGGAAATCTGATCAATACATTTTCAGAACATGGGTTGTCATTCTGTATCAGTGCAACGACTGAGCCTTTGACTGAAGCTCAAGTTGCAGTATTAGAAGCTGGACTTGCTATAGCTACTGGAAGAAATATAAAGCCATTGGAGGCTACTTCAAGATAGCACTTTTAAAGTGAGAGACTCCAGTATTGTGATGCTAGAAGGTTGGAAAAGGAACATCTATCTACTTTACTGCTGTTGGCCCAGGATCTTTAAAAGAACCTCTCTGACTTTTTACAAAGAACATGCATCTGACAACTGAGGGAAGCCAAACAACTCACACATTCTGCTAATAAAAACAGCATTGGAAATTAATCTAGTAAATCCATCCTAGTATAATTTGATTATTTAAAAACCAAAATTTTCACAGAAAGACAGAGCTTGCCTTGTAGGACTATACAAGGTGCATTAACAGATTGCAATTAAATTCCTGAATACACTGAAATGTTCTGAAAATTAATGTCATCTGTCATGAAATCTCAGGTGCTCTAATCTTCCCTAAGCTGTGACTAAGCTGACAGTAACTCTACTGAGCAATTTCTCGAGTTATATCTCTTCCTTCTCCCATAGGATAGGTGGCAGCTGGAAGGACAAAGTGACCACACAAAGTTTTTCCAGGAAGTGACTGATCATATTAGAAAGGCAAAGGGTTAGATGTGTCCTAGAAGATGCTTACTGGACCCGTCTGGCAAACTGAGCAATACTGGACATGAAGTATTCAAGCCTTCTACAGCCCTAAGTAATACAAATAACTGTATGTAACCTGTAAATGTTGCTATCTCACAACAGTAAATATTTTAAACAGCAGTATTTTAGAATTAAAAGTAATTTAAAATATAGCATGACACAAAGGCAAACCCACTATCCCCATTTTTATAATGCAAACTGACTACTTAGTCTTCCCCTTTGTGGACTGATTCCTGGCCAGTTTTTCTTCCTGCACTGCTAATCCATCCAAACACAGTAAGTAAAATACATATTGTTATAATATGCTGGGGTTTCTACACCTGCCAAATCATTCATGCAGAGGATATATCCCCACTATGCCAAAGCACACACGCAGGTATTTCTGTCAGGAAATACTAAGGGAGGGCCTATTCGCATTGGAATGTGTTGACTTCTTCAGAACTAAATACACCATTTTGCCTATTTTTTTCTACCCGTCACTTTTAATGACACACGCAAAGACTTCTGAGAGACTAGTGAGTCATGATCTCCCTCTGGAAGAAATGTCCTACCTAGGTCTTTTCAGACCAGTTTACAGGTGTTTTGTGATTCCATGTTCCATTTTTGCTTTAACCAGTTGCAAGGTGCAGATGTAAAGCTTATTTGCACATTTCTTGAATGTTCCTAACCCCTTTCCTAAATGTATTGCAGGAAAATAGTGCTGCCCTTCAAGACGTAGGACAGAGAAATGATTATTTCTGCTAGCAGCTAAACTAGCTCATATTCAAGATCCTTCATAATCTTTGGGTGTACCAGTCGGACAGAAGGACTTGCTACATTTCAAACTAACCTGTTCCAGGACCTCCTTTTAATTTCCTCAGACTCAGTGAGGAATCTCTTAACCGTGAAGTAGTAGCCCAGGGCAGAAATCTCATCAGCATCATGTGACCAGGTAAACCTTGAATATCTCATGAAAACTTATGCTTTTGGTTTTTAACATTCTCCAGGGTTGTACTTCCAAAGTTTGAAGGATTCCTCTTCCACCTACCCACTTTGCAAACCTTGCTCTTTTAGCATTCCGTTCCACTCTTTGCCTTCGTGGTACCTTTTGTGTTTGGCACACACATCTGCTGAAACCTTGCTGCCATTTTACCAGGTAGTATGAATGCTGCCACTAACAACTTACCCTGCGCACTTCTGCATTTGCAGGCGCCTTGTCCGACGTTCTGTTTCACTGACATTCCCCTTTTCAAAGTTCAGACCTCTCTCTACGCTTTCTCCCTCAGCCTCCTCCCTCATTTCCCCCGCAAAGGAAAAAGTCAGCACTGTACCTCAGAAATTATGTTCTGCAAGAATGCTAATAAGGCCAACTGCGTTTGCATTGCCAGAAGATGCTAAGCAGTTCAAGGAAGCTGAATTAGTTCTGTTTGCCCTGATTTAGCCATCTGGACAAACATTAATATTCATGATAGGAACAGCCTTCACAGTCATCACCATAATGCCATCATACTAATAGAGATAAAGCTATTTTGCTGATCCAAAATTAACTGAACTATAAACTGATTAATATACAAAATGATGGATCCACCTTCTATTTATGCAGCTAGGCTTTGCAACATAGGAACTACTTGGAAAATTATTCCTTTAAATAAATTCATTCATTAGCCTAACAAAAAAATGCCAGTCTTGCAAAGGCTGAGTTACAACATTTTTCAGTCCATTTAGTTGTGGTACTAGCATTTTGCATTCCTTGTGCTCTTCTTGTTTACTGTTTCTCCATCACAATGCAAGAGATACTGCAGCAGCTGCCTCTTAGGATACATTAAAAAGTGAAAGTTTGTTTTTTCTCAGTGTGATATTTCTGGCTTTCCTTCTTTTTACCTCAAAATGTAAAGTGAAAGAGAGACAACCAGAGAGAGGGAAACAGCTGCTCTCCTGCTGAATACTTTTTTTTTCCATTAAAAATTCAACTGCTGTAAAGTGATTTCTTGAACTGACACAAAAAGAGACATCACTACAATTCACACACAAGTTCAGGGGGAAAGTACTAGGTTTTCTTTGACTGCCTTTATGTCTGAAAAAAGATGAGAAAAGTTTTTGTTTCCTTTGGACATGAGGAGTTACTGGCCCCACACATGGATGATACACCACAAGATCATCCAGCTAACTGCATATATACACAGCAGTGAAATTCTCATTCAAGACCATTAATGCTTTCAAAAGCAGCACTGGTTTAGTTACCTACTTTCAGGCTTGTTCCCTCTCTCTCTCACAAAGTCCATAGGGTCTAGATAACTGTTACAAAGCCCTCAAATGAGCAGACAAAGTAAATACACTGGAGACCTTGGTGACAAATCCATTTAACAAATATTTAAATACTAAAACCTGGGGATCCAAACCACACTGGCTTTATCTCTTTCTAAAATAGTATAACATAGCTGAATGACTGTAAATGAGATACAGTCTTGCACGCCGTTTCAGGAGTCAAAAATGTAAGTAGTCTCAAAACCAGGTTCTCAAGCTATACAACTACTCTGGACATGTGGGGATGGAAGCAATTGTCCAGGAGAAGATAATGTTATTTGAAAGCATTCTGGCAGATCACGGAAAGACTGATTATTCTATGTCCCTGTAATTATACCTGGACTAATTCTGACTTGTGTGTTTCCAGGCACACACATTTCTATATTCTTTCCTGACTCTTGAGACATTGTTCAAGAAAGCATCCTGTAACAATTAGATTTTTAAGACAAAAGAGTTGCCCTTCTATATAACGTTCACTGAATTAACAATATGCCTCAGTTTACTTTAGACGTGGAAAAGAGTTGTGTGTTTTTTTTAAACTTGTGCCAGGTTTCAAATCACATTTGAAGTGGTATGCAAAATGAACAAAAAGCCAGCAGCTGGAACACCTTCTACAGAACATCTTCTGTAGCTTTTAACATGGACAGGACTCCGAGCCTGGACCACTGAGCTCCCACAGCAGAAGTACTCTGGAATGCTCTTCAAGCAGTGCCATTTTCTGTTTTCTCACTAAACTCTGCCAGGCAAGTGCACACATGTCTATGAAAACACATATTCTTCACATAAATCCAATTATATATAGCAACAAAAACAACTATTTGGTGCTATTAGGTGGGAAAATGCAATCAGTTTTACCAACAACCACTCAATCAGGCAAAGAAGTCAACTGATACACTTGGCAGTCTCCTGCATCATTCCCGAGCCAGGTTTTGGTTATTTCCTGAAAGATATGTTGACTGCTGAAGCTAAAATTTCTCAGAGTTTTAGAAGTCTGAGAGTTTCTGCTGGGGTTTTATGGTTTGTTTTTTCTCCTAATTGAAAATAGCATTACTTAGCAACAAGGATTGCACTCTTGACCAGTGAAAATGCAATACAAAGTTTAGAAGCAATGTCCTTGCTGGTTTGAATTTCATAATACAAAATCAAGAAGCCCCTGGGTTACGCTATATGCTAATGGAAGCCAGCCCTTCAACTTCTGCATCCTCCTTCTACGTCTTCGGTGCTGGCAGAGAGGGGTAACTCAGCATGGTCACGAAATATGTAGAATGGGTGAGGTCAAGTATAACTGAGTCAACATGGAGATAGGCTGAGTAAGAAACTGTTACCGAAATGAGGCACTGAAGAAGAATGACTATCCTCCCAAAAGCAAGGAAAGCAGGGAAAGATTAATCCCTCTTCAGCTGACACAGTTGCCAACAATCCCTCAGTGTCTGAACATCAACAAGAAACTGGCTCCTGGACAAAGAGCAGAGAGCTGAAGTTGAATCCACGCAGGATTGAAACACTGATGGGAAAGGTTTTGGAGAATAAAAAGATACTGTTTCCACTTTCCATTGGCATACTATCTCTTTTTGTCAAATCAACAGAAAGATCATGAGATATCACTTTCCAAAAATATCACCTTTTGTCTCCAATTTACTATGAAACTTGGCCTTGCTTTCCCAGAAAAGACCTACTGCAGAAATCCACAAATCTCCTCCTCCAGATTTCAATCATTCTAATCCTCCTTCCCTGCACCAAGGTTTCAGACTATTCACAGGCCTGAACACGTCTGATCCAAGTTCAAGACCCCATTTGGCTCCTGGTCTTCTTAGTAACTTCCAAAAAATCAACGGATCAGGTCCCAGTGATAATAACGTTTAAATTAACCACTCTGGCAGCTACATTTCTTTTGAACTGAAAAGACCAGAAAGCTCTGGATGAACCAAAGGGGTCCTGGGGCTGAAGCATTCTCAGCCAAGTGGCTCTGGCAATGGAATAACAGACTGTTTCTGAAAAATGCTGTAAAACCTTCACAGTTTGGAGAGTTTTTCCTCTGTAAGAATTACACTTCCACTCACACGCCCTGTCCTGACCAACTCAAAATCTGAACGAACAAATTAAAGCAATTTTCCTACCTTACATATGACTTCTCCTTAAAAAGAGAGCAGCTTCCTGCAGGAGGTTCCATTTTCTCCGTGCACTGCCTAAAAAGCAGCATAAGTATGTGCTGCTACTTTGCACAGGTGCACTGCAAATCCTGGTTCTTACTATCTGCCCCACAGCTGAAGCAAAACACAGAGCTTTTCCGAAACACAGTTTCAAGTAAGTACTCCCTGTCCCAAAGAACTAAAGACTTCAGGCTATATGAGCAAATCTTTCTGAACAAGTGCCAGCAAGGTGAAAGAGAGAAGAGGCAAACGACTTTCTTCCTGACACTTCCCACACAGAGACTGGTCATTTTTCTATTTGCACTCATCTTTACTTTGCTGACTCAAACACTGATGCTCCAAAAATGTAAAACAGCAATGGGTATAAAAATGCTAAGTGGACACATTAACTGAATAGCACAATGAGTCTTCATTGTGCTCTCCCTCCGTCTCTGGTTTGTCACTGCCATTGACATCCTTCCTTTCCTGAGGGAGGGGAAGACATGGTAGAGTGTGCAGAGCTTAACAAACCCCAGATTCTGGTCAACTAAAATAAGAATATTGTGACCTATCTGAGTGTCATGTCAGATCAAGGTAAAGAGTTGCAAGATACACTGTTGAGGGCGATCTGTACATCCTAGTACACTGTGCATCGAAGGGGATGCAGAAATCCATTCAGCCATTCGCTTTTTGCAGTAACAAACATCAAACACCCTGTCTACAACGATGAGCAAAACATTAGAACAGTTGTATTACTCCTTTCAGAGTCACTAAAGGAAAAATTTCTTTGCAAGACTCATCTGAAACAGTGTTGACATGAAACGCTGCAGGAGCTACTGAGAAAACATGAGCCACGATGCTGTCAGCCCATAAACATCCCCCATGTTACAGCCCTCATGACTAGAACAAATGGCACCATCTCGTCAGCTCTCTCAGTGTCTTGCCACTACAGGCTGGATGAAGAGCATCAAGGGAAAGATTAGGCAAGGCACAGATGAAGCGAGTGGGAAGAAGCAAGCACATTGAAGCATCACCTTGTTGCTCCGCTCCTTCAATTACCCGCTCAATAACTGTGCAGTATCGGCTAGGGTTTCTGGCAGGAAAAACCTTGTCTGGAATAAACCCACAGAGGGATGCCACGGCTCCTGAAGCCACAGATGAACCCTAGAGGCTCCAAGGACAACATCCTTGTTGTCTACCTTCCCCAAAACTCAAGGCAAAGCCTATAAAGTCCTCATCTGAGTACTGAAATCTGCAGCGTAGCTGCTCATTGTTAGTGAGAAAAGGAGAGCACAACTAAAAAAAGGCACAGTGCACCAAGCTCTTTAACCCTTCTCCTTCCTTCTTTTTGGAAGCTGCACTCTCAGCAGAATGATGCATGAAAACCTGCTTGAGACAAAAAGGCAAAGGAAAGACAATGCTAATAAAACTATGTATAGATACCAGGGGCAAAAAAAACCAGAGAGAGAAATCTATTATTTCAGAAATAGCTGCGTAATAATGCAGCTTTAAAACAACATAATAAAAAGAGACGGGAGAAAGAAAGGTTAACTAGCACTTAAAATTCACATTACTTTTCCACATAAAATCTGCCTGTCACTATTATGTGGCACCGTAAAAATCAAGTCACCAAGCAAAGAACAAAACCAGCTTCCAGCACGTATAAACATATAAAACAAGAATGCAAAGTCTCCACAAAAACATTTAAATATTTTAAGTATATATAAAAAACCCCACATATTTTGTCTATAAAAGGGTGCAATAGGATCGTAAACATTCACAGAACCCTTAACACAAGCAAGCAGAAATCACTAGTTTTAATAGCAAGTCTGAAACAAAGGTCTGAAATGCTTGTAAAAATAGTCCAAAATATTAAAGACAGTTAAGCTGTGGTGGGTTTTGTTTATCTGTTTGTTTTATATAACAAGCGGATTTATCTTGAAAGACAGCTGAAGTCTCCTTCCCCTGTCCTCTTTTTGCATTTTAATGGTACTGCTCAATTATGCAGCATGCAATGTTAAAATCCTTATATGCGATTTAACCATTGTCTGCACTCCTTGTGGCTTGAATAAACTGCCTAGTTAATTAATGACACTTCTTCAATGCTATAAAAAGCCTCTAGCCATTTTTCCCAGTAATCCGAGTAATTAATCCATCAATGAAAATAAGTCTTTCAGTTCTTCCTCAAAGACTGTATCTTACAGTGCAATTCTGAGTGGCCCTAGTCATTGTAAACATATATGTAAGGTCATTTGATAGTCTCTGCACCCAGAATTAATGGGGAAAAGGTGCATTTTTATATGTTAAGACACAAAAATATTGATATTCCCTGGCATTTTAAAGGCTCCTTTTCGTGAACCTGTAAAGATCCTTAATAGGGACAGGAAGTATTCTAATAAAGACCAAAATCATTGTTTACACTTTCAAATTTTCCAGGCTGCAATTTTTTTTCATTTTGTCCTTCCTTCCCTTCATTCATAATAATTAAGGTAAATATTTGCCTTCCCTATGCTGCCCCAGTTGCCTGTTTGTAGCTCCCTTTCATCATTCTGTCAACTCATTAGAAGGCTGTCTTCAGGATTTTTTTTCCACACAGCTAGATGTCTGAGTATAATTAAAGTTGATCAGTGTGATTACCACAATAGTAAGGACTGCCTTAATCAGATGTGCACTACAGCAGCTGATTAAAAACAAAGCGGTAGGGTGAATGGAAGCACAAACTCCTCGTTCCAGAGCAGCAGGCAAAAGAAGACATAGGTGAGAAGATGACATCATGGCCCAAACAGATGCAACATTTTCAAACATTTATAAATTCCTTATTTTTAAGCCATGTTCTGGAAGCTAGGTAAGGCTACTATCCCTACTTTCAGCTTAGGAGGTGTTCAGAACACCTATTTCCCTGAAAAGGTGGTAGCAACTGCAAATCATAGTCCACAGATGAAAATGCGAGGGGATCCAAAAGCAGACTCTACTATCATGGATTTATTAGTTACAATTCCTGCCAGGGACTAAAGCCACACCAAAACCGAGGAGCCCGAGAGGCAATCTCACGAGTGCCACGGGTAAAACATTTGAGAGCGCTTCTTCTTAATTAGCTCCTACCTCCCGGTGAGAATTGTGCCATAGCTCCTACCTCACAGCAGCCCCTTGGCACAGCACGGCACTGATCCCGTCAGGGCGACCTAAGGCACCAATGCTGCACGAGCACACAGGTCCCTCCTGACTACACTGCTGGACCCAGAAAGTATTCCCTCCTCCACGTGAAGCCCCTTTCTGGGTCCCGGGCTCCACGCTGAAGCGCTGCAGACAGGGTGCTGCAGGCAGGGTGAAGGAGCTGAAGCCTGCCCCTGCCTCGTGCCCGTCAGGGAAGAAGATGCTGAAGCATCTGTGGTTGCCATGGGACTCAGGATGGCGAGCACTGGGAGCAGGAGTGACTACCAGCATAGAAACAGCCTCCCTGCGCAGCTACTGCAAGCTACAAAAGATTTTAAAAAACCCCAACGCACACACCTCCCGCACTCTGCGTTTTGAGACAAAGCAGTTTCATCTGCTGCTGGTCTCATCGTTCTCTTCCAGTGTCTTGTAAGACCCTGCAGTGTGCATGGTATCTGTTCCTAGCGTGGTGCCGCTTTTCTCTTCCACTGAGAGCAGAATTTTGTATGATTAGACACAGAACAGGCTGAAACTTGGGGCCTGTATTTACACATTCTCAGTACTAATGCATGTTGCGTTGCGAGGGGACCACATACAATAGTTAATGCTGTACCCGGCGGGATGCAAATCAAATTAGCTAACTGCTCATATACCTATTTTCAAAGCAGACAGAAGGAAGCACGCTGGCACAGTTCACACGTACCTGTAGTCTGTCATGTCCTGGCCAAAGAGAATCCTGGCCAGTCCCTGAATTTCAACAAATAAAAGCTTACAACAGGGAAGAAGGGGTGGAAAAATAGAAATGGGCTCTTACAGCTGTCAGAAAAGTCTAATAATTTACACTAGCTGAGATGCAGGGAACAAATATAGATTAATAGCACCTCCTGGGATATCCAGGAATTAATATATTCATTCATTTTCATCAAGGCTTCCCTCTGTTGGAGAGCGATTTCCTTCTGATTTCCTTCTCACACACAGAAACAGCAACAGAAACAACCTCAGTGAAGTCCAGGGCGTTACACTACATTGCTGTAAACAAGAGGATAATCAGACCCCTCTACAGTTCTCACCCAGCTCTCTGACACTGTGCCTTTCTCCATCGTGAACAGAGATAAGCCTCTTTAATAGGTAAAATCTGGGAGAGGGAGAGGATGGCCCAAGGGCAGCAGTTGTTGACAGAAAAATGTCACTGAGCAAGTAGGGGGGGAGCAAGCACACAGGAGGGGGGATGAAGCACTGGAAAGATATTTTATATGACTTGTGGACTTAGGAAAAATCCTTAATTACTTATTGACATTGCTTCTATAATTATAAATAAACCCTTTGGCTAGACAAAACTCAAGTTTTTCTCACTTGGGAAGTCATTCAATCTACTCAGTATGTACACTCCCTCTTTGCAAACAAGCGTGGTACAACACCACGGAACTGTCTCAAGACAGGGTACAGCATTCTCTGATACTTCAAATTTACTTTCATTTCAAATATACTTTTCATCCTTACATGATCCTAGGTGAGCTTTTACACCAGAAAAATACTCCACACGACCCTGAGGAAGTAGGCTCTACTACAGCCTTTTGTAGCCCTGAAAAAAAACATTTCAAAACAGTGAAAGGAAGGTCACACTCCTGAGCGATCCCACCCATCTGAGTTTAACCCAAGTGTGGCACTCTGCTTGAGATACAGAGGACCCAGTCCTGTGAAGTCTTCCTATTGTGTGTATTTGCTTATTATCCTCAAGAGGCCATTGGCATAACAGGGCTCTCTGCCTTGGCCAGATGGGTGCTCTGGTTATAGTGCACATAAGTAGCAAACACCTAAATGAGCAGGACCACAGACGCACAATGAAGTGAGAAAATTAACTCCTAGTCCTCTACAATAAACATGCAGAATCACAATCAGAAGGCCTATGTATTGAATTAGCTGAAGAAGCCCACAGCTCAAAGTCTAGACTCAAGACCTGGGTGCCAATCCCAGTAAAAATCTGCTGATGACCTTCACAAGAAGATCATCTGACGACATACGATGCTGAGAAAGAAAGCATTGCAGTCAACCAGATTCTATCAACTGTCCTTCGACTCTCAGTAAGTTTGTCCCCAACAGACAAGGAGAGCTCAAGAAAACCTGAAAAACAGCCGCCATAGGAAGAATGACACCGCTCTCTTCCTAAAAGAAAATGCAGAACAGTTGCATCTAGTATTAATAACATCAGCCAATAACTTCATCAGGGCAAAGTATGCACCAAATCAGTTAAGACACAACTATATGCTCAATTTCAGCGGGACTGTACCCCACCCTGGCCATCTCTAGCTCTCATCCCATCTGTAGGCTCCCCAAAGGATTTGGGAAGCGATAACTATGGAGTTTCAACCACAGGTGGCATCAGCCACTACCTCAGGTGCTTTACTTACAAGCCTGTCTCAACGCACAGCAAGGACACAAACTCAGAGGCCACACGCTCTGTCAGACAAGAAGATGGTTGGCAATACTGTAGCTCCAACCATTTCTTGCTCCCAACAGAAAGACGGTGGTAGGAAATTACCCTCCTCTTGCAGAGCTGCTACAGAGCCGTGGTGAGGAGTGCCAGAGGTGAGAGCCTACTGGTGTTGAATAGACAGACAGGAGAAAAGATGGAAAATGAGACTTGAAGAAAAGAGGAGGATGTATGCAGCAGAAGGCTGAGGGTGAAAGTTAAGAGAACTGAAGAGTAAGGCAAACAGACAGGCTATATTGAGCAAATTTTTATCAGGACAATAGAAAACTGATACTGAACAATACATTCCCCTTAGAAATTTAACTTTCCAAGTTAATTGTGTTAAAGGTCATGGGACCATAGAGTGTAACGTTTTCCAGGAATACTTTCACTAGCAATCTTCAGGGTGCCAGAGGGGTGACAAAAAGAATAGTATGAAAATATAAATTTACATGTTGGCATTTATCTTTCATTCACTGTACTGACAAGTAGATTACATTAGTCAATAGGGAAGATGCTGAATAGATTAGAATAATATTCTGTTCTCATTTGCACAGATACAAATCAGGAGAGAAATGAGATAAGGGGATAAGCTAGTAAGGGTATCCATTTCCATATGTGCTTTTTTGTCTGTAATATATGCAATGTCCTTCGCCCCCAATTTGCTATTTTTAGTTTGAACTGAGCACAGTCTCTCGCCTAGTACCTCAGTGAATCATATTTCCTTTTGCCTCCAGAGGCAAATACATCTAAATACATTTTAGAAGATCGCTTCTTTCCACGAACTCCAGAGAACAGTACAAAGATCCATCATCACTTAACATGCAAAAGCCCCACAGTTAGGAGAACTGTGCAGAGCAGCATCAAGCTCGTGGCTGGTTTTGGTCTCTATTTCAGTGAGTTTGTCAGCAGCAGAGCCTGTAACTCAAGCAAGTGATTTTCACACAGCTGGAATTGGCCATTATGTTCGAATGTGCTTATCTGGACACTGAACAAGTGTTTGTTTCCCAGAATAACCGCTTATGGAGCATCCAGATCAGAAAGTACAAACATATTGGCTAAACTGAATTGGAGGCAGTCAGTCACCCCAAATTAAACACTCAAGTGAAGATATTTCCAAATGCAGCAGCAACAACTGAGTATCACACAAATGAGGTAGCCTCATGTTTAAAACATAGGATTGAGAGCTATTACATCTTAGTTTCCCATCCTATTTCTGCTGCTTGTCTTTTCCTCTTGATCTCGAGTAAATTATTTATTTTCAAGATTTACATTTTGCCAGATTCATAAAGAGGGAAGTTAGACTCCCTGGCTTTAAAGAGCAGTGTTGCAATATTAATTCATTATTCTTTGCAGAGTGCTCTGAAATTATTAGATGCTGCTGTAGAAATGCATATTATTAGTGCTATTATATTCCATTAGCAACTCCCAAAATAACTCTACCTTGAATGGATTTATAGTATTCTAAATTAAAGTCAGTGGTACCTTGAGTCTTGAACCAGCACCTTTTTATAGCGGTGTAAAATGAAGGAAGATAATCCAGTTGTGATCATAACACAGTTTCTCTTTGCACTATTCTACCCCCATCATTTCTTTCAGTACTATATTATACACACATTAACCATAACGACAGCAAGCATGGGGAAGGAAAGACTGTTCCAGTAAGCTCAACAGTGAATGGCAAAGGGCCATTGTAAATTCTGCACATGAAACCAATGGGTGAGCTCAAGCCCCGCTATGAATGGTGATGTGACCAATATCATATGCTTCTTTAGAAAAACAATAAAGAAGAATTATTCAACTGTTTTTTTCAAAGCTCAGCAAGTTTTGACTCAACGGTTGGAAAAATGGCCTTCTTTTAAATTATGTTGTTTGCATAAGGCTGAGGTGTCTCTCTGACACTCAATCAATTGGATGCATTTGCTCAAGCGAAGGCAAACATAACCATAACTGTCACTGGAACTGCTTTTGCTGCAAGTGCAGACTGGACAGCTGTGCACAAAAATGACCAGTCAGATGTTTACTAGTCCAGGCTGTACCTCTGCTCCAATGCATTTTCAAGATAGCTGTATCAACAAATTAGGGGTATGATTACAGACTCTCGTCTCAAACAGCTAACTTTGAATAAGACTGCATGTGAATCGAGGTGAAAAGTGATGATAGGTAACTTGGTACATTATTGTATTTGCCTAATGAGAACAATAGGATGAATTAAATTTTCGTTATCTGTGGGAGCACCAGTTTTGACGGAAACTGTTCTCACAAAGAGACCGTTTTACTTAACAACTTTTTAAGAGTTGTATTCTATAGCATATCGATGCAACACAATTAATACCTCTAAAAGCCCCGTTACCTGTTGGTCATCTGGAGTCCATATGCCACAGGTGATCTGACTCTCCAAGTTTATTTCTGAAGACCAGTGTCTTTGTCCGCTGACTGAACCGACCAGCACAAATCCATCTCTATAGGAGATAAGTGCTTGAGTCCCATCATGGCTCCATGTAAAGTCGCTTACCTTAACGTATCAAAGACAAGAAAATAGATATATGGGCCACGAAGGATTTTTTTGTTGTTTTAATAAAAGGTAGCACTGCACAGAACTAGACGGGGCACCTATTAGCCCAGTTGTAGCTCTGATGTCACAGCTATCGGCTAAAGCAACTGTCCTTGCAAAGTGTCTTTGTGACAATTCTTGCATATTCCTTTCAATAAAGAAATGTTTCATTTTCTCCTGTGCTTTTTGAAAGGTATAAAGCACCATTCATTGTCCTCTTCATTTTGCTTCTCAGGACTTGATCACTCTCGACTGCAGAGAAAACATGCATACCAACCTGTGCCCCACGATCATTCACAAGCTCCACAGACCATCTGCCTTCGTATTGTATCCAAACAAATATTCCTCCATCTGCATCGCAGGTTGCTAATTTCTGGAATGGTTCGTTCCATCTCACCAGCACAACCTTAAAAGATTACAAACAAAACCAGCATTACCAAAACAGTGTGTTGCGCTAACAAGTATTTAACAATAACCAGTTAAACGATACTGCAAAATAAACATCATCACATTTAAATCCTAAAGAAGATGTACAAAACAGCAATTTTCAGCACAGCATTAGGCGCCTCTCAAGAACAGCTGGAATCGTTTTGTCATGGCTGTCAGGAAATGCACAATCTCTCACCGTCAGGCCTTTTTGGAAGGCATTGCATGCTTTCAATAAAATCATACTGTACACTGGAACGCCGGACTTCATTACAGAAGCAGCAAACAGGAGGCCCCGTACAGACCATCCAACACTCCTTCCAATGATTTCCCCCACTGTAATCTCAGAGACTGTCAGACTCTATGTCAAATCATCACCTCTTGCTGACTTCAAATGAAGTTGCATGCACTGCTATCAGGTTGAATTTGAATACTCATATCAATCGTGACATGAAAAAAAAAGTTAGAGTCCCAAATTATTAAAAATTTGAAATTTCATAGGAAAGTTGCCTTGCTAATGAGTGCAGAAGGAATACGAAGCAGTTACAGGCTCTTCTTTCCGCATTAGAGCTATCTGGGCTTTTCTGGAGAATCTAATCAAGTCTAAACCTACCAAACTGCTCTCTCATTTCTAATTAATATCAAATTTAACAAATACAGTATCCCTTGAGACCTCAGTATAGAACTGAAAAAGACATGTCATCCTAGTGCTTGAAGCAGAAATTAGCTGTATAACCATGTACCTTCTGTTAGTGACTTTTTCTTAAAAACTTTTTTCCAAATTAGTTTTATTTCAAAAACATGCAGATATATATAGGACACTTACATTCATACACAAGGAGATTTCCCCCCCAGTTACTTTACAGACACGGCATATACAAAGAAAACATATATTAAATAGTCAATCAGTAGGGTGTTATTTTAACTAAATGGACATCCAGCTTTAATGATGCTTCCTCATAAATCTAAATAGATAATTAATCATTTAAAAGAGAGAGAGCAAGAGAAGACTCTCCCAAAATATATTTTGCTGTTTACAGAGATGGACTGATTCTCCTGAAGATCCCACTCCTACAAGCTCTGAGCAGACAGACCCACCATACTTCACAACAAAATCAGCACTCATTTTCAGAATTAGGATGTAAATACGCATACCCGAAACCTAAACTTGACAGCTGAAAAAAGATGATCTTACACTTATTTAGTGAGTGCTACATTTATTCACAGAGTGTCAAGGGTCAGAACTTCAGAACGTGTACATCAGTGGCGCTTGCCAGCCTGGAGCATCAATCCTTGAATGATTAAAAAGAAAACTGTTTCTTTGTGCATACATGAAGATTATGGGGAGAAATGAGTGTGACAAACCACCTCTCTGTTGTTAAGCAGCTAAGAAGAATCCCATTGAAATTCTGCAGAAATACACTTGCTTCTGCTTGATTATGACCTTGCAGCTGCACTCCAAGTCACAAGTCCTGTCTCCAGTGGGGTGGATTGTATCATATCACTAGATGGATTATATCACACACTGCTGGTTTTTTTTTTTTTTAAGAGCAGTAAATAAAATATCCCAACATATTAATACAAGCAGCTGTACTTTGGTAGAAGTTTGACTCTGTCCCTTCCGTCTAAGCAGGAATAGCACAGGTTTGTCAAAATTTTGTTTTCTATTTGGTGTAACTCCCATGCACAAAACAATCATTTCATCCACCCTGAGGCAAAATGCAATGTTGTAACTGTACTTGCCAGTAATGTCTAACAGTATTACAGAAGAAGTGAAGAAAACCCTCTAAGTAACACAAGGATAACACTGAAAAATCTCCATCCCAACCTTTAATAGAGTGAAAAGTACTTATCACCACTGAAAATCAGACCTTTAATGCTTAGACAGTGCCCATGTTGGACATTTCACAGATCATACAGAATAAATTGCTAGAGAAAATTTAGGAACAAAAGATAAAACTAATAGTTCAAATAACATGTTTTTTAACTAACACCATCAAAGGTGCTACTATCTGTCTTAAAATTGTCCTGTTCTGCCTGGCAAAGATTTGAGGCGAGCATATGATTTTATAGATTAGACAACCTGGCTGACTTAATGATACGAATTATGGGCAAAGTGACAATAGTTACCTTGCTGTGGTTTTTCTCTTTTCTATTTTAAATAGGAATCTTGTTAAAACTTGAAGATACCTTTTGATTCAAATTCTGTACAAACTGTCTTTTGTTTGGATTTGATAAAAAATCCAAAGGTACCTTTGAATGCAAACAAGATTAACCAGAGCATCCCTCCCTCCATCCCAATTAGATACAAATTAGTAAATTCCAAAATAAACTTCCTGCTTTATAGTCACAAATGAAAGCGAGACAATGATTTTATATGTCTTCTGATAACATGCTTATAAGGAAGCAAATTTGTGATTTGAAAATTCAGCTTCTTTAAACACAGAGTAAATGTTATCATTTATGAGGTCATTTTAAAGATGCTTCCACCATTTATATTTAACATCCAACTAGAGGTGCTGAGTCCACAGCTGCTTTGAATATTACCATTTTAATTTTATTTCATTTTTCATAACATACTGAAGCAGAGATAAAGAAAGGAAGAAGTATTACCCTAAGAATTAAAATTGCTTTTGGCTTTTATGTTGGCTAAAATGTAAAGCATATGAAAACATGCCCCATTGATAGTACACTTAAATAACACGTAAGCTTGAATTACCACTCTGCAAAGAGGAATTTTATTGCTAACCCATAAACGCAAAGATATCATTACTTTCACTAACAGCTTCGACTCACAGGGGACCCATTTTTACTTCTGCCTTTATGGTTCTCCGCTTCCTACTTAGCATCTTCACACAGGTACTGAAGGACTAAACTGTTTTATCTTGTACTGAAAGAATGAAAATGTTGGTATGCCAAAGAAAGTTATCTGTGGACTATTTGTGTTCCACACAGCCTTTGTATATTGCCCAATTGTTTGGTTGGTTTGTTGTTTGTTTGTGGTTTTTTAAACACTATAAAAATGGCAAATGCGTTTGTTCTACTCTAGAAAAAATTTGTATCACAGATATTAATCAGATTCTAAACTGCTATCTCTTACATGGAATGATCTCCCATGAATAAAACCTCAAGGAACTCCTGGCCTAATACATTAAGTACAATGTAAAGGCCATTATATCGCCCCCAAACAGGACGCTGTCCATGAAGTTCAATGAGCTTTTGAACCAGGGTTGTCAGGATTTTCAGGAATTAAATTTAATTAATCCTAAAGGTGCTAGAAACTCTCCCCAAGAACTGACTGCATACTATAATGCTGCAAATAGAGCAGAACCAGCAAAAAATAAAACCCTTAAAAATTATTTTCATCACAAATTAAGGATATGTGAGGATTTGTTATCTTCAATCTTAAAAAACTTGTTTAGGTATAAAATTAAAAGAGAAAATTTTGTTAACTTGCACCTGGGAGATAAATCTGTGCATTCACTTCCAGTACTACGGACTAATAAAAGATGAAATAATGGATGACATTTCTCAATTAAAAATGTTGTGCAAACATAAATTATAGTTTATGAACCTCAGTTACTTCCCTTGACTTCTTATCTTCACAGATGCTCTATTTGGAAAAGGCCTTGTCTGGTGCCAAAGGAAACATCTGTATTATTCTAACTGAAAAAACAACAGCCAATATTTATTTTTTTTTTAAGATCACTTAATTATGCTTTAAAATTTCCATTTTCATTCACTCTAATGTTTTTGGTTCACTACTGCAAATAACAAAACAAAGGCCAGTCAGTCTCTGGCCCGGAAGATCATCAAAGTTCTTAGAAAGACACTGCCACAGAAAGACCATCATGCGGCTAGCAATGTTGTTATTTATTAATGTCTTAGACAAGAAATTTTGAGTAACTGCAATTTTTGGAGAAGCAAATATGTGATTTATAGTAAATGTGACCTCTCCCCAACTGAAGCCAGGTTTGGTGATTTAAATTCAGTACGTGCTATTGACACTTTTATTAATTTTTTCACATTTTCTCACACAAGACCACTAAAATCCAAAGCATTCTAAGAGCTTCTGTTATTCCTAATTTCATTACAGTTTTTGAAGGAGATGACTGAAAATATGATACCAATCAAAATTCCAAGAGCAGAAGTCCTTCATCTAGAATACCATACAACAGTCATTACTGAAATCTTATCTCTGTAGTCCCTAAAACATACAGTACATAATTACAATAGAGGCAAGGGACAAACATCTAGAAAAAATAAATGGGTAAATAACTAGGGGAATTAGTTCCTAGAGTTCCTTACCAAATTTAGATAGATTTTATTACTGATACACTGTAGTGAGTCACAGTGAGTCATTTTTTTAAATGTCTGATCTTCCATCCATTTTACTGAGGAGCAGGCATATGCTCTATATATAGAGGTCTTCTCCAGCATTCATCTTCACATACGCTATGGAGATGTGCTTGCAGATGGACTATCAGAGCAATAGAAAGTAGACAATACTTGATGGCAAATATTTGATTACAGCACAATTTGCTATGCCTGGAGAGCCACATTCCTTTATCTGGCATGACCATTTCTGAAACTCCAAGTGAACCAGGCATCATTGCAGGGTGCACAGGACGCGATGCATTATAACTCCATTGAGCACATACAATACTAAACATTCTAGGGAATTGCTGGCCTTTTCTTTGCCCTAAGAAATCATACTACATTTCTAGCGTTATTGAAAGTGCTGATATGAATCCACCTTCCAAGCAGTGATGGCAAAAGACCTAACTGTTGCTAGGATAGGTATAGAAAAACCAATAAAGGAGATTAGGCTTTTGCCTACAGTAGCAGAGTACAGGACTCAGTCTATGCGAAGGCTTCTTCCAGTCCTGTGCTTTTAGGAAAGCACTTAAGTTTTTAAAGGAACATGTAAGGGTTGAAACAAAGCATTGGAAAAGGAGACTGGACAATCTGCCTAGGATTACTGAGCATCACCTATTTGTTGTATTGAGCAATCCTATTATGCAATCCTCTAATAAGTAGATAGACCTTCACTCACAGTTACAAGTCTAGAGAAATACATGCATACAGTACGTGCAACACACTGGCACACATGTTTTATTAACGGGAACAAAGATGAAGAGATGTGTAAGTATATCTATCAAAGAAAAAAGATGAGTGTACAGTGGGGAACAGGAATGAAACGTAAAAGTAAAGGGACCAGAGAAACCAATAACCACCTTTACTACCTAATACAGTTCAGTGTCTCTCTCTACATAATATATAGAGATATGGATATACACATATAACGTGTATACACATTACATACATATAACATGGGTGTGTGCATGAACACACATCCCTATTAAATCCTTGACTGTGCCAACTTTGTATATTTGTGGACTTGAAGTTAGTTAACTAAAGTGATTTTTGTAACTAAAACGTAATTTGAAAGTGACAACAGGTGCCCAGAATAAGCAGTAGGGTTGCAGTTAACAAACTGCTGCTTCTCACTATACCTATAACCAATGCTTGGTTCTAAATGGTTCTGCATATCTTCAGTTCAATGAAACATAAAATTTAACTATTTTTTTAATACTAGTATTTTTAAAATAAAGGCTATTCAAGCTTCTCTCTCCTAATTTCTCATGCTGCAAACAGATTGTTTGCAATTGTTCTTACCTTCATCTTCACTTATGACCTTCATTTCTTGCCATGACAATAATGTCAGGATAACTCTCTCCATTCAAACTAATTCAATTACGCAGACAAAGAGCATCACGTAAGTATTTTTCCTACTAATAACACTAGACAAAAAATCAGCAGACATGGTAGGCAGCTAGTTTGCCTCTCCCAGGGTGGCACACCCATCTTCCTATCCTACTTGTCTTATACTGCATGCTCTAATGGTACACTCCCTGTCTCTCCCACACCCGCAAAGCTTTGACTTTTTGTTTCTAGTGACATTACACCCGGGTGGAAGTGCTTCATTTGCATATGGAGCTGCCAGTTTCCAAGGCACGATACCCATCAAGGAATTATTAAGAAGAAACCGCTACTATTAGTAACAAACATGGTGCTGCAGCTAAAGAACAGCAATTTTATAATAGTTAGCGAGAAAAACTGCCATCTCACAATAGGGGTGGCATGTTACATAGCGGGTAAACGGATGGTGAATGAGATCTTGGAGACAGAAAACACCACCCAAATTCTTCGTGTTTCTTTAGTCTAAATAATAAGAAAATGAACTCTTTTCCTGAAAGGACTGGAGTAGCCTCCAGATACCTCAGGGATGGATGTCCTTTAACACCCCTTACCCCTGCTGCGGGAGAAGCTGCCGTCACTGGTGATGTGCGCCGGTGGCCCGGCAGCTGCTCGCAGCCCCTGGGGGGGCCGGCAGCTGCCGCAGGCAGTGCTTTCCACTGCCACTCATCCATTAGAGGTCTGCTGCTTTATCCCAGGATCCCACTTTTTCCTTGAAAAAAGTGTATTACTCTGCCAGCACCTGTCATCTTGCTTCTTCTGCTCTTTGAAAAGGAACTTCAGTTTCTATATATACTATTTAAACAAATGTAACAACATCCTTGTGAGAGATGATACAAAAGCTCGTAACTACAGGGGTTTAAAAATAGAAAAAAATCCATGCAAGGATCAAATTTGAATAGCCTTTTTTTTTTTTTTAAACTGGAAATCTGATTTCATGGTATAACATTATCAATAAGCTAAGCGCGATGTCTGCGTCAGTGGGGGACCTAAGCTTGCGCTAACTGAAATCAGAGGTAAGGCTGGACCAGCAATGAGGTGCTGACCTTAACAGACCTGAAAGGTGCAGGTCCAACTCTGTACCTCCTTCTGACCACAGACTTCTTTCTGGTCTTCTCATGAAAACCTACTCCAAAGCAACTACAACCCTAACTCAAACACCTCAGGTAAGGGTCTAAAGGCAAGTACAATGTAGTGATACATACATTAGAAGGTCTGTGCCATTTTCTTCAATATGCTTGCTCTAATTTTTTTCCCCTTTCTCCTTGGTGTTTGTTTTCATAATGCTCAGAGCACGCACCGGGCTGACAAAGACTCGGGTCATCTGCCTAGTTGCAGAAAGAGACAAGGCCAGGTAGGAGCAGTGCAGTTTACCAGCAATATCCTTCGGAGTAGGCACAGGGGAGGTAATCATTCACCCAGCACTCACTCGCTCTCCGTGTGAGCGGCTGGTACCCTCTGCAAGTAATAGTGTGGCTGCTCACCCCCTGGGAAGACTGTTGATGCTCCCCAGCAAGTTTTGTCTATTTGCTTTGCAGACAAATGCCACACATGCCTATTTTTAAAAGGCATCTTGGGGTTGGCATCCAACCCACCACATCTACCTATTTTTGAAAGGTATCATACGGTTGGCATCCAATCCCCAATGGAAGGCAGTCTGACCTTTAAAAGCTCTACGGGATGATTTTGGCAAATAGGCAACTGCAAGAAATACTTGTTTTGATAGCTACTTTGAGGAGGGAATGTACTTAGTGTGAATAAGATGTCGTCTTAAAAATACCTAGACTGTCAACATCTCACTGAATACATTTAGGAGCCTTGATAGTAAACTGCCAAGACGAAGACTCAGAAAGGCTCTAAAGCTTTACAAATCTCTTACGTTCCTTAAGTCATATACTTCACTTTAAGAAATACACCCCCAAAGTCTATTGATCCCAAGGATTTGCCACGTAACCATTTTGTATTTTCACTGAACACAAAATATGCCATCTGATCACCTACCTTAGAGGAAAGCATCCCCAGTACCCCTCACAGGTACCAAACAAGAAGCGTTATGCTCCTACGAATGAAGTGCTTCATAGGGCCAGTTCCAAAGGAATTACTCTTTTCACTTTGGAATCACCACATTTAATCGTGTCTTCAAAGAACTACAGTTGTAGCAGACATTTAAAAAAACACAACAGAAATTAGCTGTATCCAAGGTATACCCAATAAATGTGTTTGGGCAGCTGAGGATCTTTTGATGGGTCACTTGTCAGAACTGGAAGTTGCATGTGAGAAACAGAAATGACAAGCGATACGAACCTAATGTGGATGACAAGATGTTGGTATCTGGCTACCAGGTCTCATTTGAATAAGTTTCTTAACTATTCCTTCAAGGGCTATTAAGGAAAATAGTTGGGTATAATCTGAAGGGAAAGAATTAAGGCATGAAAAGAGTGAAGGCCTGAAGTCAATCACCCATAGGCACGAGATATCCGCACATGATGTTTGTGGAAGGGAAATGGGTATAGGTCCGCTCATCTCCCATCTCACAGACAATGGAGTGACAGTGATAAGGTGTATGCTCTGCTTCTGACTCCCTTACCTTCAGAAGAATGCTCAAGTCCTAAAAGCTCTTTCACAGAAAAGACAACTGTTTCCACAGAAAAATCCTTTTTAAGAGTTATGCCATGCTCATTTCCAGTGAGGGAAACTCTTTTATAGCATGTACATTACTATCATTGTCTCCTATCAACAGTCTTCCTGTCCTTTAGCATTCCTGCAAGATACTTCTGTTTAATTGCCCATACATACTCCCTAGAACTGCAGAGGCAAGCCCCAGTTCACTAAAAATAAAACAAAACTGAATGTTGATAAGGATGAGCAAAGGATAAAATAGCACTTTCATCGCCTTCCTTTATAAGAAGAAAGATTTTGCTTTGTTCTAGTTTCCATATAGATAAAAACACCATAATAAAGAAAGGAGAGATGACTATTCTAGCTAAAGATGAACAACCGTTTTGCCTTAAGATCAAAATACCCAGAGCAAAATAGTTCCCCTTCTCTGTAGCAAATCACTGATGAGCACCATTAGGAAAGGTCCATTGCTGTTAAAAATAAGACACATACAATAACTGTGCAGAGCTGGCAGTTCCTTGGGTTCAAGCATCTACAGTCCAATATTTTCCCACAAGATAAAAAGCACCAGAGTTAAAATTCTTTGGTATTTAGCCTACATTAAATTAAAAGTACATGAGCCTAATGCTCATCTCACTAAGGTCTGACAAAATTACATTACAGATGGTATAAATCAGGACCATTTTACAACCTCCACATTTACAATCACTTTTGGGCTGTGTAAAAGAAGCTCAGTGTTAATGAACCTCAAGCTTTAAAAACAAGTATAACACTCGCTGACATCTACCTATGCATCAGGACCATATAGGAATTCAGAGATCATGCACATCTTTGTTAGAAGTTCCAAGGAGAGGGGGGAAGAAACCAACCAAAACACCCCACATAAGACAGATTTAAAAGTCTTTCTGTCTTTTTTTCCTGGCTAAAAATACAGAAAAATATTGGATGCAGAGACACAGACACCCTGTAGCAGAGCCTATGGCTTTTATTCTGTCTCTTCTTTTTAAAAACCATGCAATCAAGGACAAAACACTGTCTGGAACCATGTATTATATCCAAATAATTAAAAAAAGAAAAAAAGCCAGAGGAGACAGGATAACAATAAACATTATTGAAAACCATTCCTACTCAAAATGAACTAGCTCTGCTCTGCTTTCTCAACAGCAGCTACTTAGGAATTCCTGTAGTATCTTTCTACCTTGTAAATGCTATCTTGTTTGGGAATGCCCCCAGGTTAATGAATTGCTGGAAAAAGTCAGCGAAGTGACTATGACAGAGGCATTCTCCCATATACTCGATCTTCCCAGTTTGGTGCTTAAAAATTCCTGAGCAAGTGGTCACAGAATAATGAAATATAATTTTATAACTTTACATGTATATATGTGTGCATGAGAACATTATTCAAGGAAAAAACCCCACTTGCACTACTAGGAAACTTTAAAGGAAACTCATAAAAATGTATTTTTTTTTTTTTAATAAAACTGTGCTAGTTAACACAGAGAAAGGAGGCAAGACAAGTTCTTCACCTTCTGGAGAGTATTCTGAGAAGTGTCAGAAAAATAATGGTGTCTCATGACCACATACTGAGGATCTGCCCGTATCAAATATAGTAAGTCTGTCTATATCAAATGTACTAAGGTAAAAGATAATTTTTCGCTTATGAGATATTCAAACTCATACAGCATGGCAATTAGGTAACATAATTCCAGGTTTCTGAACATCATCATTAGCATTTGTGGTAAAGATTTTTAATCAGAAACCGGCCAATGACTCTCTTGATGATTTCACAGGGTAGACTATAACTTAGCTTGCACCTCCTTAGGTGAAATCCCTGAACAGTCCTCCAAACAAGTCTTATATGGGACCTGACTGCAGCACAAGCTTTGTACAAGGCCTCTCCACAGAGATGAACTTAATCCTTTAAGAACTGCAGTAAAAACTCGACTTTTGTCAGTGATGTAAACAGAAAAGACCTTAAAATTTAGAGGCAAGTGTCAAAAAGTGCTGTCCAAGACTGATTATTTCTCTGACAGGTACAGGTACAGTACTTCAACCTTAATTATTTTTTTTTCAAACACAAGGAAGTAAAAGTAATCCAAACTTCAGTAAGAGCACAGATCAGCACTTCAAATCTATTAACATTTCCCAGGTGATAATAGCTGTGCACTAATTTAATTAAGATGAGTTATAAGGTAGACTGGAGACAAATGGTATAGCTGGGCATTTCACTGCTGCAGTGGGACTACTTTACTATCCCAAATTCCCAGAGAAATACTCAACTATCATATTTCTGATCATCAAGTCCAACCATAAGACCTCTGCGTGAGTTACACACAATTTCTGGCCATCTGAGGAATATCAGTGACCGTAAATTAGTCACAGAAACTGAGAAAAGAAAGCAGTTGTGTAATTTTTATTGGGTTGCTTGGACTGTCTTTGCGTGACCCACAGAGACTGTGCATCCCTAATCCTTTTGTGAGAACGACAAAATTCCACCACATTACTTTGCAAAGGTAGAATACCTGCTTTAACTTCACCCACGAGGCCACCACCTGAGCCCCCCACCTGCCGGCTGCCCCCGAGTGGGTTCATTTATACAATGTTCAGCTCGTGGCATTTGGGGCAGCTACTGAGGCAACTGTGTAATTGCTGAGATGGACATAGAAAACAAAGTGAACAAAATGAAATAGTGTCTATTTCCAAGGTGAACAATGCAAGGGAGGGAGCGGGCAGTGAAACAGGGAATGCAGAAAGGGCTGAACAGCCACTCAGCACCTGCACCTCTCAGGACAGAACGGTACAAAAAGGAGACTATAAATTAACAATACAAATAACTAAAACCCACAATATTTACATGCAAAGCATTCAGTTTAGCATATTACAATAATCAAGACAACAGATACCTACCAAGAATTATTTGTTATATTTGTTATATATTCATTAATATATATACATATTACCCCCACAGAGGCTCTGATTCAGGCTTGAGACACAGTGGCCCACCTAATTTGCAAATGATACGATACAAACTTCTGACAATGTGAATACTAGCTACAGAAATGCCATACTCTAAGAAATGCCAAATAGCAGATTTGAAAATGCCATCCTTGCTTTGGCTGGCCTGCAATTCTGCACCGACTATATTCAGACCAAACCCCTGTAAGTGGTTTTATCTTCGTTTCTTATTTCTTCATAAAATAAAAACTGCACTATGATGCAGTTGGCCAAATGACCAATAATTTCACTTGTTTGATTTTCCAGAGAACACAAGGGAGCTATAAATAAGGGGTTCAATCAGTTACTCGGATAGAAGGATCGCAACAGGCAAAGTGGACAACCCCAGAAAGCACCAATCAGTGCTATTTTTACTGCTGTGGCATAAAGAAGAGACCCTCATGTTGTTGGAACTGCACAGTTTATGAACAAGGACAGTCCTTGAAGCTTTAGCCTTGAAGACAAAGAAAAAGGCAGGCTAGGGAAGCACTGCAGGGAAGGCTAGCTCTACAGAGCTCTAAAATGACTGTATTTGCTCAACGCACTTGAGAGGGCTGAACTGTAGGTTGGGAGCACAATCCCCGGGCACCCTAATGGGATGTAAGGGTCACTGTGAGACTACCAGATTGTTGGCCATACAGATGATAGGACACACATCTGACTGTCTAGGACAATACCTCACCTCATCTAATGCAAATCTTAACAAAGATATTGATTACCTCTGGTGCAGAAAGCAGTTTGCGAGGAACTGAGCTAAAACTGACTTGCTTCTCAGAGACCAAAGAGCAACAATATTCAACCTTTAACAACCCAGGCAGTATAAGAACCACAGACTAGAGAGGAAAGTTGTCTGATCCATATCCAAGAGCCCAAGCCAGCTAGCTTATAAGAACTGCATCACTGGAAAGTAATTTTTATAGTTTAGATAGTTTACCCTTCAGTTCGCTCAAAAAAGAGAGAGGAAAAGCAGTAAGAAGCACACACATTTCTGTTCTTTTTTTCTCCGGTAAAATCCTTAAGAAAGTTTCACCTTTCACCTGTTTTCTATCCCAAGTCACTTGTGTGTTGACGACCATCTGGAATATGACCGGGACAAAAACCTACTGAAGGAATGAACTGCCTTTAGGCAAGCAAGTCTGTCTGTGTGCTGCCTCTACGTTATCCAGAAACCATTTCCCTCCTCCCTGTCATATGAAAGTCTCAATGTAAATGGCTCTCCTTTCAGGTTTTCAATAAAATGAGAACTAATCTGGCTAGGGACAGCAAAGAAGTAGAGGCAGGTGGCTACCAGATTTTTTCCAAAAGTGAAAAACCTCCTAAATTAAAAAGGACACTTTATTTCAAAGCAAAGGTATCAGTATTTAAGCAATGGTTTTGACTTGACAATTTCTACATCTCTGTCAAACACCCCTGAAGCACAGAAAGCTTACGTGTGACCAGGTGCTACCCCACCTGAGATCGTGTCCATGTCTGTGCTACCGAGCCTTCTACACCGAGCCATTGCAGCTTTCCTCCCACCACACAGCCTTCCTCCTCCTCTGCAGGCTGGCACACTCTCCATGTTTAAGTCTTCTACCTCTATGCTTAGGTATTTCCAGAGAAGGACTCTAGACCGCAGAGTAAATTGATTCTCCCTGCCCTCAATCCTGCACTTTCCTTGCAAACACTCTTTTGGTTTTTTTTACTATTTATTCATCTGCATAATTTCTGATGCCTTTGCTTGAGGGGAAAAAAAAGCCCCACACCTTTATATTAACCAGAAGACTTAGGCAATAAGACAAGATTCTGCAAGAAATTGTGGAACAAACATCACTAAAGTATTTAAAACTGTAAATATACAAGACAGGTTTAACATAGGTATTGTTAAATAAACACTGCCATAATGCAAGAGGTTGCCCACAAGCACTGCAGGCCATGCTTTCTGACTGCCACGGTTCTATGAAGTTCAATTTCAAAAGCAGAAAACACTGCCACTGGATGTCCCCTTATCAAGCAGCAACAGCATTACTTCAGACTGAAGAAAATACTTGCCTTCATTCTGTGCACAATTTTGGTTTCCTTTCTTTATGATACTTTATAGATTTTAAAGTAATGTGTTTTTAACATCCTTAAGAGTTTAAAAAGCAATAAGAGTAATTGAAGTTTTGAGAGATTAAAGGCAAATAATAAAACAAAAAAATGCATACTGGCAAAGTGGAGTCATGCAAAGAGTCAGCAAGTACTGGAATGACGTGAAAAAACAAGGAAGGTAAGAAATTATTAAATGTTACTGTAAGTAATAGGACAATATTCAGGAAACTGTATTTTAGGTTAAACATCAATTAAAACATCCATCAATGAAAGAAATGGTTAAACAGTCTTCTAAAGTAAAGGTGGAATGCAGCCAACCTTTGGAAACACTTCACACAGATTTTCACATAGCATTAGAAAGTATATTGCAGGGACTTACTGGGGTTTTTTTTGTGTTAACTGACTACTCCCAGTTATTGCAGTTCAGTGATTTTGTTATTCAAACATTTTCTTAGTCATTAACTGAGATTTAAGAAAAAGAATTGTTTTATTAGTAAATACAACAATAAATTATTTTCATTTTCTAATTTTTTTTACACAACAGTGTCACTTTTAAGCTCACTTGAGCGCTGACGTGTTGCACATATATGGAATAAAGACATATTATTTCAGTATGATAAGTATGTGATAAAAAGAAAGATACAGTCCTATTCTATGCATGAGGGTGAAGCGGAATGATCTGTGTTTTTATATAGTTATGATTAAATCACAATTTTTGTGTCTGTCTATAGGCTGGGGATATAGGTGATGGCTGCCTAGATGGTCTGCCAGCTATTTTCACGTCTGCATGCAGATCTGCAAGCAATCAGTCATTTCAGTAAGTTTTGCTCTATGTGTGCTTGTGTTACACTTTGAAACGTTAGTCTGCTAGCATTTTCAGAGTAGAATGCCTTTCTAAAGAACAACAGACAGTGAAACAGTCTGGGAGTCATTCACTTTGTCAGAAACCTTTAGTAACAAAGCAGTGACATCACTAGCATGATGATCAGACAGCTCCATTTGGAAATTGTTTGTTCGTATTATTAAGCAGCTAGGGATCTTGGCGGGGAGCTAACTGTATGAGGTGGTTCTGAGTGGATCATACCATAACAGAGAAATCAGAGCGTCTCCCTCTCTCCAAAAAAAAAAAAAAGGAGATGGAGGATTAGGGCAACAGATCAAAAGCATGGAGTCAGCAATGGGACCCAAGATCCAACAAAGAGTGATTTTCACCAAGCAAAGTCCTCTATGCAGTACCAAAGAGGACTCTGTGGAGGACTCAAGGATACTACATGGCCCACCAAGTACCACAATGTTTAGAAGCAGGAGTGAAGGCGCCGCAGTAAGCCGACTCGTGACCAAGCTCAGCTAGTACAGGGCAGGAGATGAAGCTGAGCTGGGAAGGCTCCAGCTAAGCACCCCCAAACAGTGGAGCACAGGGATCCCACAGCTGCAGCTCTCTCCCACCAGCTTCCTCCACCATCCTCTGTCCCAGAGCCTCAGCTGGAAGGTGGACACGCGTCCCATGCCTCCTGGTGCTCTGCGGTCCATCTGTACAGCCCACCAGTCAGAAGTTTTTCAGCCTACCTCCCTGTCGGTGCCAACCACATCCCAGCAGTTATATCCTGCTTTGCTACCACTACTATACGGTAATTCCTTCAAAGCATGCTTCTGTAGAAAATACCGACAAAAACGTTGTCGAACTCTATTATGTCCACAGCATCCATGATGCCAACACCTGCCCGCTGCTTTGTATGAGCTGTGGCAGCGGCACCCTGCCTGGCCTGCAGCTGTGCTCCCAACCCTCCTGACACTGTGTGCATCACCAAATCCCAAACTCAGTCTCAGAAGAATGATTTTGCTCGTAACGCGCCGTTTGCCAAAGCTGACACCTTTGTCGTAGGGAATGAGCAGGAGTTGGGGAGTCCTGGAGAGTGTGTCTCAGCACAGAGCGAGGGAGTGCAGAAGAGGCAGCTACTGAGCAACCCCCAGTGCCCAGCCTGACTCCCAGTCTCACATGATCTTGAACTGTTAGATTTATCAGTACTAAAAATAAAACCATGTGATGCAGACTCATGCACTGGAGAGTCTGTTGTTATGCAGTGAAACCACGATAGCTGAGATACTGTAACTATGAGCCAGTCCTCTAGAGTTAATAGCTTTATTTGCATTTATGATTCAGTTAGTTAACACTATTTTAACAGAAATCACGCTAGCCTTTTTATTTTTTCTAAAATTCTGTTATTATTACTGCATAGGCATATGCATGATTTATTACCCATCGATTTCCTAAAACTCTCAAGTAGGGTGGTTTTTTTCCATACCATTTCACTGATTCTAATCAGCAGGTTTGTGTTATGCTTGCCATTTGAAGGCCAAATATCAACATTTTCCATTAACATTTTGGAATTACCTTACCTTCTGGCAATTAAGCAGAAATTAGTTTCTTTTTTTGCATATACAGCTTCCCTTTCTCAAGAGGATTTGATTTCAAAAGTTCTTTCTAATATCCATCTCAAGCCTTTAAGATCTGCAGACAATATAATTAATTATTGTTTGGGGTTTTTTGTATTATCCTAAAATATCATGTCACCTAAAAAGAGGCACAACTCAGAGAATAACTGTACGCCAGCACTGAGATGAACAGACTTGTAAGACTGCAAATACAATTCCTGAGAAGGTTACTATCAGGTAAAACGGCAGGACTACATGAACTGACTGTCTGATGTCTGGCAAGTGTCAGAGTCAAATTCACTTAAGAACAAACGTAATTTAATACAACTGAAACCTTAATAAAAATGATGACCTGCTCATCACCATGTACTCACATACATATCATGTACTCACATGCATACCCATGAAAACCACGCATACTGGAACTGCACCAAGGAGATGTGCTTTTGTAGACAAACAAACAAAAAGTTCCTTAGTTTAGGTCTGCCTATTTACTTCAACAGTTTAACTGAAGACATCAGGTAAAGACAACAGTTGCTTACATCATGCCTCCCAGTCACTGTAAGTGAAATGAACTCCAGAACACAAGTGCAGAAAGTGCTCTTGCTTTAAGGGTATTTTTAAGAGATGACGATCTTTTACTCTGTACACGTAATGCACATATGACCAAAAAAAAGGCACCTCAACACCTTCTACCTGAACTTACAATCGCATCAGTTCCTGGCCTTATTACATTTCTGGAATCCCGTACCTGCACGCTTCTGTTTAGCGACAGACTTTGGTGACTTCACGAGATGCTGGGAACCACCCTTACCATCCCCTGGGCTACTCTGCTCAGGCAGTGACGGAAAACAGACCGTACCACCCTGAATTCGGGCATCACCCACACAGAATGCTCTTTAGGATGTTACTGAGAATCAAAACTAATTTCACACCTTTTATACAAGTATTCTATGAATTATACCACTAAAGTCCTACCTAACACTTTGTCAGGAAGGAAGAACAACCAGCAAAAGAACAGAAAGATACCCCTAGTAGCTAGAGATTGTCTTAAAATCTCAGGTGTGATGCTTAATATCGCCTTCAGAATTTGTCAGCATGGATTATGGCAGCTGTAAATATTTCTGATATCCCTTAAAATAACCTTTTTAAAACCTTGTTAAATTCTTCAGCCTAACAACTTACTGCCGTAGTGACTTTCATAACTTAATCACAGATCTGAACAAGAATTTCCTTTTATCAGTTTTGGAATTTGCAACCTTCTGATTCCTTTAAGTATCTACTTACTTTAGTGCTTTAAGACAAGGAAAACAGAAACTACCCCAATCTACCTTCTCTATTACCATTTACTGGTTTATACAGTTCTAGCACATCTCTTCGCTGACTCATCTGCTTTCTAAGGTAAACAGTCACAATTTTCTTCAGCCACTCTCCACAACTGAGATTTCCCCGCTCCTTTTTCAGCTTCATCTCATGTTCCCAGAACTCCCACTAACTCTCGAATGCTATTTTGAGGTGAGACGAGGGCGTTCTTGATATATTGGCTTTTACTTTTGGTAACATTCTTCAAGCTAGTCTTTATTAGTTTTTGTATTCTTAATGGTATGTTTTCAAAATTAGCAGGATTTTTTCTTTTACTACTGTATTTTTCAAGTCAGCTGCATACCGAGAAAGAACTTGCTATGCTATTCTCAGGTCCAGGTCTTTCCTAAATGGAGGTCTCCATGGAGGGGTGTAGGACCAACAGCCTCATAGCTCTCCATGCTCAGGGATTAGACAGAGACCATTTAGACACTTCCCAGTTCTGCCTTTCGGCAGGGCTAGTAGGGCAGGCACAATCCCACACCAGTGCTGCTTCATGCCTCTAAGAATGGAAGAGTCCCCACCAGTTTAAAGTGGGGATTTATCAACGTACCACTGTTAGAAGGTCTAACTGGTTAATGTGCTTTTTGCTTCTGCCTCCAATACAGGTTTTGAGTCGTGCCAGCAAACTGACTCTCATCTTAGTGGTACCATGTTTCTTAATAACCATCTGTGAAGACAATGAAACTTTCTAAAAGCTTCATCAGTTAAATCAAATGATCTTCTATCTGCCAAAATACCCTCCTCCCCTTCAGTTTGGCATGACACCATTTTCTTCTGTGCAATCTTGATGGCTGCAATCTATGAATTGTGACCTGTCAATAACTATTATTTCAGCTAATTTACTGACTACCAGTATAAGCTTACTGGGCTGTAATTCTGCAGATGCTTCCTACAGCCTTCTAACGCATTTAGTTCCACATTCTTATTATGTTATTTCTAATAAAACTGTATGTATTTTGTCTAACACCTCAGCCACCTCACACTTGAGCTCTCTCAACAAATCCGGATGCACATCCACAGTGAGTACTGGTACTAATAAAAAATTTAACATCTCTGCAATACTATACTTTCCTGAATTGCTCCCTTCGCACATGGCAATCCATCCAGCAGGTCCACCAGTTGTCTCACCAACTTCCAGCTTCTCATTCACTGAAAGCACTCTCTGTTATTTGTTCCTATTCCTTCAGCTGTGTGCTATGCTGCCAGCATTTCAGTCTTTTGGGGTCCATTTTTACCTGTTGTAGGACTACCCTAGGGGCTTACTTTCCTTTAAGAGTCCTACAGCCAAGCACCTTCTGAAGCCAGTGGTTTTCTTCTCTCCAGGCAAGGTGCACACAAAAAGGCCATCCGGTTACTGGATCCTGGCTGCAGGATCTCAGGGCAGAGGCACTGCCCGGGATCTGCTGTGGATGGGGGGACTGCCAAGCCTCTCCCTTCCCTGCTTCTCTCACTTGTAGGACTACAGGGAAAAGATGCTCTTGGTGCATGGGCTTGTGTAAGGGATCACTTTTACTGTAACTTTCTCCCTGTTTGTGAGATCTCAAAGCACACCAGAGGGTGACAAAGTAATCTCACTTATAGTTTAACACCAAAAAAAATTCAAGTATTTTTCTGTGGTCATCAAGAGTAGAATCACAAATATTAACAGTTCAAAAGACAAAAAGCTGAAAAACTTTAACATTTTTAAGTTAAATTCATAAATTTGGGGTCTGAGACATGACTTTCGAATGCTTGTGTAAACAAACACTATAGACCTTAACTAAGAAATGCAAGACAATTAATGAGATGATCCCCTATGGACCGTTGGCCTCTTAACTTTTCCTACAAGATAAGGAGAGTTGATAGCTCCACATCAGATTCACGCTGAATCACTGTCTCTTACTCTGCCCTATTCATCACACTTATATAGTGTCTATACGTATGACGCTCCAAACATGAAATCTGTCCCCTCATGGCCTCTAGCAGCCACAGGTGAAGAACAAGTAGAGTAAGTTAAAAGTACAACATGTAAAAAAAAAAAAAAAAAAAAAGCCCATGTTGTTTGATCTTTTCATTATTCATAAGCATAATATGCCTTTAGGTTCCGTGTTACCTAGGCTGAACAAGTATTTATTAGGCTACTCTGTAACCAGGCTCAAAATAAATGACATTTGACTTGCTTTAACGACACAGGGCCTTACCTTCCCTCAAAAGTAACCAGACTTGACAGTTGCACCGTGCAATACTCCGGTTTTCTAAACAACAAGGCCATGACTTTTCAAAGTAATTCTTACTGTAGCACTAAACAGAATGAATGTGGTTCAGCTGTAAGCAAAATGAGGCATGCGTAAAATGGTATGAATTGATGCATGCTTTCAACAAAAAGTTAGGACTGTTGAGTAGTGCCAGTGCAGTGTTTAGGATCTACACGAACTCCCAGGTCGGTCGACTCAGATCTGCCAAGTGCCATGCTTTGTAGGAGACTCGGGAAGAGCTGCTGTATAAATTTTCTTCAGTGGGAAAAGCTCCCAACTCAGCTGCTTGTTCCCACGCCTGGTTCCCATCTTACTGTTCCTTCATTTGTGCCAATGCAATTGTGTACTCACAGTAAATCAGATCACAGAAATAATCTCTCGCAATGATTAAGTGTTGCTGAACTACGGTGCAGGAAAATAAACCTCTTGAGTAAATTCTGATACCAAAGGCTGTCCATGAAACTGCATTCATGTCCCTTTGGAACCAGCGCAGTGACAGAAACAGGCTGGTGGCACAGTAGAGCATGTTCGTCTGATGGCGATGGCCTCTTATGCCCAACACAGCTCAACTCCTACACAGGTTTCACCTGGCTTGTTAAAACTCCAGAGCTGAAGAAAGGCTACAGTTCTGCACAGCTCCAAAACTTGGGTGCCTTCTGGGGGAGCTTTCAGCATTCCTTGCCCCCAGCCAAGAGGAAGCCTGCTCCAATGTGTGGCCCATGGCATGGGGCACCAAGGACTGGGGAACACAAAACCCAAGAGGTCTGCTGGTTTGTTTTTACAGCCTGGTAACCTTGACAACATCTAAACACAGGTCATCTCTGGCCATTAAAGCCTATTCAAAGCACCAGGAAGACATTTATGAGTTAAAAGAGGATGATCCGCTCTTCTCATCATGAGGCTGACACATGCCTCAAGACTCTGTGCTTTGCTTCCTAGCTATAATTTGAGAAAATATGCAGATCATGAGTGAGACTGGTGAATTTTGGGGGATTTTAGCACTTCTATTTTGGGTGCGAAATTATTGGCATCTTGCCCCAAACTGGTATCACAGTCAAAAACAGAATTCATGATTGAAAGGTTTATTTTTCTTTCTTCCACAGTACTCTTTCCTTCTCCCACGCTCACTATAAATAATGCGCAACTGTCACGTGAAGTGAACTAAAAAAGGTTGAAGGCCAGAAATATATACTCCATAAGCAGGTCCTAAAAAAAACTTTCTTTTTGGGCAGCTAAGTGTTCCAGGCTAACTTACCCACCCACTCAGCATGTACCCAAATCTAGAGGATATGATAATTCATCCACAGTAAAGAGATTTTCTTCCAAATTGGTTTTCTGTGAGCTGAATCCATGCTGCTCTAAGACTCAAGCTGTGCATACTCTCACTATTCAACAAGGCTCTCACTTGAGACTCATCCCTGCTTATACAGCCCAAGCATTTGAAGTCTACATAATACTTTTGACCATTTCACCATTGGTGAATCTCAGAATCCAGAACCTGACTCCCTGGATGTGTGATATAAGTAATTCTCATTTTTTTCACAGGGAGTTATCACTATCCAGCAAAATGAGAACAGAGCTCCAGAAATAAGGGTAAAATTGACAAAAAATCTTTTTTTTAGTCTTAAAGAGCTGCTATTTAATGTATAGTCACTACGCTAAGGGGACAGCAATGCAATTCCTAAGAAGAGAAAGGAAGATTAAAAGGCTTCTGTAGATCACAGACTAAGATTATTTCATTAACATTGTTTTTTTCCTCCTCTTGCTAAAACAAATCCGTCACAGTTATATCATCTTTTCTAATTACATTCTCTACTCCTGAAGCATACACTATTATGCTTTGGTGTCCACTTTATACGACCACTGCATAATATTATCCACAATTTACAAGGCTGTATAGTCAAGGTATCTCATGACTGATAATGGCAGAGTTATGGGCAATGCAGCGCTCCTGCAACAGTGCATTGGAGTGTCACTGGAAGTATTTATCCTAGAACAGAATTTCTCAACTTGGGAGTCATGAATAGCATTCAGGAATTACAACCACCCTCTCTTTTCTCAAAATAGATGAGAGGAGGTAATCCAAAGAAAATGTTTTTGTAATGAGAGGTCAGTGCACAAAGACTGTTCTACAGTACCAGACTCAACAATTTGGAGTGGCTTAAGGACTATTTTCAACCTGCAATGCATCGAGGCAAGTATTATGACAATAGATAAAAGCAAGCACATCAACTTGCCAGGGAAATTTTAAAGACTCCTAAGCCTAACTGCAGGCACATCATAAGAAATGTGGTCAGCCACAGAGCCAGGCTTGTAAAGAACTGCATCATAGACAACAGTAATGCAACACTACATGGAAATATAACATAAAATGTGATTTGCTTAATATGTTTCCAATATAATGTTTCGTGGAACTTTCTTTTCCATGAAAAAAATTCAGCATCTGTACCTTTTCAACCAGATTTCAGACAAAAGAATGTCAAAACACTTTTACCCAACTCTTGGCTTGTGTTACCTTACAAGGACAGGTTACAGAAGAGGAGCTAGGACAGAAACAACCAAAGAAAGAGGATGAAAGGAATACTGCAGTTGAGAAAGATATCAGCCTCTAAAGTTCACAAGCATCTGGCTCTTCAAAACCTGCTGAATTGGGCTTGTTCCCGAAAAGAACATCTAAGCACTTTAATCTGCTCTCATATCGACTTCCCAGCAGAGTTTGGAGGTTTGGTTGAGGACCAAATTTGCAATAGCTTCTGAGAGCAAAGCAGCAGTGTAGATACTGGGCTGCAGAGCCAGCCTACAGCCTCCTGGCTTCCAGCCGGGCTCACTCTCACGAACATTAAACCTCAAGAACAAAAACAACAATAAAAAAAGCAGGAAAGAAGGAAAGATCTTAATCTAATAGGAGATGTGGTGTTACAGCAAGAGCTTGAAAGAATTAACTCTGCACTTTCCTCAGCCAACTGCCTTTCAAGCCTGACTACTTTCACAGACTCTGTGGATGAGGCAATGCACTGATTTCTGCTTCATTTCATCTCTATGCCACATATGATAGCATCTTCTCCTCTAACAATAAGACATACCAAAAACTTTCTGACCTGAGCGTGTTCCTCAATGACAATTTTGACAGAATGGCAAGGGTCTGAGATATTCATAACAATTGTACTAAATATAACACACAAACCTCTGAGATGCAATTGCTTCTCAATGCTAGATACCTATGACACTGAAACAGATTCTCATTTGAATTCAAGTCCAAATTCATAGACACAGATATGCACCGTAAACCAGCATGAGCCATCTCCAGCACAGCACTGAGGCGCTCTCTCTGCTCCAAGAGAGCTGCAAATACTAAGAAGAGCAAGAATAAACATGAAATAAAAAAGCTACCTCATTCAAATAAGGGCAGATGTATAAAGTCCATAAAACATTCACGTAACAATGTATGAAAATAAACACGCTATTCTGCAGTTTCTCCCTTCCTAGCCCAGTCTCTCACCCTGCCACATTCCCGTGGTGCTGCCCGATCCCGCAGCCCACGACATCACATCACAAGTGGCATTATCACACCAGCTACAAAACGAGTACTCAGCGCCGGGGTCCAAGTCACTCACAATTACTTAATAAAGCCAGATTCTTCAAAATGATTTCATATAGACTGAGTGCCATTAGGGAGGCCTGTGGGTCTTTGAAACGACACTCTACAAAGTTTGAGTCAGTCCGGCTGCAGACACAAATGCATCCAGTGTTGTCTGAGCAGTGGGCCTGGATAATAGACAGAAAGCTATCCCTGTTACACCATATCTATCATCCCAGCAGTTCCTTTGTTTCTTCTCAATTTCTGTCCTACCACCGCCACACAATGATCCAAAGAGAAAAAAGAAACAGTCACCAGCCAGATAGAAAGAAACTTTCATTAATAACACAACCAGCATCTCTCAGCTCTTGCTGCGGCATTTGGAGAGTTCAATGGCCCCTACAGAGGGTGGTTAGAAATCATTATCCCCAAATTATTGATGGGGAAAATAAAGCACATTAAGGTGAATCAAGTAGTCCAAGACCATACAGCCTGTGAGTGGCCAGCCGGATTAAACCTGTGCAAACCACTAGTAACTCCTACAGGGTGGCAGGTTCCTACATTAACTATAGTAAAAGGAGGATCTGACACTGCAGAAGAGCAATGGAGGGCAAACACTGACCTTTAAATGGCACCAAGTAGATAAAGTGGTGGTAATTCTGCTTTGATACTTTCAGGTTCCTGTATGTCACACTGGATCAAAAGAACCACCTAAATTCTCCCATTTTGATAACCCTGAACCTGATTTTCCTACCTTAATGGCACTTGCATATTGATCTCCCGTATCTGTGGCACATGAACTAACCAAGCAACCCATAACATTAGCAGCCTGCTGTCCCCCTAGACCCCCACCTCTACACAGTACTGGGAGATTGTACCAGTGGGCTTCACAGATATTTGCTGATAACAGAGACTCTTGAATGCAGGGCTTATCATAGCTATCGCAGGCTATGGTGTTTAATACTGTTATCTTCTGCCTTTTCATACCATGCTTAAAATTCCTTAGCCCCTTTTACCCAAACTGTCCTTGGGCCCCATCCTATTTCGTCCCCACCACCAAATCCTCGTCCGACCTCATCCTAGTCTCTCTTCCTCCGCTTCCTCATGTCCTTGTGAAGAACCGCCCCTGGACCATTTCCTCGATTTCCCCCTTGCCATTTCCCACTCCCAGCCTCCCCGGTGGGCTTTCCATTTCGGACTCCCCTTCAGCTATGCCTTGCCTCACCTTCCAATCTCCTTTCCCAGACAAATTCACTTCTCTTCCCCCACCACAGCTCTTCCTCACGAACTCTGCTCTCCCCTCCCACCCATTCCTGCCTTCACTTTGTCCACATCACTTTCATCTCGCCTGTGCTCCCTGTCTTCCCTGTCCCACCCTCAGCTCGGTTGTCTCAAAGCAGAAGCAGCCAAAGCAGAAACAGTCCAACCTCATCCCCGCAGCATCAGGCACCACTGCACTGAGCCACTTTGTGGGACGGATCCATGTGCGATTTGACCAGCACAAGGAAAGGTGGGAAGATATTCGACAAGGAAGAAATCTTCGAAGATCTAACTGCTAAAATTTAAATTGCCTCCTTCAGATTTCAGGGAGTTATAAATCAGTCTAAAAGCAGACTTGAGGAATACTGTCTAACAGTAAAACCTTCTGAAATTAAAATTACTTAGCATTGCCTTCCAGATAGGTTAACAACCAGATCTTGAGAAGAAGAGGAAGAAAAAGAAGCTGCAAGGACCCCTCTTTGCTGACAAAAGTTCGGTGGAGAGAAAGAAATGCTTTTGAAAAATCAGTATAATGATCCCAATGCAGGTTAAGTATTTGATGCAGTTACATCATCTACTGTACCTGACGAGTTCTTTTTCTAGACTGTGCTCCTGCTGAGCGCTAAGAAACCAGAGGCTTTGAATCCTGCTCACATTCTTCCCCAGCAGTTCCTATCTAGTAAGCAGCCAATGTAAAAATACTGTATACCAAAATAATTAAAGAAAATTTTGTTCCCAGGTGAGAACTAAGTAACTACACACATGACAAAAACTACCTTGTGAGCAGTCCTAGCTTTCACTTATGGACTGTCACAGACACGTAAGTACCTGGTCTATTTACTCTACATGCTTTATTTGCAGACAAAAGCATTTCAGCTGATGACAACCATTTGAAATGTAGAGAAAGCCTTTAGTAAACAGTATTTCTGTGATTACCTACACTAATTCCGCAGCATGACCTGTGTGGGCAAAGCCCACTTGACCAATTATTTTAGGTAATTTTAAAACAGTGAAATCACAGATTTTCAGGAAGATGTACTGTTTAATTATAATTTCTATTAGTCCAACTGAAACCTCCAATCAGCAAGTATAGCTTCAGTAACAGAAGCGTATCCAGAGACATCTCCTTAACTGGTGAACTCTGTCATACTCCTGCTGTAAATCAGCTAAAAATATACAACCTTTAAATATATATATATATATATTGCTTGGATTTGTACAGACAAGGCAAAGATGTTTGCTTTCACTTCAATTAAACTTTTTTCCATCATGAATAATCCATTTAACTAATCAACATCTGAATTACTCTAAGGAACACTTCATTCAGTATAAAATTAAATATAAAAAGAGAACAAAAAGTAATTAAAGAATGACATTATTAAGCTGTTGACTTATTCTTTGCCTTTTGCTAGCATAAGTATTAAGTAACTTCCAGCATTCACTAGTTGTAGATCAAAAATAAAAGCTATGCCAAATAATGTAAAGAGTTCTCAATTTACCAGTTCAGTGCAAGTGACTTATTTTTAAAAACATTCTTTCAGAAGGGTCTTTCTGCTGTTAAATTACAGGCTGTGTTTTGCTCTCAGAAACTCTCAGAAAGAACAACTATGTACAAAGACACACCAAGGAAGTTAGTAGAGGGGCTTGGGATTTACACCATGTAAATAAAACAATGCTGGATTCTTTCTTTCCAAAACTAAGCAAATAACCACATGGGTGCTTTTTTGATGAGCTATTTATTGAGGCATTGGCAGTCATTCATTCAACGGCATGCCTAAAAAATAAAGAAACAAATCCAGCAATCATTCAAGTAAGGAGATGTTTTTTCCAGATACCAAAAATACACACTCAGCAATACTGCCCTGTTTAATAAGACAGCGCACTGGGGTTTACTATAGGACAGCCCACAATCAAGTTCACAGAGGGGAAAACTTGCTGATCTGAAGAAGTACTGCTTGATGTCCAGCATTACCATTAGAAACACATAATACCTCCCGAGGGAACAGCAAGAACAGCAGCTGCTTTCCTTCACCAACACCCACTCCCTCACCACGCTGGTTTTGAGCAAAAGACTTATTTGGCAAAGGCACATAACTATGAGGCATGCAGGTATTTTCTTTCAAGCTAGCACCAAATGACAAGATAAAGATGGGGAGCATATCAAAACACAACCATATAACGCAGTCATCCAAACATCTAAGAAACATCAGGACACGGGACTTTTCTAAAAGTTTGCTACAGATAGCAAATAGGTGTTAAAAATAAATCTGATATTATGAATTTAGCATTTCAGTCAGAATGGTTACTACAAACACTATTCTACTTTAAAATCTATTTTAAAATCTCATCATCTTAAATTTAAAGACCTGTTCACACTGCAGTTTCACTGAATGGTCCCATCAAAGGCTAATCTTACCCCTGAAGGATTACAGATCTATGCATGACACACTTCACATTTCCATAATGTATTTATAGCTCAGGGTGGCAATACACTTTGCAGTCTCCTTTTTTTTCTTCCAATTATTATAATGGTTCCTTGCAAAGAAGGAATTATAATTAGCTCTACTTTACAAATTTAAGGCAATAGCAAATCGAAAGATTTGTACAAGATTAAAAATAGTAATATGAGAATTATTCCCTTCAAAGGGCAAAGGGCAAACCTACCGAATTCAACCATGTAGCTATGCAAAGACACCAGATTTTTCAGGTAACATCTCCTACGAGGCCCCTGGAAACCAACTCTGAAGTTCTAACAGTCTTCAGTCCATAAGATAAAATGGGGGATCTTTAATTACAAAAGCTTAGTATATAAGAGTGCATCACCCGCTGCTCTGGCCATATATTAATACAGTCAGAAACGACTCACCATTATATCAGAAACACTTCAACATCACAGACTGAGAAACTAAGCCTACAACTGGGACCCCAGCTTTTCATTGCCATCACATGAGAAGCAATGGGCTCAGATCTATGACTTTCAGGAAAACGAGCAAGGAAAAAAGGGTTAAAAGTTTCTCTAAAGAAAAAAAAAAAAGTTGTGGACAGTGACCCCAACCCCTTTTTCCCCCTGAAGTGGTCTATAGAGAGTCACATCTAGACTCATTCAGGAGCCAGTAATGCGTATATTAATCTTGGTTTATGGGTCTGTATGAAGCTGCTGAACTGAATGCTTGGAAGATCCAGAGCATGAAAAGGCTTTAACCTGAGATTTTTGTGTTTCCTTACCAGCCAAGAAGCACAGCCTTCCTCTTCAATAAATTAACATTCTAGTAACAGTTTAATCAAGTACAGGAAATCATCTACCAAAAAGGCAGCCTACTGCATTACAGGAAATCTAGCCAAAGGGATCCCGGTATTTCCAAAAAGTGAGACTACTTAACAGATCAGAAGGCATCTAAAACTGAATAACCTATGGATCAGTAATTCTTACACAAGCGTATGAATGAGGGAGAAGGAAAAGGAGATTTAACTACAAATGAAACCCAAGCAAAGTGCAAAAAATGGCTGGGGTGTAACAGCTTATTTTCCCTTAACCCTCTTCCACTGCTACAGTCTAAGACCAGAGACTTGTGAAATGGCTCCTCAGCCACAGGGACGTTAACTTCTGGCAACTTGTGAGCTACTCCGTACAGGCTAGGATGAATATCCCGATTTAACCTAACAGACAGATAACTCTGTGGTTTTCTTTCCATCACTTATGTTTTTTGAGCTGTATTGTATAACGTGAATTTTATAAATAAAAACCCATTTGCTTTTACCTTAACCTGACTTAAGGAGAATTTCAAAGCAATTTGAAGGAACACCTGGGAAGGGAGGTAGCAGACAGCATCTGAACATGTTTTCCAGAGTATTCCAGGGAGGCGGTTCCTAGCACGAGCCAGTGCAAACCTCCTCACTGGCAACCATGATTAGGGAAGTCCCATGGTATTCAAAATACCTGGGAAAACACCTGCATTTCCAAAGAGTCTAACAGGCAACACATTATTATATTAACAATAACAGCATATAAATTCAGAAGAGTGAGTCACTCTTCAGTCCATTACTTACAAACCAAACAGATTAGTCTGGATTTATGATAAGAGTTCTTGCTCCAGCTATAAAGTACAACCCTGACATTACAATATAAACGGATACTAATTTAAAATTTGACTTTCTACAGCACGTGTATTTTCCTCACTTTCGTTCATCTACTTAATGTCCGTGACACTTCATCTCTTTTATCAGTCTATGTCTCTCCCACTTCTGTACTCCTGCCTCTCCTCCCTGTATATTGTTTCTTGCAACGATTTCAGTGGTTTACTTGCTTTTCAGCACCGTACAATTAACTAGGAAACAATTTCTTTTCGCTATCTGTGCCTATTTGAAAGCTCCAAAACGACAACCGCAGTTAGAGCTGACGAATGGACCAGACGGATGGCAGTCCCTCCGCCAGGCTCCGGCCGAGTGACTGACGGGGTGTGAACCACACATCAGGATGCAGACACTGGCGTCTCTGCTGAGCACAGCCCAGGAGCACAACTTCAGAGCCATAAAGCAATCTGGAATTAGCTGCTTACAAACATGCTTTTAGGAAGTTTAAAAGAAAAATTAAAACCGCAGTCCTTTTGTTTTCACTACAATATTTTATTCCGGTACTCAGAAGTAATCACGCTTAAGCTCCAGACCCATCTCTACAGGTTGCCGGTGGGTGTACTTTTCCATATCTTCTACATACATGACACAGTGTACTATTCATATTGATATCTGGCTTTCTGGGTTAGTAAGCGAAGAAGAACAATATACGAGAGAGAACTAAAGGTCTAACAGACTAGGAAAGGGATGAACAAAGTGAGCTTGCATCTAGCTACACAGGCCAGGCTTTGCTCTCCACAGTTGGTCTCCTTCAGTTTTTAAATGAAATCCTGAACATGAGATCCTGGACATACTACTTGTAATACCACTGGAAAAGTAAGTGGGGTTTGAGGGCTGAAAAGTAAGTGGGGTTTGAGGGCTGAGGGCAAGTGAAAGAGCAGTGTCCCGCAGTTGAAAGAAGGGCTCTACCATTCTCCATTCTTCACTCTCCATTCTTGTTTTTGTTTCCTTCTTGAAACCGAGGCCACTTCTGCCTTTGGTTGTTAAAGGCTAAGAAGCTTGTATTCAAACCTAAGTTAGTACAAAACTGTATCAAATTTAAAAGGTAAATCTTACTGGCATTAAAAACAAATAAAATCTCTGCATCTCAAAAAAATCTTCTTTCTGTAAATTCTGATGTGATGTCACTGAAAAAAGTTGATTGCCCATGGCAACTAATAAAGATTAGTTTGCTACATAGTCCTTCCTTCCAACAACTGCCAAAACACTCAATTGGGTCAACAAAAAGCTACCTTCAGCATCCAGATTTTGCAAATTCAAGCACCTTTATAAAATTATATTTTTCTTAACAGTTGAAAAAGGCAAATTTCAAATACTAACCGCCACTTTAGTAGTAAAGATGCTGAAGTTCAGTCATTTTCTTTGACAGGCTCATCGGGCACATATTCATGGAAGGTGCTCTTCCAAGTTTGGTTGCAAGTCTGAGTCAACTGTCTTGATCAACTGGCCCTTTAAGATTAACATTATCTAATTGGCCAAGTACTAAAAAATCAGAGAGATGAAAAGAGCAAAGGAACAGGTGGAAAGCCATTGGTGACCCTGAGAAAATGCATCATGAAATGCATCCTGGGAAAAAGTCTTCCTGAATGGGAAATTAGCTAAAGACATACAGGCAGGTGTAAAGTGGAATAGTGACAGACAATAAACAAACAAGATAGAATGTAACATTTAGAGATCTTGAAAACTACTCAGTTTGAGAGGTTTTTTTATTATTATTAAACCACACAGCCATATTACAGAACTAACTGAACTCTAAAGAATTAAATTGTAATAGAAGCCAATTAGAAGAACAAACTTTTCAAGCAGACAATTCAATCGGGTTACCAGTATTACAGTTACAAGAGACATATTTAGACTCTTCCATCTCAATATAAAAGCACAGCTAATGAGGTGAATAGACAATGACTTTTCACACACTAATTACATAGGTTTGAATTTCATGCATCATCTGACTTGCTCTGTCAAGAAACACTGATGTACCTTCAGCACCTCTTCCAGCTAATGACTTAAGGGCAATCTTAATCCTAAAAGTCTTTCCATGGCAAAGCACTGTATATAGTCATTAAGTACAGCACACCCACACCAGTATTTGTGTAAACATGTCTAATCTTACACACGTGGGCATTATGCAGACATGACAGGTAAAGTGTACTTTCAGTTTAGAGCTTTGTCCATAAGGAATCATGATCAGTAGATCTTTGTGCGCCTTCCAGCACATCATATGCTGAAGTTAGCTGCAGAGTCAGAAACAAGTCTCAGGCTGACCCTCCAAATTCACTAACTGTGATGGAATTTCAATATATATTGGAGAAAAAAAAAAAAAGAATTGTCCTTTCATCTCAATTAAAAATAACATGCAATCACATGGTTTTTCTGCTTAGGAAGGAACACTGGGAAACCTGATAAATATTACATGTTAGTTATTCTGGTGTCCCAGTTCTGATGTTCAATGCCGCAGGAGGTGTACCTATTTTTTTTTTTACTATTTGTCAAATCTTTAAGAAGTGAATCACCTCTATATAAACAGGATGAAGTGAATTCTTTCCATTTCAGAGGGAATTTTCCCATACGATATTGAAAAGGTAACCAGTGGGTGAATACAGCACCATTTGTTACCCTTTTTATCCTATTTTTTATCCTATTTAGAGGTTCTCAATAAACTGCTCTTTTTAACTGAAGTCCTGGCCACAAGGCCATTTGATTTCATTGGGAATAAATGGAATGCTATATATAAACCGCTTCATCTGTTTTTCTAAAGAGGTCTGCCTGTGGCTGCCCTGGAAGCAGACATAGAGAATGCCATCAGCAAAAGAGATGAAAATATCCCATATGACAGCTTGAGAAGCAGGGCTTCAGAAAAATAATTTAAGGATGACAAGATTATTGCACAGGCCTGCTGCAGCCTTATCGCTCTTTCAAAGGCTTTATGTAAAGAGTTCATGGCATTAAAAAAAGTTACTGCACACATTATAAATAAATGACACCTCTTCATATACAAACATTATAAATGCCTACAGTTCTATGTAGTATTATAGTAATTAAAAAAACCCCAACATACTCCTAGCCACTAGTAATAAAATTGACCAAAGCCCATAGGGATACATGGTTGTACTTGGGTGCAACAGAAGACAGCAGAATTGACAATTGTCCATCTGATTCTGTGACTGAATACTAGGTTTAATATCTGTAAGGAACACCAAAGGCACCATTACCTGAAAATAAACATTACTAAGGACTCTAGCTCAGTACTGCACTTATACCCAAACATAAATTGTGTTTACTGTAGTAAGACTGAAGTATGAGCTTAAATGCTTCCATGGAGTGTGGACCATAAAACTTGGTTCTTCATCTCACTTCCTGTCCCATATTCAATATTTTATACCACATACTGTGCTATTTGGACTCAGAGAAGTTGTGGAGTCACAATTCTTGGAGATGCTCAAAACCCAACTGGACACAGTCCTGGTCAGCTCCAGCTGACACCGCTTTGGGCACAGGAGTTGGACTAGACAATCTCCAGGGGTCCCTTTAAACCTCGATTATTCTGTGATTCTGTATAGTTACAGATTTGGGTAAACTTAGGAGAATGAGGCTTTATCCCATTCAAATATTGGTGTTAGAGTGGAGGGGTTTTTTTTTTTTCAGAAATATAAACAGACGCGAAGAAAACCACTATGGCCACTGCCCCATTATAACTATATACGTAATTACACATTTCATGTTCATGCACACAAATATGAAGGGGTTCGATTTTGGCATGGTTAACATTACTTGGTGGGGTTTTTTTTTCATTGCATGCATTTTTATATTGGAACTGTGAAGCCTTCTATACCACTATAAAAGATATACCTATATATGAGCACCAGACACTGAAAAGATCTGAAAAGAGAGGATCTTTTTTTTTTCAGTGTATAAAACTCTTCATTATTTATTTCTGATAAGTTGCAATCAAATACAAGCTAGACAATATTCCAGACAAAATCCTTCTTTGTAAATGTTTCAGAATTTCTACTTTTTGTGAAAGTTTGAAAGAGCGCCAATTACACAGTTCTCTAATGCAATCAGTAAGTAAAGGGAGGACAAATGGGATTATGTACCTCTAAAAACATTCTTAAATATATTGGAAGGAGAGAAGCATTAAACAGCTTTTACAATGGGGTGCTTCAGAATACATACCCACACACACAAAAAGATACTTTGCTCTCTTCTCACCTACATTATCTTCAGAAGTAAGGTCCAGCTCAGGTCAATAGCTTGCTCAGAAAAAGCCTAGTTTACAGAATGGCCTTTAACATGACTGTGTTACCAAACTGCCCAAAGTAGATGCCTCTCTAGAAGCATACCATAGTTTTAACTAAACACTTTGTGAGACAAGATGACAAAGCTCACTTCAGACATATACAACATTAAGGTGTTAACATGACCCAAAGGGCACCAGAGCACTTCTCTTTCTTCCAATTCCTGATGTGTAAGATTGGGAAGCCGAAGAAGCAGAAGGGCGTTTCTGACCTCATGCTGCCCTCACTTCTTCTCCTCTCATCATGCACATGTCAGTCACACACCAGTGCATCAACCACCTATACCCATCATATGTATTATTCAGGGGGTGTTGTCAACTCACGTGCATGCCGATGTCGAGCCTGTAACTTCCGTGGTTGTGCACGGTCCACACTAGCAACGTATTCCTACAGCAATGTCCTAATGTGGTCATATTCTACATTCTAAATTTAACATTAAAGAGCCCAAACATCTAAATCTTAATAGAAATCTCAGAAAATACAGATTTTTCAAACCTCTGCTGCAAGATGAAATTTTTAACAATATTGTTCCTAGTCAGACCCTTAGTTCCCCGGGTCCATTATGTCCCTTAGATCTGAGTGACACTGCTGAGCCGATCTAACTATGGGCTACTCCTGAAAGGAATGGTTTCTGTCTAACCTCTTCTCCTAGCACTCACATAACCCCTACTTCAGGGGCTATGCTGGCAGGAAACTATGAGAAATAAAAAAGAAGACAGAAAACAACTTGGAGAGAGAGAGGAGCCAGCTTTTTTGGCAGTAATGAGTCACTAGATTGGCATCACTGTGTTGTTAGCCGTATCTTGTCTTATAGTCATGATGTCATCACCACTCTTGCCTACGTCTCTTCAATCAGGCCTTGGAACTACATGGTAAGAGTGTAAATACTAAAGGATTATAGAGCTATGTATCTACCTCTTAAAACGAATTTTCCTGAAAGCATTGCCTAACCAATTACTTAATCCTGGATGTATATTTTATTTTGTCATACTTTGTCCTCAGACCTTTTATTTCAACATCCACATACACTAGCGAAGATCCACCACAGGTTAAATTCAGGCAAGAAAATCAGTAGGAGGAGATGTGTAATAGTGATGATAATTATTGGCTAAACTACAGCTGATCTATCAAGCTCCTAATAACTGATAATCCATGCCTGAGCTCATTAATACAATAACTGAAAGATGCCCCAAGGCCTAGGATAGGGAAGATATGACTGAATGTTTACAACGCTCCTTTCTAACCTCAAATGCCTGTGCACCTCTGGCCAAGAAACAGCCTGAGAGAAAACACAACCTCAAATTCACAGCTCCTGCCCGGTGACCTCATGACCCCAGAGGGAGGAGGGAAGTTGTGTTGAATACAGACCTGTCCCAGCTCATGTTCCCAGCCCACCAATGCAACCATCCTCGCCACAGGCAACCCTCTACCATCGGCTGCCCTGCAGAGCTGGCTCCCCTGGTGACGTGGCTGCCTAGAGGTAGCTGTCAGGGGGACATAAGGTACCAGCTGAAAGGTCTTGCTTCTGCTGCCACCCTGACTGTCAGGCTTTCCAGAAGAGAAAAGTGAAAAATAATGATAAAACCCCCCCTCAACCTTTGGTCATGAAGGCAATGCTAAAACAAATATTTTGCTCACCTTTCACTTGGGTGAAACCACTGATTGGTATGTGGAAAATTCCAGCCATGGACCATCTGGCACCAATTCTTCATTTTCAAAACCTTTAAGCAGCTGCTAACTTACTTAACTCCTCGATTACATTTGGTTTGTACTGCACCTAAGCTGATCATTTTTATGATGGATAAACATCCTTGTCACGCCCATCCCCTAGTTAGCTTTGGGCTCCTCATTCCCCCTTATGATTACATACTAGCAGTACTATTTCTACAGTTGCTCTGGAGACATTCTGCAAAAACATCTATGGCCATGATCTGCCAACATTTTCTAAGCTGCACTCAGATAAGCCTAGCTCCCCTTTCAGTCGCAGTCGGCGCATGTCCCAACATCTTCAGCACTTCTTATCAAAAGCTATCCCTCTGTGCTATCACACCACAGACTGGCTGGGGTGGGAAGGGACCTCTGGAGACCACCGGTTCAACCTCCCCGCTCAGAGCAGGGTCAGCTGGAGCAGGGAGCTCAGGGCCATGCCCAGTTGGGTTTTGAGTCCCTGCAGGGATGGAGACTCCACAGCCTCTCTGGGCAGCATCTTCCAGCATTTGACTACCCAAGTGACAATGGAAACACAAAATTGTGCTGCAGTATCCAGAGGGCTAACTTCATAGTGAGGAGGAACAGTATGCACTGATGGCAGAGTTACTAAACAGCAGTAAATGGGTATGTTCATTAAAAGTGTTATTCCAAGCCTTGACGGACTCCAAATACTCTGCCATACACTGTGTTGCTTTTTATGTGTCACGCATTTCATCCTGCAAATAGTTCAGCATATTTTAGCTTTAAGCCTCTGAAGTCTCACTGAAATAAAAGCTATACATAGAGTGTTTCCAGGAGCTAATTATCTTCCTGCTTATCTTTTTCTTGTCAGCATCATTCCTAAATTATTTTACAAAAATCTTTACCTACTACAGAAAAGCATAACAGAAAAATGTTGAAGTATATCCAGCCTTTTTACCCAAACCACGTTTTTTTGTTATCCTTCTGAACAGTAGATATTAACTAGTTTCTATTTTCAGTTCTAAATTTGGAAGGCAGGAAAGAATATAAATATATGTTTTTACCTTTGCTGCTGCTCATCATTATGCTGAGGCATATTGCTGTTTGCCAGGAGGTAAAAGGAAGGATGAAATTAAGTGGGAGATAAGTCACACAAATGGAAGACATAACAGACTGTGAAGTGCACTAGCCAAAAAAACAACTATATACGTAACATGCTTTCTTCCTCTGAGACAATTTTTTGCAGATGACCTTTCTCAATTTTATACCGGGTTCTACAGATCAATAACCACTTTTAACATAGAGAGATCTGCAAAACATGGGGGCTATGCAAAAAGCATAGTGTCTAGAGATTGATTATTGCAAGTGCTGCAAGGGAAGTTATAAAAAATTCTACTCATTAAACAGATTAAGCATAGTTAAAAGCAAAAAAGGTCAACTAAAACTTTAAGCTAATGTATAATAATGCAAGTATTAGGAAATGCCAACCCCTTAAAAGTTCTTACCTTATCATTTTTTAGTATTCTGTGCCATAAGACAAAATAGTGTTGTCCAATGCACCCAGAAAATATTGCAAAGAATCTCTCAAAATTTCATTTCAGAACATCAGATTCAATTTATAACAGTTACACCAATTCAGAAAAAAAACCCCAAACTGAAATAACGTAACATTTCCTGGCTGTGGAAAAGGTGCCTTTGGAATGGCAGGACTGAGCGTGCGTGCCACTTTCTCCTGGCTGCTTGGCGCACAAGCACTAAAGCGTTCCTGCCCAATATGGCACAAAGCATCTGGGGCCATGCTGCTGGACCCATCAATGTCAGTCTAGAACCATAAATGTATCAACTTTTCTCTCTTATCCTGTACCACGCAAAATCCTGTACCACCTGTTGAAGGCAAAGGACCCAAAGAACAAAACCTATGAAATGTAGTATCTCTGTAATCAGATAGCCCTAACACATAAGAAGAAGAAAATCTGAGGAAGGCTAATAGCCTTAATTCTAACATTAGTTCTCAATTTCTTTATTTCATATCCTTGCTTTCTTTTTAAATGAGCAGTTTTGTTTTCCTTCATTTTTGTTTCCTTATTTTTTCTTGCTACAGAAAAATACAGAGCTGTTCTTTCATGACATGATGGGTAACCACAACAGCAGAGAAACCATGGGAAATTAAAAACCTTGAGTCTACATAAATTTAGGTATGGGCAGAATGCAACGTAAAGCCCACACAACCAGGTGCCTAAGTTTACTTAGGTACATTTTCATGCCATCAAAATTCAAAATGACAAACCCCGCTGTAGACTGAAAGCACATGGCATTGGAACTCAGTTGATAGCCTACACTTCAGGTAACTGAATAGAGCAGTAAAGTCCCCACAAGATTCAAATATGCAAATAAATATTTGCAGGTTTGGCTGAAATCGTAACCTCTAAGGCAGAGTCTCTTCCCCCCCCACTTCTTTCCCTCAATTTTCTACAGAAAAAAACCCCTGTATCAAAATCGGGAAAATAAAAAAAATCCTTCCACCAAAATATTTCCATTCATTTGGGTAATGTTTATTCACAGGTAATCAGCAACGTTTAGTAGCAAAAATGCAGGCATTTACCACTTGATTTTCTAGGCACTAAAATTTTCTAGCAAATCAAAATCTTTATATGATTAAAGTCATATAGGACCATTAGCCTCAGTAATATTAGATGCAGTGCTTTGCTCTCCAAAGGCAGTCAGCTTGGCTTTTTCAAATGTAGGTTTTTTTCAGATAATCCCCTACATGTACATCATGATTTAGCCACACGGCACTAACCTGCGTGTATCTGTCTGGATCAATTCCAAGAATGTTTTTCATCCCTTACTCTTCCATATTAAAAGATCTTAAGGATCAAGTTCAGGAAAAAAGATAGTACGTTTGCATACAAATGAGCAGCATTCTAATCCAGTAGCTTCATTCTCTGTCTCCTCTGGATAATTCAGATGCTATTTTTATTTCTGCAGCAGATTATCTCTGTCTTTCAAATGTGTAGACATACTGAAGGTCTGCCAAGGTGCTTGCCTAACTGATTCTATCCACTGGACAATTGCTAATTTAGCTCAGCTGGAGATTGTGTCTTTAAAAGTAAGAAATGAGGCTGGTAATGAAGTGAGACAAAAATCTGAATTGCAAATTTCTGAATTGTAGATTATAAGAAAGGACTAATAATCAGAAAATGCAATATTTACTATCATGTTTTGTTTCAGCAGGCACTAACCATAGTTAGTATTTCAAGCTTTGCCTATAACAGCACAATTACAGGGCAGGGGGAGAGTACCTGTATCTATCTTCAAGTACAAATTTCAAGTTCTGGTCTTCCTGGTACTGCAGAAATACCAACTACCATTTTTATATGTTGTAAAGCTCTCCAAGTAAACCAAAGATTTCAACCACAGTTACATACGAATAATACTGTATGTACCAACATCAGCAGGTGTAATACTTGCACAAAATGCAGAACTCGGAGGAAAGCTAGGTATAAATTCAATTAAAAACAGGTTACTAAAATGCTGAAAATCTTGCTTTAAATCATTCCTGTGTCCCAAGGGATCTTAGTGCAAGACGCTCTCACAAACTGTAAAAGCTCCCTGAAATCTCATGCATCATTCAAAAATTCTGCCTATTTATCTGTTTAAGGATTAATGGCCATGTCATCTTTCCCCACTCTTTCTAAATTAACAGGGACTGATGACTTTTGCTCTGTAGCAGAAAATTCCATTAAGAACTGTACCGCAAAGGGATGGCCACATCCCAGTGCACCTGAAGGATTACTGACGCAATCTGGCCTTAGGAAAGATGATGGCCCCTTTCTTTCAAAACAACCACCATCCTCCATAAGGGAAAAAATATGCCACATGGAAAGGCTTTGCTAATCAACCTGTAATGTAAGGCTTTCTTCTTGTTCTCTGGCTATAAACCAGGGGGGGGCTGAAAGAAAATACAGATTTCTATGTGTTTTAATTAATCAGCCTGATCTGAACTGGAACACGATACTATTATTCACAGTCCCAACTTTCTGATCACTAAAGAGCATCACAGAAGACTAGTAGTATATGCATTTTAACTACGTTATTTCTGAGCTTAGAAGAAAGCCAAACACATGAAATTTAACATTAACTCCAGAACTTTCAGTGTTTGGGGGTTTCTCTCTTTAATGGCAGGCTGTATTGTTCCCAGTCTTTACAACATTTTTGTAAATTTGCCTAAATGAATTGCGTACATTCTGAACATGAGCTCCATCTTAATGAGTGCTTACACTGGGAATATATGGTTGAGAAATTAACTCCCTCATGAATTTAACTTTTGTTCTGGTGAGTTCATATGATAACAATTTCCTGATTAAAGCCTTCAGCAGTCTGCAGGGTCTTATGCTAAGTACCAACCTCATGAGCTCTCAAGTTGTCTTAAGGTTTGGGATAAATAGGGAATGGAGCTTATTATTTCTGCCACTACTTATGATAGAGTGCTCTAAGGCTTCAGCTAAGATGAGGATCCCACAGTGCTAGATTTTGTGCAAATACACTATAATAAAGAGTCCCAAAAGTTTAAAATCTACATATGAACAAAAGGGTGCTAAAAGGGAATTAATAGTACTCACATTTTACAAAGGGAAAACCGAAACAGAAAAAGATTAAATGAGTGGCCAAAGCAGTCACTTACAAAAGACTGAACAGTTGGAGCTGGCACTGAATCACCATCTATTGCTTACTGAAAGACTGTCCTCCTCCTCTGTGAGCTTTTATAGATAACACTGAGGAACACCAGAGGCCCTTAGAGCTTGTGGTCGCCTACCACATGGGGAGAAGCTTTCTTGGCCATAAAGAAGCAAGCTTTCAAAGTGACTAAAAACCCCCCAAAAGTGACTAAAAGAACCCAAACCTTTTATCCACACATAAACCTATCCGCAAATGAAAAGAGCGGAAACAATTCACTGCAAGGAAACGACTGAGAAAATATCTCATCACAAAAAGAAAGATTAAGATTGAGACTGGAGAAAGCAAAGCTTCTCCATTCCCTTTATAAGCCAAACCCGCTTGGCTGAGCTGACACCAAAGATGCAGCTCAGATGAGAGCATCTAAATCAACAGGAGTTTACTCTGAACCTTCTATTTACCACAGCCATTAAATAACCAATACCCAACACATTTATTTTTCTGGTTTTAGAAGAACTCTGCAGCTGTTCAGCCAGCTATTTTGCTGCCACATCTCAGAAACTATGCCACTGGCCCTAAGACAGCCCTAATGGATGGGAGTCTGATCTATCCTATGCTTACATGGGCTTAAATTAACACTTTTACTATCTCCCTTAGCAATTTAGTTTATTGGCTAACTGCTCTTGTATTTTTAATCCACACACCCTTACAGTTCATTATTCTGGGCTGCAGCAAGATAGGTTCATTATTTCTTTTACCCTCAACAGCCAGAGCAAGGCAGACCCCAACTTCTGTAAAACTTCTTTCCACACACAGCCTTCCTTCAGTCCCTTTCCTACTTCTCTCTAAAATATATGATGGTTTTGTGTTTCTCCTTTCCTCTTCAAATGGCATTCAGAACTAAGCACAGGCTATGTTAAACCCCAACCATTGCCACATAAAACCCGCACGATGAGTTTAGCAGATTAATCTTTACAGTGTGCAAGACTGGAGTGCCCACAAACTGCTAAGCACAACTGAAAGAGAGAAAGAAACAATGAATAGCTCATATACACAATAATCCTAATAAGTAAAACTGACAGCAACCTCAGAAAGGGAAGAAATGGCACTAATTTGTCTAGAGAATTAGTTTTGGGGGGGGGCTCAACCAGCTCAGCTGACCCTCCCTGGAGCTGCTAAGCACTAGATCTGATGCAGAGGAACTGGTGAGGCACCAATGCCTCCTTGCCCCTTAAGATCATCTTAGCTTTAATGTCCAAGATGAGCATTAGCAAACAACTTCAGTCACTAAGAGCAAGTTCAATGAGCTAACACAAATTATCTAATGTTTGCTGCAGGCTAAGAGCACGCACACAGAAAATGACCGTAAATTGGAGCGATGCACAGCAACTCTTTATCTTCCCTAATCTGCTCTTGTGTTGAAGCCTGTGCAAACACTCACCACGTTGCAGCATTTAGGGAATACAGCCCCAGCCCAGTAACTGGCTCCAGGAAAGAGATCATCGCAAGTATCTTCAAAATGAGGTCAACTGTGGGATTAAAGCCTATTATTGTCCGTTACCAGTGCAATTCTAACCCTTTAACACTTACTCAGGTTGATTCCTCATCATTAGCCTCTATTGACGTTTTTATTTCAGTTTCTCTAAATATAATACAGAGTAGAAAACACAATTATTTTCTCATTTTTCAGCACCTTTCAGTTTGATATGTGAAATGGGCATGGTTTGTTATAGCTGCTAATCTCCTGACCCATATTTCTGTGCTTATGTGCTACAACTCCACTAAACAGCTTTTAAGCCTTGTTAACAAACCCCTTACTGCATGCCAATCAGGGATTTAAACATTAATTTTTAAGCAATTTGCCAGGAATCCTACAATATCATAGGCAACTCACAGTGACTTTAGCACTTAAACGTGGGTTGGCATTTCTCCTGTCTAGACTTTTTGAGGTCTTTTTACTTTTGAGTACCAACTATTATCACAAGTGATAATGCCAAGCTGGTTTTGGATGCTCCCAGAGTAAATGCAAGCAGCCCAGGTATTCTGTAGTATGAAAGAGAGGAAACCCCACTATGTGGTTATGTAACTAAAGACTTGTTCCTGATGCCTGCGCATAAGGTAGAGAACTCATGTCACACAGCCAAATTTAATTCAGGAATTTTGTGACATTTGTGCACTCCGTATTTCATCTGCCAGTGTTCTTTCACAATTTTTAAAATATATTGTACCCACTCATTTCAACACTAGAACAGGTGCAACATGCCAAGCAACAGCCTAGTACAATCCCATTTCAGACAAAATGAAAGCATTTCATAAGTGAGAAGATGGCTTACCAGCACAGATGCTTTCAACTTCAACACACCCAACCATTTGGGCATTGGACTTTCCTCTCAGTTAGAATAAAAGGTAGCAAGACACACACAAAAAAAGCTCACTCTAGAGCTGCTTCTTCAGTAGTAATAAAATTAGTGACAATTGCAATCTGTCATTAATATGCTGTGTGTAATAAAAGATCATATAATAATATAGCAATATTTCTTTTATTACTAGGTCATCTTCCTGAAGAAAAAACCCAAAAAGTCAACAATTATTACACATAATGAGTTTTAAGGATATGCATCTTTTCACAAATACATTATTTATTTTAAAGCTAAACCATGACTGATTCTATTATAATCAGAGCAGAATTTTCATTGTTTTCAGTGAGCTCAAGATTTGACCCAAAAATGTGTGGTTCACCCTCAAAGCTCCTGGAGAGCTGACAAACTTCATGTGCTTCTGAAGCCAATTCTCATATCTTGCTTGGGCAATGTACATCAAGAAAGGTGGAAAAAATAATGCAATTCCTTCTCTTTTCCATGGCAACTGTCACTGCACAAACTCTGCAGAAGTGGCCAGTTTAGCATGGCCCAAAAGGAGACAAGTGGACAGTTAAACCTGATTTACAGAAGTATTAACCAGTCTTCAATCCAAGTGGCTTCCCTGATGTTGCTCCAGTTTTTATGAGAGCAAAATGTGGCGCTCTCTCTCTCTCTCAGAGTCTGCCTGCCCGGGACTGCAGGAGCTGGAACTGCAACGTGGCCACACTCTCAGCCCAGTACGCAACTCAGTTGCCACTCTTCTGCCTGAATATGAACCAGTGGTGACAGGCTCTGAAATAAGTCCCATCCCAATGCTAGAGTGAGAAAGAAAAAAGAACCACAACCAATCCATAAGAGACGGTAATTGCATAGAAATGCTGTCAAGTTAACACTCCAAAATTAATAACTTATTTTACACTATTAAAATGCACAGTAGTACTGTTCCCCTACAGGCAGAATACATATCAAGTTTAAGTAGGATGAGCAAAAACTAAATAGATTTTCACTGAGCTCCTCACAAATGAGTTCATTGCTTAGATTTAATTATTTACTTTCTTCCTTTAGAAAGTGCACTAAAACCTAAAAATATCATAGGTGGCAATCTCTGTACCTGTTCTGAGCTCTAAAAAATAGGCAACGTACAAAACAACCCAACCTACCAATTCACCCAAGAGTATACTTTCAAGAACAGCCATTATGCAGACAAGTTTTTTCTTTTTCATAATCCAACCTGAATGTGTTAATTTTCTAAGAACATAAGAAAACCTAAGTGATTTTCACACTGTATGTTTAAAAGGTATAACTCAGCTGCATTGCACCTGTATTTTCATCTCTCCACAGTCCATATACAAGCTGAAAAATGACAGCATGTGTTGAGATGTCTTCTCATGTAAAGGACTGATTTGGGGCACTTTTGGTAGCAATTCAGCAATCGCATTAAACACTACTTCAATTTCCCTCTCTGCAAAGGAAAAGACTGAAATAATTGTTTTTTTTAAATTTCTGCAGTCTTTCATTAGAACAAAGACAGACACTTAAAAAGACTTCTGACAGTATGAGAGAGACAATACTGGGAGAGGAACATCTGGTTATCTTAGCACACAGCTACCAGCAGACTGCCTTCGGGTCCCATTAACTCCTACCAATTAATCTGTCTCAAGTAGCCCTCTGCATTTCTCTTGACAGCTATGTGTGAGAGGGTTAGTATTTCAGTAGTACTTTGAAGCAATTTACAGATTGTTGATGATGTTGCCACTGCATATTTACTTAGAGGTAAGAAAAAATATTGCAAGGGCTTATAATTTTTATTTTTTCAATAGAACAGAAACTTGCAACACCTGAGACAAAAGGAATGTACTTTTTTGCAACTGCAAGAGAGGATTTTTATCTGATACAAGTTGTGTGACCAATTTTCAAGGTACTGAATTCTGCACTGAGCTTGGTATTACAGTTTGTGACCTACTGGTGGCCAGACTAAATGATGCACTGGGGTCCTCTGTTTCCTTGGGCTCTTATAGATTTGGAGAATTACATTCTTCTAAGTCACAATGTAGGCACTGACATGAGGATTAAAAGAACTTCTCATTGTTGTTCGTACTGACATGCAAATAGCTGGAAATAAATACTACCACCAGATTAATTTTGTTTTGATGTAAATGAAATAATCTGCAGAGTATGTCTACATATTTTCTCTAGGAGATCACGTAAGTCCGTTGACTTCTGTAGCTCTAATCTTTGCAAAAAAAACCCCCAGAGTTGATAATTTGTTTGTTTCCTACCGGACTCCTAGAAGAGAACATTCAAAAGCAAAGCTCTACAAATAGCGACAGAATTGAACAGCACTGGCCATCACAGATCTGCCAAGAAAATTAAAATCACCTAATGTTAAAATAAAATAAGCCTATTCACCAACAGACAGCTAGGTCTCCTAACTAGAAGTTATTGCAGCTTCAAGTCATCAACCAATAAAAAAAAAAAAAAAATTAAAAAAAAATTAATTTTTGAAACAACTGAGCAGAGGCTTCCAAAGCCATGGAAAATGTGACTACCAAAAGACAACTCAGATGAAAAATGAGCTACTTTTCTCCAGTGAGCTAAAGAAAGTAAAGCATTATAAATAGGTCATAACAAAAATAGATTCTGCCTATAAAAAGACACATCCAGTCATAGCCATGAGCAGATCTATTTACTCACTACTGAAAATTCCTGGAAGACATCTGCTGAAAAGAAAGGCCATTCCCTGCTCTGGTGTGAACACTACTTCTCAACACCATCAAATGAGCAGGAAGGACAAAGAGAAAGGGGGTTTTGCTGGATATTTTCTTTCTCATTATTACAGTGAGAGCTTCTGCTTTGATCTCCTTTCTTCCTCTGCTCTGTTCTTCCATCTCATTTCTTTCACCAGACTCAAACACCACTGCCATTGCAGGGCAGCCAGAGACAGTGTCCTGTATGCTCCTCCATCAAGTCACAGCATTTAACTACATGGTGCTTGCTACCAGACTTCCTAAGTGAAGTTCCTGCTGTTAATAGCTTCTGCTAATGGACATTATTCTTATCGCCAATTTTTTTTTCCAAGTAAATATATGTTAGAGACCCCAGAAACATTTATTTTTCCACTGACTGAAGCAATCTAATCCCAACTGCCTAGTTTCACTTGCAGTTAACTTTTTGAATCTTTTCCATTTATGAACCAGTACGGAATCCACTACTGGATGGTTTCACTTTTAAAAACTGTAGACAACATCTTTTTCCATAAATGTTGAAATCCAAATGGGCCAACTAAATAGTAAGCAAGCTGTTGCTTAATCCAATGGAAAGCTAAATTTTCTTCCCTTGATTTGTTCAAATATTAAGAACTTCAGCTTCCATGGTATTTTCTTTCTTTCAAAGAGACCTACAAAGGTAAAAATCCAGTTTCTCGGACAGCAAAAACAATCTCCTTTTCATAAACTTAAACCTTCTTTCTTATTAAAGTATTATTTCAAGTTGTTGCATAGAAATTTATCTTGTAGCATGCAGCAAGACAGTCAGTCAGCTGAAGTACAGATGGATTTGCATCCATCAGTTACAGTGATATAGAGAGGTAGTATAAGAAGGAAAATCCAGTATCTTGAAAAACAATAACTTCTGTATCAAAGCAAAGATGCAGTCTAAATTTTATTAAGCTTCACAGTCACAGAAGACTCAAGTGTTATGTAAATCTCTGATAGAGAGAATGAGATACAATATATTTGATTACTGCTGCATCACATATCAAGGAACTAAGATAGCAATTCATAATAGGTATGCTTTTTTCTTTTTTTTTGAAGTAATAAAAAGATACCTATGGCAATTCAGAAAAAAGTAAAGAAATATTAACATTCAGATTTAGACACTGGGAAACAATTTGAAAACTTGAACACTCTCAGAAAAAGGAAAAAATAAAAAAAGAATGCATCAGTTAAGGAAACCAGTACCACAAAGAGTCATTAAGTGATTCTGAGAAAAATGATGAAAAATTCAGCTTTATTCTCAGCTAAGCCATCTATCCCAAGCAACACAAGCTGTAGAAGATAAAGGGAAATCACAGGGAGACTGGAATTGGAGCACAAATTCATGCAAGTAAATAAATTAAGACTAGCAGTCCAAAGATAAAACAACACTTTACACTTATGTAGCATTTTTCATGTTCAAAACACTGTGAAACATGAACTAACTAAAATAAAAAAATACTGTGCCATTAGAAAAAAAAATTGTAATTCAGCTCAAGCTACATCGATAATTACAAATGCAAGTCATAGAATGAAGTTCAAAGAAGTAGACACAAAATTTCCTTCAACTGGAAGTTACTTCTCTCCTTTTCAAGCCAAACCTCATAGAAAATGTGGTAAGGTCAGCCTATTAGTTTGTATCTGTCTTGAATCATACAGCCTATTCTGTTTCTTTCAAAGTAGACTTTTCCTCTACAGTCCTCTCTAAAGTGTTTTACCTCCTCTAACTTTGCATGCCTGCAACGATTCTGTCCCTCAGTAAACCTTCAATCAATTTTTTTCATATCCCTCATCAAAAGCAAATAACTGTTCTCCCCAGCCTGCAGCTCAGACTGAAGGATTGATTTCAAAATAGTACTTCTTCCTAAAGTGAGTCATCTTAAAATGCCAGTGCTTTACATTTTAGTATCAATGCCATCATCATTTTAGATCAAGCACTGATGCCAATGGATTTACACAAGAAGCCCTGCCAAATAATCCAATTTGGATGGCAATTAATCTCTCATTTATTTTGCACTTCTACTTTAAAAAAAATAATTTCTTAGACAGAAGTCTGTAGATCTCACCCAAGAATACACTAGCAAGCATCCCAGTGAGCTATAAAGACCAAATACCTACTCAGTACTTCTAACAAGACCCCACAAAGATTGTTTCTGAATATTATCCTCATAACAAGATACGTTTAATCAACAGTGTTATGCAAAACCTCCAATTTACAGCTAGAGGAGATCAGAGCCCCAAATTCACACTGTGGTCTGAAGCTTCCCTTCTGTCCCCTCTTATCACTGAAACATAACAGTTTTAGACATTTATTTGGTTGGAAAGCTCATTTTAATATCTGAAGGTGAATGTTTCTTTTTACAAGTGTCGACTATGTTGGCTGAGCTGTTTACATTATGCAAATGGGAATAAAATATTCCTTTTTATAATTAAAAGCCTTTTTTTGCAGAATCACAGAATGGCTGAGGTTGGAAGGCACCTCTGGACATTATCTGGTCCAACCCCCCTGCTCAAGCAGGGACACCTAGAGCCGGCTGCCCAGGACCCTCTCCAGGCGGCTTCTGTCTATCTCCAAGGATGGAATCTCCACAACCTCTCTGGGCAACCTGTGCCAGTGCTCAGTCACCCTCACAGTGAAAAAGTATTTCATTGTGTTCAGAAGGAATCTCCTGTGTTTCAGTTTGAGCCCATTGCCTCTGGTCCTGCCATGGGGCACCACTCAGCTCTCTATTCAGAAAAACAAAGAAAAATCAGACTTTACAAGAACTTAAGGGACGATGAAAACACATGCCTTTGACATTTTAAAGAAAATTTAAGTAACAACTGAGGCTGCAAGAACCTCATTTATGTTAATGTCTGCATTCCCTTGCTAAGTTTCTCTTTTTCTATTTCCCAATACAATGACTGATTTATAGATTTTAGACCTTTAACTACTATTGTGCACTAGCTTTTTTTCTGTTCTTTCCAAATCTTTGTTTTATGGGAATTTTATTCCTTCATACGTTTGCTGTAGTCTGTAGGTGCCCATGTTCTTCACGTACTCTTTGCATTTGAGTATATTCTCAAGGGAACGTGCTCATTAAGTTGCATCATTTCCATATATTTATTTTAATCCATTCAACAATACAGATATTAGACATTTAGTATCTTCCTTACAAAAACTTTAAAAAATGTTCACCATTTTCAAGGTGGACAAATATTACTGAATTAAGTGATCTGCTAGCTGAAATCAGAGCAAAGTAGCCTTATCATGAAACACAGGTGTGTTGTTCTTATGCTGCCGTATGCAGCATGATCAAAGCCATGAAGGTGGATGCCTCTAATAAGACCCACAGGTCTTCCCCTCAACACACGAGATCTTTCTGAGAAAGGCAGTCACAAAAACTAGTTGCCAGAAAACAGATCAGTACTTCAGTACGTCAGTATTACTATGGAGCAAGCCTAGCAAAATAATACATACCTATTACCTGGTCAAGAGAGATAATTAATTATACTGCCTATATAAACACATTTTTAAATGCTCACATTTTAAAACAAATTAAGATTATCTTATTTCTCATGACAAAAGTATAAGACATGGATAACTGCTTATATGACAACTTTAAATACATAAAGGCTATAGGTGCCAGAAAGAAGAATCTCCCAATATTTCAAACACTTATTTCCATTAACTCGGTAGGTGAACAGCTGCTCTGAATCGCCAACCCTGTAACAAAACCCCCCCGACCTTCTAGCCAACAGGTAAGTTACTTGTTTAGTTTCAAGGCTTGATGCAGTTTAAAAAGATCTCTCCAAAGTGTGTAAGACAGGCTTCCGGACCACAGGCACACACCTTTTCACCACAAAATCCAGCCCAAATTCAGGTCCCAGGGAGGGCTTACTCTGAAGGAACGAGCAGGACTCGCAGCCTGTGCCTTACTCGCTTTGTGCTCTTCTTCCCTAACTCCCCTACACAGAAAAGTAGCCTCTGTTCCTTTATAGGCTTCCCTGCAGACCCTTCAGAGCATGAGCAAAAGTATAGCTGGGACAGCAGCTCTCCTGCCTGCTCATGAACCCCCCGCGCAGTGAGCCACTCAGGGAGACCCCAGGAGCAGGGCCAGGGCCACAAAGGTGGCTGGTGCCCCAGAGAGGACACAGCACACGAAGGCTGCACACCTCCAAGAGGGAAACATGGCTTGCAGAAAAAAAAAAAAAAAAAAAAGAGATTTAGCAAAAGCTTCTTACAAGGCGTGTGAAGATGGAGTCACAGCCAAGCAAGGCAGCAGCTCTCCGTGGTAATCTTGTCAAACCAAGCTCCCTTTTCTCCCGTGAGCAAACAGATCTCACTTTCAGGTCCCATCTGTACATACAGTGCTCCAGGTCTGCCAATGCGATTTTGACAGACTGACTGACACAGCTTTTGAAGCTGTTCAACTTCTTTTATCTGTGTGTGTGCATGTTGAATGCAGCCATCCTTCACACTGAAAAAATATAAATACATATCATAATTCATCGCCACTGTTTTGACAAATATTACATGGAACAAAGAAGCAGAAATTGTATTGGGAGTCCATGTCAGGTCCTGTATCCATCACCAGTTAAAATGTCCCCCACTAGGCCTTCTTTCAAAGAAACACGTCAGCCCTAACTATAACAAGCAGTAATTGTCATTATTATGTTGGCCACCGTTTGCAACTGTAAGGGGGTGGGGGAGATAGGGAAAACAGGAACCAGCATTACACCACTGTATGGATTTTCATTTCGATTATGTGCAGTTCTTCTTCCTCTAGCCTCAAAATGCATATAAGGCAACCTGAAAACACACTGAGAATAGGAAAAAAAAGATGACTCAAACGTATGGATAGATTAGTATGAGCAACACACTAACACTATTCAAGTCAGGAAAATAAATGACTGTAAAGGCATATCATACAGGTCTATTACATCAGGAGTGGCATGAAGTAAATAGGTTAACAACTGTTACTGCCTTTTCCAGTGCAGAAAATAAAGGTCATCAACGGAAATCAGAAAGATGGCTATTCGAACAAAAGAATGTACTTTTTCCACACAACCCATAGGTAAATGGTACAATTCACTATACAGGATTGGTCAAAATTTTACACAGATGCAAAAAGCAGTTAGGCAAATTCACAGAATAAAGTTGTACGGACACAAAGTCCGTGTACCTGGCCCAGGGAGCTCCTGAGCTGCAGAGTCCTGGAGAGTGAGGATCTGTATCAGGAAAGCACAACTATGAGCATACTGGTGCTTAAACTCTTCCCTACGTGTCAGCTACTGGTCACTGCCACAAACAGGACACCATGCCATCTGGACATTTGATCTGATACTCTATGGATGCTCTTAACCACTGTGGACAAAGCCTTTAACGTAGAATCATAGAATGGTTTGGGTTGGAAGGGACCTTTAAAGATCACCTAGTTCCAACCCCCCTGCCATGGGCAGGGACACCTCCCACTAGACCAAGTTGCTCAAAGCCCCATCCAGCCTGGCCTTGAATATTTCCAGGAATGGGGCATCCACAGCCTCTCTGGGCAACCCATTCCAGTGCCTCACCACCCTCACAGTGGAGAACTCCTTCCTCACATCTGATCTAAATCCACCCTCTTTCAGTTTAAAGCCATCACCCCTTGCCCTATCACTACACGCCCTTGTAAAAAGTCCCTCTCCAGCCTTCTTGTAGGCCCCCTTTAGGTACTGGAAGGCTGCTGTAAGGTCTCCCTCGAAGTCTTCTCTTCTCCAGGCCGAACAACTCCAACTCTCTCAGCCTGTCTTCACAGGAGAGGTGCTCCAGCCCTCTGATCATCTTCATGGCCCTCCTCTGGACTCGCTCCAACAGGTCCATGACCTTCTTATGTTGGGGGCCCCAGAGCTGAACACAGTACTCCAGGTGGGGTCTCACGAGAGCAGAGTAGAGCGGCACAATCACCTCCCTCGACCTGCTGGTCACACTTCTTTTGATGCGGCCCGGGATGTGATTGACTTTCTGGGCTGTGAGCGCACATTGCTGGCTCATACTGTCTTTCATCCACTAACACCCCCAAGTCCTTCTCAGGACTGCTCTCAATCCACTCATTGCCCAGCCTGTATTTGTGCTTGGTATTGCCCTGACCCATGCGCAGGACCTTGCACTTGGCCTTGTTGAACTTCATGAGGTTCATATGGGCCCACCTCTCAAGCCTGTCCAGGTCCCTCTGGATGGCATCCCTTCCTCCGGTGTGTCGACCACACCACACAGCCTGCTGTCGTTGACAAACTTGCTGAGGGTGCACTCAATCCCACTGTCCGTGTTGCCAACAAAAATGTTAAACAGTGCTGGATGTAAAACTTTTTGCTGTCCTGTCTCAAACTGGTGACATACAGCTACAAATTAATTCTAAAAATTGCCAGTGCCAGCATTAACCTTTTCTCTCTCTCTCTACCTCTGGTAAAGTCTGCTCTGTATTTCTTTTTCACTCCTTTTCTCAAAAGGTCAATATCTGAACTTTTAACTATCTCTTTTATTTTTTTTCCTCTTCACATCAAAAAGTTCAATTGTACAATTAAGTTAAAAACCTGACAAGTCAGGGACATTTTAAGAACACTGAGCAGTATATCTAAAAGTAAGCTAATATAATGACACAGGCAGCTTCACATACATCTGCTTCTACAACACATCTCAGCACAGAGCATTACTAGACCAAATGCCTCAAATCACAGTTGCGATGAACATCTGAAGACCTTGCAGGACTCCTTAAATTGTTTTACCACCAGAAAGTACAGGCAGAAATCTCTGGCCCAAACAAATCTATCATTAAGCAACGGGAACCAAGTAGGCACAACAGAAAGTGGGACTGAGCCATTTCAGAAATATAGATGGGGTTTGGAGCTGATGTAATTAAGACAAGGAGTCAGATGACCAAGACAAAGGAACACTAAGCACCAGCTAAGGCTGAAGAGTTTCATTTCAAAATGAAAAAGGAAACTACTAGGAATAAAGGAAAAGCATGGTAATGTGGTGGTAATGACAGATAAAATGAAAAAGAAAAAAAAAAAAGAAAGAAGAAAATACTCCATTTTCAAACAGCAGCTTCTCAGAAAGCTCTGAAGACTGGCAAGTGTTTTGTCACAACCATAAACCCAGTACCACAGTAATAGCTTCCAGAAGTCCCACAGCATACTACAGGGAAAACCAGGAATTGAGAAATGCTAAATAGCAGATTATGTATAAGGGTATAAACCAGACTACTCCTTTCATCACGCTCCTTTTATCCACACTCCTGCATATCTGGGCATAGCACCCATCTGTGGGTCCAATCAAAGCTACAATGAAGGGGATGCAGCTTCGTACGGGTATGAGGAGTTTGGATTTATGAAGACAACTGCAGTGTCCAAGAGAGCTTCAATAGAGTCAGAGCTCTGCTTGACAACACAGGAATTACTACTTTACATTCTCTTAGCTATTTCATTTAATGTATGTTTTAAATTCAAACAGCCATTCTATTTTTAACTTACAAATACCAAACACACATTAGCAAAGAGGAACTGAAATTTGCAATGCCCCACTACTTTGTAAACCTCCGTCCACACTGTTTATAACATCCTTTGGATGTCGGTCACAAACCAGCAGGGTTATGACTCTCCAATTTATACAAGACCCTATAGGTAAGAATTTGTAGCATCCTCCTAGTCACCTGCAGACTGCCTTCAGTTACACCTCTAAGAGAGGACAGTAATGACTGAAACGTGTTCCAGTTAGATGACGACTATACATGTGCTCCTGATCCTGATGCGTAGGGGATTCCACACAGGAGCCAACCCAGCATCAGCACTGGGGATTGCACCAGGACCTCTGGCAACAGGTGAGCATAAACCTTAAAGGTTTAAAGAGTTCTTACAACTGCCGCCTTTTTGCACATCCACTCTGACCGGTATCTCTCCGATTAGCCTCCAGAACAGTCAACTTCCAGCTTTCACAAGTGCAAAAGGGTACGACTGCAAGGGGGGAGGGAAGGAGAGAAAACTACAAGAATGTTACTTGAGGAAAAGCAGCAGTGGAACTAAAGATAGTAGCAGTAGTAGTATTTATTTATTTATTTATTTGTGCCATTGAAACAAATACCTAAATGGGCCAAGCAGAAAAACTAAATGTCAATAAGAATCCCATGAAGTGGCAGCTATGCAAAGCAGAAACCAACCACAGGTTGCCAGAAGTTATAATAAAAGAGCAGCATAATGTTCAGGGTGTGTTTGTTTTGAAATGTAGAGCTGGGAGCATGGGTGGACCCTACCAAAAATGCCAAGTCACATGTTAGACTTTTCTCCCGCCCTCAATAATTTAACCTGTTTGGGGACAACCATTTGGCACAGGTGAAGGATTACAGTTCAGATTTACAAACATGGCAGCAACACAGATTTCATTTAAATTATCTTATAACAAGTAAGGTCCATTTGTGGAGAAATAATCTGTTAAAAAGGGGATGTTTTAGATAAGCCCTTGTAGTTGGTCTCCACTTGCCTGTAGCATTCTGATGGCTACAAAGGACTTTTCTTGGGAAAGATGAGAAGAAACCACCCAGGCCAGTAAAACTCAAAACCTCAAAAGGATGCATCTTTTTACAACTTCTAGACTTCATCCTGCAAAACATTTTAGTACTTGGGTCTTCTGTGCTTAATGGGTGGATAAGGGCCCTGATACTGTAATTCCAACCAAACAAAGCAAACGTGTGTTTTGGAAGAGCAGCTTTCTGACTTGTATCAGCATTGCTGCCTCCTTCCTTGCAGCTGGTCCTTCAAGGGCAGGCTGAAACAGCCAGACAAAACCAAACTGAAGCCTGCAGGCCGCACGCCAGCGAGGCACTCTGCCTGCTCCGGATCAGATCCAGGCTCAGGATGATGCCACATTGCACCGTGACTTCCACCCCTGTATAACAACTCACAGTTCTGTGTAACATTTCAGCACGCACTTCTTTTCTTGCCCTTTTCTGGCAGGCTTTACTGCAGGACTTGTTTATTTCAACTGAGCTATTTTTATCTGTTTTGGGTCCCCTCCCTTTGCTCTTTATCTGCTACCCATGTTTATCCCATTCCTTTGAGTAGCTGGTAACTAATCCCTTTGTGGGTGGTTTGCAAGAGGTTTGTTGGGCTTGTCCTTGTGCCTGATTTTTTATTTATTTCTTTATTTTTAATCTTGCCTGGCTATGTATTTTATTTGGCAGTTTTATGTAGAGATTTGGTTTTAGTGTTTCGTAGCTGTTTTAATTCAGGCCATAGATGCCTCACAATAGGCAACTTAATAAATGAGCTAAAATAAATAAAGATGACATTCAAATGGTTTTACACCACACATGGGCAAGAACAGAGTTGTTGCAATAAAGCATTTCAGTGATAAACGTATTAACAGGCCCAGACAAGAGGTAAACATCCAAAGGCGCCATTATCTAATGCCTTTCATCTGAAAAGACCCTGGAGCACTTTATTATATAGCTTTATTTATAAAAGGGAGATCATAAAATAGATTAATATTCTAAAAGACCCAGCGTGCTATTTGTACTAGTTTGTCATATACTTGTAAGTTTTAACAGCTTTTCGATGTCAGATGGTTTGGCATCCTTGTGACTGAGAGATCCTGCCTCGGTCCTTTCTGCTCTGTAGCTTGACTTGGTCTCTTACTGCTGGGATCCTTCACTGACAAAAAAGCTGCAAAATGGGGGAAGCAAACAAAGAGTTTCTGCTACAACTCAGCTTCCGGAATAGCCTGTCTCCCGCGACAGATCAACTCCAGCTACCTGCAACACAGAGTGCTACCACTACAGAAGTGCAGTGGCTCTCGCAGCTGCGTAAGGCATAACAATTTATCAGCGCTGGTGGTAACAACACAAAGAAGAAGGGCAGCCAAATCTCATTCCTTAGCACGGCCATGACGAAGCAGCTGGGCTCCACATTTGTACCACCTTCAACAAAGCATGATAATGAGCATATTTTACAGCTGCTGCTCAGATAACTTCCACCTGAGGGCCAAATACAACTCGCTGGTACAAGTTACCTATTTATTTTTATTGCTTTTGGAAAGTATATGACTGTAGTGCCCCCCCCACAGTCCAGTCATGTGGCAGAGGAGGAGCCAAAGCACACAATTTTCTCTTAAACACTTGAATAAGGTGTCGGTTCATCTAGGTAGAAAGATTGGGCATCACTTGTCGACATACACTGCACTCCTCATCACTGCCTGTGAGAAATGTGGTATCAAATGTCAGGCTGATCCCTTGGAATGATACCCAGTGCTTCCAGTGACAATGACAAGAAATGACAGGAAATTTCAAAACAGCATCTAGAGTTATTAGCTTGCTAATAACCACCCAAAAATGAATACAAATCGGTGAGCAGCCTTCCATCAAACAATTATGTGATTGTCATGATTACAGTTCCAAAAACTTTCAGCTCATCAAAAATCCTCAAAACCAAGCCTGTTATTTTTAATTTGGACTACTACTGGCTCACTGAAATGGAAAATCTGTGTCTTCAATTTTAAGTATTTTCAAGGCTTCCCCTCCCTACTTATCCCAAGTAGTGAATGAAGAAAGCAGCAGACTACTTTCTTTAAGCAGAATTACAAAGATTAAGAGGCGTGAGCAAAGGCTTTTGAAAACTATTTTAAGTAAAAAAATTCAAATACTTTCAATTAGTAAAAAAACCCAAATAGAAAGTTGTCATTATCACCAGACTAGATTAGTATTTTACATAATCTAACATGTTCCACTAAAACCAGTGCCATCCACATGAATATTTAAAAAATAATAACCCATCTTTCACTATTAAGGAAAACTATGAAGAAAGATTTCAATTTCACAAGAAAGGTAGCTAAATCTACACCAACGGAAGTTACCCACGAGTGCTACAGCACAATACAATGGAATTTTCATTGCTAAAGAACACTTGTAAAAATAAAGGGGAAAATTAACCATCATCACATTGGACAGCAAAACCCAAAAAGCACCCTCTACAACCACCTGGAAGTATAAAGGGCATTTAAAAAGACATTTTACCCCCATTTTAAAGCCTCTTCTACAGTTCACACACCTTCTGTAAGGCATTTTATGGGCCTCTGCCTGATTCTGACAATAGAAGGGCTTTAAAATGCAGCCTTAAGAGTGATTTATTTAACAGTAGCAACTGTTTACTCAATAAATTTGCTCCCCATGTGTATTCAAAACTCACCTCTGCTGACATGCAAGATAAAAAGTTAACACCGCAGAGTTAGCATAGTAAAGAGAAAACATATTTTTGTTGCTTTCACAACCAAAGGAATATCTTTACTCATAAATACAATAGTTCATTCCACTATACCTGCTTAAACCCGCTAGAGATACCATGTTGGATAGATGATGTAGGAGAGCTAACCTACATTAACCTACAAAACCTTGATTACTGGTGAGGACTAAAAGCTCAACTTGATTTTTCAGACTGTGGTGGTATTTGCAGTACTGGTGAGGATACAGTAAGTTTGCCGATAAACTGTCTGCACTTCTCAAGTGATTCTGGAGTTAATTGACAATAAGAAACTTCACTCCATGTACTATCTGACTTACTTCTAGCTTTCACACCTACCCAAGGGAGTCACACTACCATGTTTCAGATTCAATTAAATGCCTGTGATTCTCAGTCTTAATAATCACTGCAGCATATAAGTACATCACAGAATTTTTTTAGAACACTTTAAAACTCAAGCTCAACAGGACAAGTTAGGTCTAACATCTCTAATGTCATCATCAACAACAGTGAACTCAATTATTAAAACCTCGCATTAACAGGAATTGTGTTATACATCCTCTGGGTACAATCCGCGTCATTACAATTGTTCTGAAGCTCCGAACAGGAGATTTCTAAGCTGACGAACCGACTGAATCACAATGAGCTAGATGTAAAACACAACTAAAAATCCCCTTACTCTGACTGCTATACACCAGAAGTCTCGAGTTTTGAAGTTAGCTATGCTGTCCATCAAGGAACCCCTTAAGATTAGACAGATATATACCAAAAAGCTCCCATGCCATGCCATGGGGCCAAATATTACTCATGATCAAACCCTGAAGATGAGTCATGAAAATTTATTTTAAAATTTGCTTGTGAAATCAGATCCCGAGAAGAGTATCAAGATGACACTGACAAAAGCAAATGCTTTAAGACCAAGAAATGCTGGGTACCTGAGTAGAATTATTGTATCTGGACATTTAATGAAAATTAATTAATTCATCTTCACAGTTCCAAAGGTAGTAAAATGATTACTACTATCACTCAGAAAATGAGAAATACATACTGGTTATGGTGAAAAGCTCAGTAAAAAAAAAAACAATCCCCCACAGCAACATTCAGCTGCCCAACCATGGGACTTCACTTTTCTTCATGCCCTTCAGTGACTACTTACTGATTTTCAAAACCAGTATAGAGCTTGTTCAGCCAACTTTCCCTCATCCACAGGCACCACACAGGTACTGAACGGAAAAGAATTGCAAGGCATCAAAAAAAAAAAAAAGGATGTATTCAGCTAATTGAAAACTGAATCATAATATGTACACACCAACACATTCAAAGAAATGAGCCGACACGGTAAATCAACTGCAGGTAATGCTGACATTTCATAAGTTCTGATAGCTTAATCTTTCTCTCTGATACACAACGGCTGTCTGACAAATTGCTCAAGCTTTACAAAAGAAATAGGAAAAACCTACATGTTGCTCCTGACATCCACCATCAATCCACAAAACGATGAGCAGGACTGATATCTACTATCTACATTTAACTAACAGCTATTAAAGTTGTCATCTCTGGTTTGGATCATTCACTACAGAAGATGAACATATTTTGACCACACCTGACAGCTGTTTACGAATCCAGCGGAATTCAGGATCTCAGAACCACAGGTCCAACCCCATGGCCTGGCAGACAGCCTCATCAGAAAAGCAGCAGGCAGGCTTGCCCTCTCTCTGCCTCCTATCCTCCTCCAGGTACTCCTGCATCTCACGCCCTAACAGTCCCAAACTCCCACCCTACCCTTCAGGCTGCCCTGTTCCCCAGGGCCTGCTCATTCCCACTTCTACCTAAATTCTGAGCTCTTTCCCTGCTCTCATGGACACTGCTACCACTTAACGTGTAATTAATTATGTATTAGATCCCTACATCAAATGAGTAAAATGCTCTGCTTGAATAAATGCCAGTAAAAATAATAATGGATGCTCATCACATAAAATCATCTGGTTTTCAACAGTACTGTAATAATATTGGAAAGCTTACCATTTCTACAGAGTTAGTAGAAATAATGCTAATAATTCAGGTGCTACTATTATTTGCACCAGCAATTCAAAATAAAATTTTAATAGCAAGGTATTTCTAATACGACCAGTAGTATTAGAAAAAAAAAAAATCTAAGAAACAAGAGTGCCTTCAGTATTAAACAGCTTTCAAATTTCTGTCCTGAAGAGTACAAACATAAAGGCCACAAGAAACTTAAAAATAACAGCTGCCCAAAGGCATTAGGTTTAAAATCTTTTAAGTCTATGTCTTACTACTTTCAGACAGGAGATACACTTGTGACTAAACCTCTGTGTATTTCAGTACAGAAGTCTCACGCTCGGAAAATACCTTGAAAAAATATCTTAAGTGAAGTAATAAAATGCCTAGTACACAGCAAGAATTTTCATCTTGGGTACATATATCAAAAAAGTGTTTCTAGTTTAGTTTCATCTGTTGTTATTGAGTCTTCACGGCACTAAACATGGGGAACTTGTAGGAAAGAAACACTTAAAAGCACCTGAACAGCCATAGTACAAGCAGACATTTCCTGCAAAACAAAACAGTTGAATAGGCAAAACACAAGGACAGAAAGCTTACGCCTTCGGCTAGTATGCAGTTCATGCCTATTCACAACCGATTTGAAGAATCGTTAGTTAGAAAATAAGAATATTCAAAAGTCACAATAAAAAAATGCTATGCTCTTATTTAAAACAGTATCATATGTTATGGTGTGTCTCATCTATTTGCACATTTATTGAACTCCATATGAATTTTTAGCTCAATATAGAACATTTGTTTTATGAAGTTAGCTGAAAGTAAAGCATGGAACATTAGGAGACTGTATGAGGCCCGCAGATCAAATGGTTTAGTTCCTCATTAGCTTACTTTTCTGTGGAACAGAACTTTTCTACAGCTGTTATTTTTTCAACAGCTTTACTTACATGAATTTATTTTACCTGACAATATATATTACAAATACTCTAATTTACATATTTATCATAGAATCATAGAATAGTTCAGTTTGGAAGGGACCTTTAAAGGTCCAACCCCTCCTGCAATGAGCAGGGACATCTTCAACTAGACCAGGTTGCCCAAAGCCCTATCCAGCCTGGCCTTGAACACTGCCAGGCATGGGGCATCTACCACCTCTCTGGGCAACCCGTTCCAGTGCCTCACCACCCTCACAGTGGAGAACTTCTTCCTTACATCTAATCTAGATCTACCCTCTTCTAGTTTAAAACCATTACTCCTTGTCCTACCGCTACAGGCCCTGCTAAAAATTTTGTCCCCATCTTTCTTACAAGCCCACTTTAAGTACTGCAAGGATGCAACAAGGTCTGCCCAGAGCCTTCTCTTCTCCAGGCTGAACAACCCCAACTCTCTCAGCCTGTCCTCACTGGAGAGGTGCCCCAGCCCTCTGATCATCTTTGTGACCCTCCTCTGGACCCACTCCAACAGGTCCATGTCTTTCCTAAGACATATATATATTCACGTAAAATACAACTTCTTTATATGACGTTTTCTAGTCATATGACAAGCAGAAGTCCTTCAAGTTTTACAAGCAAGTTTTGATTATTGTCACAATTATGCATCAAAGCTGCAGAAAGAGCAAATAAAATAAAAATGAGGCATGTATGAAAATATTATATATGTACAGAAACAAAACTACATGCATTTGCCTCAAATGGTAATTTAGGCTCATCTGTTTTCAGAGAAGGCATCTCCCTCTCCCATCTCAGGCATAAGGTGGCTCATTTTAGTTGCTAGCAGCAACTCAGGACCTTCCAGCTGGAGAAGCAACCTACACCTATAATTACTGACACCTGCTGCTGGTCATTAAACACAATCATCTCCCTGGCCAGTGTAATCACAACCACATCTCACTTCTTCACTCTGAGAGAACCATACAGGAAGCTGGCTGAGCAAGGAAATTTTAACATATACCCAGTGACCACAAAGACTAGAACCATTACCACAATTAACCCAGTGAAACTCCAGATCCAGGTAGGGCCTTTGATAATACATAATAACATTGTGTCAAAGCCTAATTTGAATCTGTTTAATCAACAGAATGACTTTATGGCAGCCATAAGACATAATAACAAGGTATAATTGGCTGCATAAGTAGTACGTATTAAAACGACAATGTTCTAATCTAATTTGTTAACCTCCCTGCTGGATTTATTTCTTCTGGAGAAAGTACTTAAAGCAGGACAAATTTTATCCTTAACAACTATTCTTGATTTGAAACACTGCTTCAAAAGACTTCTGATTTCCTTCAAACAAGAACAACATATATATATTCCAATACATATTTCTCAATAAACAAGTGTTGGCTTATATTTTTATAACTTCCGTAAGTATTGCTAATATTCAAGAGAGCTTATGACACACAGACTTCTCTCACAAGTGGAGTTCAGGGTCTCGGTTCCCTAATTAGTAAAAGGACTACTAAATCTGAAGAAGCCATTAAGGGTATTATTCGGGAAACGGTAAGAATGCTGGAAATGCAATGAACTATAAATAAAACATGTAGATGATTGATGGCATTCCATGGGAAAACAGCAATTCCTACTCTTAGCATCTGTAATCAATGCGGTATCTTGTGGGCAATAGTAGAATTGCTAAAATGACATAAGCGAGAAAGCATTTATCTTCTGCACCGAGAAACATAACTTAAGCTAACAGCTCATTTTGTACACTAAAACAATCTGTGCCTCTAACTGTAACATCAAATATTCTTCCATGTCATACACTTTATTCAGTATTGGTCCCATTTAGGTCATGAAGTATATGCCTAACTCAAGCTATTACCAGAACAAGAAGTGACAGGTACTCTCAAACTGCAGCCTTTCTTAGCCATTTAGTCCTCCGTGTACTTTTAAGACACCTTATTTCAAGGAACCCCATTTTGAGCACCCATTCCTTACAATAAATACAACTCCCTCCACAGCAACACTATTAATTAACCAGGCATTTAACATTATCACTTCTGTGTAGCAGCAGCAAACACAGCTTCATCATATGCTCCCACAATACTTCTGAACTGAGGAGCAAGGTATCTGAGTATTACCAGGCTCAAGAAATACCTCACAGGACCAAATTAGAATTAAGGGAAGGGAAAGAATAAGGAATAGAATCCCTTTTCCTTACGATAACTCTGATGTAAAGGCCTGGTTGTATCCCTTTTAAACTAAGCTCTCTAGTATGCGATCAACACTCTTTTACCAACAGCAGAGCATCAGAAAGCTGTCTCATTGTATCATCAAAACAGCCTTTTGGGATATCTTCACCTGTGCACCCTTTAAAGATAAATAAGGTCATTCCTCAAGAAAGGTCCTCATTAGGGTAGCTAGAAATTACAAACATTATTTTTAGTATTTTGTAACTGAATAATCAAGCCTATTTGAGTCTCCTTCCTACCTTTTTTTTTTTTTACTAACACAATTCTCTGTTGTATCTCTACCTGAAGAATGACATTGATTCATTCCTTTTGGTGGAATCAGATTTTCTGTGAAACTCAACATCCTCTAGCTCTTTTCAGGTTAAAGGCTTTAGAGCGATCTCTTCCCCGGGTGGAAGAACCCTTTGTCTGTCTCTTTTCCATCTTACTCAGAATGATGGATTTCTCCTTCAACAGGTTAAAACACAGTCTTTCTCAACTTCTCCAACACCTCTTGCAGGTCCTTGTGCTTGGCCCCCTCTCCAGGACACTACTCAGAACATTAACTTTGGGAGGTCACCATACTGCCGATAATCGGCCTTGGGTTGTGTCTTCTGCTGCTGGCCGTTATCCTCTCTGGAAACTACATCTGTGGAACTGACTGCTGCCTTCTGCTGAGTGTCAGTGAACGCTAGATCCCTCACACGTTTGCTCAGCTTCACAAAAGCCAGTGTCACTCTCAGCTTGGACAATATTTCTGAGACTGGCTCTACTCCAGCTACACGTGTCTCTCCTGCACATATGCAGGTATACTTACACACCTATCCTAGGTAGTGATGATCTGTTGCTGCAGGTTTCTTCACAGTTCTGCCTTGCCTTTCCTTGATGAAACAGTTACTTACCATTTTCTCATTTTACATTCAAACGAGCCAGCTCAGTAATTAGGGCACTGCTACCTTGTGATACAACTTCCTCCAGAAGTCAGATCTTTCACCGTCTACATTTAGCTTTTTTTTTTTACTTTGCTTTAAGCAGAGCTGCAGATTTCTGCAGCTTAGAACAGACTTATGCTCTGCAGCTTCTTCTAAAACTTCTTTCCAAAGGCATGGCTTGTTCCATCTAAACAGTTTCTGCTCCTCTTCAGCTCTAGTGACAATTTTCCTTCCCAAATTCTGCTTCTCTTGTGGTTACCCTCACATCCAACAGCTTTGACTTTCTTACGCATTTTAATTATCTCTGCCTATAATTCCTCATGAGGATTTTGACTATGCTCTCCAACTGCTTGACTACTTGGAATATCATCTGGATTCATCCTCAGGAAAAATGCTCTCTGCCTCCTCTAGCACATCAGCTGTTCTCTCATTTTAGCCAAACTCGAATGGCTTCTCTCCACACTTCTGCATATTTAGCGCTTCCTGCCTGCCTTCATGAGTTGTGTTTTTTGATGTTGCTCCACCAGTTCAGGTGCAAAGGATTTCACCTAGAGTTACAAACAGATTTCACAGAATCACAGAACAGTTGGGGTTGGAAGGAACCTCTGGAAGGTCCAAGCTCCGTGCTCAAGCAGGGACACAGAGTTGGTTGCCCAGGACTGTGTTCAGATGACTTTTGAATATTTCTAAGGATAGAGGCTCCACAACGTCTCTGGGCAAAATGAGCACGTTGCCCTCACAGTGAAAAAGTGTTTTCTGATATTCACAGGGAACCTCCTGCAGTTTAGTTTGTGCCCATTGCCTCTGTCACTGGGCACTACTGAAAAGAGCCTGGCCCCATCTTCTTTGCACCCTCCCTTCAGGTATTTATATAAATTAATAAGATCCTCCTGAGCCTTCTCTTCAGGCTGAACAACCCCAGCTCTCTCGGCCCTTCCTCATGTGAGGCACTCCAGTCCCTTCATCATCCTTGTGGCCCTTTGTTTAACTCCATCCTATATGCCCATGTCTCTCTTGTGGCGGGGAGCCCCCCAGAACAGGACCCAGTCCTCCAGGTGTGGCCTCAGCAGTGCTGTGCAGAGAAGGATCACCTCCCTCAACCTGCTGGCAATACTTCTCCTAATGCAGCTGAGGACACCATTTGCATTCTTTGCCGCAAGGGCCCATTGCTTGCTCATGTTCAACCTGGCGTCCAACAGGACCCCCAGGTCCTTTTTTGCAAAGATGCTTTCCAGCTGGGTGGCCCCCCAGCATATATTGGTGCATGGGGTTCTTCCTCCCCAGGGGCAGGACTTTGCACTTCTTGTTGAACCTCATGAGGTTGCTGTCAGCCCATTTCTCCAGCCTGTCAAGGTCCCTCTGGATGGCAGCACGACCCTCTGGCTTATCAGCCACTCCTGTCAGTTTGGTGTCATCAGCAAACCTGCTGAGGGTAAACTCTGCCCCATCATCCAGATCATTAATGAAGATGTCAAACAGGACTGGACTCAGTATTGATCCCTGGGGTACACCACTAGTCACTGGCCCCCAACTAGACTTTGTGCCACTGATCACCACCTTCCGGGCCCAGCCATTCAGCCACTTTTCAATCCACCTCACTGTCTGCTTATCCAGCCTGTACATCAACAGCTTGTCTATGAGAATCTTACGAGACAGTGTTGTCTGTTGTCTGCAGAGAACAACCAAAATTGGCAAAGCAGGCTCCTCCAACGCACATCTTCCACCAACACGAGAACCCTGCTGTTAATCAGGGCAAGGGGTGTGAACTCCTTCCTGCCAGAGTGTCCCTTTTGAATAGCAGAATAAATCCACTGTACTTTGCAGTTTCATTACATTCTGATCAGGCTAAACAAAGATGTATTTTCTTCATTAGTAAAGTCAGCCATGTACATTTCATTTTCTTAAAATGCAAAAAATTGATGAGTATGTAAGGATACTGTTTTCCAATATACTAATTTGTCAAATAATTCCAGAACCGGAACATCACAATCCTATTTTGAAAACTTAAAACCAGCACTTCTGTTTGAAAATTCACAAAAAATTCCCCAATTCAACTTCATTTTTGTTTCTTCCTGTAACATTTTTGTTATACAAGTGGATTATTTCTCTTTAAAGAAGCTCCTAATGCAAGGAGAATACTGAGAACTCCCTCAGAAGTTCACACATGTTCATAAAAGATTGTTATCAGAGCAGAAATGCTGGTTGCCCAAGGACAAGTGCCTATAAAATTTCTTTTGTCTGTCCTACTACATTCTAGCTATACTTGACAAGCAATTACTTGGTGTTCTATGTTCAATTATATTGTGAAATGTTTATGGTTTGTAATGGATATCTTATCTGTTCAGACTATCTGTAATTTGATGAATTCCTCTGGGAACTGTTTAAACCAAGGCAGTATCCTTAATGATTATTATGGCTCAGAAATGCTATCATAAAACCTGATTTCTTGACTCTTCAGATGCTCAGTATGTAGGTATGCATATACAAGGCCTTCAGAATTACATACTGAGTTGTGACCCTTCTTATTCAGAAGGTGCTCATATTCCAAGCTTAGCTATCAACTGTTAGTAGTAATCTCACCTATTCACTACATCTATAGTTCCTTATTATTAAACTTTTGTTAAAGAAAATGCATTTATTTCCCTTGAACACCCAAGTTATCATGCTGAACAATTGCTCCTATCCAAAACAATAGGGCATCTTCGCCCTAATTCAAAAGGCAAGAAAGGTTCCTTGGGCATATCATTATCTTGAAATATGCATGTTGTTATCTTTCAACAATTTAACATGAATAAAAGCTTAGGGTTCATTTCTGATAGAAGTGAGCTTGATTCCACTTCAAACTTTTTTGAGTAGAATTATCTAACAACAAAACTGTAGCTATGTGTTATAGCACAGTAAAACATAAAACCGCACTGATGACCCGCTTACAAATATAATTAGTTCTGTTTAAAAGCTGACAATACTGTTCTCATGTCATGTATTCCTTTTTTACCCAGCCTTGAGGGATGACTTTCTAGATGCTTATTGAAACAAAACAGAAAAACTGTAATTTAAAGTTTTCTTGAACAGATGACCTATCCTTTGCAGGAAACACACTGTGTACACACAACCTACAACAGCAACTTCCCAGAAGCACATCAATGCAGCATTACCGACTCTGACTATTCAACACCACTTGTAGCAATACTGGATGGTTTGCTTCAAAGCCACGTGACTGTGTAAGACAAATATAATCCTGTACCTTAGTAAGAGGAGAGTGCACTGAGCCGCCAACCCCCTCGAACTTGGAGAGCTCGCAGAGAGGCTCGGATTCTGAGGCAATTAAGAAAGACGGACAGTCAGACAGAAAGGGCCAAGTATTTGTGGAACTAGAAGCTAAGTGTGGCTGGAAAAAAAACAATATCACAAAGAAAAGATAAAAGACACACTGAAAGTGGTCTCCCTTCTTGGAGTGAACAAACTTTACAGAATGTGTACCAGCACAGTTTAGGCCATACCTTGGGGTTTGCAAACTGATATAGGGCACAGAAATGCGAAGCAGCAGGACTGCTATTTGTCACTTAAGGAACTTCAAGCTCCATTTATTTTCTTTGCTAATTCTCTTAAGAGAAGGCTATGAAAGACACTTCTTGCATGTCACAGAGCATATTTAAGCTTCATCAAAGTTTAAAAGACTGTTAGTCCTTTTCTTACCAAAGAGGTTTAAAATGTATTTTGGCTCTTTTAATACTGTTTTAAGAAATTAAAGCACTCAAGCACCCAGAGCAAGTGCAGAGCAGACAATTCCAGAAGATATAAAGTGCCTGCATGAAATCCCAATGTGTTTGTCCTTTCTGAAAGTAAGTAGTCAGAAAAGCCTGGCAATACCAGTCACAATACAAATTTAACTGAGCCAGCCCAGTCAGGCACAGGACCTGTTCTCCTACAAGTCACTGCCCACAGAAGCACTAATTCTGCCTCTCTCTGCAGCACTATTTTTCTGTAGCCGTAATAGCTTAAGGACAGAGTATGGGCATGGTTTGTAGACAGATTTAGCACTGTATCAGCTAGCAGGGCTATAAAAACTAGGTGAGCTTTCAGAAATACAAGTCCTTCTTCAGAACCTTGTATGCCCAAAAGCTTGTCTGTCTTTTCCAATTACACTAGCTTGCTTTAACAAAAAGATTTCTGCCAACAAACCTTGTCCTGTCTTCGGTGTGCAGTGACAGAAAATCAAGAGAGAAGATCTGCAGTACCACTGCAGTTTACATCAGTGTATGTCTTGTACCACTGAGGCTTCTACAGCCAAAAGGCATTATTATGGTATCGCTCTACCTCAAAATTTCTTAAAGCATTCACCAGTAACAACAGTTTCAGTCATGTCTGAAGGCAACAATTGATAAGAGGTACCCATGCTGTCAAGACTCACATGCTGACTTGTTTTTCTGTCCAGGAATTCTGTCCAGGAATCATTTAAGGTTCAAATGCCACTTACAATTAAAAGAGACAAAGTTTTTTTTTAAAAAAAAACAAAAACAAACAAACCAAAACAAATCAACAGTTTTCCTGTATTTTTTTCTATATCCTTACCAGTGACACTACAAACCAAGAAACACTACTTAAAAGGTTTATTTGTTTGGTTTTTAAAATTTATTTCCTATACAAGCCACAGACTTCTGGAAAGAATCTGCTCTGCCAGAATTGCTCAGAACTTTCATATACAAGCCCAAAAAGGTGGACAGAATAAAGAAAGGCTTTCCTTTTAAAATAGGAAAAACAATTTGTAACCTCCTTCCACTCCAAAGCAAAACCAAGAACTGTGCAGAGACTTCCATAACAAATGTAGTATGAAAAGCAACATTTATTGAATGTTTTTAAAGGACAGCATTCCTTTGAAAAGATCTAACTAAAAATACTTAATTTGACAGTCCAACTGAGATATGTTTACAACCCTATCTACTTCTAAATCCTGTGCTAAACAAAACAGGGTGGTTTTTGCAGCTGTAGTCATGCACTTAAGACACTAAAATAATGTCAAATGTAAATAAATGAGCAATTTACTTTATGTTTACAGTTAAAAGTGTTATACATACTCAATAACATATTCAGCACGTTACTTTGTTCCCTGCATCTGAATTTGCATATTCTTGCACTACTTTTTTAATGCTTCAGTCCAGCAATTAGCATGCTGAATCTTAATAAATATATCAAAGATGTCTTTTTAGTTAGCTCAGTGAAGAGAAAATACACACCTGCAAAACATTTTTTTTAAACACTAATAATATAAGAAACAGTAAGTGCCATAGAAAGTGTTATTATTTTATACACTAGACACAACAGAACCCATTAAAAGAAATACCTACAGCAGCACCACCCAACCAATTTGATTTGCAGACATCCTGTAAATCTTTCACTGGAAGGGAAGATCCCTGAAAGGCTAATCAAAGCCCACTGGGGATAAGTTTGGGCTTTTTTTCTAATTATCTTTCAGAGATCCCCTTGAAAATCTCTCCCCAGAAACCTCGGGATGGACCAGAAGCTGAAAGTCAGTGTCTCCATGGTATTATAAAAAAAATATTCAGCCTGGCATGCTTCAGAGCCTACTAGTCACACTGGGTAAAACCCTGACCTTGCTGAAGTGACCAGATATTTTTCATTTAATCCTTAATTTATCACAGAAATAATAAGAGTCATAAAAGGAATGTACTCAATTACTTTTCTAACACTGTTTCCCAGTGCAGCTAAGGAAAGTCAAGTTAGGTCAAAATCAAAGACTTCTAAATTTCACTCTCTAATTTCTGCACAGCACTGCATTTACAAATGCAGGGGAGGGGAAGGTATTCTAGGCCACCACATCTCTGTTCCCTGGCTGCTAATTCACACGCTGCGGTACAATGGCACATCTTCCTGCCTTCTAACCTTTCTGCCAGACTTAAGAAAGAAACCCACCGAATGCCAGCTTCCATCAGTTTGTTCTCCCAGACCAAGGGAAATGTTCCAAAGCCAAACTGAATCACACGCCTCTGCAGTCATTCACAACTGCTCCGTCCACTACGTACCCTCACAGAGACACCTCCCATCCCATGGTCAGAGATGCAACGTGTTCCTATGACACGTGAAACACGTCATGGCTGCACAACTGCTGCACAACGCACATTTCCCCTTCCTTCTGCACCAAAGTTGCTTCTGCCTTTGATATGTGCCCATTCAAATTTTCATTTTTAGAATGCTGAGCCTTACGTAAATGAGATTCAGAACTGTAAATGCAATGCCAAAGTTAAAAAAAAAGATCTGTCACAAAATGCAGTATTTTTACCTCTTGCCACAGAATAAAAGGAATATGCTTATTTTAATCCCTGTAGTTCTCCTTAGAAACTACAAAAAAATGAGATGGTTAACTAAAATAATATGGCAGCCACTTCCTAGTTGCAAACTCTAAAAGCCAACCTTGAAGCAACTGTAAAAACACAAGCATGGCTCACACTACAAAGCATTTAATTCTCAATTATTGTTCAATGTGATGAGTCATGCAAGTCCACCACTGCAATACGCGTGTCAGTAATTCAGTCCTGGGGATTCTTCATTCTTATTTGTTCAGATATGCTACAGGCACGCTATTACAGTCAAAAAAGAACCTGTGTACCAAAAGAAGGTTTCAGTGAATCTCTTCAGCAATCATAAAAACATTGCAAAAATACATCACTAGCATCCACCTTGATGACCCTATTAAAAATAGTCTCACGTTCTTGTCAGAAGCACAATGCTGCTGTATTACCCTTTCCAGATTTTCACCCTAAAACTGAAATACAACGTACGGCTCTGCCTGCAGCATATTGCTAATTATAACCCAAATGGAAAGGATCTAGCTTCTGTATTTTCACTCTTCCGCTCTGTTCATTACAGCATACTGTATAATTGTTACAGCAAACTTTAAAATTGAATGCATAGTAATATTAAAGCAGCAACTTATGTCAGAAAAACAGTCAACTTGACCTGTCACCCTAGCTTTATCCCAGAGAAAAATATGTAGAGGTATAAATCACCCATTTCTGGGAACAAGACAATACAACACACTCCTAGAACTTTGGTCAGTGAAACACACAGGCTCTTAAAAGTTTTAAGTCAATCGCATCCCTTTGGGCACATTCTCAACAACAAACATAGCTTTAATCAGACACATATACCAGAATATGCTTGCAAAATTAGCATTTTCCATTGTGTAATGTGGTAGACAGAAGAGACAAGGTTGTCATTGGCTGCTTGCTTTTTAAAATGAGAATAGGAAAACAAAACATTCACTACTTCTTGTGCAAATATTAGCAATAAGCAGTGCTGTTCAACATTTTCTTTCTTTTAAAGAATCTTTCAACAGACAGATTTAGAAGTAAAGGTATTTTCTAAAGAAAAAAATCTTGCCGGTTCAACTATATACCTTTAACAACTAACAAATCCTGTATTAGTTTCATTCCTACCAAAATCAGTAGGATTCTCCTATAAAAGGATTACATTCAGTAAGCCTGGTGAAGAGTGTTGTGTAACACATCATCTTGCAAGTATGAACTTTCATCTACACTGATGCTCAAAAAAATATGCCAGCAGGAAAATCTGACAGCCGCCACAGACTTATTACAGAAAGCTAGCTGCACTAAAGCCACTTTTGTTCTTCCTTCGCTACAACCCCACCACACCGGTTTCGTAGTGCCATACAGAAAAATTAATCAGCAGTCTCTATTCTGGTCATTCACACATTTTCTGCTGTCAGGAAGACTATTTACAGAAACACAACTCTATTAATGACAAGCTTGACCCAGCACATTTTAAGCGCCCAAATTAAAAAAAAAAAAAATTCAAACAACATTTTCCTTTCGTTTGAAAGTCTCTCTCATGCCAATCACTGTTCGGTGAAAGGATGTGCAAACACCACAGCTCAATCCACATGGGAATGATGCAGTGACCCAGAAAGAGAATCTAATGGCCAACTGAGTAAACAAAGCAAAACTAGCCAAAACCAAAGGGCAGCATGCACATCAGCATCTTCTCCACTTAACTGGCATATACTTAAATCTAGTCTTGTATTTCCACATTCTGCAACAAGACTTCACGTTCCCATATAGAGCACTTCCTCCATTGTTTCCAAGACACATATGATGCAAAAGGAGAAAAATAGGTGCCCAGGTTCACAGAAAAGTTAGAGAAGAAAATATGGAGAAATGAAAAGTGATCATTGTATCACACATTTCAAAAATAAAATGCAATCTGCAACTGAAAATTATACTGACAACTAGAGAGGATTCAAAACAAAATGCTCGATTTAAACATCATTCCTCCCTTTGGGAAAAGGTGGCTATAATTTTTTTGAATGAACCCAATACAAATGTATACATGAATCTGTCTCTTGTCTATAAATATAAAAGTATATATAATTTACAATACACCCATGCACCTTCATATAGACAAAGCATGTGGATGCAATTATTTAAGACTAAATATTTATCCCCTGCTCCCTTTTTTCCTTGAAAAGAGGACTGTTATCAATGTTAACACAAGAACTAAACCCACCCACCTCTATATCTTTGGTGCGGCTTATGTCAAAAGGGCAACATACATTGGAGTCCGATGAGTAAGGAGCACAAAAGACAAGAAAAACCACATAGTATCTTCGGTTTTAATTTCAGTACATACAAGTCATTCCACCCACTAACCTAAAAGCAAAGCTTTGATTTGGATAGATTATTTTCAAAGAGCACATCCAAACACAGCCTAACTAAAAAGCAGAAACTAAGTCCTTACACCTGTCCAACTCTGTATGCTGCTGGGCATCGTCTGCACTTCCCATGAAGAATTACACCAAGAGAGAGATAGGACCCAGGAAGATGATAAAGCACAGCTGAAATATCAGCTTTTACCAACAGATGTATCCCTTTCAGAAAAAACAAATGGAAAAGTTTTTGTATCATTGTAGTCAGGACAATGCCTTGCGCTCTGAAATTACAGCATTTTACTCCAGGGCATCTTAACACTTTTCCTGAGAAGTCCCACTTGCCCCTCTTTCTAACAAAATTGAGAGGTTTTTCTAAAGATGACAGCTATCCCCTCCCATTCCAGTTTGCAGCTTCCGAAAAACTGGCAGACTTCAACTGAGCTCCTCTCCCACTCCCCTGCCTTTCCATTAGTCTTCCAAGCCAGACTTTAATACTGTGTAAAAGCAGTCAACTATCACAACTTTTAACTCCCTTAACATGCACTTATTGAATTTGCCTGTAAACTGGGAGGCACTGGGGAATGAGGGAGAAAATAGGCCAAACAAAACCAGACCTTTCCAGAGAACCTCCCCCCATCAGCTTCATGCGCTTGAATTTACTAGAAAGAACTCCAATAGATCCCAATCGCATTTGGATTAGTCTTGAGCCTCCTTCACAGCGCCCTGTCAAATTTCAAGCAGAAATACTACAAAAAAAAAAAAAAAAAAAAAAAAAAGGTTGCTATTGTTTCCTTTAAAGTGTAACACACATTTTGCTTACCTCACTGTTGTGGCCCCTCAAATTGAAGTTGATTCTCTGAGGGGTGTTCCGGTCCCTCCTGCAATGGCTGGAAGTAAAAGTGACGCCTACAACTCCTCTGCCATTGCCTGTTGCCAACCAGCCTTCCTCATAGTACCGCCTCCTGCACACCGGTTTCTCCTTCTCACTTTTGGGGACTCTGCCTTTCCAGGAGAGGCAGAGGATGTTGGAATCGCTGCAAAGAACAGGCCCATGTTCCACTGCTGCATACATGCTTTTTAAATATTTTATTTTTTGACATAAGAAAGTAATATGTCTAGTGCACAAAATTTAAATCAATTTTTTTTTTTTTATTGATAAGACTGACCTGGGATAGATCATTGAAAGGGAGGAGGATGGGGTCAGTGTTTATAAATATCCACCAAATGCATAGTGAAAAATTCCTCTATAAAAGATGATGGCAGTTGGCTAAGAAAAAGTAACACTTAAAAAAAAATTCAGGTTCATTTTTGTTTTTGAGTCTGTAGAGTGAGGGTGCACTTATCCTTTGGAGAAACAGCTACTTCATAAGAGGCGCTCAAGAAATGGTTAAGTCATCTTTTTGCTCAACTTGATATAATCTTTATACAGCCTGAGATTCCAGTTTAGCGTAATGCAATTCCAGAGACAAAGAGTTGCAAATGTGTAGGTTTCAAGTAACTTAAGGCTTTTAAGATTTCCTCCAGTCAGATTTTCTTCAAAAGTTCAGTTGCAGAAATTTAAACACACGCACATACATATATATGTATATATATGACATTCATCTTTTCCAAGCTGCCCTCTGGCATATCTTTTCCATCTGATGTATTTCTGCTGCTAAAGCTGAAAGAGATTGCATAAAGGGAAAAAAAGGCACACAAACCGTGCGAAACAACAGACCCGAACTTGTGCAGGCACTGGTGTGCCAGGCCAGTTGGAAAATCCCTCTTGGTACTGAACCGCTCGTTGGACTCAAAAGTTTTTGCAATCCAAAGCCAATCCAATTTTCATTGCAGCACTTTTTTTCCACCAGAGACCCAACACAGCCTAAACTGTTTATCACGCTATCTTGCCTGCTTTCCCACTTTTTGCTGCCACACACGAATGAAAAAGAAACCCCCTCTTCATTTATAGCAGAATCAAAAATGCTCTAAAGCTTTTAGCTTTCAAAGCAGATAATTTTGCCTCAGGTGAACCATGAAGTTCTCTCTCCTCTGAAACAGGCTAAAATGTCAAGCTGTTTTTCTTTTACTTTTCCCTTTTTTCTGCTACAAGGAATCACAGACTTTTCATCCTACCGTAAAAAACAAATGCCAGAATTAAAGCACATCAAGTAAGCACTCTTTCAAAATCTTCTAAAATTCAAGGAAGGAAGAAATATAATCATCTAAAAAAGAAAGAGAAGCAGCATTAAAAATCTGACTTCCTGGGTTCGCTATTTCTCTAGGTATTTTCCTTGCTTGTTTGATCGGATCTTTCCTTCTTGATGCTTGTCTACAGCATAGATTCATAGTTCCAGACACAACATTTGCAGCTGTACAAGAAGGAAACATATGAAGTATTCCAATTGTTTTATTTGAATAACATTTATGAGCTCAATTAATTAGTATTTATACCACACTCAGTGAAAAGAGGAAAAAGGAGAGGGAGAAAGAATACGCAAGTTTGATGACCTGGTTAACTCAAGAAGGATGACGAGGTTTGCTCAGTTCAATGCCCAGACTTGTCCCATAGTTCCTCAACTTATTTACTTCCAGTCATCATTACTCAACATATGGTCACGATTTATTAGTCCATTCACAATCTACTGAGCCCAAAGCAAAACGTGCCAAAGACCATACATTATCCCTCTGCAATAACAAAATCAGTTTCCTCTACCCTCTGTATTCTTCTGTTTCCCTCGCAGCTATTGATTGAGATTGTGGAGGTATTTATTAGGCTTTTTCTGTGCAGAGGGTGTTTTTTCTTCCTCTTCTTGCAAACTTTTTTCACCTGTGAAGACCATGTGGAAAGTTGAACATTACTGGCACGTGTCTTTCCATGGGTTACTGATTCCTGTGATGTAAGGGTGCTCCATCTGGTTCTCAGATTAATTTTCATCAATTGCAAAGCTCTCAGGAATATGCAAGAGTAAGTCTATGTGATGACAAAAACATGTGCATTTTCATGTACATGCAGCGCGCACACCAGCTCACTCAATCTGGTACTCAGAGCTGCATCTGCCTTTTCAGTTTAGCTGTGGTAATCTTGTAAGACCCCCGTCATTCAAAGCTTGAAATCCCTGGATTCTTCCAACCCTGCAAGACAAAGCACACACACATACAAAAAAAGAAAAAAAAAGTGAATAAAATAAGCCACAAGACAACTTTAAAGATACAAGCACTATTGTTACAGTAATCAAAGCATTATGATTAAGGATTTTATAATGGACTCCTATAAAATATCTATATTATATATAGATACATGGAATATTCAGACACACACACATATGTATTTGATACACAAATACAAACTACAAAATTTTCTTTTTCACTTCCAAAGTTTCTAAAACATGTCACAATTGACACATAACTAATGAAATGTATCCAGGAAGGATACATTAGGGGGAAAAAAGGGATCCTTCTTTTGGCCATAGTCACTGGGGCAAACTCTTAGACAAAGATTCCATAACTTTGGAGTGAGGGTAGGGAAGTGGCAGAGCAGGCACGAAGTTAGACCCCAAGGCACACAAACAGAATCACAGAGTGGCTGAGGCTGGAAGGCACCTCTGGACATTATCTGGTCCAACCCCTCTGCTCAAGCAGGGACACCTAGAGCCGGCTGCCCAGGACTGCACCCAGGCAGCTTTGGAGTGTCTCCAAGGATGGAGACTCCACAACCTCTCTGTGCAACCCGTGCCAGTACTCCGTCATCGTCACAGTAAAGAAGTGTTTCCTGATGTTCAGAGGGAACCTCATGTGTTTCAGTTTGTGCCCACTGCCACTGGTCCTATCACTGGGCACCACTGACAAGAGTCTGGCTCTGTCATCTTCATTCCCTCCCATCAAGTATTTATCATAGAACCATAAAATGGTTTGGGTCGGAAGGGACCTTAAGTCCCTTAAGAACCTTAGTTCCAACCCCCCTGCCATGGGCAGGGACACCTTCCACTAGACCAGGTTGCTCAAAGCCCCATCCAACCTGGCCTTGAATATTTCCAGGAATGGGGCATCCACAACTTCTCTGGGCAACCTGTTCCCATGTTTCACCACCCTCACAGTGAAGATGATCTTTCATACATATTAAAAAGATCTCCCTGAGCCTTTTCTTCTCCAGACTGAACAGTCCCAGCTCTTTCAGACTTTCCTCATATGAAAGATGCTCCAAACCATGAAAGTACAGTGCTAAACTTGTCAAAGGAGACTGAGAAGATTCCTCCAGGGCTTAAATTACTGCTTTAAAGAGATCTAAGGTACTCCAAAATTAAAACTTAGAAGTTTGAATCAATACAGATGAACTGACTACTCAAATTCTGCATCAGTCTCCATTTGAAAAAGGGGGAAAAAATTCCCCAAAGTCAGTTATACACAGAAGAGTGTAGAGTAGAAGAGACCAAGGAAAAGACTGTCCAGGATATTCCAGAAGTTATATCTGAAATGCACACATAGGCACAGTTATGCATCTATACATTTACTGCTAAACAGAGCTCATTTAAATTGAGAATTGCATTTATGACATTCAACAGGGCTGTAAAAATAGTCTTGTCTATATTACATACAGCACTGTACTAACCTCACATTTCGAGTAATTAACCACTTTTTTCAGTCTAGCATAGATGTACCAATAGATTTTTTTTTAAAAAAGAAAAAGATAAGAAAAAAAAATTATAGCTATAAAGGCAAGGCCATAAAGTGGTTTACAACACTATTCAGCTAGCACACTTATCAGGAACACCATCCATGAGGTTTGGTGAGTCACTACCAGAACTTTTCAGCATTACAACTAACCAAAGATTTAAAAATAATGGCTGCTACCAATTTTTTTCATCATAGCATGATGAGGATATGAGAAATGTCACCTAGTCTTTCCAGATTTATGGTGCTTTGTAGCGTTCACTACATATCAAGGTGCCACGATTAGATCACTGGTCGGCCCGGACCAGGGAAAGAGACAGATAACACACACAGTGTGAGCGCCAACTTCCGCCTTTTATTGCGCAGTCAATTCCTTTTATTCTAACAAGGGTAGGCGGGATTACAGATACATCATAGGGCTACGACTAACCCTCCGTCTTTCTGTGACATCGCGAGATCTTCCGAACGCCGTTCCCTACATCGCTTCTCAATTACAGTCCAAAGAAAGTTCATATAAAGGAAAATTCAGAAAAACTTCCAGAACACAATGATGGTCTGAAGAATTTCTGTGCTCATCCCATAAGCAAATAATCCTGTCAAGGATCAGTGCTGTTACTTCCACACCCACCAGGGTCTTCCTAACAAATACCTGCATTCAAGAGTTGACATTTTATATTAGCGACTTCGTGTATTATGATGCAAGCCTTTACTAACCTCACAGAGAAACAAAAAACAAAAATGGTTTACTGAGCAAACAGAAAGTCTCTGAAACATCAGTTAGAGCAGCATGAGGTAAGCATTAAACAGAATTGTTTGAACTGTGCAAGTACCATGACTTTACAAGTGGATTTTAAAATACAGACAACTACAGAGGCTGTGGCTTTGCACAAAATCTGTATGCAATTTCTGTCCTTATTCACTGCATATAAAATTAACAAGTTTGAGAAAAGAACTCTTTTGTGTCTTGGCCAATAACCTTCTCTCACCTGAGTCCCATTTACCATCACTTTCAAGATTAGACAAACTAAAGGCTTCTCCTCTTAAAAATATCCTAACTGCATTAGGAATGCTGGACAGGTAGAGTTGAAAATCTAAAATAACTACAAAAGGAATAAAGTCAATCATTATTCAGATACATATCTCTCAGTACAATACACCCCACGAGACTATTTTACCTTTAAATCACTGAGGGTCAACACTTCCTTTATGTTGTACTTACATTCAGTAGACAAGATAAAAAGTACTTTTAAGACTGTAGTGTCAAACGCTCAAAAGATAGGCTGAATTAAGATTACATATATTATATATTAAGATTTAATTCCTTCCATTCCCCTCTCCTTCATTTCCACCCACTCAGTATTTCCTAAGAAATAACCTAATTAAAAGATTCAGATGCCAGTCTTCCCTCAAGAAAATCTGTAACTAATTTAGACACTCCCCCCTTTCTTCTGCCATTACAGCAGTCCCACAGTTCTGCTCCTTTTCACATGTTTAAAGCAAGCTTTTTGCCGCCTTCTTCCCCACCATGAAACACTAGGGTAATGGCTACATCTATTCTAAAGCATGTGTAAGAGCCAAGGATAAAAAGCATTATAGAAGAGCTACGTGTTACTTGCACAATCTTACCACTAGCCTGAATACAGTTTGAGCTCCCCATATAAAGAGAACTTGGCCTTCCAGATGAAATTAATCCAAACTAAAGTTTTGACTGCAGATTTATAATCAAACTTTATGTATCTTTTCTTTCAGAGCAGGACAAGGGCTAATCATAGAAGTACACTGGATTCTGAGAAAATACTTTTTTGCTGGCAAATTATTTCTAGCACTACTAGGACACTAAATATCAACAAATTGCAGTTACCTACTTTTATTCTCACTTAAAAGGTAGCTGAAAATATCTCTGCTCTGGATTTTCCCTTTAACAAAGGGAGCTGCTACTTGAAATCATCCTCTAATGCTGTTTTGAGTCTAAGCCCAGTGATGTAATGTTTCTTAAGTACAGACACCTAATGAGACAAAAACGTATTAGACCTGTGACCCAGGAAAGGATCCACAAGTATTTCATTTGATTTTGCTTTGAAAGCATAGCTCTTCTCAAATGCAAAACCAGCAACAAGTTATGTTTCCACATTACAGAAATGAATTTAGGTATTAATTTTTAAAAATGAACTTATTAACAGTGGCTCTCATATTTTAGTGTCAGTATTTAACTCATCATTTTTATCTCCTAACTGTTTCCATTAACTTATATAAAGTGTAAGTGTTAAGCCACAGTTGGACAACCAGAAAAACATTTGTTTGTTCTCATGCATCTTTCATTGAGGTGTCTCTCTTTTGTTGACAGAAAGAAGTCATGCACAGCCAAGTGTACCAATACTGCAGCAAGCTCTTCAGCATTTTATGTTTATTCAAAACCCTAGTCTTCAAGGCTCCAGAGTGGAGTATCTGAAGGTGAGGATAAAAGGAGACTGAGAGGGGAAGGAAAGCAGAGAAGGAAAATTCGGATGAATACACACTATTTCTAAATTATTACATTCAAAAAACCAAACCAAACCAAAAAAGGACTCACAGGCTGCACTTTGAAGATTCTGACTGCCCAAACACCTTATGGAAAGAAACGTAAGCTACAGAGTCTTTGAAAAGTCAGGCTAACAGATTTTAGGATTTTTCAGCCTAACCAGATTTCCTTCCTGTCAATCTTGCATGACAAAGGAAACTGCAGTTTTCCCTCCCTTCACAGTCTAAGAAGGAAAAAATATACACCAGTATCCATGAAGACTTACTTAAAAGCAAGATACTTAAAAAAAAAAGTGAGACCACTAACTTGTATTTTGTTCAGAAGGATCAAACTACAAATCGTTCTGCACAAGCTCATGGCAGGTGATCCCACCAGCTATCAAACGGTGACTGTGGGAGTAACCTTCAAGGTTACTGCTGAACACTATACTACAAAATTGGCACATTCTGTAATACAGTCACTGTATTACAGGCTAAATACTATAGAGCCAGAAGCTGGCAAGATGATACATTTTGTTGTTTATTTAGTCCAACTTATAAGGTAGCATATAAATAATCCTATCCAAAAGGAAAGAAAATGATATAACAAAATTAACTACTCAATTCCTAAAAGGCTAAAGTATGTAAAAGAAAAGTTAACTGGTTTGTAGGTAAAAGGATTTTTTTTTCCATTAAAAAAGGGCCAATTCCATAGGGAGAAAATGCAATTTTGACCTGAATAAGTACTGGTTTTCCTCCTCTTTCACTCATCTTTTCTCATTATCTTTGCTTTATTCACCTTCTATTGTGGTATAAGTTATTGAAGTTAACACCTTTCTTTCATATTACACAACAACACAAAACTAATTTGGAGGACATGATTCTAAACAAATACCAATAAGCTAACTAGTGGCTGTAAAAATGTTCTTCATCCCTAAAAAATGAAGGAAGAGCAGAGAGGAAAAAAAAGTTAGAAGAGGCTTGATTTTTGTTCTGTTTGTTCTTAAATGTTTGTCCACAATGTTTGTCCATGGGTAATTCTAGAAGCTCTTCCCTTACTCCAGGACACCTGCATGGCCTGGGCAAGACAGTCAGTTATGCTAATCAGAGATGTAAACAGATTTGTAACCACAGCATAGCTGCACAGAAGCAGATACGTAGCAAAGGTGTAACACCAGGAACTGTGATAATAACTGCCAGCCACATAATACAGACACTGTAATGTTAGTTATATGAGCCTATATATCGTTAAGCAAATAAAACTGACAGAAAATGTATTTGTTGGCATATTGAGAGAAGTGAAGCTTGTATTAGTGGCTGTTCAGCGACATCCATTGTGAATATAGCCAAAATTTATTTCAATGCAATACTCCTACAAACTTACAACCATCTCCTCCACCAAATTACACTCTCAGAGAAGCTAAAATAAAAAAAAATAGTACTAGCTGATCGGCATTTCTCATGTGCTGAATGACCCTCATGGGTTCTTGTAATAGAGGAGAAGGCAATATATGTATGTTGTATACATTTTTTGAAGTGCAAGATCTTTTTTCATGTATAGCTGCCTTATATGCGTTATTTCTAGAACTATTATATATATTCCACTTTCAATGCTTGATGCTATACCATCAGATTAAACTGGAGTTAAATTTAAAAATACAATTAGGAAGAACAAGTAAGAAACAAATTTTAAAATGCCTTCAGGAAAAATATTTTCAAGAAAAACATCAAGGGTCCTTAAGCAAACTGTTAGAAGCTATTAATTGTGAATAGCCAAATTGATACACATTCTTCAAAAGGTGGAGGCCTGAAGACATGAAATACAGTAAATTGTTAGAAACTCTGCCTATGGAGGAATTGAGGTAAACAGTTATGCTCTTCACAGGGAAAAGAAGTTAGAAAAGATAAAAGCACTGCAGAACAGACTCAGCCCCAAAACTAAGGACATTTGAGCTAAACAGAACCTACCAAAACATGCGAGAAAGAGAATACCTAACTTGGGTGTGGTTTTTTGTTTGGTTTTGGTTTGTTTTTTTAAACACTTTCTTTAGCAACTACATACTTTAGATGAATAAATACTATATCCATTTGTGAAAGAACTGCTGCAAATCCCTTTAATCAGTTACTGGTCAAACACACTCATGGGAAACTTCTGAGTCAAATAATGCTAGATCTGTTAAGCTTATATGGCAGGGAAGCAAACCAGAAAAATAATTGAAAGCTAGACAATACAAAGCATTCAGCTGCAAGATGAACAGAAAATGTTTCTGCTCCCGCAGCTCTGATCACTTCTTTCTCAACCCCTAGCACAGCACACCATGACTCTCACTTAAGCCAGGATGATCATTCAAGGTGCTACACTCTGAACTACATTAGAGAAATGATCCAATTAAAAATTTGAGAAATGAAGATTCACAACAGCTTAACCAATATAAATCTGGTTTGCTAGATTCAGCCGCACTCTCAGTTTCCCTTGTGGCAAACCATACCCCTCCAGCACGTCCTAACACAAGCACCAGCACTCTTCCAATCATGCAGTTCAGGAAGCTGATCTTGCCAAAAACATACCCTCCAAAAACAGCAATCAATTTTAAGGGAGCTCCCCTTAGCGAACTCACCATGCACATGCAGCAGCAGCACTACTGCCAATGTAAGAAAGGGTGTGGGAGGTATGGCACCACAGCAGCCTAGACTTCAACCAGTTTGAACTGTGCTCAAAAGCTTTATCTTTTTTAAGTTGAATCGATCCCTGACACAGTCCCAGCGTGGTCCCACGTTCAGCTGCACTGGCAAAATGGAGAAGATGGAGCTGTACAGCACAAGCGAGAAACAGAAAGGAGGAGTACTTGCAACTAGTATTGTCACTTGAACGCTTTTGATGACAAATTTTGGGCACAGAGTATTTCTGAACTCAAGGGTTTGCCCTCAGAAGGGAGGAAAGCAAGGTTGGTCTTTTGAGGACGAATTTAAGATGGCTACCACAATATCTTGGAGCCAAGGCTACCCATCAGCCGTGAAAAGATGCCTCATTTTCAAATAAATTGAAGAGGACTGAAATACTTCAGACAGATGTTGAAAGACCTGTTTCAGAAAAGAAAAATGTACAAATAACACGTATTAGCCTTTTAAACAAATTGGAGATTTACACTGCTGAAACATGCATTCAGAATCTTTAGAGATTAAAAGAAATGTGAAGTGCAACCAAGAAATTCCCTTCACTTACAAGTGTGAATCTTCCCTCTCAAGAAAGGGCTGCAATCCTCACAGCAGAGAGAACACTTATAGAATGTATACTTCAGGGGACATTTACTTAAAAAGTGGTAACAACTGTGTCTCCTTAATGACATTCAAAGATCTTCAAGGGAGGGAGCCCCAGCTCTTACCATCTCTTTCCCACTGAACTGACTGCACTGACCTTGCCTGTAATTACAGAGCAATTTCTTTCCCGTAGGAACGTTCTGCAGCCTGCAATAATCCCTGGAGCCTGCAGCAGTTCCAGCCAGTTCCTAATTATCTCCAATATCTGCCCACAGGCTCTTTGAATACTTTCTTATGAACACACATTGAAGTTTTGATATCCTCCCCCAAAATCCCAATACACCTCTGTATGTGACACATGCACTGCAACACTGGAAACAAAAAATAAAATAAAAAAAGGAGGGGGAGATGAAAGGATAAAGTAACAGAAGCCACCAGTTTTTAAAATTCAGAAGAGCCTCATAAACAAGAATTATTTCTGTTGGACAGCAAGACATATTTCAGTGAGAAATCTGATAATCTCTGCGGAGCAGTTTGAGCGTGGCATGTTGCAGCAGGGAAGGATGCTGCATCAGCCTGCGGGGACAGAGCTCCTGGTGATGCCTGCAAGCTGCATCACAGGTGTGAAGTGGATTTGCTCACCACAGGCTGCTCGGCTAGAGCTGTGAAGCAAGGCACTTCTCACACAGGAGACCTTCAATGGGTTGGATTTTTTTTTAATTTTTTTTTTTTTTAAAGTACAAAAAGACAAGAGTTGCAGTTTTCAAAGAACTCAGGTTTCTCAGTCTTTGGCTTTTGGATCAAGAACTTGACTCTAGTCCTGACTGTCACTAACGTCACTCAAATATGCCATCACTGAAGATTTCAGTCTGTGTTGGAGGACTTGCACCCACCTCACAACCACTGCTTAGAGGTCTAGATGCAGAGGAGGGATACTTCTACCCTCACAGTGAAGAGATGCAAAGCTAAGGAACAGCTTCATCTTCTCCCCATACCTGTCCCCTTTTGCTTCAAGTTTCCTGTTTTTTCCTCAAGGTTCTGGAAGGTTGTGCCAAGGTCTCTGGGTTAAAAGAGGCATATAATATCATCAAGGCAGTCAGACTCTAAGAGTGGTTGCTTTAGAGGCAGCCTTGACAAGCGAGAGTCACTGAAGAGGCCTTTTTAAAAGCCAGGAGCTTTAAATGAATGCTTGCAGCAAAGCAAACACTTCTGTACAGAAGTGAGTTGTTTCACTAGCAAGACTCAGAGGGCATGAGATTAGCTGCAAACATATGCGCCCAGTTAGGTGGATGACGGTTTTGAACTGTTCTGTCGGCACTAATATGCCAAGTGTTGACTGGGCCCCTGCACTGACAGAAGCAAGGAGGCCAGGAAGAAGCAGGCGTCCTCTACGCAGTCATGTTGTGGGGGGTAAGCTGAAGGCAGACCTGCACCTAGGTAAATTAGCACAGCAGTCGTGTCCAAGTAGTTTTACTTTGTAGAGGTCTTCACAATTATGATTCTTTCCTCATCCTGGCCAGATGCTCCTGCTAGATATATGGAAGATTTAGGTAGATAAACTGTAAAATTTTGAAGTGGGGATAAGAAACGGCAGTATGCTGTAGTCGCAAACAGCTCTCATTCTTCTTGCACGACTGTGACACTACAACCTTTTTAGTAAGAAGTCCGTAATAGGTAAAAATTGCTGATTACAGGGGTATTCAGTGGAAGGAAAGCTATCAAGGACTGTCTCTTCTATTTTCTTAAATATGATACAAAAATATGTGTTAAAATGATCACGGAAAATGAGTGAACAGAAAAAGATTTTCGGAAACTCTGGGAAAGTATATTCAAAGAGCAACATGAGTTATTTTAAGTAGGAATTCTGAACATTTCACTTTAATGCTGTCAATGTAAAAAAGAGACTACTCAAATCTTGTTTCTAAAATTCATTTCTATAATTAACTAAATTTTTAGCTGAGATGCCAATTCCTCTCATTCAGTTTTGTCAGTCTGCAAAGAGCAAGCCTTTGAAAGGTGTAATTTTTTATATAAAATTTATTCATTTTATATTGTATTGATATGTCTATTTCTTAACATGGTAACATCCCAAGATAGCCAGACTTTGTGTAATTCATTTAACTCTGTACAACTACCAGATAGTGCTTCCTTCTAACTATAATCTCTATGAAGTTATGAAAATGCTCTTCCATTGAACAAACATTCAGGTTACACCAAGAAATTAAACAAATGTTCTAAATTTGAGGGGTTTTTTTAAGTTATAGTAATATTCTCACTACTTCCTAGCTAGTCCTGTAATTAAATTTATTTTGTTTTTTTCCGCAAGAAGTTATATAAATGCAGTAACTGTCAAACTTCTTGGACTCCATTATTTCTCTTCCTCAACACAAAACTCTCAATGCCTTTTGGCATCTTTACCTAACCTAAGCTTATGACATTTTTTTTTGGTAAAGCTCCAATTCAGAATCTATAAATCATGAAAATCAAAAGCGAAAATTCATCATCGCAGTTAAATCTATACCTTTTAGATATATATTCACACAGAGCTAATGTATTCACATACACACAAAGCTAAAGCTATCCATGACTAAACAAGAGAAAAAAAAACCACTGGCATTCTTTGTTTGGATTTTCTTCTTTCCTATTGCCAAGTTTCACCTTACTGCCTTTCCCAAGGAGCACAAGGATCTTCAGATTAAGATGGTGAACTTTTCAAAACAGCCAGAGAAAAGACTGATTCGACTGAAGAACGTCAGCTTCATACATTTTCTACTTCATTTTCAAAACTTGGATTTAGGAAAGTAATATGATTGCATTTAGTAGATGATGTGCTACTTAGGCTGCTTCTGCTAAATCTCACAAATGTAGGTCATACTCCTGCACTCATGCTTTGCTCATGCAAAGGTTGCTTTTTTTTTTAACATGATTGTAAATTCCTTAGGATACCATCATGTTTGCAGATTCTAGCCAAAAATAACAATAAGAAGATAAAAGCAATCTGAGGTCATTTCATAAATAATATAATTTTGACCTAAAATTTTAAAGCTATCTTAAATACAGTCGCTTTCTTCCTTCTATGCTTAGAATTACTACATATGTAGACAAACTTGGTTTAGTACAATCTTAAGTACTTCACAAAGTACCTCCAGAGCTGTATAAAAGCATAATATTTACTGTATTAAGTGCTATTTCTGTATGTCTATGTGAAGGGGTGAAAAAGCAGAACAATCAGAGAAAAAAAACCAAATTGGTAACACATAATCCACCCCGATCGTTCCCTCTATAGAACTCAACACCTGTACTTAAGGTTGCTCTTCTGTATTGAAAAAGTCTGCTTGCAAACTGCTCAAGGAAAATTCTGCTGCTTTTCCTGGTAAGCAGCTTGGCAAGGTAACATCATAATCTTGTAGTGTCAGTGGTCCCCTTGAGCTTACAAAGTCTATTAAAACAAATTACTTGAAAACATCTTTTTCAGGATTTCAATTCTATAGTTTAAGAGGATCAGTATATTACAGTTTCTTTTTAGATTCAAGGAACATAAGACAGTATACTACTTCAGTATCTAATGCTGTCATGACACCTCAATACTTTCTCCATTAACTGTGTATTATGCACAGACCACAGAATAACAGGAGGTTACTAGGAGAAAACTATGCTTTCTTGTTATCTATACTAGCTAGACTGCAATGAAATCAACACTTCAGCATCTGCTTGAAACAGCCATTATGTTTGATCTGTAGTAGTTAGGATTCACAAAACAAACACTATTTACAGAAAAACATACAGTATTTCGTAAAGCTGATACAAAGCTTCTGAAATTAAGTAACTGAAGAATGACATTTTAAGAAAATTCTACCCCAATAACTAAAATTATATATTACTTTTCACTTACTGGTCTACTGAATCACAGCATGAAATGAAGACAGCTGAAGAACCATCAGAAATTACATCAGAATACAAAAATTATATTTCTAACTATTAAAAGAATGAAAAACCTAAATTAAATATGGGAAAATCTAGTTACTTAGTGACACTAAAACCTCATATAATACCTGCTACAGATGCTGATTTCACCTGATCATCATCCTACCAACTCTGTATTGGGCTGGTTGATTAAAATGATGTAAGATATGAAAAAATAAAAAAAGAAAAATCTGTTATACTTCGCGTATAATCCAAAGAGTATATGTTTGCCTGAAGTCAGCCTATTTCTTTCTAAAAAGATATAAAACAAGACATTACACGTAAATATCCTGTCTTGCTTATAACTGTAGACCATCACAGCAACAGTAGTATTACTGCCACTGCTTTCTCCTTGTGTCCATTTCTAATGTATTTCTCTCCTACAAGGGGCTCTGTAATGCTTGTGTCACTGGTCAAAGTAGAATATGGAAAGGCTGCTAGGATTATCTGGCAGAAGAGGGATGAGTAACCAACTCATAATGTTCCCAGGATGAGCATTTCAGTGCATTAATAAAACTGCAAAGCCAGAAGAGAGCCTAAGGAAATGGCATACACTGTTCCAAACATGTTAAATATACCTTTAAATAACTGTAACATGGACAGTGAATGGATAAATGTTCCACAATAATCTTGAAAAAAGCAAACCCCCAAAGACAATTATCATATAGGAACAAATAATTTTACAAATTAATGCACCTGAGAGATTTGTAGTGCCAGTTAGTGTCAGTTATATCTTCCAAATATTCCCCACAGTGTACTCCTACAGTAGTCCATCCAAAATCTATCACTAACAATGGGAGTAAACAACATTTTACTGATGGATAACCACAAAAAACATAAAACAAATATTCCACTCTTTCCTGTCCCTCCCCACTGGACACAAAGTCCTTAAGCAAGTAAACCCCAAAAGATGCCACACACACATGGCATTTAAGGGGCCTGCTAACAAAACCAAATTTTCTTCCCCTTGCTCTCAAGAATGATCAAAGTATAGAATTAGGTTTAGGAGCTCTCTAAACTTCTTTCCTGTTTCCATTCATGTAGAGAGAGATATTCTACCCTTGGTATTCCAAGACAGCTGCGAATTGTCTGCAATGCCTAGTCCATTTAATTACCTTGCATATATTAAATTTTTTTGTTATTTCTACTGGATATCAAGTAGGTAGGAGACAGTATTAACAAGATTCATGGACACCCCCCCCTTTGAGGGCAAAATATCAATAAAATAATACCATATCCAATCCATCAGATTTCTTTTTCGCTGCTTAGCATCTGAAGCAAAGTACTTTCTGAAGTCTTGTAACCGATGTCAGCCTTTTTTGCTTGAGAGCTAATACTATTCTCTCATGCGTTACGTTGATTAAAGCTTGAGAAGCTAACGCTCACATCCAAAAAAATGTTAAATTGATATTTCAGTTGACCGAAACCAATAATGTAGCTTTTTATAAATGTAACTCACAAGCTTTAGTTTGTACTTGTATGTTTACAAATTTTCATTTCAGATGAAGAAATCCATTTCACAGAGAGCAATATGAATAGTAAAATAAAGCAAGACACTGCTAGATTCTAGACAGACATACTAGAGCAATGCAGAGCTGCAGGGATCTGATTACAGACAGTATCTTCTGCTGGGCAGTCAGTCTCCCACTGGGATGGCAAGCATGTACACTGGGATGTTCTACAGTAAAACAGTGTTTGTTTCTTATATAGAGCCTTACAGATGTCACGGGATTATTCCCTCTCAATGCTTCAACATTTTAATTTATCAACATTTTTAAGCAGAGCATAGCAAGGCACTTAGAGTTTCATAACATTCCCCCATGCAATGTGTTCTGTGATTCTTGGATCTGTTGCTCTCCTCATAAGAGCCAAAAGCCAAAGTACAAAGCAACTGCTATGGGTTGACAGCGAATGCCCTTTATTGCTGCTTTTCAGAACTGTACTCAGATCAGCCAGAGCTCTAACAGACTAAAAGCAAACCCAAGTCTATCTTCTGGAAGGCCACATACAGTTACAAAGAAAATCAGGACACACACAAGTCATCCGCTCTGTTCAACATTTGTTATTGTTTTATTTGCTCTGAAGCAGAGCTACAAATAACTGACACCTTACCAATTTTCAAAAGAAGCTTCTATAATTACGTTGGTATGCCCTATGGAAACACTACTGGGTTTCTCATAGCAACATTCAATGATTCAAACAGCTAGCCCTGCTCTTCCCGTAAAATTATTAATACTAAGAGAGCTTCATCATCCTTCAACAGAAGAGCTGACTGGCAGAATTACCATTATCAATGGTAATACAACAGCTTTATGACATCTCACCTCTTGAGAAATCAAGTTTTATGGCAAAAGTAGTAGTACATTCAGTATACAGTAAGGCAGGATTGTTTCTGTAAGATCTTTCTCACCATTTACGATGCCTTGAATGCACATACTACAAAGCCTTTTTAGCAACCCCGTAAGATAGGTAAGTATGATTCCTGTTGTAACAGATGAGGAAACGAAAGGTACAGGCCTGCAAGACAAGCAAACTGTTCAAAGCAGCGTATGCCACAAAAAGACTTCTCAATCCCCGCCACCCCTATGACCCACTCCGATTTGCCTTCCTAGACCTGGTTGGCCCTTGTTCCTCTGTTCACTGCCAGGTGCCTGTCTGACATCTCCTTGGTCAGACTCAGTTTCTTAAAACATCAGAAAATAAATATGAAGAAAGTGAGGAGTATTCTGTGGCCTTAGGTGAAGCAAAGGAGCACGCAGGATCCACAAGACTTAGATGCAGGGAGATCTTTCAGAAACAGAAAGATGTTAGATCAGCTCAGCTGCACCATGGAATTTCCCCATGGGACAGAGCTGGAGCATCCTCCTTAATATTGAAGGGAAAGATAGCACCATAATAAGAAGGAAGAATTTACCATTACTGGCTTCCAGTCTGTGCTACGATCCTATCAGCACTAAGTGTGGCTCCTCTGATGTTTTCCTGTCCACTTCCATCTTGCTTCAAAATGTATCTGTTTTAGATCCACAGGAAAAGCCATAACCAACATTCTGCTTTTTGTTCTCATATTAAAAAATATCCATCAACATTTGGTGAAACGCATCCCGTGTCAAAACACTTCTGCCATTCACTGTAGACGGATAGATACTCAGGCCAGGTTAATTCAAAATGATTTACAGTAACCAAGAATAGTTACTACTTCCATCATCAAGCAAGGAAACTTGATTTAAATATGCAATTTTAATTTTGCATTTCTACTCCTTTTCTGAAAGAAATCCTGTTACTATCTAGTAACCTTAAACTGATGTTGATTTGCAAGTAAACATAGCTTATACCTTGTATTTGATATTTTGATTTGCTAACTTTAATGCTATAATACATTCACATTTAAGTAACTGCATAATTTAAACACACATTTATTCAGATTGATGATTTTCACATTTGATGTTAAAGAATGGTAAATGGTCCTTCTCATTTTCTGGACCAGATGTTCTCCAAACAGCCATATATGCACCACTGACACAGAGTATATGCGTATGTAACACTGCTAGTACACAAGGTACTCTGAAGTGTTATAAGACCCAGCCTAGAATAAGAAGTTACCCCTGCCAACAGTCAAATCCAATGTCACCAATGTTGCTGGGGATAGCAAGAAAAAGCTGCAGTATTTTAAAGGTTTACATTTCAGGATTATCTTCCAAACTCACAATTGTATCAAGTTAGTTTCAAAGGAAGCTAGAACGCCTTTTACACAAATCCAAGTTTTACAAGATTTAGAGAATGTTACTAATAAAATAAAACTACACTAGATATTTTGGATTCATATGCCTCTATTAATCATGGTTTTAACTGAATTTTATTTTTTTTTAAATAAAAGGAAGCATTATCTTTAGCTAGTGAACTGAGGTGACTTTCTGGATACTACATCACTACAAAAGTAGAAATAGCTGATCTCAACATCACATCTCATTTTTATTACATTTTATAAGAAGAAAACAATGCTTTTCAGTTTCTCCTTTAGGAAAAAAAAAGAACTGACATAAACTATACTGAAATAAACACAGTTTTCCATCTATGCCTACTGAAGAAAATCTGTTGCAAGCTGATTTGCCCCTTCAGCAAATTAAATCCAATTATTTACCCAGCAATTTTGCAAAATATTTAAATGATACATACTCATATTATTTATTACCAAAGCTATTTTATTTAAATTTGACAAATTATGCTAAAGGCTAAATTTACTACAATAGACTTAAACAAAGAGTTCCACTTAAAAGCAGTATCTTTTTATATGTATTTTTAGCTACTCTGTAAATGCTCTCTAACATAGCGCAGTAACAAAAGACTTTTAGCTATGGTATTGTCAGAAAGGCTCCTCCTCCATTACAGACCCATGTCTGCACTTCCATCGCAACACAAAAAGGTCCTGAATCTCAGTTTAAAAGCTGACGATGAAGATAAGACCAAGGTAAAAAGCCAAATTCTAAAGTAAATTGCATGCAGTACAGGCACACATTCTCCTCTAATCATTCAGCAGCAGACTGGTGATAGTCTCTACCAGGTACGGCAGGAGAAGACATATCAAACTGTCACAGCCAGACTTCAACACATTTTGTCTGCTAAAGCCATTTAGACATACTAGTTTTATTTCTTTTAAACTTCAGGAAAAGATAGAGTCTTCACACTTCGAATCTCAACATACACAAGATTTCAGATGGATGAATGTGGCATGAACAATGCATATGTCAGGTTCATAATAGAGAAGCTATGCAGAAATTAACATTTCTACTTCCCCCGCATTCAAAGCCATCTACATATGCACACATGAGAAGAAAAATTGTAATGGTTATTTGCCAAACCCTGCAGTGTCATATGGCAGCAGTAGGTCAATCTTTAGAAGCTGGCTCCAAGCTGACCAGTGACTGATCTGCTCCCTTCCAGCTGAGACATCAGGTCACGACAAACATTATCCCAGTCATGTGGCTAATGACAGAGCTGGAGAGAATCCCTCTAAGAGGAAAGCAGAGACACAAGGAGCAAGTTTCCTTCTGGGAAAATGGGGTGAATTAAGGTCATATTGAGAAGAGGCAGGTGGTTCACAGGGTAAAAAGAGCACTAGATTAACATGTGGAGTTCGTGCAGACTTCAGGCATGGTATCAATTTCCTGGACTGAGTAACCAGGCCAACAGCCTGTACATACATACTACAGAGCATCATTTCCCATCTAGAACAAGGGATGTTTAATTAGCTCAGTAGGGATACCGGACTGCGGAAGGCGGATGATGGGGGAGAACCTGTGTCCTTCAGTCTAGCAACAGCATTTTTAAGACACTCCTACACTAAAAAAAAAAAATTTAAAAAAAAAAATTGAAAACAAACCCAATGTTATTGAAGCATATTTTTTTTATTAGCATGCCAATGAAATGCTAAATTATTTGACATGAGAAATGACATGTTCATAAAATCCACTACGCAAGACAATCCTGTCTCAATAAATTAGACACTAAGTTCATGTAGGGAGATAGAAGTGTGTTACTAGACAAACAATGTACAATCAGCAATTAAGCAAAACAGAGATAAAATGCTGATGAAAAAATTAGGATGGCAGTGATTCCTTTCATATTATTCCCATAAAGACCCGACTGATAGAAGTATACAATAGGCGTTTGCCTTAAAAAATGAATACAGATTGCAAACTCCTGAGAGAGAGTGTTATCCTCATGCTAGATTCTTTCCAGACACATTTTTTGCTATTACTGTAACCATATAGCATGACTAGGGCTGGGGGAACAGGACAGGACACACCAAAATACCTCTTTGACAACCAGTATGCTTGTCTCCACCCCAAACCTGTGTATAATACCACTACCTTTGCTTCATTTTTGTTTCTGTACAACACAAACATGCACTAAAAACCAGCAGTGGAAAGCAGGAAGCAACCTTTCCAGCTGATCAAGGCCTAGGTTCAGCAAAATACGTCTTTGTATGCTCAAGCTGTGAACACACTATGATACCCTGCTGATTGTGGGTAGACTTATCACCACTGTGAGGGAATGTCTTGTTTATAATTAGACTCATCAGCGAGGATTTCAGAATTTAGGGGGGGGAATCAAACACAGACTAAACAACCATACTCTAGGAAAAACTAAGCTTTTATCCAATTTGTTCATAAATACCAGAAAAATTCTGCAGAAGATACTCAATGTGAATGGGTGCTAGGGCAAATAACTCACAATTTGAAGTATCATGTTTCTTAAGCCTTTGATCCTTCAAACAGTAGAGAGTATGGGACATTTCTGTATTAAGTCTGAAAACCTTAATATAAGAAGAGAGATTATGGCTTTCAGAGCAGTGGCTATACACCGGTTTTTGCCTGAATAGTGTTTTGACCAGTTCTGGGCCTGAAATTTTCCAAAACAGTGAACAAAAGGTCTTTGGCTCTCAGTTCACAGCAAGTGCGCTGCAAAGTGCACTAGATATCTTAATGCTGCCAAACAAGCTGGGCACTTCTGTGAGTTTTATTTGGTATGGAAATGAGCACCTACCACAACTTTCCCCTCCCTATTATCACTTATTCATACCTTAAAATGGACGGCTTTGAAATATCCTGCAAGAAAAGGCTGAAAGAAAAGGCTTGAGTACTATGGTACAGGCCACCTAACAAACATCAGAGGCTAGAGAGCAAAAACCTTAACAGTCTCACTTTGAGGAACTACACATAGAATCAACTGCATAGCCACAGGAGCTTGTCCTGAAAGAAAAACTCAAAAATGCAGAGGGACAAGGCAAGAAACATGACAGCAATATCATCTTTTGACAAATTTAAATCCCTGAGGAATCCCTGAATTTACTCAGCTACTCAAAGAAGGCAAGTAAACCTCTGAAGACATAGAATAATTGTCTCCAAAAATAGAAAAGAAAAAGATAGGTAAACAAGACATGTTACCAAGAGAGGTGGCAAGCAGCTCAAGGTGAGACACTCAGAAAGCCTTGCGCCACAACTTGAGAAACCTAGTGAAGAAAACTATCACAAAAGAATGCAATTTTGTTCACTGCATTTTTCATGGCATGTTTTGTTTGTTCAGTTAAATTTCCAAATAAACATCTGCACCAGAACACTGGTAAGCCTCAAAATGAGAAGCAAGGACCTTCCTGACTTTTCTTACCCCTCTCTGTGACCTAAGGAATTTTATATTTGCCTCTTTGCCTTGAAGTACAATTCTCCTCTTCACAAGGTCTCTACTTATACCTAGATGCAAGAAAAGACAGGCCTATTAACAGTTGACTACATGAGAGAACCAGCTTCATACCTCTATCATGAATTTTAAGTCTTACTTTTTCTGAAAAGAACACCGCTTTAGTTTAACCTAAGCACCCAACTTCACATACAATGCAAAGACAGTGCTGTGCAGAAGTTTAGGCTACACAACCTTAATGCTTAATTCTTAACAAATCCGTGACATGGATAAATTGTACTTTGCATATTGGATACTACACTGTTCAAACATAAATCTGAGGCATAACAGCTAAGTATTAAAGAAAATCATTATAGGAATTAGCAGTCTGGGCTCCAGAAATAATTCCAAACAGGTAGGATGAGACTGTTCAACAAAAGAGCATGTCTGCTTTATTCGTACTGCTTCAGTAAACACAGACATTGTTGAAGGACTGTGAAAATGAAAACTCCCACAACCTCACTCAAAAATCTGCGGCCAAAAAGCATTTCTATGGATAAAGCTGAATAGTCTACAGATGTATTTTCTATTACACAAGAGAGAAAGAAAGGCACTAAGCTGTTTAATCAACCCTTCCATCACAAACGCACCCTTACCAATGAATGAGTGATACAGACTTGCCGTTGCTAACTCCTCAACCTCCCAACACACCGTATTCTAATTTAGCAACACTGGGGACCCTTTCTGTGATTCAATCTGCTACAAACAGGTGGAGGAATCTTCAACTACAAGAGTGCTTTAGTGGATGTGTCCGAGTATGTGCCCTACACAGGTACCTCATCCAGGCATGCACTTTTGCCAATCTTATTTTTTTTAAGTATCATTACTTTAGCATCATTGCTGTGTCTGAAGGTTCACAGACATTTAGTGATAGGCCGAGTTCACAGTTTGAAGAATCAACAAGGAAACAAGGAGTCATGTAACAGTATTTATAGCTTAGCCTGTCTTATTTCAGTCCCCTCTTTCTGCAACTTTTTTAGTTTAACCTATACCTAGCCTAATCATCTTCAGTTGAGTGAACATTTGACTCATTTCCAACTGCACGGTGATTTCTTTTAACATGACCCTGAACTTTGAACCTTTTATCCAGTGTCCTAGAAGTACTCTACTAGCCTCAGTGATCCTAGGAGAAGTAGGAAAATAGCATTATTCCCATTGTACTGCTGAGTAAAAGACAATTAAGCATCTCAAGGCAATACAGAAGCTCATGATAGAATTGAGAGAGAAGTACAGGAGTTCCAACTCCCAGTCTGCTGCTGTAATCATCAACTAATGCACAACAAAAATAAAATCCAAATGTAACTGTTAACTTAGTCTAACATAGGTTCATTTAAAAAACGAAAACAACATTTCATCAGAACACTCATCTCCCTGGGATCACAGTTGCTTTTTATCATCTTATATTTACATGGCAGCAACCTCCTACAGCCTACCTACTACTTCACCCTTCCAACCACATGACCCCTTTAGAGTAAATGCCAAACAAACAGAGGTAGAACTTCGAACGCACTAGGAATTACGGGAATACCTGAGGTTATCTGACAGATAAGCAGGCCTTCCCTTACACAAATGACTCTGAAATCTGATCCAGAGGACACATGCATTTATTTCCTAGGAAGGACTGGAAAAGATGCCAAAATTCATTAGGATTTCTCAAATGAAGGTAAAACTCCAGATCATTAAAATTAAGTGAAAACAGGACAGAACCCTTTTCTAAAAATAGATCTTGCTGTGCAGCCAAGTATGTCTGTGTGCAATTGTTATTTATTTTTAAGTTGGGGCAATTTTCCAGATAGATTTTTACATCAGCTAACACAATGAGGTGCCTTAAAACAAACAAAAACCCACAAGATTTCTTTCCTGACTACATTTGCTATGAAGTTGTAGAGGAAACAAGGAAGCAGTAACAAAACACAGTCTTTCCTAGCGTACCACAAAATTGCAAAATTGTAAATTTCAACGAAGGCAGACAATAACAATATCAGCATCCAGGAAATAGGGTCACAACCCTTAACCAGAAAGACTGGAAGAAATTGTCCTAATCATTGTTAAAAAAACCCAAACAAACAAACCAACCCAAATAAAATAAAAAAAACACAAAAAATACACTACCACCACCCCCAAAAACCCCCGAGCCTCATCAAGGACACAAGCTCAAAGAAGTCATATACTCTTCAGTACATTCTCCAGTGCTTTTTCCATTCAACCTACACCACCTCAGGCCTATTCTTATCAATAGTGTTATCAACCCACACATGGAGATGTGCACTCAAAAATGTCATTTGGGGCAATCAAAATAGGAGCAGAACTGAGCACCATCAGCATTTAAAAATCTTATGTTCAATGCTTCCATACTAGTCCTACCAGTGAAGGCGGCAACAACCCAAACCTCTTCAGATACTCCAAGGGAGAAGAGTTATTCCAAGAGCTTGAGCAAGTGTTAGGCTCAGAAAGCAAGGAGATCTTAGTCTACACACCAACAAAACAAAGCAGAAGTAAACATAAGTGAAAACAAATAGACGGTTGCACATCAGTATGGACACTCGGTCATCAGCCGTGATATTTGTCAAAACTGTGACAATGCAGCTGGAGGCGAATCAATATGATCCAAATCCTCATGACACATCCATCCCATTTTATCTCCCTTAACCAAAAATGGGCAACTGGTTGCAGATCTGCTCCTGGATACACTATAAAATCATATCATTGTTGCCCATGCAAAAGTCATTTGATTGTTTTAGGAGAGTTTTCATTCTCTGCCCAACATAAAGCTAATGCCGGTCATTTCTTGGTTTTCACACTCATCCTTGGACAACAAGGAAGGACACAAACTCAAATCCAAACCAGAGAACAAAGTTTTCCCAGTATTTTTGGAGTTTCAATGAGCAATGCTATTTTAAAACCAGCAAGAGCTCATTCTGGCACCACAGCACTAGACAATTAAATCACAAATACTTTCTCTCCAAACCAACTAGAAGGTTTCTCAAACCAGAAGTACTTAAACCGAACTCCAAAGCAGGAAGACTGAATTAAGGAACTATCCAACCTTTGGAATATAACCTCCCCATGACAGTGACAAAAGACTTTACTGTTGCATCTCGTGAAAACAGGACACTATCTTTTATGAAATCTTTCAGCATTACTGGTCACTTTTAGCCCAGAACAACCACTACTCATGTCATCTGCTCTCTGCATTATTGATTGCAAAACCCACCAACACAGTACTGAAAATGAAACTGTATTGTAAGAATTTTCCATATAATCTTCTTACTCATCTCCCAAGCTACAACATCATTCTCTAATCAGTGGTCTCTCATTTAAATGCTTGGAAGAAAGAGCAATTTCCAATTCCTTTATTAATAAAAAGTACTTAACCTTCTGGAAATACAAAGGAGGGACTAATACTGTACAGGCATACTCCTAGCACTCGTACTGAGCTCAAATTATACTTTTTTATACAGTATACTTTCCTCAATCTTACTACAGGTCCAGTGAACAGACTTTCAAATTCAGAAATCCTCTGCGAACAACACTGGGAAATAACATGTATTGGACTTAATACATGTTCCACGGGGTTATTCTGCTGGTATAACGGAAGAAGGAATGTCTCCTCAGTAA